>NC_091978.1:141135120-141735120 GCF_044704955.1 Pristiophorus japonicus
AATTTAAAATATTTTATTAAAAAGTTTAACACATGTTTGTACTTAACCTAACTTTAATAAAAATATTCTTGTATCAAACTTTAGAAAGTTTTCAGTTAAGATCACTTATAGACTTTTAAACTTGTCAATTTACATCACTTACAAAAAACTTTTAATTTGAGAAGTTACAACGGTAACAATAATAACAGCAGCAAAGAAAGGCTTTATTCTAAGACCGCTCGCTGCATTGGTCTTGATGACTTCACCCATGCGTGCAGGCAGTAGCGCGTCATTTCTCAGGATGGTACCAAGTTAGTCTTTCGAGCATCTCGAGTAATGCACACCTATTGATGGGGCGGGGCGGGGGGGGTCTGGTCATGTTCCCTTTATTGCAGCAGCTAACTCCAACATTCCCTCCCTCGTGCCCTGACAGTGTCTCAACTACCTGCAACATTCCCTCCCTCATGTTCACTGACAGTATATCGGCTCCCTGCGACATTCCCTCCCTCACGTGCCCGGACAGAGTTCCCATTTCTCGTGAGAGTGTTGTTACTTCTCCCGACACCTCATCACCCACCCGACTGATGGTATGCAGGAGTGATTACGTAAGGTCAATGCTCTCCGCACTCATTGCCATCATCTGAACCATATCTGTTAGATCCTGCACCTCAGGAGAGCACTGTCGAGCTCTCCTTCCCCTTCTCAGCCTGGGTGTGGCTCGCTGCATCCCACTGTGACCCGCAGCCTCGGACGGTGGGGCCCTGGGTGTGCCTTGCTGCACCCAACTGGAACCCGCAGCCTCAGACTGTGCGAAACCATAGAATGTCCCAACACTCGTACCACTCAGGAAAGGGGCTGGCACCTCAATGGGTGGCACGTGCACCTCCTCCAGGGTGAGTACAAGAATGAGGGCTTCATCCTCCCCTTCCCCCCGCCCCTCCCCCACACGCTCTTGGTCTGGAACGTGGGATTGGAAGATGTTCTCCTTTTCAGGCTCGTCCGCGTCTGAATCTTCTTCTGCATCGGCTTCAGCCTAGTCAGGGTAGGCCTCAAGTTCTGCAAAATATAACAGAACAGACAAATGGTTAGCAGCAGAGGAGGGGGCAGGGTGGGGGACATGAGTAGGTTCACACAGCGCAGACTCATTTGAAGGACACGATGAATGATAGCACATTGCATCAGCCGAAGCGTAGCTGAGGGAGACATCCCCATGAACTGAAGCATGGCTAGCCCACGCAGGACTTGATTTTTAGCAAAGCCAGACTGTGGAATTTGCAGGACTTACCCTCTCCCTCGAGTGTGTGCCCAGCTTGTGCAGTGGTGATTGCTTTTCTCCAGGCAGGACCCATCAAAGCAGCAACCCTCTCTTCCAAGTGTGTCAGTGGGTGCAGGTTTGCCGGGCCTCCTCCTGTTCAAGTTCTTCCTCTTTTGTTGTGGGCCACCTTCCTCTGCAAAGATGAAAATATAACTTTTTAGAGAGAGTTTCTTTCTGCTGGGTGGGACATACAGATGGTCACATTTACAATTGCAATTCCATTGAATAAATGAAAATATTACTTACACTAACTATTTGACCAAGGTCCTGCCATTTCTTTTTGCACTGGCCTCCAGATGTCAGGGTGGTCACCATTGCACAGTAATCTTCTGCAAGTTGATTCCAGCGTTTCTTCATTTCTTTGGGTGGAGCTTTTGTGTGACCTCTGCTGGTGTCCAGCTCTTGCCATCTGTTCTCAATCACAGTAACTAGTACTCCACTTCATCCTGTGAGAAATTCTTGGTCCTTGAGCCACATTGCATGATGCAGCTCCGATTTTTCCACTGAGAATTAAAGTTCTCTCACACAACTTAAAAAATGGCCAAAGGTAGACCGGGAGGTGTACTGGGCATGTGCACCCAAAAAACGTCATTATTTTTCATGCATGCGTAGAAGAGGGGGGCATCGTTTCTTTGGTGCAGATATTAGGCTCCACCCTCTGAAGCTAATGAACAGGCTGCACGGCGCCAATTACAAAAATTAGAACGGGGAAACTTGCAAGTTATTTTTTTGGAGTAGTTGGGGCCAATAAAAACAGAAGTAACACTTGAAATACGCCAAAAAACAGCATTGGGGAAAATTGAGCCCAAGGTCTTTATATCCTAAATATGTTGCAAGTAAGATACCATGTTTTTAATTAAAATGTAGTAGCAAAAAACATTGTACTCTTAATTTAGTCACTTAATTCAAATTATCTGATAATTCTATTATTAAGCACTAAATTTGCACTTTGCTGTGCTGTACAGGTGCAACGTCCCGAATCCAGAATTCCAAAGACCGGAATTGTCCGAAAACCGGACATTTTTTCACGCATGCATGAAAAATAATGAAGTTGCAGATGGAGTCAACCAGAATCCGGAATTAATGTCCGGAATCCGGAATTATTGTCCGAAAACCAGACAATTTTTTTGAACAACGCATTGCAGATGGAGCAGTAAGACGTGCGATTGATCGGAGCCTTGCCAAATGACCCTTGACCCCTACCCACCTGAGTCATGCACTGTTTTAATGTCTGACCTGAAATCTGAAAAAATACGACAACGGGCACAGCCTTGGCCCCGAGGTTGTCGGATTCGGGACGCGGATTTTCTTCTCCGAAATCCGGAACAACCCGAAAACCGGCAGGGCCTCGTTCCTGAGGTTGCTGGATTCGGGATGTTGTATCTGTATATGTTGCTTAATTCAAATTATTGAATAATTCAATTTTCTTTAGTACAAAAATAACTTTGAATTATCAGGAGTGTAGAAGTTGCAAGACTCTCCTTTTTATACCAGAACACAAAATTAGTAAATTAAAAATATACTGTTCTGAACAAGACTCTTATTCACAAGAACAACCTCAAATTATACACCGAATAATGCAAATTTCGTTCGCAGTTAAAAAGCTTTTGGGACAGTAAAGCTTTCTGATCCATGATAATATTATTTCAATTCTATTTAAGTGTGTTTTGGTCACAATATTAGGATATTTTACTCTTTGTTTTAAATTATACTCTACTAAAAGTCACGTTTACATGTCATATAGATCTTTTTTAAACTGTCCAGATATTTCTCCAGCAGTAATAAATACATCTAAAAGCATCCAGTCACGTGATTTTTCTTTTTATAGTGTTTTATATTTCGGTGTGAAAATTGCAGTCTTTTGGAACAGAACTCAGTCAAAACAAAATTAAAACTGCAAATCTGAATTATAATGGAAACAGTATAATGTTGAACTAGACATTTTATTTATTTAAGCATTTACATTATTTACGTTTTAGTTATATAAGCATTTACATTAGTACCATATCCAAATTATTGTTTTTTTATATACCAGGATAATAAACAAAACAATGTCCCCATTGACTGTAATTGCCCATCATCAATGTACTTCATACAATTAGTTTTACCATGTACATAACTGCAGTCTTTTTATGACTAGGACATAAAGCCATAAATGTCTTAAACTTTTACATCACATCTTTGAGTCAGCACCATTCAAGAATCTAAACAAGTCAAAATCAGTGCACAATATAGAAGAATGCAACATACGTAAAGCATACATCCTATTCTTAAGTCCAGATATGTCTTTATTAGGTGGCTTCTATTAGGCACAGTCACAGCCACACAAATCCCATAACATCGTTTAGCTGTACTAAAAGAAAGGTTATCTACATTGTAGGAAGTTCTGTATTTCACAAATTGAAGGCACCCTTCACAAGCCACTGGGATGTGATAACATTTTTAATAGGGAAAACAATTACAAAAGACAAATTTCCTTTTAGATGGTATGATTTAGTGGCATCAAATGTCTAACATCACACCAAGGGATTTTTTCCAATTCCGCACAATTTAAGTTTGTGATTTATCTGCGATTTATTAAACTGAACTCCAAGTCATAGTCAACATCTTCGCTGAGGCGTACGAAAGCATGGGCCTTACACTAAACATCTGTAAGACAAAGGTCCTCCACCAACCTGACCCCGTCACACAGCACTGCCCCCCAGTCATCAAAATCCACAGTGCGGCCCTGGGCAACGTGGACCACTTTCCATACCTTGGGAGCCTGTTATCAGTAAGGGCAGACACCGACGACTAGGTTCAACACCGCCTCCAGGGTGCCAGTGCAGCCTTCGGACACCTGAGGAAGAGAGTTCTCGAAGATCAGGCCCTCAAATCTGGCACCAAGATCATGGTCTACAGAGCTGCAGTGATACCTGCCCTCCTGTATGGCTCAGAGACGTGGACCATATACAGTGGACACCTCAAATCGCTGGAGAAATACCACCAACGATGTCTCCACAAGATCCTGCAAATCCCCTGGGAAGACAGACGCACCAACGCAAGTGTCCTCGATCAGGCCAACATCCCCAGCATCGAAGCACTGACCAAACTCAACGAGCTCCATTGGGCAGGCCAAATTGTTCGCATGCCTGACACAAGACTCCCAAAGCAAGCGCTCTACTCAGAACTCCTACACGGCAAGCGAGCCCTAGGTGGGCAGAGGAAATGTTTCAAGGACATCCTTAAAGCCTCGTTGATAAAATGCAACATCCCCACCGATACCTGGGAGTCCCTGGCCAAAGACCACTCTAAATGGAGGAACAGCATCCAGGAGGGCACTGAGCACTTCGAATCTAGTCACCGAGAGCATGCAGAAAACAAGCGCAGGCAGCGGAAGGAGCATGCGGCAAACCAGATTCCCCACCCACCCTTTCCTTCAATGACTGTCTGTCCCACCTGTGACAGAGACTGTAATTCTTGTATTGGACTGTTCAGTCACCCAGGAACTCACTTTTAGAGTGGAAGCATGATTTCAAGGGACTGCCTATGATGATGATGACAACAATTTAAGTGGAGACAACATTTCCCTTTTACCCACAGACCCTGAGAAAAACAAAGTCCATAATACCCATTTCCTGCAAAGGTCTGAGGGAACAGACAATGAGAGTCCAGGGTGCAAAGGATATCTACAGTGTTAGCCAGTGGTTCAGTTGGTAGCACTCTTGCCTCCGAGTCAGAAGGTTGTGGGTTCAATTCCCACTCCAGAGACTTAAAAATCTAGGCTGACATCCAGTGCAGTACTGAGGGAATGCTGCACTGTCTGAGGTGCCATCTTTCAGATAAGAAGTTAAATCGACGCCCCCTTCTCCTCTCTCAGGTGGATGTAAAAGAACCTATGGCACTATTTCAAAGAAGAACAGGGGAGTTATCCCAGTGTCCTCGCATCGATCATCACTAAAACAGATAATCTCGTCATTGTCACATTGCAGTTTATGGGAGCTTGCTGTGCGCAAATTGGCTGCCGCATTTCCTAAGTGACTGCAATTCAAAAAAGTACTTCATTGGCTGTAAAGTGCTTTGCGATGTTCGGTGGTCATGAAAGGCACTATATTAATGCAAGTCTTTCTTTTCTTTTAACATGATGATCCACAAGGTAGATAATCTTTATTTATTCTTTATTCCCAGTGTAATGCACTGGAGACTGGAGACAGGGGGTATCTTGCAGGAGAGGAGAAACTAAAATTGCAAAGTCAAACCAAATGTCTAAACAGGGATAAGCCTACAAGTGCTACAGCCACAGATGGGCCGCGATTTCACCAACAGTGGTGAGACCGGTGCGGCCGGCTTTGGTGGGGTTGTGGGGAACGTGCTCCTAGCTCCATCCCGCCCTCTCAACACAATTTTCCCTTGATTGGGCTTGTTAAGCTCGCCCTGCGAGGTTTCCGGCCAATTAACAGGAAGTAGGTCTGATGACGTCATCTGATGATGTGTCACTAGTCGGTTTTCTTAAAGGGACCCGGCCCAACTTTTTTTTGACAGTTGTCAGTGTACTACAGCACTGAGGTGCTGCAAACACTGACAAGCACTGCACAAAGGTGCACGGCTGCACCCAGGCTCTTCCATGATTCCCTCCAGATGCTTATGGAGGGAGTCACAGCACACAGGGAGGTTCTCTTCCCTTCCAATGGACAGAAGAGACTTCCCCAGGACACCAACGTAGGCTGGTTGCACAAGCAGGGATGTCATCAGGAGGACCAGGCTGCAGTGTTGCAAACCTTTCAATGATCTCAGTAGATCATGAAACGTTACTGCAGTCACATTCAACCGCAGCCTGCTGTGCCACTCATCACATCCCCATCATGCTGCATTCCTTACCCTACTCCTGTACATCCTTACTCACACCAACTGACCTTGCACCTCCACCCATCCCTCTCTCTCTCTCTATCTACATTATCACTTCCCTATCTCACTAGCCACCTCTCACACTCACCCTCATCCTTGTCCAATCATACCAACTAATAACACACAAGGGTAGGCACTTAGGTGTTTTAGTCAATGTTCATGCAGAGTTTCTACCAATGTGTTGTCAAACATTGAAATCTTTATTTTCAACACTGTGTTCTTGGACAGATTTGTGTGCACCTTTGGAAGTGGCTTAGTGAGTTGTAGTGAATGGTCAGACATAAGGATACCCCTTTTCGTCACCCTTCCCCAACCAAAACTCCAAATCACTGTCCTTACAGGACAGACAGACTTTCACACAAGGTTCAGCACAGATGAGGATAACTTTCCTATACAGGCCAATCATCAGCATTTCGTGTGAAGTCACATTGTGGGAGCTCAATCAGCGTCAATGTTTGCTGACCAAAATCAATGTGGATCAGAAATTCCCACCTACAGTATACACCTGCAGTGTTCAGAATCACTGGGTTAGTAATGGAAGCAATGTTGAGGGCCACAGTCTGGTCTATTAGCAGCCAGACTGGAGTGAGTCTGGGGGGGGGGGGGGGGGGGGAGGTGCTGAATGTATGGCAGTGAAAGGGGCAAGAAATGGATGGTAATAAAGGTGGGGTAATGGATGGTGACAAAGATGGAGAAGTGAGTAGAATTGGATGTCAATGAAGAGGAGAGAAGGGGGAAAATGAAGTGAAGAAATTGGGAGTGGTAGAATCATAGAAATTTACAGCACAGATGGAGGCCATTTGGCCCATCGTGTCCGCGCCGGCCAACAAGGAGCTATCCAGCCTAATCCCACTTTCCAGTTCTTGGTCTGCAGCCTTGTAGGTTACGGCACTTTAAGTGCATATCCAAGTACTTTTTAAGTGCTATGAGGGTGCCTCTACCACCCCGTCAGGCAGTGAATTCCAGACCCCTGCCACTTTCTGGATGAAAGAAATTCTCCTCAAATCCCCTCTAAACCTCCTACCACTTACTTTAAATCTATGCTCCCTGTTTACTGACCCCTCTGCTAAGGGGAATAGATCCTTCATATTCACTCTATCTAGCCTCCTCATAATTGAATACAACTCAATTAGGTCTCCCCTCAGCCTCCTCTGTTCCAAAGAAAACTAACTCCAGCCTATCCAATCTTTCCTCATACCAAAATTCTCCAGTCAGGCAACATCCTCGTAAATCTCCTCTGTACCCTCTCTAGTGCAATCACATCGTTCCTGTAATGTGGTGACCAGAACGGCAAATAGTACTCCAGCTGTGGCCTAACCAGTGTTTTATACAGTTCAAACATAACTCCCTTGCTCTTGTATTCCATGCATTGGCTAATAACGGCAAGTATTCCATATGCCTTCTTAACCACCTTATCTATCTGTCCTGCTAACTTCAGGGATCTGTGGACATGCACTCCAAGGTCCCTCTGTTCCTCTACACTTCTCAGTGTCCTACCATTTATTGTGTATTCCCTTGCCATGTTAGTCATCCCCAAATGCATTACCTCACTTCTACGGATTGAATTCCATTTGCCACTGTTCTGTCAACCTGACCAGTTCATTGATATCTTCCTGCAGTCTAATGCTTTCTTCTTCATTAGCTACCACACTGTCAATTTTTGGATCATCTGCAAATTTCTTAAACATACCCCCTACATTCAAATCAATATCATTGATTATATACGACAAAAAGCAAGGGACCTAGTACTGAGCTCTGTGGAACTCCACTAGAAACATCCTTCCAATCATAAAAACACTCATTGACCATTACCCTTTGCTTCCTGCCTCTGAGCCAATTTTAGATCCAACTTGCCACTTTGCCTTGGATCCCATGGGCTTTTACTTTCGTGACCAGTCTGCCATGTGGGACCTTATCAAAAGCCTTGCTAAAATCCATATACACTACCCTCATCGACCCTCCTGGTTACCTCCTCAAATAATTTAATCAAATTAGTCAGACACGACTTTCCCTTAACAAATCCATGCTGACTGTCCTTGCTTAATCCGTGTCTTTCTAAATGAAGATTTATTCTGTCCTTCAGAATTTTTTCCAATAATTTTTCCACCACCGAGGTTAGGCTGACTGGCCTGTAAATACTCGCTCTATTCCTTTCTCCCCTTTTAAACAACGGTACAACGTTAGCGGGTTCTCCAGTCCTCCGGCACCACACCTGTAGCCAGAGAGGATTGGAAAATGATGGTCAATGCCTCTGCTACTTCCTCTCTTGCTTCTCTCAACAGCCTAGGATACATTTCATCTGGGCCTGAGATTTTTCCACTTCTAAAGCTGCTAAACCCCTTAATACTTCCCCTCGCTCTGTTTATTTCATCTACTATTTCACACTCCTCCTCCCTGATTGGAATGTCTGCATCGTCTCTCTCTTTTGTGAAAACAGACACAAAGTATTCATTAAGAACCATACCCACGTCTTCCCCCTTCACACACAGGTTACCTTTATGGTCCCTAGTAGGCTCTTCCCTTTCTTTAGTTATCCACTTGTTCTTAATATATTTATAAAACATCTTTGAATTTTCCTTGATTTTACTTGCCAATATTTTTTCATGCCCTGTCTTTGCTTTCCTAATTTCCTTTTTAATTTCACCCCTTCACTTTCTATACTCCTCTAGGGTTTCTGCAGTATTGAGCCTTTGGTATCTGTCATAATCTCTTTTTTTTCTTTATTCTATCCTGTATGCCCCTTGACATCCAGGAGGCTCTCAATTTAAGGGAACATACTTGCTCTGAACCTTCATTATCTCCACCTTAAATGCCTTCCACTGCCCTGACACTGATTTACCTTCAAGTAGCCTTTTCCAGTCCACTTTGGCTAAAACACATCTCAGCTTAGTAAAATTAGCTTTTTCCCAATTGAGGACTTTTATTTCTGGTCTATCTTTGTCCTTTTACATAACTCCCTTAAATCTAACTGAATTATGATCACTACCTGTTTTGAGGTGGGGGAGAAAGAAACTTACCAGCAGTAACTGGGGTAGGGGAACTAGAGAGGGGAAAGAGGAGTGCTTGGGAGAAATAGTGCCAGCTTGAATTAAGAGGACGAGAGAAGACTGCCCATATAAAGCAAGAGGGTTGAAGGAGGGGGAACGTATCTCTATAAAACAGTGTGGTGTAACATGCCTCTATGTGATCTTGTGGCCTGGGTCCACAGGGGATAGATTGCTGCTGAATTGCAGTGATTGGTTTTGGGAGAGTAGTTGCTGATGTAATTTTTGAAAAAGTGATGGTTTAGCTTGTCTGTTGAAAGTCCAAATCTCTTTTTTGTCTTTTTTATATTAAAATGATTGATTGTAAAATTTAACATTGCTTAAAATTAATCAAAAATTAATCATTTTTTGCAGTGGTTGATCAGTTCTCACTGGTTTTCTAGGCTGCCATATATGCTTGCCATCAAAACCACTGCTAAGATTTTCCCACTAATGAATAACCCAGCTTCAGGATGGTGCCTCTCGAAGCGGTTTATGCTGTTAGAGGACCTTCTCCTGACCACTTCTCTTCAGAATCAAACTGAAACAGATGCTCTGGATGTAGGTGTTCGGTGCAAGGATAGTGCTTCACTGTCTGGTCTGGCTGTGTAAATAGTTGAAGCCCCAGCAATGATCCCTGCGGCACCCCACTAGTTAGTTTGCCAACCTGAAAATTACCCATTTATCCCGACTCTCTGTTTTCTGTTAGTTAGCCAATCCTCTCTCCATGCTAATATGCTACCCCCAACCCAGTGAGCTCTTATCTTGTGCAGTAACCTTTTATGTGGCACCTTATCGAATGCTTTCTGGAAATCCAAATACACCACATCGACTGGTTCCTCTTTATCCACCCTGCTCGTTACATCCTCAAAGAACTCCAGCAAATTTGTCAAACATGATTTCCCTGATCAGCATCTGCTGCCTACAATATTCAAAACAATTTAAAAAACAATAAACTCTTCCTAGCAACTGTCATAAGGAACATTGAGTGTAACGCTGAATATGTTGTTCCAAGAAATAGTCTGTGTATGTGCTGAGCTCTTAGATTCCCCATTTTGCCCTGCCATACCAGCAGGTAATGGGCCCAAGTTTACACAAGAAAAAAAAAACGGGCGCCCCTCCGAGCTGGGCGCCCGTTTTTCGCGCCTAAAACGGCGCCTAAAAAAATCCTCGGTATTCTCCACCTACTTACAGGTCCTCTGGCCCTCGGCGCAGCCAGCACGAGCTGTGGGGGGGCGGAGCCAGGTCCCGGCGCTGAAAACAGTGCCGGGACTTCTGCACATGCGCGCTACAGTCGGCACGCAGGTGCAGTAGCTCCAGGCGCCGAACTGTGTGGGAGGGGCCCGAAGCACACAGCCCCTAGCCCTGGCTGAATGGCCTCACTGGGGCTGCGTGAATGAGGCTCCTCCCACGGCCGGCTCCTGCTCCCCGCCCGACCAGACCCGACACTCGCCCCATCCCCCCACCCACCGCCGACCAGGCCCCCGCTCCCCCCCCGCCCCGACACCCGCTCCCCCCCCCCCCCGGCCCCGACACCCGCTCCCCCCCCGACCCGAGACCCGCTCCCCCCCCACCTCCCGACCCGAGACCCGCTCCCCCCCCCCGACCCGACCTCCTGTTCCCCGACCACCCCCCCTCCCCCGTTCCCCGACCCCCGCCGCTCTCCTGTTTCCCGACCACCCCCGCTCTCCTGTTTCCCGACCGCCCCTTCCTGTTCCCCGACAACCCCCCTCCTGTTCCCCGACAACCCCCCCATCCGCTCTTGTTCCCCGAACCCCGCCCCCCCCGCTCCTGTTCCCCGACCCTCCCGCTCCTGTTCCCCGACCCCCCACCCGCTCCTGTTCCCCGACCCCCCACCCCGCTTTCTCTCCCCCTCCTCCTCTCTCCCCCCCCTCCCCCCCCCTCCTCCTCTCTTCCCCCCTCCTCCCCCCTCCTCTCTCCCCCCCTCCTCATTCCCCTCTCCCCCCCTCCTCCTCCCCCTCCTCTCTTCCCTCCTCCTCTCTCCTCCCCCCTCCTCCTCCTCTCTCCCCCTCCACCCTCCCCCTCTCCTCTCCCTCCCCCCCTCCCCCTCTCTCTCCCCCCCTCCCTCTCCCCCCTCCTCCCCCTCCCTCTCCCCCCTCCCTCTCCCCCCCCCCCCTCTCCCCCCCCTCTCTCTCCCCCCCCTCCCTCTCTCCCCCCCCCCTCCCTCTCTCTCTCTCTCCCCCCCCTCCCTCTCTCCCCGCCCCTCCCTCTCTCCCCCCCCCTCCCTCCCTCTCTCTCTCTCCCTCCCCCTCCCTCTCTCTCTCTCCCCCCCCTCCCTCTCTCTTCCCCCCCCTCCCTCTCTCTTCCCCCCCCGCCCCCTCTCTCTCTCTCTCTCTCTCGCTCTCCTCTCCCCCCCCCTCCCGCTCAGCGGCACGAACGGCTGCAGAATTCTCCCTGGCTGAAGCACTTTCACACAGGTAGGAAGATGGTTTATTTAATCTTTTCTTGGCTTATAAATGTTTATTCAGGTTGGATTTATTTGTATAATATTTGTAGAAGTATAAATAAGGATTTATTGTCGAATTTAATTAGTTCCCTTTGCCCCCACCTCGTTCTGGACCCACCTGCGCCTGATTTTTTAATGTGTAGAACAGGTTTTTTCAGTTCTACAAAAATCTTCACTGGCTCCATTCTACTTTAGTTTGGAGTATGTTTTCACTGTGGAAACTTTCAAATCAGGCGTCAGTGGCCGGACACGCCCCCTGTTGAAGAAAAAATTCTGTTCTAAACTAGAACTGTTCTACCTGACTGGAACTGCAGAAAATAAAATGTGGAGAATTGTGATTTCTAAAATAGTCCGTTCTCCACCAGTTGCTCCTAAAAATCAGGCGCGAATCATGTGGAAACTTGGGCCCAATATGAGGAGATACATTTCAATATTCAATTTAACAACCTGTCTGATAAATCAATCTATGCTGTCCCATTTCTAATGAAACAAACACCACCAAATATCAGCAGAACTGACGAAAAGTCATTGACCTGAAACGTTAACTCTGTTTCTCTCTCCACAGATGCTGCCTGACCTGCTGAGTATTTCCAGCATTTTCTGGTTTTATTTGTAAAGGCTTAAAACATAGAAACACAGAAATCTACAGCGTAGGAGGAGGCCATTGTGTCAGCGCCGGCCGACAAAGAGCCACTTGGCCCTCAGTCAGCAACCTTGAAGGTTACATATAAACCTATGAACAATGGCGGAAAGGGAAAGAGCACCCAGCCCAATCAGTCCGCCCCACACCACTGCGACACCCCTTGCACCAAAACATTCTACACTCCACCCCAACCGGAGCCATGTGATCTCCTGGGAGAGGCAAAAACCAGATAAAAACCCAGGCCAATTGGGGGGAAAAAAAATCTGGGAAAATTCCTCTCCGACCCATCCAGGCGATCAAAACTAGTCCAGGAGATCAGCCTGGCCTTATTCGATTCGCTGCAGTACTTACTATTGTACTGCGCCAGCCAACAAGAGGTTATCCAGTCTAATCCCACTTACCAGCTCTGGTCTGTAACCCTGCAAGTTACGGCACTTCAAGTGCCCATCCAAGCACCTGTTAAATGTGGTGAGGGTTTCTGCATCCACCACCCTTCCAGGCAGTGAGTTCCAGACCCCCACAAACCTCTGCGTGAAGAAGCCTACCCACAAATCCCCTCTGAACTTTCCACCAACCACCTTAAAACTATGCCCCCTCATAATTGACTCCTCCACCAAGAGCAATAGGCGCTTGCTATTCATTATATCCAGGCCCATCAAAATCTTGTACACCTCAATGAGATCTCCTCTCAGCCTCCTCTGTTCCAATGAGAACAAACCCAGTCTATCCAATCTGTTCTCATAGCTAGGATTCTCCATTCCAGGCAGCATCCTAGTAAATCTCTCTAGTGCAATCACATCCTTCCTATAATGCGGCAACCAGAACTGCACGCAGTACTCCAGATGTGGCCTAACCAGAGTATTACACAATCTAAGCATAACCTCCCTGCTCTTGTATTCTATGCCTCAGGCAATAAAGGCAAGCATTCTGTATGCCTTCTTAACCACCTTATCCACCTGGCTACTTTCAGGGATCTGTGGCCAAGCACTCCAAGGTCCCTTTGTTCATCTACACTTAAGTGGCCTACCGCTTAATGTGTATAGCTTTTCCTTATTAGCCCTCCCAAAGTGCATTACCTCACACTTCTCCGAATTAAATTCCATTTGCCACTGCTCTGCTCATCTGGCCAGTAGATTGATACCCTCCTGCAGTCCATGAGGGTGGAGGAGGATTTCCTGGAGTGCATAAGGGATGGTTTTCTAGACCAATATGTCGAGGAACCAACTAGGGGGGAGGCCATCTTAGACTGGGTGTTGTGTAATGAGAGGGGATTAATTAGCAATCTCGTTGTGCGAGGCCCCTTGGGGAAAGAGTGACCATAATATGGTGGAATTCTGCATTAGGATGGAGAATGAACAGTTAATTCAGGGACCATGGTCCAGAACTTAAAGAAGGGTAACTTTGAAGGTATGAGGCGTGAATTGGCTAGGATAGATTGGCAAATGATACTTAAGGGGTTGACTGTGGATGGGCAATGGCAGACATTTAGAGACCGCATGGATCAACTACAACAATTGTACATTCCTGTCTGGCGTAAAAATAAAAAAGGGAAGGTGGCTCAACCGTGGCTATCAAGGGAAATCAGGGATAGTATTAAAGCCAAGGAAGTGGCATACAAATTGGCCAGAAATAGCAGCGAACCCGGGGACTGGGAGAAATTTAGAACTCAGCAGAGGAGGACAAACGGTTTGATTAGGGCAGGGAAAATGGAGTACGAGAAGAAGCTTGCAGGGAACATTAAGACGGATTGCAAAAGTTTCTATAGATATGTAAAGAGAAAATGGTTAGTAAAGACAAACGTAGGTCCCCTGCAGTCAGAATCAGGGGCAGTCATAACAGGGAACAAAGAAATGGCAGACCAATTGAACAAGTACTTTGGTTCGGTATTCACTAAGGAGGACACAAACAACCTTCCGGATATAAAAGGGGTCAGAGGGTCTAGTAAGGAGGAGGAACTGAGGGAAATCCTTATTAGTCGCGAAATTATGTTGGGGAAATTGATGGGATTGAAGGCCGATAAATCTCCAGGACCTGATGGACTGCATCCCAGAGTACTTAAGGAGGTGGCCTTGGAAATAGCGGATGCATTGACGGTCATTTCCCAACATTCCATTGACTCTGGATCAGTTGCTATCAAGTGGAGGGTAGCCAATGTAACTCCACTTTTTAAAAAAAGAGGGAGAGAGAAAACAGGGAATTATAGACCTGTCAGCCTGACCTCAGTAGTGGGTAAAATGATGGAATCAATTATTAAGGATGTCATAGCAGCGCATTTGGAAAGAGGTGACATGATAGGTCCAAGTCAGCATGAATTTGTGAAAGGAAAATCATGCTTGACAAATCTTCTGGAAACATCCTCAAAAAATTCCAGTAGAGTGGACAAGGGAGAACCAGTTGATGTGGTATATTTGGACTTTCAGAAGGCTTTCGGCAAGGTTCCGCACAAGAGATTAATGTGCAAAGTTAAAGCACATGGGATTGGGGGTAGTGTGCTGACGTGGATTGAGAACTGGTTGGCAGTCAGGAAGCAAAGAGTAGGAGTAAATGGGTACTTTTCAGAATGGCAGGCAGTGACTAGTGGGGTACCGCAAGGTTCTGTGCTGGGGCCCCAGCTGTTTACTCTGTACATTAATGATTTAGACGAGGGGATTAAATGTAGTATCTCCAAATTTGCGGATGACACTAAGTTGGGTGGCAGTGTGAGCTGCAAGGAGGATGCTATGAGGCTGCAGAGTGACTTGGATAGGTTAGGTGAGTGGGCAAATGTATGGCAGATGAAGTATAATGTGGATAAATGTGAGGTTATACACTTTGGTGGTAAAAACAGAGAGACAGACTATTATCTGAATGGTGACAGATTAGGAAAAGGGGAGGTGCAACGAGACCTGAGTGTCATGGTACATCAGTCATTGAAGGTTGGCATGCAGGTACAGCAGGCGGTTAAGAAAGCAAATGGCATGTTGGCCTTCATAGCGAGGGGATTTGAGTACAGGGGCAGGGAGGTGTTGCTACAGTTGTACAGGGCCTTGGTGAGGCCACACCTGGAGTATTGTGTACAGTTTTGGTCTCCTAACTTGAGGAAGGACATTCTTGCTATTGAGGGAGTGCAGCGAAGGTTCACCAGACTGATTCCCGGGATGGCGGGACTGACCTATCAAGAAGGACTGGATCAACTGGGCTTGTATTCACTGGAGTTCAGAAGAATGAGAGGGGATCTCATAGAAACGTTTAAAATTCTGATGGGTTCAGACAGGTTAGATGCAGGAAGAATGTTCCCAATGTTGGGGAAGTCCAGAACCAGGGGTCACAGTCTAAGGATAAGGGGTAAGTCATTTAGGACCGCGATGAGGAGAAACTTCTTCACCCAGAGAGTGGTGAACCTGTGGAATTCTCTACCACAAAAAGTTGTTGAGGCCAATTCACTAAATATATTCAAAAGGAGTTAGATGAAGTCCTTACTACTAGGGGGATTAAGGGGTATGGCGAGAAAGCAGGAATGGGGTACTGGAATTGCATGTTCAGCCATGAACTCATTGAATGGCGGTGCAGGCTAGAAGGGCCGAATGGCCTACTCCTGCACCTATTTTCTATGTTTCTATGACTTTTCTCTTCATTATCAGCCACACAGCCAATTTTAGTGTCATCTGCAAACTTCTTAATCACACAAAAAGCAAAGGACCCAGTACTGAGCCCTGCGGAACCACACTGGAAACATCCTTCCAGTCACAAAAACATCCATCAACCATTACCTTTTGCTTCCTATCTCTAAGCCAATTTTGGATCCAACTTACCACTTTGCCCTGGATCCCATGAAGTTAGTTTAGCATGACTTCCTTATTTATGTATTCAATGCCTTTATTTACAAAGCCAAATATCCCATACACTTTCTTCACTGCCTTATCAAATTGCCCTGTCACCTTAAAAGATTTGTGAATATGCACCCCAGGTCCCTGAGCTCTTGCTCCCCTCCCCCTCAAAATAGTACCATTTAGATTACACTGCCTCTCCAAGTTGTTTTTTCTCCAAAGTGCATCACTTCACATTTATCCACATTAAATTGCATCTGCCATGTGTCTGCCCATTTCACCAGTATGTCTATATCCCCCAGAAGCCTTCTACTATCCTGCTCACTACTTACTACATTGCCAAGTTTTGGATCATCCGCAAACTTCAAAATTGTACTCCACTCCATACTTCTCTCCACTCAGAAAAGCATCCGTTCACGACTACTATTTACCCCTATCCCTTAGCCAATTAAGTACCCATGTTACCACTGACCTTTAATACCATGTGCTTCTATTTTACAAATAGGTCTGTTATGTGTTACTTTATCATATGCCTTGCAGACAACTACTGCACTTCCTTCATCTACCCTCTGTTACTTCATCAAAGAACTCAATCAGGTTAGTCAGAAATCATTTGCCTTTAACAAATCTGTGCTGGCTTTCACTTATTAACTCATGCTTCTCTTAGTGAAGACTTAATTTTGTTCTTGACGATGGTCTCTTAGTTTTCCCACCACGGAAGTTAGACTGATTGGCCTGTAGTTACTAAGTTTATCCCCGTCCCCTTTTTTGAACAGGGAGTAACATTTGCAATCCTCCAGTCCTCTAGCACCACTCCCATAATCCAAGGATTGAAAAGTTGTGGTCAGAGCTTCTGCTATCTCCACTCTAGCTTCCCTCAGCAACCCAGGATGCATCCCATCTGGACCAGGGACTTGTTATCTTTGAGTGATGCCAACCTATTTAGCACCTCCTTTCTATTTATTTTTAGCCTATCAAATCTCCCTCCTCTACTGCAATATTAATTTCATCCTCTTCTTTTGTGAAGACAGATACAAAGTACCCATTCAGTACCTCAATACTGCCCGTTACCTGCACAAGATTTATTTTTTGGCTTTAATCGGCCCCACCATTCCTTTAACTATCCTTTTACTTTTTATACCTTTATAAAAGATTTCTGGGTATCCTTTTATGTTACCTGCTAATCTTTTCTCATACTCTCTCTTTGCCCTTGTTATATCCTTTTTCAATTTCCCCCTGTACTCTGTATTCTGCCTGGTTTTCAATTGTATTCTGTACCTGACATGTGTCATAAACCTCCTTTTGCTATTTTATTTTAACCTCCATTTCCTGTGTCATCCAGGGAGCTCTAGCTTTGAATGCCCCATTTTTCCTCCTGATGGGAATATGCTTGGTTTGTATCCAAACTATCTCCGTCTTGAAGGCCTGCCGTTGCTCACTCACTGTTTTCCTGGCCAATCTGTTTCCAGTCCACCTGTGCTAGATCCCTTCTCAAATCACTGATTAAGTTCTCCTGGAAATATTTCAGGAGTTCTTCACCCTCCTTGCCCTTTCCCACCCCCCCCCCCCCCCCCACACCCGTATCTATATTGGGGTAATTAAAGTCCCCTACCATTACTGCTCTATTATTTATATATTTCTATGAAATTTGTCCACAGGTTTGCTCCTCCATCTCCTTCTCACTATTTGGGAGGTTTATAGTAAACAATCAGCAATGTAACAGCTTCTTTTCTACTCCTTAAAATGGATATTTGAAATCATTTTAACAGTACAATGTACTTACTTCTTGGTTCACCTGTAGTAACAGATTCAATGAAGTCTCGTGGGGTCATATATAGCTGACCATTATGTTCCATTGATGTAAACAGTCTAAATCTTTGTTCCTGGGAAGAAACATATAGTTCCACATCTTCAATATCAGATTCTTCCATTGTGTTCTGTAAGACATAAAATCTAGTTGTTGGTCTTCAATTACTTTTTAAATACTTATTTTTACATTCTGTATACCGTTATTGCAATACAGCAACATGCAGAAGTCACTTTAGTATGAAACTTCAGATCACCTATCTGACCAGATCCACTTCAATCTTTGAACAAAAATTTCCTCTAAATACCAACAGGCAAAATCAAGAAGAACATTGTACCTTCAAAACCTGCACAAGACAACAAATCAACATAACTTTCCCTTCCTGAGCTGTATAATGAAATGCTTCTTTTTAATCATAGAGGACATTGCAAGTTTAGCATCAGTGTAAATGATTTAAGTTTTACATCAAAACCAAACTGGTAGTGTAAATCCAGAATCAGGGCTCAACCTAATTTTGTAATGAAGCAAACGGAGACTCCCTGGAAAAGGCAGTTTCAAACTACTTTGACTTGGCACATAAAACTTAAATTCAGTACAATGTCAAACCTGGTTTACAGTGTGAGGGATTGGACCGGCTGGGTAAAACCACCTAACCTCAATTTAAGTGGTTAGTGAATAGGGATGCTCCCTTCCCACATTCTAAACATTAATATTTTTAACTGCTGGGAGAGAACATTTTTAAGGATGAGAAAAAGCACTGAGCTATAGAAAGAGCAAAGAGAAGATGGTATAAATTAGAGCTACAAACCAAAGTTGTGCCACTGCAAATTGATTTAACACCAATATACACAAATATGATCTTTGTTTAAAGAACATGGAATAAATTAAAAATACTCAAGGAAAAAAAGCACAGCAAAGGTGAAACATCCACTGATATTACAGGTGGTGACAGCTGCATAAAGATCAGCTCCGAGCTGTCTAATTAAAAACCAGCTGAAATCTGTTTCAAAAGCCTTTGTAGCCAGTCAACACCTTCTGGAAGATAAATGCCCATTTCCAAGCACAAAGCAGATCTGAACGATCTTCTAAGAAACACAGAAATAACCATAAATATTAAGCTAATCCACAATATCTACTTATGTATCTAATTGATTGCAATAGATTGGAAATCTGGTCATAATAGGCTTAATATTTTAATATATTATTAAAAATCTATAGTGTGGTCACTTTAAAAGATGAAATGTATTTGGGAAAATTCTCTTTGTTTACTTGCTTTCTCTGTATTGAAGGAATCCACATCATTAGGTCGTATGCAGACAGACACTTTAAAGGTAGACAATTCACATCTGTTCGAAGAAGACTCACAACCTACCTAGGTAATGAAAATATTTAATAAGGTTGTGTCCCGCACAGAATTTGAGTTGTTGTCATGTGCTATGAGACTAGGACCTGGAAGAGCCAATGAGCAGTGTTAAATGGCTCTTCCAGTGAGGGGGTTAGTAACTTACCAGATGCTGAGCTCTGCATTGACCTAAAATGTGGCTGATAGCCTGAGGCTGGTACCTGAACAACTTCCTGGATATCTGTTCAACCTAGTCTGATTGACAGTTTTGCCACTGCAAAGTATTGCAAGCAATATTTCTTTATCTTATTTCTTGGACAAATTAAAAAAATGCCTTTTTTAATTTGTTCTTGGGATTTGGGTAATATGGACGAGGCTACATTTATTACCCTTCCCTAGCTGCTCCGAGGCACGGTGGGCCGCCTTCTTTATCTGCCATAGACCTTGTGCTGATGGTACTCTCACAATAGCATTACGTAGGGAACTGCAAGATTTTAACAATGATGAACAACGATTCATGTCTAAGTAGGGATGGTATATGACATAGAGGGGAACTTGGAGATTATGCTATTTCTACAACATTGTTGCTCTTGTCCTGGTCAGTAGTAGAAGTCACAGGGCTGGGAGGTGCTATTGAAGTAAGCCTGTTGAATTACTACAATATATCCTGTAGATCATGCATGTTATAGCCATACTGCACAAGTGGTAGAGGGGGCGGATATGGAGTCCAGTGGCAGGTGCACCAATCAAGCGGACTGTTCTGTTCTGGATGACGTTGAGCTTTAAATGTTATGGCAACTGCATCGATCCAGGCAAGTGGTGAACACTGTGGGAGCACCTTCACTATGTAGACTGCAGCATTTCAAGAAGAAAGCCCAGCACCATCTTCTCAAGGGCAATTAGGGATGGGCAAAAAAATGACAGTCTTGCCAACGACGCCCACAACCCGAGGATGAATAAAACTCTATCACACTCCTGATTTGAACCTTGTAGCTGGTGGAGGTCAGGAGGTGAGCCACTTGTTGCAGAGTACACTCCAGTAACATTGTTCATAAAGCTAGATATATCCTGTTTTTTGTGGATAGGACAAATATGGGCTATCTTCCACGTTGTCGGAGAGATGTCAGTGTCATAGCTGCATTGGAACAGCCAGGCAGGCGGGGGTAGGATAGAGTTAAATCTGGTATATGCCTCAACTGGAACATCGTCAGGGCCCAAAGTCACTGCTGTTTATAGTGCACTCAATTGCTTGAAACTGGATTAGAATCATTCGCTTGGCACGTTTGGCTGAAAATGCATGCAAACATTTTAGCCTTGTCCCATGCACTTCTGTTGGGCTCTGTCATGGTTGAGGATGAGAACGTTCAACAAATATACATTCCTTTAAGGCACAAAAACCTCACAGGAAAAGTGGTCCAACCATGGCTAACAAGAGAAGATTAAGATAGTATTAGATTAAAAGAAGAGGCTTATAATGTTGCCAAAAAGAGCAGTAAGCCTGAGGCATCTGCAGTAATCCTGAGGATTGGGAGCATTTTAGAATTCAGCAAAGGAGGACCAAGAAATTGATAAAGGGAACATAGAACATGAGAGTAACCTAGCAAGAGACATAAAAACAGATTGTAAAAGCTTCTATCGGTATGTAAATGTGAAAAGATTAGCAAAAGTAAATGTGGATCCCTTACAGGCTGCGACAGGAAAAATTATAATTGGGAATAAGGAAATGGCAGAGAAATTAAACAAATACTGTGTGTCTGTCTTTATGGAAGAAACGCAAAAAAACTTCCTGGAAATAGTGAAGAACCATGACACTAGCGAAAATGAGAAATTGAAAGAAATTAGTATTAGTTAAAAAATAGTACTGGAGAAATTAATGGGACTGAAAGCGATAAATCCCCTGGACCTGATGGCCTACATCCTAGGGTTTTGAAAGAGATGGCTACAGAGATAGCGGATGCATTGGTTGTCATCTTCCAAAATTCCATAGATTCTAGAATGGTTCCCACGGATTAGAAGATAGCAAATGTATCCCCACTATTTAAGAAAGATCGGAGAGAGAAAATGGGGAGCTACAGACCAGTTAGCCTGACATCAGTAGTAGGAAAAATGCTAGAATCTGTTATTAAGTACGTGGTAATAACTTAGAAAAGAATATCAGGATTGGACAGAGTCAACATGGATTAATGAAAGGGAAATTCATGTTTGACAAATCTGTTAAGAGTGTTTTGAGGTTGTAACTAGCAGAATAGATAAGGGGGAACCTGTGGATGTGGTGTATTTGAAGGTTATTAAACAAAATGGGATTGGAGGTAATATACTAGCATGGATTGAGGATTGGTTAACAGACAGAAAACAGAGTGTAAAAATAAACAGGTCATTTACGGGATGCAGGCTTTGACTAGTGGGGTACCACAAGGATCGATGTTTGGGCCCCAGCTATTCAAAATCTATATCAATGAGTTGGATGAGGGGACCAAATGTAACATATCCAAGTTTATATAAGAACATAAGAAATAGGAGCAAGAGTAGGCCATTTGGCCCCTCGAGTCTGCTCCGCCATTCAATAAGATCATGGATGATCTGATCATGGACTCAGCTCCACTTTCCTGGCCTCCCCATAACCCTTTACTCCCTCCCTTATCGCTCAAAAATCTGTCTAACTCCGCCTTAGATATATTCAATGACCCAGCTTCCACAGCTCTCTGGGACAGAGAATTCCATAGATTTACAACAGTCTGAGAGAAGAAATTTCTCCTCATCTCAGATTTAAATGGGCGGCCCCTTATTCTAAGACGATGTCCCCTAGTTTTAGTTTACTCTATGAGTGGAAATATCCTCTCTGCATCCAGCTTGTCGAGCCCATTCATTATCTTATAAGTTTCAATAAGATCACCTCTCATTCTTCTGAACTCCAATGTGTATAGGCCCAACCTACTCAACTTATCATCATAGTCAACTCCCTCATCTCCGGAATCAATCTAGTGAACCTTCTCTGAACAGCCTCCAATGCAAGTATATCCTTCCTTAAATACGATGACCAAAACTGTATGCAGTACTCCAGGTGTGGTCTCACCAATACCCTGTACAGTTGTAGCAGGACTTCTCTGCTTTTATATTCTACCCTCCTTGCAATAAAGGCCAACATTCCATTTGCCTTCCTGATTACGTGCTGTACCTGCAAACTAACTTTTTGTGTTTCATGCACAAGGATCCCCAGGTATCTCTGTACTGCAGCACTTTGCAAATTTTCCCCATTTAAATTATAATTTGTTTTTCTATTATTTCTGCCACAGTGGATAACCTCACATTTTCCCACATTATGGGCCCAAGTTTCCACACGATAAAAAACGGGCATCCCTCCGAGCTAAAACGGCGCCGGAAAAAAAACGCGCGATTCTGGAACGCTTTGCAGCTCCTTGTCTGTTTGGCGCGGCGCCCAAGGGGGCAGAGCCTACACTCGCACCGATTTTGTAAGTGGGAGGGGGCGGGTACTATTTAAATTAGTTTTTTTCCTGCATTCGCACACGCGCAGTGTGAAGGAAACATTGGCACTCGGCCATTTTTGTAGTTCTTTGTAGCTGTTTAATTTTTGAACATTTTTTTATAAAAGCACATTGCCATCAGCACATCAGCACTTGCAGCCTTCTCACTGTCTCCTTCCCCCCTCCCCCGCGGGAAAAACGGGCGCCTCCTCCCCCACGGGAAGAACGGGCGTCTCCCCCCCACCAACCGCGGGAAAGAACGGGCGCCTCCTCCCCCCCCCGCGGGAAAGAACGGGCGCCTCCTCCCCCCCCCGCGGGAAGAACGGGCGCCTCCTCCCCCCCCCCGCGGGAAGAACGGGCGCCTCCTCCCCCACCCGCTGGAAGAACGGGCGCCTCCTCCCCCCCCACCCCGGGAAGAACGGGCGCCTCCTTCCCCACCACGAACGGGCGCCTCCTCCCCCCTCCCACCGTGGGAAGAACGGGCGCCTCCTCCCCCACCCGCTGGAAGAACGGGCGCCTCCTCCCCCCCCCCCCCCGGGAAGAACGGGCGCCTCCTCCCCCGGGAAGAACGGGCGCCTCCTCCCCCCCCCCCCCCACCGTGGGAAGAACGGGCGCCTCCTCCTCCCTCCCCTCCCCGCGGGAAGAACGGGCGCCTCAGGCTTCCTGCAGCATTCTCCATGCCTGAAGCACTTTCACACAGGTAGGAAGATGGTTTATTTAATCTTTTCTTTGCTTATAAATGTTTATTCAGGTTGGATTTATTTGTATAATATTTGTATAAGTATAAATAAGGATTTATTATAGAATTTAATGACTTCCCTTCCCTCCCCCTCCCCCTCGTTCTGGACGCCTAATTTGTAACCTGTGCCTGATTTTTTAATGTGTAGAACAGGTTTTTTCAGTTCTACAAAAATCTTCACTTGCTCCATTCTAAGTTAGTTTGGAGTACGTTTTCACTGTGGAAACTTTGAAATCAGGCGTCAGTGGCCGGTCACGCCCCCTTTTGAAGAAAAAATTCTGTTCCAAAGTAGAACTGTTCTACCTGACTAGAACTGCAGAAAAAAAAATGTGGAGAATTGCGATTTCTAAGATAGTCCGTTCTCCACCAGTTGCTCCTAAAAATCAGGCGCAAATCATGTGGAAACTTGGGCCCATTATTCCATCTACCAAATTTTTGCCCACTCACTTAGCCTGTCTATATCCCTTTGCAGATTTTGTGTGTCCTCCTCACAATTTGCTTTCCCATCCATCTTTGTATCATCAGCAAACTTGGTTACATTACACTCGGTCCCGTCATGCAAGTCATTAATATAGATTGTAAATAGTTGAGGACCCAGTACCGATCCCTGCGGCACTCCACCAGTCACTGTTTGCCAACCGGAAAATGACCCATTTATCCCGACTCTCTGTTCTGTTAGTAGCCAATCCTCTCTCCATGCTAATATATTACCCCCAACCCTGATGACTTTTATCTTGTGCAGTAGCCTCTTATGTGGTATCTTATCGAATTCCTTCTAGAAATCCAAATACACCATATCCACTGTTTTCCCCCAGCTTGTTACATCCTCGAAGAACTCCAGCAAATTTGTCAAACATGATTTCCCTTTCATAAAATCATGCTGACTCTGCTTGACTGAATCATGCTTATCCAAATGTCCTGCTACTGGTTCCTTAATAATGGACTCCAGCATTTTCCCAATGACAGATGTTAGGCTAACTGGTCTATAGTTTCCTGCTTTTTGTCTGCCTCCTTTTTTTTAAAAAAATAGGGACGTTACATTTGCGGTTTTCCAATACGCTGGGACCGCCGCAGAATCCAGTGAATTTTGGTAGATTACAACCACGTCTCTTAAGACGCTAGGATACAAGGCATCAGGTCCAGGGGACTTGCTCGCCTCTCGTCCCATTATTTTACATAGTACTACTTCATTAGTGATCGTGATTGCATAAGTTCCTCCCTCCCTATAGCCCTTGATTATCCACTATTGGTAAGTTTTTAAGTGTCTTCTACTGTGAAGACCGATACAAAATATTTGTTCAACGTCTCTGCCATTTCCCTGTTCTCCATTATTAATTTCCCAGTCGCATCCTCCAGGGGACCAACATTTAGTTTAGCCACTCTTCCTTTTATGTACCTGTAGAAATTCTTACTATCTGCTAACCAGAGTAGCTCCAGTCATCCATTTTAATTGTGCAGGTATTTAAAATCAAACTTTTCTTGATTGTAATTGTATCTTTTTAATTCGCAAAAGTATGGATTTATATAGTGAAAATGGGGTAAGGCAAGAAGCTGGGTATGGAAACTATAATGGGGTTACTGGGAAGTGGCAATTATAAACTCCAAAGTAAAACCTGTTTGCAAAAATGTGTCTAATGTTTCGGAAAGTAACACTGTACAGTATGAAAGTAACAAAACCGTCTTTGTTTTAAAATAACATAGTGGGCTCAATTTTCCAGTGATTTGCGCCGTTTTTTTGGTGCGCACCGCTTTTTTGGCACAAGTTAAAAAATTAAAGCTTCCCCAAGGAATCTGCGCCAGCGTAACTGAGTTAGTTACAATTTTTTTAGATTCGTTTTTTTGCATAATCCGATGTTCTGTGCCAGTTATTGTCAATTATGGAAGTTTGCCTCCCCAAAATTTCTCCTAGGTCGGTGTATCTGACCACTCCCAAAAAACCTGCTGGTGAGTTAAGAAAAAGCAGCGCACACTGAAAAATTGGTGTAGAAAGACGCCATTGTTTTTCAGCGAAGTTTAGGAGGGGGTCAAGAAGACTTAAATATACATAATAAAGATTTTTTTTTTTAACGTTATAACGCAGTAAATGGAAATTTGATAGAATTCTGTAACTTTTAATATTCTTTCAACTGACACACCACCATCGAACGTCTGCAAATAAGGCTCGAGGGTTGGAGTGTCGGCCGGCAGAATCGGTCGCGCGCCCGGACACAGGGTGGGTGTGGGGCAGTGGAAGGCGATCGGAAGGCATCACAAGACTGTACTGTGCATAAAATGTAGCCCAGGGGATTGGTGGGTTCCCAATCACTGTGCCTGCTCAGACCTGGGTGTGGTCCATACAGATCTGTGGGGAGAGAGAACAAAGAATCTTGTCCTGCCTGCTTGCCGTTTTGAGCTTCTTGCAAAGGTAAAATTTAAGCATGGGGACAATACTGACAATGCCGTACCTTGTGCAAGCCTTTTGCATCATGGTGCTGCGGAGGAGACAATTGATTAGACGTCATCGCATGAGGAACCTCAGAGCCCATAGGGTAATACGTCGGGTATATTGAGCCAGGCATTCGTAATGACTGATGCAGCCTGTTTCAGAAGGCTGCATTTCCACAAAGAAGTTGTAACTGAGATCTGAGAGTTGGTGAAAGCAGACCTGCAACCTAGAAGCGTCAGGAGGACAGTTTTGTCAGTTGAAGTGAAGTTACAGCTGCACTTTCATTCTATATATGAATCCGGATCCTTCCAAGCTACAGCTGGAGATGTATGCCCTATTTCTCAACATACAACACATAGCTGCATGCGGCAGGTGACTGCTACATTATATTCCCAGAGGAATGACCACAAATTCCCCATGAGCACCCAGGCAATGCGTGACAGGGCTGTGGGCTTCTCCAGGATTGCTGGCTTCCCCAAGGTACAGGGCTGCGTTGATTGTACCCACATCGACTTGCGAGCACCTTTGGAGGATTCAGAGACATACAGGAACAGAAAAGGTGTAACGACATGCATCATGTCAGTTGATGCAAGATACCCTGGGAACACCCATGATGCGTTCATCCTACGCGATAGCGTTATATCTGCCATGTTTCAGCAGCAGGCAGAAGAGCAGAGCTGGCTACTGGGAGACAAAGGGTATGGCGCCACCTGGCTCATGACGCCCCTACGCGTAACCCGGACGGAAGCTGACTGGGAATACAACATGTCGCACATTGCGACGCGCAGCAGAATAGAGAGGACCATTGGCATCTTGAAACAGCGTTTCCGATGCCTAGACCATTCCGGAGGCTACTGTCGGTCAGTTTACTGTTGTGTGCTGCATACTGCATAACTTAGCCAGCATGATGCAGCAGCAGATGGTAGTAGAAGACCCACCTGAGGCAAGAGTGGCTGATGATAATGATAAGGAAGATGCAGATGACTACGAGGAGGATGAAGAGGAGGACGAGGAAGCCATGCAACTACCTGAACCCGGAGCACGACGGCACGGGAGGGTGAGCCATCATGCCCCTTTAACGACTGGTCGAGCCTTGTGCCAGCAACTCATCAGGTAGCAATGCGGTGGAGGAGGATTTCCTGGAGTGTATTAGGGATGGTTTTCGAGACCAGTATGACGAGGAACCAACCAGGGAACTGGCCATCCTAGACTGGGTGATGTGTGTAATGAGAAGGGACGAATTAACAATCTTGTTTTGCGAGACCCCTTGGGGAAGAATGACCTATCAAGCGAAATCAGGGATAGTATGAAAGCCAAGGAAGTGGCATACCAAATGGCCAGAAATAGCAGCGAACCAGGGGACTGGGAGAAATTTAGAACTCAGCAGAGGAGGACAAACGGTTTGATTAGGGCAGGGAAAATGGAGTACGAGAAGAAGCTTGCAGGGAACATTAAGACGGATTGCAAAAGTTTCTACAGATATGTAAAGAGAAAAAGGTTAGTAAAGACAAATGTAGGTCCCCTGCAGTCAGAATCAGGGGAAGTCATAACGGGGAACAAAGAAATGGCGGACCAATTGAACAAGTACTTTGGTTCGGTATTCACTAAGGAGGACACTAACAACATTCCAGATATAAGAAGGGTCAGAGGGTCTAGTAAGGAGGAGGAACTGAGGGAAATCCTTATTAGTCGGGAAATTGTGTTGGGGAAATTGATGGGATTGAAGGCCGATAAATCTCCAGGGCCTGATGGACTGCATCCCAGAGTACTTAAGGAGGTGGCCTTGGAAATAGCGGATGCATTGACAGTCATTTTCCAACATTCCATTGACTCTGGATCAGTTCCTATCGAGTGGAGGGTAGCCAATGTAACCCCACTTTTTAAAAAAGGAGGGAGAGAAAACAGGGAATTATAGACCAGTCAGCCTGACATCGGTATGATGGAATCAATTATTAAGGATGTCATAGCAGTGCATTTGGAAAGAGGTGACATGATAGGTCCAAGTCAGCTTGGATTTGTGAAAGGAAAATCATGCTCGACAAATCTTTCGGAATTTTTTGAGGATGTTTCCAGTAGAGTGGACAAGGGTGAACCATTTGATGTGGTATATTTGGACTTTCAGAAGGCTTTCAACAAGGTTCCACACAAGAGATTAATGTGCAAAGTTAAAGCACATGGGATTGGGGGTAGTGTGCTGACATGGATTGAGAAATGGTTGTCAGACAGGAAGCAAAGAGTAGGAGTAAATGGGTACTTTTCAGAATGGCAGGCGGTGACTAGTGGGGTACCGCAAGGTTCTGTGCTGGGGCCCCAGCTGTTTACACTGTATATTAATGATTTAGACGAGGGGATTAAATGTATCTCCAAATTTGCGGATGACACTAAGTTAGGTGACAGTGTGAGCTGCGAGGAGGATGCTATGAGGCTGCAGAGCAACTTGAATAGATTAGGTGAGTGGGCAAATGTATGGCAGATGAAGTATAATGTGGATAAATGTGAGGTTGTCCACTTTGGTGGTAAAAACAGAGAGACAGACTATTATCTGAATGGTGACAGATTAGGAAAAGGGGAGGTGCAACGAGACCTGGGTGTCATGGTACATCAGTCATTGAAGGTTGGCATGCAGGTACAGCAGGCGGTTAAGAAAGCAAATGGCATGTTGGCCTTCATAGCGAGGGGATTTGAGTACAGGGGCAGGGAGGTGTTGCTACAGTTGTACAGGGTCTTGGTGAGCCCACACCTGGAGTATTGTGTACAGTTTTGGTCTCCTAACCTGAGGAAGGACATTCTTGTTATTGAGAGAGTGCAGCAAAGGTTCACCAGACTGATTCCCGGGATGGCGGGACTGACCTATCAAGAAAGACTGAATCAACTGGGCTTGTATTCACTGGAGTTCAGAAGAATGAGAGGGGACCTTATAGAAACGTTTAAAATTCTGATGGGTTTAGACAGGTTAGATGCAGGAAGAATGTTCACAATGTTGGGGAAGTCCAGAACGAGGGGTCACAGTCTAAGGATAAGGGGTAAGTCATTTAGGACCGAGATGAGGAGAAACCTCTTCACCCAGAGAGTGGTGAACCTGTGGAATTCTCTACCACAGAAAGTTGTTGAGGCCAATTCACTAAATATATTCAAAAAGGAGTTAGATGTAGTCCTTACTACTAAGGGGATCAAGGGGTATGGCAAGAAAGCAGGAATGGGGTACTGAAGTTGCATGTTCAGCCATGAACTCATTGAATGGCGGTGCAGGCTAGAAGGGCCGAATGGCCTACTCTTGCACCTATTTTCTATGTTTCTAGAACATGGTAGAATTCTTTATTAGGATGGAGAGTGACACAGTTAACTCAAAGTAAGGTCCTGAACTTAAGGAAAGCTAACTTCAATGGTTTGAGGCATGAATTGGCTCGAGTAGACTGGCAAATGATACTTAAAGAGTTGACGGTGGATAGGCAATGGCAAACATTTAAAGATCACATGGATGAACTTCAGCAATTGTACATCCCTATCTGGAGTAAAAATAAAACGGGGAAGGTGGCTCAACCGTGGCTAACAAGGGAAATTAAGGATAGTGTTAAATCCAAGGAAGAGGCATATAAATTGGCCAGAAAAAGCAGCAAACCTGAGGACTGGGAGAAATTTAGAATTCAGCAGAGGAGGACAAAGGGTTTCATTAAGAGGGGGAAAATAGAGTACGAGAAGAAGCTTGCCGGGAATATAAAAACTGACTGCAAAAGCTTCTATAGATATGTGAAGAGAAAAAGATTAGTGAAGACAAACGTAGGCCCCTTGCAGTGGGATTCAGGTGAATTTATAATGGGGAACAAAGAAATGGCAGACCAGTTAAACAAATACTTTGATTCTGTCTTCACGAAGGAAGACACAAATAACCTTCCGAAAGTATAAGGAGACCGAGGGTCTAGCAAGGAGGAGGAACCAAAGGAGATCTTCATTAGTAAGGAAATTGTTGGGATTGAAGGCCAATAAATCCCCAGGGCCTGCATCCCAGAGTACTTAAGGAAGTGGCACTAGAAATAGTGGATGCATTGATGATCATTTTCCAACAGTCTATCGACTCTGGATCAGTTCCTATGGAATGGAGGGTATCTAATGTAACACCAATTTTTTAAAAAGGGAGAGAGAAAGCGGGTAATTATAGACCGGTTAGCTTGACATCAGTGGTGAGGAAAATGTTGGAATCAATTATTAAGGATGAAATAGCAGCACATTTAGAAAGCAGTGACAGCATCGGTCCAAGTCAGCATGGATTTATGAAGGGGAAATCATGCTTGACAAATTTTCTGGAATTTTTTTGAGGATGTAACCAGTAGAGTGGGACAAGGGAGAACCAGTGGATGTGATGTATTTGGACTTTCAAAAGGCTTTTGACAAGGTCCCACACAAGAGATTGGTGTGCAAAATCAAAGCACATGTTAGTGGGGGTAATATACTGACATGGATAGACAACTGGTTGGCAGACAGGAAGCAGAGAGGTCAGGATAAACGGGTCCTTTTCAGAATGCAGGCAGTGACCAGTGGAGTGCCACAGGGTTCAGTGCTGGGACCCCAGCTCTTTACAATATACATCAATGATTTGGATGAAGGAATTAAGTGTAATATCTCCACGTTTGCAGATGACACTAAACTGGGTGGCGGTGTGAGCTGTGAGGTGGACGCTAAGAGGCTGAAGAGTGACAGACAGATTAGGTGAGTGGGCAAATGCATGGCAGATGCTGTATAATGTGGATAAATGTGAGGTTATCCACTTTGGGGGCAAAAACACGAAGACAGAATATTATCTGAATGGTGGCAGATTAGGAAAAGGGGAGGTGCAACGAGACCTGGGTGTCATGGTTCATCAGTCATTGAAAGTTGGCATACAGCTGCAGCAGGCAGTAAAGAAGGCAAATAGTATGTTGGCCTTCATAGCTAGGGGATGAGAGTATTTGAGCAGGGAGGTCTTACTGCAGTTGTACAGGGCCTTGGTGAGGCCTCACCTGGAATATTGTATTCAATTTTGGTCTCCTAATCTGAGGAAGGACGTCCTTTGCATTGAGGGAGTGCAGCAAAGGTTCATCAGACTGATTCCCGGGATGGCCGGACTTACATATGAGGAGAGACTGGATCGACTGAGCCTTTATACATCGGGGTTTAGAAGGATGAGAGGGAATCACATAGAAACAAACAAGATTCTGACGGGACGAGTCAGGTTAGATGCAGGTAGATTGTTCATGATGTTGGGGAAGTACAGAACCAGGGACACAGTCTTAGGATAAGGGATAGGTCATTTAGGACTGAGATGAGGAGAAACTTCTTCACACAGTGTTGTTAACCTGTGGAATTCCGTGCCGCAGAGAGTTGTTGATGCTAGTTCATTCGATATATTCAAGAGGGAGTTAGATATGGTCCTTGCAGCTAAAGGGATCAAGGGGTATGGAGAGAAAGCAGGAAAGGGGTACTGAGGGAATGATCAGCCATGACCTTATCGAATGGTGGTGCAGGATCGAAGGGCCAAATGGCCTACTCCTACACCTATTTTCTATGTTGCTATGAATGCTTTGCTGCTTGAAGGCTCAGCAGCAACTATTCTATATGGACCATGTTTACTGTTTGGACCTGTTCAGTAATGTTGTGTTGTGTAATAATCACAAATGAACAAATGATGGAAATGATTCTAGTTTACTTCAAAAGTTGTGTTCATAATAGAATGTCAATGATTCAGTTATAATTTAAAATATATTTTATTCAAAAGTTTAACAAACATTTGTTTGTACTTAACTTAAACATATTCTTGTATCAAACTTTAAAGTTTTCACTTAAGATCACTTACAAACTTTATGACTTACAAACTCTAACTTTATCACTTACTAACTTTTAAACTTGTAAATTTACATAACTTACAAAAAACTTTTAATTTGAGAACAGTTACAATAGTAACAATAATAGCAACAACAGCAAAGAAAGGCTGCACCCATCTCTCCTCCACCTTATTCTAACACCGCCCACTGCACTTGGCCTTGGTGACTCCACCACCCCTGCCCACAGGCGGTGTGCAGTGTTTCTTGGGTTGGTACCAAACTTATTCTTTCGAATATCTCGTGTAATTCGCACCTGTTGATTGGGGGGTGGGGGGGGGGGGCACGGGGGAGGAGCAGGTGGCTATGTGGAGGGCCTGGCTTGGGGCTCTTCAGAGACTGGTCTGGGGTTTGGAGTGGGAGTGGCAGTTGATTCTGTCACTGGGCGCGGGGTCTGTGCGTGTTCCCTTATTGCAGCATAACAATATCTTATATTGATGGCCTCTAGTTATGCTCTTCCACACAAGTGGAAACATTCTCTCTCTATACACTCTTATCAAAAACTTTCTTAATTTTAAAGACCTCTATTAGGCCATCCCTCAGCCTTCTTTCAAGAGGAAAGAGACCCAGCCTGTTCATGCTTTCCTGATATGTATACCCTTGCATTTCTGGTATCATTCTTGTGGGTCTTCTCTGCACCCTCTCCAGTGCCTCTATATCCTTTTTGTAATATGGCGACCAGAACTGTACACAGTACTTCAAGTGTGGTCTAACATCTCCAGTCGTCTTGGTTAATCCTTGCCACTGGATCAAGACCGTGGGGTGGCTGGTGTGCAACGGCTACCACACATTAAAAAGATCCACGCACAGGCATCTTCCACCCTTCAAGATGTAGTTCAGGATCTGGAATATTAGGTCCTTTATTGAAAGACCCGAGAACTCATCCCTTTTTAGTGTGGAAGCGGGTCATCCTCGATACGAGGGACCGCCTAAGAAGAAGAATTGCAGCAGCTCACTCATGTGACTTTGACAGTGTCTCAACTACCTGTGACATGCTCTCCCTCATGTTCACTGACAGCACATCAGCTACCTGTGACATTCCCTCCTTCACGTGCACGGACATGGTTTCAATTGACAGATATTCCCTCCCTCATGTTCTCAGACAGCGTTCCCATTTCTTGTTGAGTGTTGTTACTTCTCCCGACAGTCCCGATACCTCATCACCCATCCCACTGATAGTGTCCAGGAGTGATCACGTAAGGTCAATGTTCTCCGCACTCATTGCCATCATCTGAACCACATCTGTTAGATCCTGTACCTCAGGAGTGTGGGGTCCAGCTCTCCTTCCCCTCCTCACCCTAGGTGTGGCTCGCAGCATCCCAGTGGGACCTGCAGCCTTGGACAGTGGGCCCTGGGTGTGTCTTGCTGCATCCCACTGGGACCCGCAGCCTCGGCTGGTGGGAAACCATGGAATGTCCTGCCAACACTCAAACCACTACTCAGGGAAGGGGCTAGCGCCTGAATGAGCGGCACCTCCTCCAAAGTGAGTATAACAGTGGGGACTTCATCCATCCCCTCCCCCTCACCCCCATGCTCTTGATCTGGAAGGTGGAATTGGAAGATATTCTCCTCTTCAGGATCGTCCTCGTCTGAATCTTCTTCTGCATCGTCAGGGTTGGCCTCAAGCTTTGTATAATATAACAGAACAGACAAATGGTTAGCAGTAGAGGAGGGGGCTGGGTGGGTGGCATGAATAGGCTCTCACAGCGCAGGCAGCAGGCTGATTTGAAGGACCACGATGAATGATAGCACATTGCATCAACCGAAGCGTAGCTGAGGAAGACATCCCCATGAACCGAAGCATGGCTAGCCCGCGCAGTACTTAACATTTAGGAAAGCCAGACTGTGGAATTTGCAGGACTTATCCTCTGCCTAGAGTGTGGGCCGAGCTTGTGCAGTGGTGGTTGCTTTTCTCCAGGCAGGACCCATCAAAGCAGCAACCCTCTCTTCCAAAGGTGTCAGGGTGTCAGTGGGTGCAGATTTGCCAGGCCTCCTTTTGTTTGAGTTCTTTCTCTTTTCTTGTTTGCCACTTTCCTCTGCAAAGATTAAGTAATAACTTTTTAGAGAGGGTGTCTTTCTGCTGGGTGAGACATATACAGATGGTCACATTTACAATTGCAATTCCATTGAATAAATTAAAATATTACTTACACTAACTACTTGACCAAGGTCCTGCCACTTCTTTTTGCACTGGCCTCCAGACCTCGGGGTGGTCACCATTGCACAGTGATCTTCTGCAAGTTGATTCCAGCATTTTTCATTTCTTTGGGTGGGACTTTTGTGTGATGTCTGCTGGTGTCCAGCTCCTGCCATCTGCCCTCAATCACAGTAACTAGTGCCTCCACTTCATCCTACAAGACATTCTTGGTTTTGGTGCCGGGTTGCATCTTGTATTGCAGCTCCGATTTTTCCATTGATAGTTACAGTTCTCACAGCAGTCAATGCTCTCACACACACAACTGGCTCTCTAAAAATGGCCGATTGCAGACCAGGAGCTGTACTGCGTATGTGCGCCCCTAGGAATCACGTCAAAAACTTCCTTTTTTTTTTCCGCGCATGTGCAGAAGGGGCAACATCGTTTTTTCGGCGAAGACAGTAGGCTCCACCCCACCCACCCCCCCAACCCCGGTGCCAATTTTGAAAAATAGAGTGGGGAAACTTGGCACATTTATTTTTGGAGTAGTTCTGGCCTAGAAAAATGGGCGGAACTCTGGCAATATGGCAAAAAAGGACTTTGGGCAAAATTGAGCCCACAGTACTCAATTTTGGATGGAACTGTGCAGAAAAACAATCTGTATCCTCCGATATATCTCAGAAGGTCAACTGGAAATATGAGATGTTGATCAATTCTGAAATCTTCCCTCAAAACAAACCACTGTGTAAGTTCTATCCAACAGTTGTAAAGATTATACAGCAATTTTAATATTTAACAGAAAATGTAGGAGTTTAGAATGCCTGTTTATGTTGTGCCCAGTTTAATTTGTTGGATTGTTATGAAAATGTACTAAAAATATTTATCCAGAATCAAATGTCATAAACTCATGAACCAATATCTATCTGGTTTAGCCTAAAAACAAATTTGGTGGCTTTTACAAAAAGAATAATCAGAAAACTATTCCATTCTAGTAAATAAACACATTCCTCAGCTGCTGTTTCTATACACACTGGGTGAAAGCATGTTTCTGCAAGAATTACAGGCGTTTGAAAACAGAAACCATCTCTCCATTCTAGATTAAATTTGGGGTGGGGTGCACATTTCGTTGAAAATTCATTGCAAGTACCTACAGTATCAGTTGTTCCTGTAGGTGGTGCTATGATAGGCCTTTTCAATGTTAAAGGCGTCATGTTGTGTGAAACACAATGGCCCAAAAATTGCGCACGCACCCGAAGAGGCCTCGCAAATACCCGTTCTCTGTACACGATGTGCATGCGCCAACAACCAGCTTTTGCGATCTGTCAAAATGTCTTAACAGATAGCACGCATCCCCAGGCGGACATTCACAGGCAGAGATTTGGGCTATTTGCCCAACGAATGTCCATCAAACTCATGCGCCTGGTAAAAGCAGGTGTATAGCCTACTTTTGCTAGCGTAAGAGTTTTAAAACATAGAAAATGTAATGTTATTACTTATCTTTATATTAAAAACCCTGTCAGTGAAGATAAGTTTATTTTTTAACACTTTATATATAAATAAATTTTTCTCTAAAACATTTAATTTAATGCAATTTATATTTACTTTTAAAAAGTGAAATACTTTTTAAAAAAATTTTAGTTAGTTTTTTTATTTGTTTTTAGCGGTATTCTCATTGAAAGTAATGGGAGCTCCGATCCCAGGATACGTATACGATCCTGGAAGACATGTTCCTATACACTGGACTGCGAAACTAGGCCTCCGAGTGCAATCCTACGTTTCTCCGGGACCACCAGGTATTTTCGTTAATAAAATTTTGGTCGGAGGCGTTTGCCCACAGGAAGCTTCCAAACGCAATTTTTAGACCATCAGATGCTATTTTATGGAGAGAGTATAGCAGCCTGAATGCACAATTTAGCTACCATATTCCCATAATTCTCTCAAAATACTCAAACCTTTTTTTCTAATTGCAATTTATCAAATCAAAATAAAGGTGTGAACAAAATAAAAAATGACATACTTCAGAACACAATTAACTTGTCTTTTGTGTCTTTTAATGTCTTCATTAAAGATTTTACTCTACTTCAGTTTCTCACTAAAGATGGTCTTGGACTTGAACATTTTTGCCCAGAGTGGTGACTCTGCATGCTAAATTTTGATTATGCAGTCTGACCGTATCGAGTGTGCCTAATTCGTCAGTACAGTTTAGTCAGGTATACCGATGGAGTATTTTTCTTTAGTTTCGAGCACTTTCTGCTCAATTTCTTCAAATCATTTCGAAAAGCAACAGGACAAAGTTTCAATAGCTTTACGGAGGTTAAATTTAGAGTTTTAAAAAAAAAAGAGGCTGTTAGCGAGAGAAAAATGACAGTGATTACACACCAGTCCTGACTTTTGCCTTAGAAGCTTCAGAAAGTGCATTAAGCGGAGGGGTGGTGGTGGGGTAGGGGAGGATGAAGGGAGAGAGAGAGAGAGAGAGAGAGAGAGAGAGAGAGAGAGAGAGAGAGAGAGAGAGAGAGAGAGAGAGAGAGAGAAATATAGAAAGAAAAATATATATCCAAGAGCGAGAATGGATTGTGGAAGTTCAAGAAGGCTCACCACCACCACCACCTTCAAAATGGCAAATAGGGATATCCATATCGATAGAATGAACACATAGTATGCAATGAATTACTCTGAAGTGTATCAACTATTACATAGGCAAAGGCACTTTGCACATTGCAAGATCCCATCAACTTCAAATTATATGAAAAGCTAGTTAACCTTAACATTTTTTGGTGATGTTGGCTGAAGGGGGAATGTTGGCAAAGGCATTGAGTGAACTTCCTCCTCCTCTTTGACCAGTGCCAGAGAATTTTTTTAAATGTCCACCTGAATCTTTGAAATAGGCAATGTTACGTATGTAAACATTTACAATGTGTAAGACTTGCCACCAGGGGGTGCACCTGTGAGACCCCCAAGGGTCATCTTCACACCCTGGGCAAGCAGGTATAAAAGGCAGTCTACCATGCTGCTTCCTCACTCTGGAGTTACATTAAAGACACCAAGGTCACAACAATTTCAACTTACAATATACAGTATTGTGGAGTTATTCTGAACACAACAAGGCATTGATTTAACATCTTATCCAAAGAATGGAACAATATGACCAACTGCTAAGCCATGACAGCACAGCAGAGTGCAATGGGCCTGTGACTGATGACCAATTGCCAGTGATTACAGATAGTGATACTACAGTGAGAGAGTATGATGAAATTGAAGAAGATTGTATACCTCCAACACTACCTGAAAAAATTCACTGGTTTGTATTAGCAAATGGAGGAAAACCTAAGGTTAGTGAAAAAAATTCGAGTCAATGTTTTCCCACTATTAGCAAGCAATGGAAATTTATACCTCACTGGGATCTTTTAAGTATTTCACACTACTTTCACAAACTGTCAGTAACAACTGAAAGAGCAAAATAATAGATTTCACTGATTACCTATAATGAAGGTGCATAGACCTTACTGGTCTTAGTATACCAAAATGCTCAAACTGATTCAAAACGTTAATATTTTGTAACTATATTAAAATACCTTTCAGATTTTAAAGCTCATTTTAATTTCCCTGCCCCCATTCTAATTTTTATTTTGTTAAATTCTCAGCCACTTTTAAAACAAAACGCTGCAAAAAGATGTTCCTTATAAGCGGGTTGCGCTCTATTATCTTAAGTACTAACTAAAAGCAAGGTTCATTGCCAATACATTGTCTCATGTTACCTTGAGCCAACACCACTAAATGTTTACTCAGATGTTTCACATTTGGTTTTCCCATGACAACATGATTGACTTCCAGATAAGGATTCACAAACATCCAAGGAAAACAGATGCCAAGCAAGGTGATAAAACTTTAAGGAAGTAAACTGAGACAATTTAATCTAACCTAATACAACATTCCAGAATCATCCCCACCAAATGTTAATACAACCAATTTACAGTAAGTGGGAACAAATGCCTCCAACAGCTGAACTACCCCAAAAAATACATCATTCTGCCTTAATACACACAAGACAAACTAATGGGGTATAAAGAATGAACCTGAAATTTAAAAATTTGCATTAGGAAAAAAAACTACACATTAATGAGCTGTATACTATGATTTCTGCATCATTTGCGTTGCTGTAACTGTCACAAAAATGATTTTATATAAAAAGATAGTGAACTATAAGTCAACAAGGATTTACAAATGACATAGCAACAGTACATGATTTTGTTTTAGTATCTATCTTGTGTACACCCTAAACACACGAGTTCCATATGTGGCAACGGCCAAACAAGGTAAAAAAGCTTAAATAGAAAAATAGCACAAAAAAGCATTTTGTAATTAATGTTAAGCTGCACTCCAGGCTGCTTTAAAAGTCGATTAAACTGTTAAGAGAAAAAACAGGGACTTTGTTTGCTACAAAGTCAGAGTTAGATTCAGATTTAAAAACTATACTATAATCCTGCCTTCGACCACATTCCTCCAAAGTTTTAGTTCTTTTCAGTAGATAGCCAATCATTTTGTATCCAGTAATGCCACTTTATAATGTTCGACGTGAATACACAAACACAATGGCTCAGACTTTGCAGTGCTCACCATTATTAAAGAGTAAATTTGGCGACCACACTTGTGCAGTTAAACGTGGAAATCAGGAAGTTGCTCTCCGATTTGCCCCGTTTCTCCAGAAGCTCTGCTATATCTTGCCAAGAGCTTCGCCATTGAAATACATGAAAGGGTGTGAAATTGCGGTACTTATGATAGATATCCACTAAACATGCCAGAAAAAGTTAGGGCCTGTCCATTCCAGTTTAAGTAAATTTTTAAACAGTGTGATAAGTATTAATTACTGCCAAACAACCTCTCTGGCACTGAAAATTTACTTTTACAAGTGTGGAGTCTCAATCCTTCAGATTTTAATTATTGTTGGTGATTTTAAAAATATATAATTTTTCTTTCCTTTTTCTGTCTCTTAATCCCTTCTTTGGTCTCAAGTTTCGGGCCGTGCCTAGAACGGCGCAGCTCCGTCACCCATTCCGTGCTCAAAATTGCGTCAAAAACTTACCGAGCAATTCTCGGCCTCCCAGCAGCTTGCTTCCAGCCCGGCGTGGCACGCAGAGTTCAGCGGGGGGCATGGCCAAAGCGTCGCCCCGATTTTGTGTGTGCAGGGGGGCGGGGCTAGCTCACAGCAAAAGACATCGTGCCGGCAGCCCTGCGCGTGCACATTGGACCGTGCGCACATGCGCAGTGAGACAGGCTGCTGCTGCCGTCTCTGTAGGTGGCCTGACGCCGCTCCTGTCCCCTGGCCGAATGGCCTGAAGCTCCATAGCTCGAAGGCTGCTGCTGCCGTCGTTGGACTGACGCCGCCCGTCCTCTGGCCAAATGGCCTGAAGCTCCTCAGTTCGAAGGCTGCTGCTGCTTCACACAGGTAGGAAAATACAATGTATTTTTTATTTGCTTTATTTATCATTTATTATTCAGGATGGCTCTTTATTTGTATAAGTGAGACTGTTGAATGCTTGTAAAATTTAATTACTTCCCTTTCCCCCCACTCCCCATCTCTCAGAATTCACTAAGCCTGATTTGTAACCTACGCAAGGTTTTTCTGAGCGTACAAAAATCTACACTTACTCCATTAGTTTGGAGTAAGTTTTTACTGCCTAAACTTGCAAAACAGGCGTTAGTGGCTGGACACACCCCCTTTTGAAAAAAAAAATCTGTTCAAAAATGAAACTGTTCTAACTCACTAGAACTGAAGCAAACTAAATGCCGAGAATTGCAATTGCTAAGATACTCCATTCTACACTCGTTGCTCCAAAAAAATAGGAGCAACTCAGGCCGAAACTTGACCTCAATCTTTCCCGCTCTCTATTTTGGTTTCTCTACATGATTTGGCATTGAATTAAATATTCAAGCTTGCACTCCCTGGTTCAGACTGCCTGTTTAAGTAAGGATTTTGCAATCTGACTGGTTAAGAAGATGCAGTCACTTGCCCTATTTACACAGATCCTGTAGAGGGCGCCGCGCTGTTTTGGATTTCTAATTACCACTACTTCCAATGCAAACACTCTCAGAAATGAATAATTATAGTCTGCAGTGTCACGTCATATTTCAGGAAGGACTGGTTGAGAGAAGGCCCTTCCTCAGTTAGAACCAAAACTACATGAAGCAAACTATCACGATGACCAACACTCAGAGGAGTTCTCGGTGACTCTAGTAAGGAACATCCGAATACAAATTATCTTTGAAGTCTTCTCTCCTGTGCAACACAGGCTATTTTTGATATCACCTTCTGACCGCTTTCTTCCCTAGTTGCCAATAAAGGGATATTCCCTTAATAGAACACAAATCCTTCCACAGGAAAAGACATCAACTCTCTTTGTCCCGACATGACGTTGATAGAAATCATCACTTGATGAATAAGTCAGCTCCAAATGAGTGCACCAGTTCCTCTAACTGTAACCTCCATAAACAACAAAGTACCATAAGAATATAATAGGAGCAGGAGCAGGTCATTTGGCCCCTCAATAAATTCATGGCTGATCTTCTACCTCAACTCCACTCCCCATATCATTTGCTTCCCTTAATATCCAAATATACTCAACGACTGATCCTTCACAGCCCTCTAGGGTAGAAAATGCCAAAGATTTAAGTGAAGAAATTTCTCCTCACCTCAGTCCTAAATGGCCAATCCCTTATTCTGAGGCTAACCCCTGGTTCTAGACTCCCCAGCCAGGTGAAACATCCTCCCTGCATCTACCCTGTCAAGCCCTGTAAGAATTTTGTATGTTTCAATGAAATCACCTCTCATTCTCCTAAACTCCAGAGAATATAGGCCTAGTCTACTCAATCTCACCTCATAGGACAATCCCCCCCCCGCATCCCAGGAATCAGTCTGGTGAACCTTCGTTGCACTCCCTCTATGGCAAGTACATCCTTCCTTAGGTAAGGAGACCAAAATTGTACACAATACTTCAAGTGTGGTCTCACCAAGACCCTATACAATTGCAGTAAGATGTCTTTACTCTTGTAATAAAGGCCAACATACCATTTGATTTCTTAATTGCTTGTTGTATCTGCATGTTAACTTATAGGTGATTTGTGTACAAGGACACCCAGGTCCCTCTGAACACCAACATTTCCCAATCTCTCACCATTTAAAAAATACTCTGCATTTCTATTTTTCCTACCAAAGTGGATAACTTCACATTATATTCCATTTGCCATGTTCTTGCCCACTCACTTAGCCTGTCTATATCCCCTTGAAGCCTCTGCGCATCCTGCTCACAACTTACATTTCCATATAGCTTTATATCTGCAAACTTGGATGTATTACATTTGGTCCCCTCATCCAAATCATTGATATAGATGGTGAATAGCGGAGGCTCAATCACCAATCCTTGCGGCACTCAAATAGTTACAGCCTGCCAATCTGAAAATGACCTCTTTATTCCTACTCTGATTTCTGTCCATTAACTAATCCTCAATCCATGCAAGTATATTATCTCCAATCCCATGAGCCCTAATTTGGTTTAGTAACCTCTTGTGTGGCACCTTATCGAATGCTTTCTGAAAGCCAAAATACACTATAGCAACTGGTTCCCCCTTATCTACCCTGTTAGTTACAACCAATATCCTCCCCAAAGTGCGTGTCGCATCGATCCGGAAGTCCCGCACAAGCTGCTCACTAGCTGCTGCCATCACTGGAAGAAATACAGCGGCCACATAATTTTAAAAAGCCTGCGCAGGAAGAAAATATTAGGCTGAATACTGATTACAACCTCAAAAAACTCAAATAGGTTTGTGAAACGTGATTTCCCTTTCATAAATCAGTGTTGACTCAAGCCAATCATATTATGATTTTCTAAGTGTCCTGCAACCATGGCCCTAATAATAGATTCTAACATTTTTCTCTATTACTGATGTCAGGCTAAGTGGCCTGCAGTTCCCGGTTTTCTCACTCCCTCCTTTCTTGAATAACAATTAACTGTGGTATTGCTCATGTGTAGTGTGAGGTCTAAACTGTAGTTGTAATGTTTAGTGTGATCCCTTTCTGAGCTCGGCAACAAAGCAAAGTGTGGAGGTACTTCTCTTATTAAACAGTCCCTCGTATAGGGGAGGACTTGCTTCCACACCAAAAATTTCACAGGTGTTACAGGTCCCGAACTACGTATTGAAGAATGGAAAATGCCTGTGCATAGATTTTTTTTTAAAAACTGTGTGGTGGCCGTTGCACACCAGCCACCACACAGGCTTGACAGAGCTAGGTCTTGGTCCAGTGGTAAGGATTAACCAAGACGACTGGAGACGAACTCTGCGCACACATATCGCAGTATGGTTTACTTAACATGCTACTAAATGACAATTCTACTAGTGTTGGGATACATTCAGTTCTCTTTGTTTACTTCGACACAATTGTCTCTACTTGGGTTTTCTTAAGACCTAAAAGTAGAAATTTTTGCAATTGCTTGTCTGCCCTTACATTAAATTGTGTACAAGTTTCTTATCCAATTCCTTACCATTGGAGCTGCTGACCGAAGTTTCACAATACATGAAGTCAATAGTTTAAAATGGATACATTAATTTTAATTATGTATGCTATGCAGTTTATGGAGCAATTTTATTTAATTTACAATCCAAGGCCCTTTTACATTACAGTACACATTACAGCCTCCATGGGGGCTCAATTACATCATTCCTGGGATCGCGGGGCTCAATTACATCATTCCTGGGATCGCGACACACAATTGATACATCCTTACTATACAGTATAAATGCACACGAGGCCCATGCTTGAGAGGTGGTCAGTCTGTGACCTGTCCTTTATTTCATAGCACTCAAGTGATGGAAGTGGGTGAGCTTCCCCTTTTATATCTGAAGGTCTAGGTTAGGAGTGTCTCTCACAAGTTCACCACCTAGTGGTCAGTGTTCTCACAGTGTACAACTTAGGTCAGATTATACATGGGTTACAATGCTGGTTGAATACATGACAACAATTACCCATGGCCTCTTCAATGTGAAGCAGACAGCACGGCAACTTCGTGCTGTCTGCTCACTACCATGATTGTAGCGTGCAGCCAGCGCTAAATGTGCTGTTGAGCAAGGGAGCCCAAAATCGTGACAGGCTAGCACGAGTTAAAGCCAGCCTGCACTAGTTAAAGCCAGCCTGCACCTATTAAAGGCGAGGTGCATTGTGGCTGGAGCAGGTTGTGCAAGTCTTTGTCCAAGTCTCTCTAACACGGAAAAATAACGAATAATGGCACAACATGAGAAAGAACATGCTTCAAGGTTCTCAGACGCTGCACTGGAGGTGGTGGAAAGGAAGTATTGTATCCACAGGAGGTCAGGAGACCCTCCAAATGGCAGTGGGACCAGATAGCGGTGACGGTCAATGCCATTAGTTAAGCCCCAAGGACCTGGATGGAATGTTGCAAAAAGTTCAATGACCTCACATGAATGGCCACAGTCAGCAAATTCATCCTCAAATGCCATATGCCACCAACTGCATTACTAGCCTCAGACACTGCTCAATGCACCACAACACCCATCACTCACCTACCAACAATTTCTTTCAATCACGACTCAGACCTAATATTCATAGCCACACCTCACCCTCAAACACTTAGCACTATTGCAAGTCTCACACTCATACCTCACAGCTTGCACACATGACAGCCACATTACCTAAACAGATTGCATCACACCAACTGACATACTTCTCTCCTTCTTGTAGGACAAGATGACGCACAAGCAGAAGCAGCAGGAGCTTATTGGAAGAGAACAGGCACACCTGCATGTCCTTTCCCCCCCCCCCCCCCCCCCTCCATGGAGGAGGCAGTGCTTGCCATCAATCGAGCGGCCATGCTGAGGCCAGCGACGGGGCTGAAACCATAGAAGACGGCGGTATCCTCATACCTAATCCTCCTCTGCTCATTCTTGTACGGCATACAGTTCTGGTCACCACATGACAGGAAAGATGCAGTTGCACTAGAGGGTACAGATGAGATTTACGAGAATGTTGCTGGGACTGGAGATGTAGTCAGCTCTCTTAGAATACAGAGCCTCAATGACCTCCCTTATGCAACAGTGGACAGCAAACTGCAAGATGTTGCCCAACTGATAAAAGTTCACGGTCACGGTCACCTCCGCTGCCACTGGTAATACCGTCCTCGCCCGCTCGGAGTTTGCATTTGTGGCTGCAGCAGGTGGCAGATTTCAGTGAAGACCTCCTTACTGGAGCCCAAACGTCTCACACATTGGGGTCAATTTTGGCCAGGAGTTGCTGTTTTTTTTTGGAGCAACTTGATTTTTCTGGAGTATCTTAAAAATCCCCATTTTGCACAGTTTGCACCAGTGTAAGTGAGTTAGTTAGGATTTTTTTTAAGTTTTGTTTTTTTTCCTCAAAAGGGGACGTTACCAGCCACCTATGCCAGTTTTGGCCATTTAGGCCACTTTGGCCAGCTAATAGTTACTCCAAATCTACTTAGGCCAGTGTATGTGGCCACTTCAGAAAACTCTTGGAGAGTTAAGAAATCAGCACAGGTAGGTACATCGGAGGCCATTCAGCCTGGGATAGAGGCGGGAAGGGAAGCGGAGAGGACCTGCACCTAAAGCACCAAGACTTACAAAGCTCTAAACAAAGCACAAAAAGTAATAAGCATTCAATAACAAATAAAAAAATAGAACCAACTCCTACCTTCATCTGAAAACGTGGCCCAGGAAAGCAGCAGGCTGGCCGGTGCAGGAGGCCACTCGGCCAGAGATAGGTGCGGGATGACAACACACCGGGAGACCACTCAGCTAGGGATAGGGGCAGGAACTGCCGATATCAGAGCACACACAGGCTGCAGGAAGCAAACTCACCGGACAGGCTGCAGCAAGCAAACAGAGAGGCTGGGGGGGGGGGGGGGGGGGGGGAAGAAAGAGAGGACACAAGACTCAAGTGGGGGGAAGAAAGAGGACAAAAGACCTTTGGGTGCGGTCCATATACATACTTGGGGGAAGGAGGAGAAGAGAGAACTGCGAACCTGTGCTGTGCTGCCTGCTTTCCTGCCATTTTGACCTTCTTTGAAGGTTTAACTTTAACTATGGGGGCAATAATATCAATGCCATACGTTTTGCGAGCGTTCTGCATCATTGTGCTACTTAGGGGACAATTGATTAGAGCTCATGTCAGGAACATCTGAGCCTGTAGGCAGCTGGGCAGGAGGCCTTACCCACCTCGGCAATTTCAAGTCAGGCGTACGTACCTGGACCTGAGTGATGCAGATTGTGTCAGAAGGCTGCGTTTCTGCAGAGAAGTTGTCAGTGAGATCTGTGAGTTGCTGAGACCAGACTTACAGCTGAGAAGCAGCAGGTGGACTTGCTTTGTCAGTTGACGTGAAGGTTACAGTGCACTTTCTTTCTATGCCTCGGGATCGTTTCAAGCTACAACTGGAGATGTGTGCGCCATCTCTCAACATGCAGCCCATGTCTCCATTCACCCAGGTCACGGCTGCACTGTATGCACGGAGGAATGACTTCATCAAGTTCCAAATGACCGCCCAAGCAATCCATGACACGGCTGTGGGGTTCTCAAGGATTGCTGGCTTCCCAAAGGTACTGGGTTGCATTGATTGTACCCACTTCGCCTTGCGAGCACCTTTGGAGGATGCCGAGCTGTTCAGGAATAGAAAAGGCTTCCACTCCGTAAATGTGCAGCTCGTGTGTGACAACATGCATCGCATCATGTCAGTCGATGCAAGATACCCTGGTAGCACCCATGATGCGTTTGTCCTACACGACAGCATTATATCTGACATGTTTGAACAGTAGCCAGAAGGGCAGAGCTAGCTACTGGGAGATAAAGGGTATGGCCTCGCCATCTGGCTCAAGACGCCTCTACGCGTTAACCCGGACGGAAGCTGACATCAATACAACATGTCGGACATTATGACACGCAGCATCATAGAGAGGACCATTGGCATCTTGAAACAGCGTTTCCGATGCCTGGACCATTCCGGAGGCTACTTGCAATATTCCCCTGAGATTGTCGGTCAGTTCACTGTTGTGTGCTGCATGCTGCATAACTTAGCCAGCATGAGGCAGCAGCAGCTGAGAGTGGCTGATGATAATGATTTGGAAGATGCAGGTGAAGAGCAGGAGGAGGAGGACGACGATACTGAGGGAACCATGCAAGTGCCTGAGGTCGGAGTACGACGTCAGAGGAGGGCGGGCCATCGTGCTGCTTTAACGATTGCTCGAGGCTTGCGCCAGCAACTCATCCGTGAATGCTTTACTGATGCCCAAGGGCTCAGCGACAACTATTCCACATGGACATGTTTATGTTTTGGAGCTGTTCCTAAATGCTGTGTTATGTTAATGGAACATGATTCAGTTTTAATGTAAAATATATTTTATTCAAAAATTTACAATGTACTTAACTTTAGAGTAATAAAATAATTCTTGTATCAAATTTACTTTAATATGATTTTAAGATTACTTAAAAACTTTAAGATCACTTATAAAGTTGTAAATTTACATAACTTACAAAAAAAACTTTCAATTTTGAAAACAGTTACAACAGTATCAACATCATCAACAACAACAGCAAAGGCTGCACCCATCTCTCATCCCCCTTAGTCCAACAGTGCCCGCTGCACTTGGTCTTGGACTCTCCACAACCCCTGCCCGCAGGCGGTGGCTTAGTGTATTTGGGCTTGGTACTACGTTTAGTCCTTCTAACATCTCGATGAATGTGCATTTCTTCATTTGGGGGGGGGGGGGGGGGGAGGCAGTGTTAATGTAGAGGACCCGGCTTGGGTCTCTTCAGAGGCTGGTGCTGATTGCAGTAGGAGTGGCAGTTGATTCTGTCAATGGCGCATGGCCTGGATGTATTCCCTTATTGCAGCAGCTAACTCACACATGCCCTCCCTCATGGTCTGTGTCTTTGCCAGTGTCGACCTTTCCACTAACTCCAACATTCCCCCTCTCATGGTCAGTGTCGTCCTTTCCACGACCTCGAACATTCCCTCCCTCATGGACACTATTCCCTCACTGATGTTCCGGGAAATCGTTTTCATTTCCCATGAGATTACTGCTACTTCTCCCGACAGTCCCCCTACCTCATCACTCACCCCACTGATGGTGTCCACAGTGATCGCGTAAGGTCAATGCTCTCCCCACTCAATGCCATGATCTGAACCATATCTGTTGCATCCTGCATCTCAAGAGAGCGAGGTCAATTTCTCCTTCCCCTCACCCTGGGTCTGCCTCGCGACACCCCAGTGGGAGGCGCAAGCTAGGACGGTGGGGCCCTGGGTGTTCCATGCTGCATTCCGCCACCACTGGGACCATCAACCTCGGACGCTGGGAAACCATGGAATGTCACATCAGAACTGAAATCACTAATCATGAATTGGCTGAAACCAAGGCATGTCGCACCAGAACTCATGGAAGGGGCTGCCAACGCCATTAACGCAGCCTCATCCATATTCAATACAACACTATCCCCTTCATCCATCTCCATTCCCCCCCCCCCCCCATGATGGTCTGCAGGGTTGGCTTGTAAGATGTTCTCGTGCTCAGGCTCGTCCGCGTCTGAATCTTCACGATTGACATCAGGTTCTACAAAACATAACAGAACAGTCAAATGGTTAGCAGCACAGGAGGGGGCAAGATGGGTGGCATGACTAGGCTCACACATAGGAGGCCAAGCAACAGGGTGATTTGAAGGGCCACGATTAATTTTCAGGACTTCCCCTCTCCCTCGCATGTGGGCTCAGCTTGTACAGTGCTGATTGCTTTTCTCCATGTACGACTCATCAAAGCAGCGATTCTTTCTTCCAAGGGTGTCAGTAGGTGCAGATTTGGCGGGCCTCCTCCTGTTCGAGTTCTTTCCCTTTTGTTGTGGGACAATTTCTTCTGCAAAAGTAAAAATGCAACTTGGTAAAGAAAGGGTGTCTTTCTGCTGGGTGGGACATATACAGCTGGTCACATTTACAATTGCAATTGCATTGAATAATTGAAAATATTACTTACACTAACTACTTGACCAAGGTCCTGCCATTTCTTTTTACACTGGCTTCCAGATCTCTTGATGTTCACCACTGCGCAGTAATCTTCTGCAATTTGGTTCCAGCGTTTCTTCATTGCTTTGGGTGGCACTTTTGTGCGACCTCTGTTGGTATCCAGCTCCTGCCATCTGTTCTCAATGACAGTAACTAGTATCTCCACTTTGTCATGCAAGAAATTCTTCGTTCTTGGTATACATTGTTGCATTGCTGCATTGACACTCGGAGTTTTTACAATGCTCTTAGACACAGTGGTTTTTCCAAACACACACTTCTTATTTTGCATGCAGCAATGATTTTCAGAAATACAGCACTCCTTCTGGCACTTTTGCGGACATGCAGCACTGATATTAACACACAGAGCACTGCTTCTTGAATTCAGCAGTTAATTTCATTCCACAGCACTCCTTCTGGCACCAAAACTCAAGCAGATACATATCCCTTTAAAAATGGCCGATTGCCAAATTTCGGCGCTACTGCGGATGCGCGGACATTGCGACCCGACTCCAATGTGCATGTACAGACGTCACGGCACTGTTTTCAGCGCAGGATGCTGACTCTGCCCCCGACTCGACTGACCACGCTGCGCGATGACCGGGGAGAGGCCGGACAAAGCGGGGAGTGATTTTTCGGCGCACTTCTAAACGGAGAAAAGCGACGCATCTCTGGTAAGGGGTGGGCCAAGATTGAGCCCCATTGTTCCTTGCTGAGGTTGAGGTAGGAGAATTTCTCGCTAAACACCCTGGATGAATGTGATCTCCTGCTGAGAACCCTTCTCCCCCTCTTCCAGCAGCTTTTCCTGATGTGCCTGGCCTCCATTCATTCTCCAAGTAATGCTGTATTGCAAGGGGAATTCCTACTCGTACACCCATGTCTGGGAGCAACTGGTTTGTGCAGAAGCCTTGAAATCAGGATAAGTCCTTCAACACCATCTGTAGACGTTTAGCAACTTTAAAGAACTCTAGAAAGCACCAAACACCTGTACAATCATAGCAATAGCCAGTAGAACTCAATCAGCAACTAACCTGTAGCTGATGGTCCCTTTAAATAGCACTGGTGGGGGCTCATCCTTGCTGCTGAACACATGTTCAGCTGAACGAACTTAAGAGAAGCTCTTAGCTGGATCGTTGAGCTCCAAAATGGCAGTGCTGGCCTCAAATCGCATTGCATGCTGATTGAAGTCATGTTCTGCCTACTCTGTATACTTCCGGCAGACACTCACTGCACGTGCCGCTAACACCCTCGCCAATATGGCATCCGGCGCGACTCACACCAGAAGTGTGCGCACGTGCCACGGACGCCATTTTTGGACCCAAGGGCATTCATTGCGCCCAAGAAACAGGCACTACGGATCCATATTTTGCACTCATATAGCTAGCCATTTAAAAACAAATTTCTTAATTAATTAGACATTAACTTAGCAATCTTGCCACCTATTCTAATGAAGATGAGATATAGTGAGACAAGAGATGGCAACTTGTTTAGTGATGTCTGAAACCCAGTAACTGAAGAGGCGAAAAAAGTTTTGATCCCAATCTACAAGGCACGAATTTATAATGCATAGTGTTGGTTTATTCTGAGAGGTTATGTTCAAATCCTTTAACTGAGAACAGTTACAATGTTCACCTACAACTTTGTAACTTTCAATCCTTAGTACATCATGAAACAGTTTATTCATTAAGGCACTTCAAGGGTGTCAAGTACACAGCTGGTTGGCTGTCTCTTCCTATTTGGAAGGAGGTTGCATCAGAGACTGACCTAGTCATATCTATGATGCCCCAACCCTGATCAGTGTCTTTTTCTAGATTCTCTCTCATCTCCCCTCACAATGCCCTCTCCAAGCTCATCTTGTCCATGAGACCCACTTCCTGCTCTCTTGATCTCATTCTCACTAAACTACTAACCACCCAACTTCCCTTCCCAGTCTCCACTTCAGTTGATATTGTAAACAGTTCCCGCTCTTCAGGTACTGCTCCTTCCTTTTCAAAACTGTCATTAACCCTTCTCCTCAAAAAAACCCACCCTCAACCTCTCTGTGCTGGCAAACTACCATCCCATCGCTAACTTTCCTTTCCTCTCCAAAGTTCTTGAACACATTGTTCCCTTCCAAATTTGTGTCCATCTTTCCCGCAACTACATATATGAATCTCTCCAATCAAGTTTCTGCCCCGGCCACAGCATTGATGGCTGGCCCTAATCAAAGTCACAAATGACATCCTCTGTGACACTGACTCTGGTATACTATCCCTCCTCGATCTCTCTGCAGTCTTTGACACAGTTGACCACACTATCCTCCTCAAATGCTTCTCCTCTGCTGTCCAGCTCAGTAGGGCTGCCCTCGCTTAGTTACAGTCTTACCAATCCAATTGCAGCCACAGACTCCAGCAATGGATTTTCTTTCTGTCCCCAAAGACCTATTCCTTACCCCTCCTATTCTTCATCAACATCATCCAAAGATATAGCATCGAGTTCCACATCTACGCATATGGCATAGAGCTCTACATCTCCATCACCTCTCTTGACCCTTCCACTGACTCTGTGTTGTCAGCCTATTTATCCAAGATCCAGTCCTGGATGAGATGCAATTTCATCCATTGTCTTTGGCATGCATCATTCTACAATATCAGTCTACCTTTTAGAAGTCTGGAGAAAAGTATGTCATAGCACATGAAGGATTACAGTATCCATTTCATACAACAAAGGGGTTTCAATTGTTATGGCCTCCTGAGTCACACAACTAGATATTGGATAGTACAGTAAACTCTTGATTGTAAGGCATACAAGATCCGTTAACAAGAGAGACCGATGATGTTGATCCCCAGAGGAGAGTATATCTAGTACAGCTCTGAAATTTGTAACACTCATCTTAAGTAACGCATGCAATTCTGTTCATCCAATAATATTACTGCCCTTGACAAAATATAGAAGTTAGCAAACAAGAAAAATCCAGCTATTATGGGTTTAAATTATGAGCAAATGTATTTGCTTTGTTTGGAAGGAAACATAATTGAAATTTAATTTTATAAAGGGGATTGATAAATTTGATCCAGGTAATTTTTTCACTGGGCAAAAAGTTCAAATAAATGAGGGACACGCTAAAATTTAGGATATTAGGAATAATAAAAAAAAAATCACAAAACATTTTTAGAGATCAATAAAGTTGTGGAATAAAGGGAAGATCATTTAAGTGAACAGTAGACATAGCAACTGGGTGGGTTTCTGGAATAAAGAAGACATTGAGGGATATGGTGAGAAGGCAGAAAAGGGATAGATTTGTTGTAGCAATTAGCATTTTCCTGTTCCTAAATTTTATATTCTGATGTATCTGGAAACTAGTGTGTTTCCTGTTATATTAATCTCAGATTAAGTGCAACATCTCCATCGACACCTGGGAATCCCTGGCCAAAGACCGCCCTAAGTGGAGGAAGAGCATCCGAGAGGGCGCTGTGCATCTCAAGTCTCGTTGCCGAGAGCATGCAGAAAACAAGCACAAGCAGCGGAAGGAGCGTGTGGCAAACCAGACTCCCCAACCTTCAACGACTGCCTGTCCCACCTGTGACAGAGACTGTAATTCCTATATTGGACTGTAGAGTCACCTGAGAACTCACTTTTAGAGTGGAAGCAAGTCTTCCTCGATTTCAAGGGACTGCCTATGATGATGATGATAATCACAGAGCAACACTTAAATGCAGAGACCTGTGGCCTGGATTACCTTACTTGTCTAGCAGATGGAAGCTGTGAATGGCTATAAAGATCAGATTCAAAATTACTAGCATGACTATTTCCTTACTCAGGTACTTCAAATACTCTGAATATTAAACAGTTATGGATTTCTATTTTATTTCGCACATTGTACTTTGCTCCTAATAACAAGCTATTTAATCAAGTAATTAATCATTTGTATGTCTGACACTGAGCCTCAGAAACATAAGTGTAACCTGTCAAAACAAGATATATAGGTGTTTATATGACCGATAAATGTCACCACTCTGCAGTATTACAGGATTGTGTGCAATTGATATACATTTCACATTTTTCTGAAAGTAAAACGTTGTCAGGATATATCACATTTTGCAATACAGTTCGATTTCTGTGAAAATTGAAGCCAAAGGACTTTCCGATGACAGGTGAAAACAAGTAGTTACACTGGGCTCAATTTTCCCCAATTATCTACGCCGTTCTTTTGGCGTGCACTGTTTTTTTTGGAGTCAATTCAAATCTCCAAGTTTCCCCAAAATTTCTGCGCTAGCGTAGTTCACTTAGGTAGGATTTTTTTAGGCTATGATTTTTTTTGCCTCATTGGGGGCGTAACCTGCCATCCGCACCAATTCAGGCCATTTAAGCAAGTTTGGCCAGCTCCCATTTACTCCAATTTTTCTTAGGATGGCGTATGTGACCAATCTGGAAAAAACCTTCTGGGCAGTTAACAAAATTGGCGCAGGTAAGAGAATCAGCGCAGCACATGCAGTTCCATGGCCCGGACAGCAGCAGAGGAGAGGGAGAGAGGAGACAGCGAGGGCTGGGGGGGGGGGGCGGGGGTGTGGAGGCCTTTCGGCCAGGGTTAGGAGCTGCATCTCACACCGGGAGAGTGGGGAGGGAAAAAGAGATAGACTTTTGGCATAAACACTAATTATTTAATGCTGGAATGCTGCTGCAATGTGCAAGGTGCTTGTGCAGGTTGCTGAGAGCCGGCCAGAATGTGTTGTATGTTTCACTTTCCAGCCTCAGCCCGCAGTGTGTCCCTCATTACCCTGGCAACCCGATCTTTTTGGTGCAGATCTTAGGCTCCACCCCCAAAGCTAATGGATAGGCTAGGCGGCGCCGCCAAAATCAATTATTCAAATGGGGAAAGTTGGATGATTTTCTTTTTGGCGTAGTTGGGCCCAAAAATGGGCGTAAACTCTTCAAGTATGCCAAAAAACGGCTTTGGGGAAAATTGAGCCCATTGAGAGGGCAGTGGGACTTGGCTGGTCATAACTTAACCTGCAGACAGACCAAATATATCCATCGATTGTAGCACAAGGAAAAACTACACAAAAGTTTTTTTTGTAGCGGCAGATGTAGAAATTTCTTAAGATAAACTCAAGCATTGAGGATGCAAAATTTACTTCCTAGGGGATCTGGGCACATGCCAACTTGGGGGGGAAAAAACATTTTTTATATAAAAAAATACATTTTTCGTGTTTTTTTCCAGCATTTTGGAATCTACCACAATTCTGCCTTTGAAGCAAAAACTTATTCTGGAAAGGCTATAGGCATATTAAAGAGTTAAAATAAAATTGCTACTCTGTCAGAAGATAATACAGAATGGGGATAACTGAACAATGTAGTAATTTAAAAGAGATATTCTGGATCGCACATATGGGGCTGAAGGAAGTCTCTTGAATGCCTAGGAGTTCCGAACCATAGAGCAGAAGTGTTTTAACATATTTTAGATGTCCCAAATTTAATCTGCAATGGAACTTTGCTGTCATTGATGATTGACCAAATTGCTCTTCATACTTCTTGAGGAACTTTCTCCAGACTGAAGTTGGCATACACCAAGCCCTTCAAGAACTAATATGAATCAACAACTAAGACCAGATGATCCCTGTAACTTGCAGTCAATATTTTAAAGATCTGTCTTGAGCTCTGGAAAGTATAATACCATACTTGAGGACACTCACCAGCATATCTCACTGGTTAGTCCAATGTTCAAGATGCAGAATAGAGAACACCAAATCATTGGTGAAAAAGATTATCACAATTCTATCTGGTGTCCGGTATCTGAGTATGAGAATCTTGGGAAGTCTCCATCTTTATATTCTCTTACTAACTAACCTGAACTAAATCAATTGATTCCATTATTAATTGTAGTTTAAAGATTTCATTATGTTATTGCTGCACTTATAATCACACTTGTGAACCCTGTTATAATATGCCCTGGTAGACTCGGTTAGATTTTAAAATGGAAGAGACCGAGGTGCTGGGCCTTGCTTGGCCAAATTAAAGATGCAGTCAGCAGCCTTCCTGGCACACAAACAGCAGACAGCTAGCCTGCAAAGTTATGGGTGGTTGCCTGTGTTGGAATGCTATGATATCTGTAGGCATTAAAAACATAGGCCTTTCGCAGCAAAAAGCAAGGACTCATATCTCTATTATGGAGATATGTTCCTTTTAAATTGTCATAACTACCCCAGATACGAGTCTTGATGGTCAAAAACAGATGATGCAAGAGTGTCATAAGACGAGAACCTACATAAGCCAAGGTGCTGTATATGCAGCATCTGTGCGATTTGATTTTGGGGTGTAGGCCAGTAATTGGTTCAGGAGGACTCCATAGGTTTTGAATTAGAGTAAGGCTATAAGAAAGGGGCCCTCAGACACTTGGGTTGTAGAGGCATTCAGCAAAGATCTTGGGAATATTCACCAGATGAGCTGAGGAGGGACTCGGGTTGGCGGAAGAACCACACTTGCCCTACCAGGCGGACGAGTGAGCCTAGAGGCAACATCCGACAGGGGTGGACTTGTGGAGATAGTATCTTCTACCCAAGGCATAACAGGCAATATAAACCTCAATTGCGCCTTAATTACTGCTCAGATGCTGTAGTGTATCAAGTCTCACTTACACTGAATAAAATACAATTACTGTGATCAATACGAGTCAAGTCGAATCTTTTGGAACTTAGGAGTGAAAGGCTTAATTGGCAAAGACCCACAAGCTCTACATGAGATAATGATGCCATCCTATGCATTGTTGAAGATGACATTGAATAGTATGGAGGACAGTAAACAATCTTACCTCACAATCAAAATATTCTTTATCACCCAGCAGAAATGCCTGAACAATGGGCCAAATCTTGCTGGAGTGGCAGATCTCTTGGCATGCAGCGTTAGACTTTTTCCTGCACCATTCAGCTCAAATATAATTAATGTTGTAATTTGCTGGAAGCTAGGGCAATGGGGCATCTAGGACCTAAGTGAACGACATGACCAACAGACTATCTCCTTCACCAATTAAAGATTCAGAAAGAAACAGATACAATGGAGAGAGAGAGTGAATTAGTGGGTGCATTAAAGTCAAATCTGGTACAGAAAGAGAAATAAAAAGGAGGGAAAGAAAGATTGGATTGAGAGAGAGAAAATAGAGACAGAAAGGAAAAAAAAACATTGAATTTTAAATATTTCTAACAATTTGCCACATACAGGATTGAGACTTAACAGTTTAAATTATTCCCTTTCTAGGTTGGAGCGGTTGATTAGCATTGCATTAACAATTATCACGTCATTAACACTGTACTTACGTTAATTATGAGCCCTAACTTTCTGCAGCGAGATTAATGGACAATTAATCTGCAAATCCAGCAAGTTCTTGAGGACGCGCTCCCATTTGTGAGGCAAATGGTGGAGTGGCGTAAATCAACCAGCAGGTTATGGAGATTCACAACTCATGGCTATCTCTTCTTACCTTGAACGTTCTGGCCAATTTGAGCATTAATAATGCTGTGCATCGTAAATGCGCCATTATTTTTCCAGGAAGATTTTGCCCAGTGAAAACCCTTATATCTAGCATTTATTGCAACACTATTTATGACATGCCCATTACACCTTCTTACTACACATTTGTCAGCATTAATTTGCATCTGCCATTGTTCTACTCATTTCATACTGTTAAACTTATTCTGTAATTTGTGAGCCATCTCTTCTGATTCCATTGCCATATCTAGTTTGCTTTTGTCTCAGTTGCTTCAAGTTTTAAGGTAACCTTTTTTAAGCTCATCATCCTCCTGCTGCTCTTACCTAGTGATTTTCAGGAGTGTCCTTCAATCTTTCCTTCTTCTTAGGCAGTCCCTTGGAGTTGAGGATGGCTTGCTTCCACACTAAAGACGAGTTCTCAGGTGATTGATGAGGCTAATGCAGGTCCTAGTCTCGGTCACAGGTGGGGCAGACGGTGGTTGAAGGAACAGGTGGGTGGAGTGCTTGGGTTGTCGTGCGCTCCTTCCGCGTGCTCCCAGCAAAGAGACTCTAGGTGTTTGGTGCCTTCCTAGATGCTTCTCCTCCACTGTGAGCGGGCTTGGGCCAGGGATTCCCAGGTCTCGGTGGGGATGTTGCACTTTTTCCAAGGAGGCTTTGAGGGTGTCCTTGAAGCGTTTCCTCTGCCCACCTGGGACTCGCTTGCCGTGGGCCTTGATAATCGGAGGGTAGTACTGTGTGGCGGGGGCAGGTTAGTAGAGAACCTTTGTCTTATGGATGTTTAATGTAAGGCCCACACTCTTGTACGCTTCGGTGAAGGTGTTGACGATGGTTTGGAGTTCGACCTCCGAGTGTACGCAAACGCAAGCGTCAGCGTCATCTGCATACTGTAATTCAATGACTGAGAATGGGAGGACCTTGGAACTGGATTGGAGACGACGGAGGTTGAACAGTTTCCCGTTTGTTCTGCAGATTAGCTCCACTCCAGTGGGGAACTTATTGAGGATGAGATGGAGCATGGCAGCAAGGAAGATCGAGAAGAGCGTTGGTGCGATGACACAGCCTTGCTCGACTGCGGTCCATAAGTGTATTGGGTCTGTAGTAGATCCGTTGGTCAGGATCGTGGCTTGCATTTCATCGTGAAGCAAGTGGAGGATGGTGATAAACTTTTGAGGGCAGCCGAATTTAAGGAGGACACTTCATAATCCTTCACAGTTGACAATGTTGAAGCCTTTGTGAGGTCAAAGGCGACCATGTACAGATGTTGATGCTGCTCCCTGCATTGTTCTTGATTTTGGTGCGCAGTGAAGATCATGTCCATTGTGCCCCTTGCTGGACGGAATCCACATTGCGACTCTGTGAGGAGCTCTTCAGTCACTGGGAGAAGGCGAATGAGGAGGATTCTTACGAGGACTTTCCCTGTGGCAGATAGCAGGGAAACTCCTCGAATTACCAAAATCGTACTTGTCACCTTTCTTGAAGATGGTCACAAAGACAGCGTCTCTGAGATCCCCTAGCATGCTTTCCTCCTTCCAAATAAGAGAAATGAGTTCATGGATTTGCGCCAATAGTACTTCTCCGCCATGCTTTAGTGCTTCAGCGGAGATTCCATCAGCGCCCGAGGCCTTGTTGTTCTTCAGTTGTTGGATGGCTTTTTCAACCTCATGCAGGGCTGGGGTTTTGCTCAGGTGGTGGCGGGTAGCATCCTGCGGAATGGAGTCGAGGACACTCGTGTCGAAGACCCAGTCTCGATGAAGGAGCCCTTCGAAGTGCTCCTTCCAGCGGGCACTGACTGCCTCTCTGTTCTTGGCCCTCAGTGGGGTAGAGCCTTGGGTGTTTGGGCTGTAGGTGGTCTTGACTGCACTAAAGAATCCACGTACGTCGTAGTTGTCGGCTAGTTGCTGGATCTCCTGCGCTTTTTCCACCCACCATCTGTTCTTTAGGTCGTGAGTTTTATGTTGGACCTCGGCCTTCAGAAGTATAGAGCTGCTTTCTTGCTCTCGAGTTGTGATGCTGTTTCCAGTTCAAGAATGCCTTGCATTTGTGGCTTATTAGGTCCTGGATCTCCTGGTCGTTCTCATCGAACTGGTCTCGATGTTTGCTGGTAGAGTGACCAAGCATCTCTTCACAGGTGCTAATTATGGAGGCCTTGAGGACAGACCAGGCACTGTGGACACTCTGCATCTCCAGTTCACTGGAAGTCGTCGGGTTGGTTGTGAGGTGGTGGTTGAATAGGGCTTTCTTAGCAGGGTCTTTCAGGGCTCCAGCATTGATTTTCCCGCGATGGCGTTTCTGTTGCCGCTGCTGTTTTGGGGTTACATTGATGGAAATAACAGAACGGATTAGGCAGTGGTCAGTCCAGCAGTCATCAGCTCCAGTCATGGCGCAGGTGATGCGGACGTCCTTGAGGTACCTCGCTCGGACGATGATGTAATCTAGCAGACGCCAGTGCTTGGAGTGAGGGTGTTGCCATGAGCCCTCTCTGCCGATCACACCTCCACAGAGATCTGCGTCCTTTCCAACACTGGTGTCGCCCATTGGCAGTTGGGTCAGGGATTGTTGAAGGCTGGAGTAGAATTCCTCTTTGGTCTCGTCTGTAGCTGCACGCGCGCGCACACACACATCCCTACGGTCCCCCTCCCTCCTTCTCATTGGTCCTCTCTCCCTGGGTTTCAGAGAACGCAGTGTAGGCCTCCCGGCCTCACTGTCCTTCAATGCACTGCTGGCTTCTCAGCTTCATTGTGCTGCTGTGTTGGATCTTAGATACAATTCACTTTCCCTTAGGCTGTAGTCTATTTCTCCGCTGGCTTTTGGACTTTACTGCGACATCCAACATCGCTGCCACTTTCTACGAAGAGTGTATTCACTTCTACCTCTACTCTAGTATCTGGTCTACTTCTGTGCCTTCCGATTTCTTCTCCTTTACTAGGAATTTTTCACTATGCTGAGCTAACTCTGATCTGTTCTTGCAGGTTCCCATCCTCCACTGGATTCTGCTCCATTGCTGCTGATTGACCTTTGCTTTGTTGCTTTCCACTTGCTCCTAGTGCCGCTGACTCTATTCATCCTTTCAGAACTCCTCTGTCACCCTTCGCTGGACTGGCTCTTCAAGCTCCTACAACTGCACCCAATCTTATGCTCCTCACTTCCCTGCTGCCATTCCATGGATCAGCTCTCTTGTCTGTACTGATCCTGTAGATTTACTTTTCAGTCTCCTTGGTTCCTTAGGCTTCACTCCCACTGTTCCTCACTCTCTTCTTGTACAGTGGATCCACTGCTGTGCACCACCAATACCAAGACTACTAATCACGTCCGCTGGACTACTGGAGCAAGCTCTGTTGGCTCACAGTTGACTCTCCATTTTCCACTGGACAATCTCCAACAGTGTACCTACTGACAGTCCGCCCCTCGAACAACTCCTGGACTCACTCACCCTCCACAACTGATGCTTCAAGCTTGTACAAGTCAATTTCATCTCACCACAGCACCTCAGACTTTAACTTTGAATTCTCTCATACTGTCTGCTGCCTATCTTCTGTTTACAACCAGGATATATCTAAACTAATCTTTGCCAGTTCTATGTAAGCTGAATGGCTGTGTCCATTTGCATGAGCATTTTGGCAGCCCCTTCAGACCAGAGTCCATTTCATCTGCCTTTCTATTCCTGTCTTGACCCCTCTTGGGCCCTTTTCATTGGGTGCTAAAGTGTCAGTCATGGTTCAGTGGTAGCACTCTCACTCCAAGTCAGAAGATTATGGGTTCAAGTTCTACTCTAGAAACCCGAGCACAAAATCTAAGCTGAAGGAGTGCTGCACTATTGTCTTTCAGATTAGACATTAAACCGGGGCCCAGTCTGCCCTCTCAAATGGACGTAAAAGATCACATGGCACTATTTCGAAGAAGAGCAGCCAGTGGCCTGGCCCATATTTATCCCTTAATCAATATCACAAACAGGTTATTTGATCAGCTTGCTATGCACAAATTGGCTGCAGTGTTTCCTACATTACAACAGTGACTACACTTCAAAAGAACTTCTATGGCTGTAAAGCGCTTTGAGACGTTCTGAGGTCATGAAAGACGACATATAAATGCAAGTCTTTCTTTCTTTTTTCTTCCTATCACCTTTCATTTCTCCTCTCAGGTACTTTGTGCACCCGCCCCCCTGGGACCACCCCCAAATCCATGCCATAAAGATTTACTAGAATGATACCAGAACTGAAAGCTTATACCAATCAGGAAAGATTGAACAAGTGAGGCTCTTTTCTCTGGGAAAGACTAGACTGAGGGGTGATCTGATGGAGGTGTATAAAAGGATTTGATAGGGTAGATGTACAGAAGATGCTTCCAATTGAGAGCGAGACCAGAACGAGGGACACAAATATAAGATAGTCACTAATAAATCCAAGAAGGAATTCTGGAGAAACTTCTTTACCCAGAGAGTGGAGAGAATGTGGAACGCACCACCACAATGAGTAGTTGAGATGAATAGCATAGATGCATTTAAGGAGAAGCTAGATAAGCACATTAAAGAGAAAGGAATAGGATATGTTGATGGGATTAGATGAAGAGGGGTGAGAGGAGGTGTGAAGCATAAACACCAGCATTGACCTGATGGGCCAAATTTCTGTGCTGGAAATACTTTGTAACACTCTTCAATGTGGTAGCACAATGTTATAAATGTTTTAAAAATGTTAGTAAAAATTAAACATGATTCTATGATGTACCAGTTAGCAAGCAAGTAAAAACGGTTCTGCAATAATGCAGTTATTTTAATGTTTATAACCAGATTCTAGCTTTACCCTTTAAAAGAAACATTGGGAGGCGTAAGCAATTGTTTGAAATCTACATATAATATACTAAATTTGTTTTGTATGCGGCACCTTCTTTAATTAGACATCACCATTCTATCATGACTTGACGTGACACAAATAGAATTTCCCCATTATTAAGCGAGCAGCTACTAGATATCACTGTCCCCTGATCACCTCTGCCATTGCACTTCTACCACTAGATGGAGCTTCAATTCCCCACTGCTAACTTACCACTATATAGCTTCAGAATCTTCACAGCTCGAGACAAAATACGTAGTTTCCATGTCTAGATATTAGAGATAGGTTTAAGTATTAAACAGTTCATTTTTATTTTAAATAGATTTTGTCTTTTTAATTAGTTAATTTTTCTGAGATCAGGCCTCCAGGTCCAACCTACTACTCATAATATTAGTGTGGAAGCAAGTCATCCTCAACTCTGAGAGACTGCCTAAGAAGACGACGACTACTCAAAAGCAAAATAATGCAGATGCTGGAAATCTAAAATAAAAACAGAAAATACTGGAAATACTCAGCAGGTCAGGCAGCATCTGTGGAGAGAGAAACAGATGCTGCTTGACCTGCTGAGTACTTCCAGTTTTTCTGTTTTTATTCCAACCTACTACTTATCGGCCCTGAATCTTGCCTAAACCAATTTCCCAGCTCAGACCTTCAGAACTCTGCCCACTCCCAATTTGTCTCTCTTTAAGCCCACCCCATCCCACACCATTCGAGGACTACATAAGAACATAAGAACTATGAGCAGAAGTAGGCCACACGTCCGCTAGAGCCTGCTCCACCATTTAATACAATCATGGACTCAGCTCCACTTCCCTGCCCGCTCCCCATAACTCCTTATTTATCGATTAAGAAACTGTCTATCCCAGTCTTAAATGTATTGAATGATCCAGCTTCCACAGCTCTCTGAGGCAGTGAATTCCACAGATTTACAACCTTCTGAAAGAAAAAATTACTCCTCATCTCAGTTTTAAATGGACAGCCCCTTATTCTAAGATTATGCCCCCTAGTTTTAGTCTCCCCCATCAGTGAAAACATCATCTCTGCATCCATCTCGTCAAGTCCCCTCAAAATCGTACACGTTTCGTTAAGATCACCTCTCATTCTTCTGATTTCCAATGAGTACAGGCCCAACCTACTCAACCTTCCCTCATAAGTCAAACACCTCATTTCCGGAATCAACCTAGTGATCCTTCTCTGAACTGCCTCCAAAGCAAGTATATCCTTTCTTAAATATGGAAACCAAAACTGCACGCAGTATTTCAGGTGTGGCCTCACTAACACCCTGTATAACTGTAGCAAGAATTCCCTGCTTTTATACTCCATCCCATTTGCAATAAAGGCCAAGAAACATAGAAACATAGAAACATAGAAAATAGGTGCAGGAGCAGGCCATTCAGCCCTTCTAGCCTGCACCGCCATTCAACGAGTTCATGGCTGAACATGAAACTTCAGTACCCACTTCCTGCTTTCACGCCATACCCCTTGATCCCCCGAGTAGTAAGGACTTCATCTAACTCCCTTTTGAATATATTTAGTGAATTGGCCTCAACTACTTCCCGTGGTAGAGAATTCCACAGGTTCACCACTCTCTGGGTGAAGAAGTTTCTCCTTATCTCGGTCCTAAATGGCTTACCCCTTATCCTTAGACTGTGACCCCTGGTTCTGGACTTCCCCAACATTGGGAACATTCTTCCTGCATCCAACCTGTCCAAACCCGTCAGAATTTTAAACGTTTCTATGAGGTCCCCTCTCACTCTTCTGAACTCCAGTGAATACAAGCCCAGTTGATTCAGTCTTTCTTGTTAGGTCAGTCCCACCATCCCGGGAATCAGTCTGGTGAATCTTCGCTGCACTCCCTCAACAGCAAGTATGTCCTTCCTCAAGTTAGGAGACCAAAACTGTACACAATACTCCAGGTGTGGCCTCACCAAGGCCCTGTACAACTGTAGCAACACCTCCCTGCCCCTGTACTCAAATCCCCTCGCTATGAAGGCCAACATGCCATTTGCTTTCTTAACCGCCTGCTGTACATGCATGCCAACCTTCAATGACTGATGTACCATGACACCCAGGTCTCGTTGCACCTTCCCTTTTCCTAATCTGTCACCATTCAGATAATAGTCTGTCTCTCTGTTTTTACCACCAAAGTGGATAACCTCACATTTATCCACATTATACTTCATCTGCCACGCATTTGCCCACTCACCTAACCTATCCAAGTCACTCTGCAGCCTCATAGCATCCTCCTCGCAGCTCACACTGCCACCCAACTTAGTGTCATCCGCAAATTTGGAGATACTACATTTAATCCCTTCGTCTAAATCATTAATGTATAATGTAAACAGCTGGGGCCCCAGCACAGAACCCTGCGGTACCCCACTAGTCACTGCCTGCCATTCCGAAAAGTACCCATTTACTCCTACTCTTTGCTTCCTGTCTGACAACCAGTTCTCAATCCACGTCAGCACACTACCCCCAATCCCATGTGCTTTAACTTTGCACATTAATCTCCTGTGTGGGACCTTGTCGAAAGCCTTCTGAAAGTCCAAATATACCACATCAACTGGTACTCCTTTGTCCACTTTATTGGAAACATCCTCAAAAAATTCCAGAAGATTTGTCAAGCATGATCTCCCTTTTACAAATCCATGCTGACTTGGACCTATCATGTCACCATTTTCCAAATGCGCTGCTATGACATCCTTAATAATTGATTCCATCATTTTACCCACTACTGAGGTCAGGCTGACCGGTCTATAATTCCCTGCTTTCTCTCTCCCTCCTTTTTTAAAAAGTGGGGTTACATTGGCTACCCTCCACTCGATAGGAACTGATCCAGAGTCAATGGAATGTTGGAAAATGACTGTCAATGCATCCGCTATTTCCAAGGCCACCTCCTTAAGTACTCTGGGATGCAGTCCATCAGGCCCTGGGGATTTATCGGCCTTCAATCCCATCAATTTCCCCAACACAATTTCCCGACTAATAAAGATTTCCCTCAGTTCCTCCTCCTTAATAGACCCTCTGACCACTTTTATATCCGGAAGGTTGTTTGTGTCCTCCTTAGTGAATACTGAACCAAAGTACTTGTTCAATTGGTCTGCCATTTCTTTGTTCCCCGTTATGACTTCCCCTGATTCTGACTGCAGGGGACCTACGTTTGTCTTTACTAACCTCTTTCTCTTTACATACCTATAGAAACTTTTGCAATCCGCCTTAATGTTCCCTGCAAGCTTCTTCTCGTACTCCATTTTCCCTACCCTAATCAAACCCTTTGTCCTCCTCTGCTGAGTTCTAAATTTCTCCCAGTCCCCAGGTTCGCTGCTATTTCTGGCCAATTTGTATGCCACTTCCTTGGCTTTAATACTATCCCTGATTTCCCTAGATAGCCACGGTTGAGCCACCTTCCCTTTTTTATTTTTACGCCAGACAGGAATGTACAATTGTTGTAATTCATCCATGCGTTCTCTAAATGTCTGCCATTGCCCATCCACAGTCAACCCCTTAAGTATCATTAGCCAATCTATCTTAGCCAATTCATGCCTCATACCTTCAAAGTTACCCTTCTTTAAGTTCTGGACCATGGTCTCTGAATTAACTGTTTCATTCTCCATCCTAATGCAGAATTCCACCATATTATGGTCACTCTTCCCCAAGGGGCCTCGCACAATGAGATTGCTAATTAATCCTCTCTCATTACACAACACCCAGTCTAAGATGGCCCCCTCCCTAGTTGGTTCCTCGACATATTGGTCTAGAAAACCATCCCTTATGCATTCCAGGAAATCCTCCTCCACCGTATTGCTTCCAGTTTGGCTAGCCCAATCTATGTGCATATTAAAGTCACCCATTATAACTGCTGCACCTTTATTGCATGCACTCCTAATTTCCTGTTTGATGCCCTCCCCAACATCACTACTACTGTTTGGAGGTCTGTACACAACTCCCACTAACGATTTTTGCCCTTTAGTGTTCTGCAGCTCTACCCATATAGATTCCACATCATCCAAGCTAATGTCTTTCCTAACTATTGCATTAATCTCCTCTTTAACCAGCAATGCTACCCCACCTCCTTTTCCTTTTATTCTATCCTTCCTGAATGTTGAATACCCCTGGATGTTGAGTTCCCAGCCCTGATCATCCTGGAGCCACGTCTCCGTAATCCCAATCACATCATATTTGTTAACATCTATTTGCACAATTAATTCATCCACCTTATTGCGGATACTCCTTGCATTAAGACACAAAGCCTTCAGGCTTGTTTTTTTAACACCCTTTGTCCTTTTAGAATTTTGCTGTACAGTGGCCCTTTTTGTTCTTTGCCTTGGTTTTCTCTGCCCTCCACTTTTCCTCATCTCCTTTCTGTCTTTTGCTTTTGCCTCCTTTTTGTCTCCCTCTGTCTCCCTGTATAGGTTCCCATCCCCCTGCAATATTAGTTTAACTCCTCCCCAACAGCACTAGCAAACACTCCCCCTAGGACATTGGTTCCGGACCTGCCCAGGTGCAGACCGTCCGGTTTGTACTGGTCCCACCTCCCCCAGAACCGGTTCCAATGCCCCAAGAATTTGAATCCCTCCCTGCTGCACCACTGCTCAAGCCATGTATTCATCTGCGCTATCCTGCGATTCCTACTCTGACTAGCACGTGGCACTGGTAGCAATCCCGAGATTACTACTTTTGAGGTCCTACTTTTTAATTTAGCTCCTAGCTCCTTAAATTCTTTTCGTAGGACCTCATCCCTTTTTTTACCTATGTCGTTGGTACCAATGTGCACCACGACAACTGGCTGTTCTCCCTCCCATTTCAGAATGTCCTGCACCCGCTCCGAGACATCCTTGACCCTTGCACCAGGGAGGCAACATACCATCCTGGAGTCTCGGTTGCGTCCGCAGAAACGCCTATCTATTCCCCTCACCATCGAATCCCCTATCACTATCGCGCTCCCACTCTTTTTCCTGCCCTCCTTTGCAGCAGAGCCACCTACGGTGCCATGAACTTGGCTGCTGCTGCCCTCCCCTGATGAGTCATCCTCCCCAACAGTACTCAAAGCAGTGTATCTGTTTTGCAGGGGGATGACCACAGGGGACTCCTGCACTATCTTTCTTGCACTGCTCTTCCTGTTGGTCTTCCATTCCCTATCTGGCTGTGGACCCTTCTCCTGCGGTAAGACCAACTCACTACACGTGATACTCACGTCATTCTCAGCATCGTGGATGCTCCAGAGTGAATCCACCTTCAGCTCCAATTCCGCAACGCGGACCGTCAAGAGCTCGAGGCGGATACACTTCCCACACACATCTTGATCACTTGCTGTACCTGCATACTAACCTTTTGTGGTTCATGCACAAATACCCCCAGGTCCCGCTGTACTGCAGCACTTTGCAATCTTTCTCCATTTAAATAATAACTTGCTCTTTGATTTTTTTTTCTGCCAAAGTGCATAACCTCACACTTTCCAACATTATACTCCATCTGCCAAATTTTTGCCCACTCACTTAGCTTTCTATGTCCTTTTGCAGGTTTTTTGTGTCCTCCTCAAACATTGTTTTTCCTCCCATCTTTGTATCATCAGCAAACTTGGCTACGTTACTCGATCGCTTCTTCCAAGTCGTTAATATAGATTGTAAATAGTTGGGCTGCCAGCACTGATCCCTGCGGCACCTCACTAGTTACTGGTTGCCAATCTGAGAATGAACCATTTATCCCGACATTCTGTTTTTTGTTAGTTAGCCAATCCTCTATCTATGCTAATATATTACCCCAACCCCGTGAACTTTTTATCTTGTGCAGTAACCTTTTATGTGGCACCTTGTCAAATGCCTTCTGGAAGTCCAAATACACCACATCCACTGGTTCCCCTTTATCCACTCTGTTCGTTACATCCTCAAAGAATTCCAGCAAATTTGTCAAACTTGATTTTCCTTTCATAAATCCATGCTGACTCTGCCTGACTGAATTAAGTTTTTCCATATGTCCTGCTACTGCTTCTTCAATAATGGACTCCAACATTTTCCCAACCACAGATGTTAGGCTAACTGGTCTATAGTTTCCTGCTTTTTGTCTGCCTCCTTTTTTAAATAGGGGCGTTACATTTGCAGTTTCCAATCTGCTGGGGCCTCCCCAGAATCGAGGGAATTTTGGTAAATTACAACCAATGCATCCATTATCCCTGCCGCTACTTCTCTCAAGATCCTAGGATGCAAGCCATCAGGTCCAGGGGATTTATCCGCCTTTAGTCCCATTATCTTATTGAGTACCACCTCCTTAGTGACTGTGATTGTGTTAAGTTCCTCCCCCCCCTGTCCCCCCATAGCCCCTTGACTATCCACTGTTGGGATATTTTTAGTGTCCTCTACCTTAAAGACTGATACAAAATATTTGTTCAGAGTTTCTGCCATCTCCATGTTCCCCATTACTAATTCCCCGGTCTCGTTCTCTCAGGGACCAACATTTACTCGAGCCACTCTTTTCCTTTTTATATACCTATAGAAACTCTCGCTATCTGTTTTTATATTTCATGCTAGTTTACTTTCATAGTCTATCTTCCCTTAATCATTTTTTTAGTCATTCTTTGCTGGCTTTTAAAAGCTTCCCAATCTTCTGTCCTCCCACTAGTTTTGGCCACTTTGTATGCCCTCGTTTTTAATTGAATATCCTCCTTTATTTCTTTAGTTAGCCACGGATGGCTATCTTTTCTTTTATACCCTTTCCTCCTCACTGAAATATATTTTTCTTGAGAGTTGTCAAATATCCCCTTAAATGTACACCACTGTTCATCAACCGTCCTACACTTTAAATGTATTTTCCCAGACCATGTTAGCCAACTCTGCCCTCATACCTTTGTAGTCTCCTTTATTTAAGCTTAGTATGCCGGTTTGAGATCCAACTTTTTCACCCTCCATCTGAATTTGAAATTTACCTATGCTATAATCACTCATTCCAAGGGAATCCTTTACTAGGAGATTGTTTATTAATCCTGTCTCATTACACAGGACCAGATCCAAAATAGCATGCTCCCTGGTTGGTTCTGTTACATACTGCTCAAGGAATCTGAACTCTATGAACTCTACCTCAAGGCTACCCTGACCAATTTGATTTGTCCAATCAACATGGAGGTTAAAATCACCCATGATTTCTTGATTTATACTCCGACCAACAGAGTTGCTACAGTTAGGGGGTCTATAGCCTATACCCACCACTGACCTTTTCCCCTTATTATTCCTTATCCCCACCCAAACTGTTTCAACATCCTGATCATTTGAGCCAATATCATTTCTCACTACTGCAGTGATTCCATCCTTTATCAACAGAGCTACCCCAGCTCCTTTTCCTTTCTGTCTGTCCTTCTGGATTGTCAAATACCCCTGAATATTTAGTTCCCAGTCCTGGTCACCTTGCAATCATGTCTCTATAATGGCTAACAGATCATACCGATTTGTATCTATTTGTGCCATCAACTCATCTATTTTGTTCCGAATGCTACATGCATTTAGACAGAGAGCCTTTAAATTTGTTTTTTTTACCCTTTTTTCCTGCTTGTTTCCTCTGTCCTTCAAACTCACTTCCTTTATTTTTGCTTTCTAATTCGAGCTTTACTCCCCTCCCTACTGAATCTATTCTCAAGTTCCCATCCCCCTGCCAAGCTAGTTTAAACCCTCCCCACCAGCACGAGCAAACTCTCTCCTCTCCCCCCCCCGCCCCCGAGAGGATATTGGTCCCGACTCTGTACAGGTGCCACATCTCCCAGAAGCGGTCCCAATGCCTCAGGAAATAAAGCCCTCTCTCCTGCACCATCTCTCCAGCCACGCATTCATCTGCTCTATCCTCCTGTTTCCGTACTCACTAGCTCGTGGCACCGGAAGTAATCTTTGAGGTCCTGCTTTTTAATCTCTCTCTTAGCTCCCTAAACTCTGCCTGCAGGACCTCATCCCTCTTTCTACCTACGTCATTGGTCCCAATATGGACCACGGCCTCTGGTTGTTCACCCTCTCCCCCTGAATGCCCTGCAGCCGCTCGGTGACGTCCTTGACCCTAGCACCAGGGAGGCAACATACCATCCTGGAGTCATGTCTGCAGCCGCAGAAACGTCTGTCTGCTCCCCTGACTATTGAATCCCCTACCACTATAGCTCTTCCATTCTTCTTCTTCCTCCCCTCCCCAGTGTAGCTGAGCCACCTGTGGTGCCATGGATTTGGCTCTGGCTGCACTCCCCAGAGCCACCATCGCCCTCAGCAATGAGTAGCGATTGGAGTGAGAGATGGACTCTGGGGAATCCTGCAATACCTGCCAAGTCCTCCTCTTCTGTCCTAGATAATGTAGGCTGGCACTTCAGTGTAGTATTGAGGGAGTACTGCATTATTGGAGGTGCCATGTGTTGGATGACTAATTAAACTGAGGCCCTGTCTGCCTGTCAGGTGGACAAGAGATAGCAATGCATTATTCGAAGAGCAGAGGAATTTTACTGGTGTCCTGGCCAACATTTATATCTCAACCAGTACAAATCAGCTGATCATTTATCTTCTCGTTGTTTGTACAAATAGACTTCCACATCTGCCTACATAACAGTTATTACTACACTTCAAAGTAATTAATTGGCTGGGTAGCACTTTGGAATTTCTGGAGGCTATGAAAGGCACTATATAAAAGTAAGTTTATTATTTTCAAATAATTTTTCATGCCCTCCTCTTGACCTTTCCCATCGATCTTCATGTCTTTTTTCAGTTTTATTAATTGCTAATTTACTATAAATTGCCCTCCAGGCCATTCCCACCTTTCCCGGCAGATTCTAGCTCCAGTCTCTTGGTCCCTTCAATCGTACCCCTTTAGGTCTCTCCCCAATTCCCGTTTATAACTTATTTTTCTCTCATCTGCCCCCGCATTGCCATTTTACTAGTTTAATAAAGTATTTTCCTGTTTGAGATCCTATCCAACATTTCATTGATTATTTCCATCTTTGTCTTTGACAATTTCCATAGGTTGTCGTATTTTGTTTTACAATATTTAACTGTCAGATTCAGTGAATCATCAGTTAGATAGACAAGATAAACAAGACAGACCAGGTGGACCAAACAGACAAACGTGCATACTCTTGATCACATTCATTGGATTGCCATGAGGAGGGTGGCGGGACGCAGAGCGCCACGTTAGTACCGGCCGGGATGCTGCTGAACAGCGGCTGCAACTCGGGACAGAAGCACATCAGCATCAACTAAGTGCCAGGCGGACCCCCTGTATCCTCAGACACAACCTGCGCAACATCATGGTGGATCGAGCAGCTTGAAGCCACTGGGTGGATAGCACAGCATCCCAACAAGCGCCATATGTAAAAGGACGTGCCTGCTTATTGGAGCAAGCGTTAGAGAAAATGCTTCGCCAAAATTGTCAAATAATTATTTTTGTCACTCGTGCTGTTTGTTGTGGGTTTTTCCGTGAAGTGTCAGATTGAGGCGGATTTGATGACACGGGCAGCATCCAGTGACAACACCGAGATGCTCATCAGTCTCCCGACACTGCAGCCCGGCTCCCCCGCCCCGCAAAACACCGCGCTGGCTCTTACCTTGGCCTTTCCCTTGGCTTTTACTGTCGGCACACGCACATCACCGTAGGGGAACCTCCTGCCCATCTTCGTCTCCGACTCCATGTAATAATAAGACCAGGAGCCGAGCGCCGCGCCTCCAACACCGCAAATAACCGCCAGGCAGAGCCCGGCTCGCCGCACTGGCCCCGCCTGACGGTTAGAGGCAAGTTTGCACAAACCGCCCGGCTGCCAATGCCGGGAGCCGAGGTGCTGCAGAGCAAGGATTCTTCGTATTGCGGCCATTGCTACCGCAGGTTTACCGTGCGAGACGTCCAACTGTCGGTCTGTGATTCTCGCGAGAGCGTCAGCGCGTGCCGGGGAGCTGGCCTCGGGACTGCCCCGTGCACCAATGGCCCGGGGGCGGAGGTGGCACCCACTGCTGAACTTCACCGGGAACATTAGGAACCTTCAATAATCAACCATTCCAAGTCAGAAGACACGTCAACCAGATATACTAATATGTTTTTTTTAAAGCATTTTTCTGAAATTTCCAGTTATCCCTCAAAAAACAGACTGTCCTCCAGCTGTAGCAGCTCCAGTTGAACTAAATGGTGGGATGACTTTGAGAGTTTGAACTCTGACCCATTATCATCATAGGCAGTCCCTCAAAACGAGGATGGCTTGCTTCCACACCAAAAAAAAGGATGAGATCATAGGTGTTTCGAAAGAAGAACCCAAACTACATCCTCAAAGGTGGAAGATGCCTGCACGTCGATTTTTTTAACGTGTGGTGGCCGGTGGGCATGACAGAGTCTTGGTCCAGTGGCAAGGATTACCCAAGACCACTGGAGACCTGCTCTGCTGCACAGACCTAGTGCACACATATCACAGTGTGGGCTAGCCCGTGCTGCCCCTGGCCCCGAACTCACACCTGTCCTGGGCCGCGATCACATCCCTCCACAGAAAGTATTAGTATTTATGGCTCAAATGACCCAGTGAATTTAATAGGTAGTCAATTACATAGGATTTATTAACAGCTGATAGCAACAACTGAGATGTGGAGGCATACGACAGAAGTGTCACAGACCCTAGTACCTTTTGCATTTATAATAAATTCCAACAAACTAATTTGCTTAAAAACAATTCACCATATAAGTTATGCAAACAGAATATAAAATGGAAATATTAGAATACTTTGGGACTCCTAAGTTATGAGGCATTGGGTATTTCATGTTTCCTCATGGTGCATCCTGTTCACCTGAATACTGCAGAGCTGAAATTATATTTGCTTGCCTTTAAAGCCTCAGGAATCAGTTAGGCTACCCTCATTCTTATTTCCATATTATTATGGGTAATGTATGGAACAGATCACTTGTAATATGAGATGTAAATCTGCTCTCTTTAAAATAAAAAAATAACTTCAGAATTTGCATGGAAATCTGGTCCATTCACTGGTCATGGAGCCATGTGTTTATAAATGGGGTAATGTTGGTAAACCAGCAGGTATTTGGCTTGTGTACCTGAGGGAAATAGTGTTTCGATTCATGTCTATAGGACAGAAGTCAGATTTTAACAATTTTCTAGTGGTAGAAGAAACTTTTCAGAAGACGATCGGACTCACACACGGTATTGCCAACCACACCGCCTCATAAATCAGGAGACAAACTGTTAAAATCATGAGATTTGGTATAGAATATATTTTTTTCAAACAAAAATATATTTAAGTTGGAGCTAGACAGATTTTTGAAAGATAAGGAAGTCAAGGGTTATGAGGAGAGGGCAGGGAAGTGGAGTTGAGGCAAGGATCGGATTAGCCAAAATCTTATTAAATGGCAGAGCAGGCTCGAGGGGCCATATGGCCTACTTCTGGTCCTATTTCTTACGTTTTTATGTTCTTATTCAAAACTAGTATAGATTGATAGTTGGTTTATAAACCTCATTCGTGGCTTTATTTAATCGCTAACAGGTCACGGCTCTTTACAAAAACTATATTACTGCATCTGAAAATGCTTTACAAATTTTTTTTTAAAATAATCCAACCTGTTATCACCACGTTGCTATTTTTGAGTTTCGGGCGGGAGATTTTTCAGTATCAGGTAAGCATGAAATTCTTTGATTCTAAGCAAATAATTAAGACTTTGTAATGCCCATTTTTTCAAAGTCTAAGCGAGGCGTGTGACAGTGCTAACGATATTGATGTGGGGTCTGACGGTCAGTGACATTTGGGCCCAGACCACTATGGGCTCGGTCAAGTTCCTCTGCGTTGTGTGCTCGGTATCCACCGATCAATTTGGCGACTCATGTCTGACATGGGAGGGCCCTGAGCGGGCCACCTCAGGCTGGTGTACAGGCTCCGGAGTTCCCCCTGTTACACAGGTCCGTCGCAGGAGTGAGAGCCAAAGTCTTGCTCCACAGTTCACTGCCCTATAGGCAATTTACCATTTCCATCACAGCACCAAAAGCTGCCTGTACCATCTTCAAGGAACAAAGTAATACTATACAAGATGCTCACTGACCTGCTGCGCATGCTCAGTATTTCCTGAGCACTTTAGGCCACGTACTCCGAAGCTGCAAAATAAGTTCGACAAAGCCGTCAAGGAGTTCCTGAAACAGTCCAACGTGGTGAGCTCCCGGTTATTATAGTTGTATATTTCTATTATTTCCAATTCACATTCCCGACGTTCATAGTACAACTTTTGCTACATTACAACAGTGACTATACTTCAAAAATACTTCATTGGCTGTAAAGTGCTTTGGGGCGTCCGGTGGTCATGAAAGGCGCTATATAAATGCAAGTCTTTATTTTTCTTTCTTTATCTCTGAATGAGTGGCAGTTCCCACTTTCATCACTTCACTCCTGACAATGCTTTCAGCCCTTGAAGCACACCCCATGCTCTTTCATTTGGATGATTTGAATTGAAGGGCTATGGAAAGCAGTGCACCACGTGCGGCCTCTGGCTGGGTCCCCAGCAACGCAAGCCACGAGTCGGGTGTGCACGAAGAGAGCGCTGAGTGCTCGCAGTGCAGGAATGGAACATCTGTTACCAAAGGTTCCAATCCTTATGCGTGTGCCCCCAGCGAGCATTCCAATCCCCGGAGCCAATGCTGAGCGGCACAGGTGCGCACTGACCAATCGGAGTACTATCATGCTGTTCAACTCCCGCCCAGCATCATTGCGTCATTGCCTGAAAAAAAAACGCGAGATTTTGCTATTAACTCAGTGACTTCGCGAGTTGGGCTAAATTTCCAATAAAGATCGCATGTGTCGTAAAAAGGGAGGAAGAACAGCCAGTTGTCGTGGTGCACATTGGTACCAACGACATAGGTAAAAAAAGGGATGAGGTCCTACGAAACGAATTTAAGGAGCTAGGAGCTAAATTAAAAAGTAGGACCTCAAAAGTAGTAATCTCGGGATTGCTACCAGTGCCACGTGATAGTCAGAGTAGGAATCGCAGGATAGCGCAGATCAATACGTGGCTTGAGCAGTGGTGCAACAGGGAGGGATTCAAATTCCTGGGGCATTGGAACCGGTTCTGGGGGAGGTGGGACCACTACAAACCAGACGGTCTGCACCTGGGCAGGACCGGAACCAATGTCCTAGGGGGAGTGTTTGCTAGTGCTGTTGGGGAGGATTTAAACTGATATGGCAGGGGGATGGGAACCAATGCAGGGAGACAGAGGGAAACAAAAAGGAGGCAAAAGCAAAAGACAGAAAGGAGATGAGGAAAAGTGGAGGGCAGAGAAACCCAAGGCAAAGAACAAAAAGGGCCACTGTACAGCAAAATTCTAAAAGGACAAAGGGTGTTAAAAGAACAAGCCTGAAGGCTTTGTGTCTTAATGCAAGGAGTATCCGCAATAAAGTGGATGAATTAACTGTGCAAATAGATGTTAACAAATATGATGTGATTGGGATTACGGAGACGTGGCTCCAGGATGATCAGGGCTGGGAACTCAACATCCAGTGGTATTCAACATTCAGGAAAGATAGAATAAAAGGAAAAGGAGGTGGGGTAGCATTGCTGGTTAAGGAGCAAATTAAGGCAATAGTTCGGAAGGACATTAGCTTGGATGATGTGGAATCTATATGGGTAGAGCTGCAGAATACCAAAGGGCAAAAAACGTTAGTGGGAGTTGTGTACAGACCTCCAAACAGTAGTAGTGATGTTGGGGAGGGCATCAAACATGAAATTAGGGGTGCGTGCAATAAAGGTGCAGCAGTTATAATGGGTGACTTTAATATGCACATAGATTGGGTTAACCAAACTGGAAGCAATACGGTAGAGGAGGATTTCCTGGAGTGCATAAGGGATGGTTTTTTAGACCAATATGTCGAGGAACCAACTAGGGGGGAGGCCATCTTAGACTGGGTGTTGTGTAATGAGAGAGGATTAATTAGCAATCTCGTTGTGCGAGGCCCCTTGTGGAAGAGTGACCATAATATGGTGGAATTCTGCATTAGGATGGAGAATGAAACAGTTAATTCAGAGACCATGGTCCAGAACTTAAAGAAGGGTAACTTTGAAGGTATGAGGCGTGAATTGGCTAGGATAGATTGGCGAATGATACTGAAGGGGTTGACTGTGGATGGGCAATGGCAGACATTTAGAGACCGCATGGATGAACTACAACAATTGTACATTCCTGTCTGTCGTAAAAATAAAAAAGGGAAGGTGGCTCAACCGTGGCTATCAAGGGAAATTAGGGATAGCATTAAAGCCAAGGAAGTGGCATACAAATTGGCCAGAAATAGCAACGAACCCGGGGACTGGGAGAAATTTAGAACTCAGCAGAGGAGGACAAAGGGTTTGATTAGGGCAGGGAAAATGGAGTACGAGAAGAAGCTTGCAGGGAACATTAAGACTGATTGCAAAAGTTTCTATAGATATGTAAAGAGAAAAAGGTTAGTAAAGACAAACGTAGGTCCCCTGCAGTCAGAATCAGGGGAAGTCATAACGGGGAACAAAGAAATGGCGGACCAATTGAACAAGTACTTTGGTTCGGTATTCACTGAGGAGGACACAAACAACCTTCCGGATATAAAAGGGGTCGGAGGGTCTAGTAAGGAGGAGGAACTGAGGGAAATCCTTATTAGTCGGGAAATTGTGTTGGGGAAATTGATGGGATTGAAGGCCGATAAATCCCCAGGGCCTGATGGACTGCATCCCAGAGTACTTAAGGAGGTGGCCTTGGAAATAGTGGATGCATTGACAGTCATTTTCCAACATTCCATTGACTCTGGATCAGTTCCTATGGAGTGGAGGGTAGCCAATGTAACCCCACTTTTTAAAAAAGGAGGGAGAGAGAAAACAGGGAATTACAGACCGGTCAGCCTGATATCGGTAGTGGGTAAAATGATGGAATCAATTATTAAGGATGTCATAGCAGTGCATTTGGAAAGAGGTAATATGATAGGTCCAAGTCAGCATGGATTTGTGAAAGGGAAATCATGCTTGACAAATCTTCTGGAATTTTTTGAGGATGTTTCCAGTAGAGTGGACAAGGGAGAACCAGTTGATGTGGTATATTTGGACTTTCAGAAGGCTTTCGACAAGGTCCCACACAAGAGATTAATGTGCAAAGTTAAAGCACATGGGATTGGGGGTAGTGTGCTGACATGGATTGAGAACTGGTTGTCAGACAGGAAGCAAAGAGTAGGAGTAAATGGGGACTTTTCAGAATGGCAGGCAGTGACTAGTGGGGTACCGCAAGGTTCTGTGCTGGGGCCCCAGCTGTTTACACTGTACATTAATGATTTAGACGAGGGGATTAAATGTAGTATCTCCAAATTTGCGGATGACACTAAGTTGGGTGGCAGTGTGAGCTGCAAGGAGGATTCTATGAGGCTGCAGAGCGACTTGGATAGGTTAGGTGAGTGGGCAAATGCATGGCAGATGAAGTATAATGTGGATAAATGTGAGGTTATCCACTTTGGTGGTAAAAACAGAGAGACAGACTATTATCTGAATGGTGACAGATTAGGAAAAGGGGAGGTGCAAAGAGACCTGGGTGTCATGGTACATCAGTCATTGAAGGTTGGCATGCAGGTACAGCAGGCGGTTAAGAAAGCAAATGGCATGTTGGCCTTCATAGCGAGGGGATTTGAGTACAAGGGCAGGGAGGTGTTGCTACAATTGTACAGGGCCTTGGTGAGGCCACACCTGGAGTATTGTGTACAGTTTTGGTCTCCTAACCTGAGGAAGGACATTCTTGCTATTGAGGGAGTGCAGCGAAGGTTCACCAGACTGATTCCCGGGATGGCGGGACTGACCTATCAAGAAAGACTGGATCAACTGGGCTTGTATTCACTGGAGTTCAGAAGAATGAGAGGGGACCTCATAGAAACGTTTAAAATTCTGACGGGGTTAGACAGGTTAGATGCAGGAAGAATGTTCCCAATGTTGGGGAAGTCCAGAACCAGGGGACACAGTCTAAGGATAAGGGGGAAGCCATTTAGGACCGAGATGAGGAGGAATTTCTTCACCCAGAGAGTGGTGAACCTGTGGAATTCTCTACCACAGAAAGTTGTTGAGGCCAATTCACTAAATATATTCAAAAAGGAGTTAGATGAAGTCCTTACTACTAGGGGAATCAAGGGGTATGGTGAGAAAGCAGGAATGGGGTACTGAAGTTGCATGTTCAGCCATGAACTCATTGAATGGCGGTGCAGGCTAGAAGGGCCGAATGGCCTACTCCTGCACCTATTTTCTATGTTTCTATGTTTCTATGATTAATTCACGAGAGTTGGCATTACTGGATACTACATAGGATACACAGGATGATACACAGTGCAATGTCCTTACTCAATGGCACAAAGCCCACACGAGGCACATTCTATGGACAAGGTCACTCTATGAGCTGAACCTTTATTCACAGGACCAAGAAGTGATGACCCTGCATGGGACCTCCCTTTATATACCTGGATGACCAGGTAAGGAGTGTCTCCCACAAGTTCACCCCCTGTGGTCAAGGTGTCCATTGCTTAAGTATATATAGTATTGCAGTGGTGTTACATAGAGGTTACATACATGACATCACCTCCCCCCAAAGTCTTATTGGGATCATAGGTTAAGTCTTTCAGGTGGTCTACACTCCCTCGTGGAGCGCCGCAGTTGGGGCTCTGGTTGTTGAGCCTTGGCGTGTGTGTCTGTCACCTGTGGTGATTCCGGCCTGTCCGGGCTGACCGCAGGGACTGTGCATGCTGCTGAATGTTCCTGTTGCTCGTTCACTGGCGTTGGTGTGAATACCATCTCATGATCTTCCTCGGGTTCCTCAGTGTCCATGCTGAACCTTTTTTTTACTTGGTCCAGATGCTTACGGCATATCTGCCCATTGTTAAGTTTAACCACAATGACCCTGTTCCACTCTTTGTCTATTACAGTACCCTCAAGCCATTTGGGCCCCACGGCGTGATTGAGGACAAATACGGGGTCATTTATTTCTATACATCTCCCCCTTGAATTTCGGTCATGGTACTCGTTTTGGGACTGGCGCTCGCCCTCAATTATGTCGGTCAGGACTGGATGAATGAGGGACAACCGAGTTTTGAGTGTTTGTTTCATAAGTAACTCAGCGGGTGGGACCCCCGTGAGCGAGTGCGGTCGGGATCTATAGGCCAGCAGGAAGCGCGATAGGCGGCATTGAAGGGAGAGTCCTTGAATCCTGAGTGTGCCTTGTTTAATGATTTGGACCGCACGTTCCGCCTGGCCATTGGAGGCCGGCTTGAACGGTGCTGTCCTGACATGGTTGATGCCATTGCCCGACATGAACTCCCGGAATTCGTAGCTCATGAAACATGGGCCATTATCGCTAACAAGGATGCCCGGCAAGCCGTGGGTTGCAAAGACCACATGTAGACTTTCCACGGTGGTGGATGTCGTGCACGAATTCAAAATGATGCAGTCGATCCATTTCGAGTACGCATCTACCACAATGAGAAACATTTTTCCCATGAACGGGCCCGCGTAGTCTACATGAATTCATGACCATGGCCTGGTGGGCCAGGGCCACGGGCTGAGCGGGGCCTCCCTGGGGCATTACCCAGCTGGGCACACGTCGTGCACCTGCGAATACAGTGTTCCAATTCTGAATCAATTCCCAGCCACCAAACATGTGACTGGGCAATGGCCTTCATCAGCACGATGCCTGGATACTCATTGTGGAGTTCCCTGATGAATGCCTCCCTGCTCCTCTGGGCCATGACTACCCAGCTGCCCCATAGTAGGCAGTCAGCTTGGATGGAGAGCTCATCCATCCGTCTGTGAAACAGTCTGACCTCCTCAGGGCATGCTCCGTGTGCGGGCGCCCAATCCCCAGTCAGGACACATTTCTTAATCAGAGATAGGAGGGGATCTCTGTTTATCCAGATTTTGATCTGGCAGGCTGTGATGGGGGAGCCTGCGCTGTCAATGGCATCAACGGCCATGACCATCTTAACGCTTTGTTCCGCTGTCCCCTCAGTGGTGGCCAGTGGAAGCCTGCTGAGCGCGTCAGTGCAATTTTCGGTGCCGGATGGAGTAGTCATAAGCAGCCAGCGTGAGAGCCCATCGCTGAATGCGAGCTGACGCGTTGGCATTGACAGCCTTGCTGTCTGATAACAGGGATGTTAACGGCTTGTGGTCCGTTTCTAATTCGAACCTCCTGCCAAAAAGGTACTGATGCATTTTTATTTACACCATAGACACATTAAGTGCCTCCTTCTCAACCATCCCATATCCCCGTTCTGCTTAAGAGAACGACCTGGAAGCATAAGCCACAGGTTGTAGTTGGCCTTCAGCATTACTCTGCTGCAACACGCACCCAACCCCATAGACCGATGCATCACATGTCAGAACCAATTTCTTACAGGGGTCGTACAGGGTCAATAACTTATTTGAACAAAGTAGGTTCCGCACCCGATTGAAAGCCCTTTCTTGACAGTCCCCCCAAAACCAATCACAACCCTTATGCAGGAGCATGTGAAGCGGCTCCAACAACATGCTTAAGTTTGGCAGAAAGTTCCTGAAATACATCAAGAGTCCCAAAAATGAACGCAACTCCGATGTGTTGCCGGGCCTGGGCGCTCGTCGAATCGCCTCTGTTTTGGATTTGGTGGGCCGAATCCCATCTGCAGCAACCCTCCTGCCCAGGAACTCAACCTCAGGAGCCAAAAACACACATTTAGACTTCTTGAGTCGCAAGCCTACCCGGTCCAGTCGGCATAGCACCTACTCCAGGTTATGGAGGTGTTCCTCGGTGTCACGACCCACGATGAGGATGTCGACCTGAAATACGATTGTTCCAGGAATGGATTTGAGCAGGCTTTCCATGTTTCTTTGAAAAATCGCTGCAGCTGATCGAATGCCAAACGGGCACCTGTTGTAAACGAACAGTCCCTTATGCGTAGTGATGGTGGTCAGTAGTTTAGATTCGTCGGCCAGTTCTTGGGTCATGTAGGCTGAAGTGAGATCCAACTTGGTAAACAGCTTGCCGCCTGCCAGCGTGGCGAAAAGATCCTCTGCTCTCGGGAGCGGGTATTGGTCTTGTAGGTTCACTCGATTGATAGTGGCCTTGTAGTCGCCACAGATCCTCACAGAACCATCCGCTTTTAGGATGGGAACGATGGGGCTCGCACAGTCACTGAATTCAACGGGCGAGATGATGCTCTCTCTCAGCAATTTTCTCCCGCATCACATACGGCACCGCTCTGGCTTTGTGCTGTACTGGACTGGCGTCCGGGGTGATGCGTATCACTACTTTGGTACCTTTGAACGTCCTGACGCCAGGTTGGAATAGTGACTCAAATTGTTGTAGGACTTGTGAGCACGAACTTCGCTCCACAGATGACATTGCATGCACATCCCCCCCAGCACATCCTGCGAGAAAGCAGGAATGGGGTACTGAAGTTGCATGTTCAGCCATGAATTCATTGAATGGCGGTGCAGGCACGAAGGGCCAAATGGCTTACTCCTGCACCTATTTTCTATGTTTCTATGTTTCTATTTCCAGTTCATCTCAGCTAACCAGCTCCTCCCCAACAGTGCGGGACCATTGCCCGGGACAATCCAGAGCGGCAGCCAGCTCACTGATCCATTGTGTGTGACCGCCAACATTGCACTGCCTAGTACTGGAATGATTTCTTTGGTATACATCCGTAATTGTGTCTCAATGCATTCTAGTTTGGGTCGACTGGCTTTGAGTGGCCATAGCTTTTCGAATTGTTGAACACTCATGAGTGACTGGCTGGCCCCTGTGTCCAGCTCCATGCATACAGGGATACCGTTTAATAAAACCTTCATCATCATTGGTGGCGTTTTGGTATATGAGCTGTGAATGTTTGCCACATGAACCCGCTGAACTTCAGCATCCATTGATTTGCCCCAAGAGTCATCCTGCCTCACAGACCCTTCTTCTGGTCCATTCGCCTCATTAATTAGCCTGGTTACAGGCTTCCTGCACATTCGAGCTAAATGACCACTGAGGTTGCAATTTCTGCAGACAAATTGTTGAAACCTGCAAGTCCTGGCAGACTGTTGGCCCCCACACCTCCAGCATGAGCTGAGATTCCCATTGTTGTGAACAGAGGAGCTATGACCCATCATTCGTCGCTGATTGTCCCTTTGACTGCTCTTGAGTACCCTGTTAGTAGGTGTCAATGGCCCCATCACTGTGATGGCGTAAATGTCCGTTCAGCCTGCCATTGTCTCTGTTGAAAACCTACTCTGGGGTCTATTGCTGCCTGGGGTGTGTTGAACTGCCCTTGCCTGCCTGCAGGGCTCTGAGTTGCATTTATGATATTGACTCCCTGATCCCCCGCCGTGTTGGAGGCAGAATTGCGCGCGTATATTATTTTGGATTCCTCCTCCCCCGCTATGAAAGTCTGAGCCATCAACGCTGCCGCTTCCAAAGTCAAGTCCTTAGTCTCAATTAACTTTTGGAAAATCCCCACATGACCGATGCTCTCAGTAAAGAAGTCCCTTAACATCTCCCCCCTGCAGGCGTCGGTGAACTTACAGAGGCTGGCCAAACGCTGGAGGTCCACAACAAAGTCCGGTATGCTCTGTCCTTCACGACGTCGGTGGGTATAGAATCTGTGTCAGGCCATGTGTTTGCTGCTTGCCGGTTTGAGGTGCTCACCGATTAGTTTGTTGAGCTCTTCAAAGGTTTTGTCCGCCGGCTTTTCGGGTGCTAGTAGGTCCTTCATGAGTGCGTAAGTCTTAGGTCCGCAGTTGGTCAGCAGATGGGCCCTTCGCTTGTCGGCCGTTGCATCTCCTAGCCATTCTTTCGTGACAAAGCTTTGCTGGAGCCTCTCAATGAAATTGTCCCAGTCCTCACTAACACAATACCGTTCCTCTGTGCTACCGGTGGCCATTCTCGTGGGTCGTTGATTCCCGTTTCTCATCGCCAATGTAATGTCCTTAATGGCACAAAACCCACATGAGGCACATTCTATGGACAAGGTCACTCTATGACCTGAACCTTTATTCACAGGACCAAGAAGTGATGACCCTGCGTGGGACCTCCCTTTATATACCTGGATGACCAGGTAAGGAGTATCTCCCACAAGTTCACCCCCTGTGGTCAAGGTGTGCATTGCTTGAGTATGTACAGTATTGCAGTGGTATTATGTAGAGGTTACATACATGACACACAGGACACTACATAGAGATGTTCACACACCTGTCGAGCTTAACTCATTTAAAATGTTTCACACTAACAAATAAATATAAGTGCTTATCATTAAAAGATTTGCAATCTGTCTTATTTTGTGAAAAATAAATTCATTCTTAACATTTGCTTGATGTTGACAGCTCTGTAATCTGAGTACAATGCAATGCTAGAATTATTCAAAACAGTTTAAACTTTTAGTTTTCGCCCATTTTAAATTAGCACTACGCAAATATAAAACAGAAAATCCTGGAAATAGTTCCAGCATTTTCTGTTTTATTTCAAATGTCCAGCTTTTGCAGTTTCCCTTTATTTGCACTGCATTTACATAAACTTACAGTAATAATTATTATTTTAAAAAGGGCTTTCTTCATAACAGGCAAACATGGACTCATTCTATTGCTGCTGTGCCAGCCTTGCCAAAGTGTATTGGGTGACTGTGTCAGATCTTGTGAGCAAGTTGCTCTTTATAGTAATAAACTGCCACCAAGCTCATGATCTACAGGGCTGTAGTAATATCTGCCCTCCTGTTTGGCTCAGAGACATGGATCATGTACAGTAGACACCTCAAGTTGCTGGAGAAATATCACCAACGATGTCTCCGCAAGATCCTACAAATCCCCTGGAAGGACAGGTGCACCAACATCAGCGTCCTCATTCAGGCTAACATCCCCAGCATTGAAGCACTGACTGCACTCGATCAGCTCCGCTGGGCAGGCCACATAGTCCGCATGCCAGACATGAGACTCCCAAAGCAAATGCTCTACTCGGAACTCCTTCACGGCAAACAAGCCAAAGGTGGGCAGCGGAAATTCTACAAGGACACCCTCAAAGCCTCCCTGATAAAGTGCAACATCCCCACTGACACCTGGGAGTCCCTGGCCCAAGACCACCCTAAGTGGAGGAAGTGCATCCGAGAGGGCGCTGAGCACCTCGAGTCTCAACGCCGAGAGCATGCAGAAATCAAACGCAGACAGCGGAAAGAGCATGTGGCAAACCAGTCCCACCCACCCCTTCCCTCAATGACTATCTGTCCCACCTGTGACAGAGTCTGTGGCTCTCGATTTGGACTGTTCAGCCACCAAAGAACTCACTTCAGGAGTGGAAGTAAGTCTTCCTCGATTCCGAGGGATTACCGATGATGATGGTGATAGTAATAAAAACTTAAGTATGGTCTAAAGTTCCAGTCCTGTTTTTTGTGTATTTTAAATGTATTTTTGAAATATATGATTTTAAAAACACATAGAAGAAATGCATGGGATTTACAAAGTCCCACGATAGCTCGGCCTGTGTGGAACAACCAAGAACAGCCAGCTGCAAAAAGTCAACTGCAATACTGCTCTGTTGGCAACCGGGCTAAGTTTCTGCGGCACATGATTTATACCAGGCAAGACAAGATGTTTGCACACAGACAAGACATAATACTCTTTATACTGTTTATACATGGGAATCCAATTTCTTTGGTCCTTACGTTGCTAGTGATGTTGCCTCATGCTAAAGTTGCCATTGTGATGAAAGAGACCTTCTGTAATGCAAATAATGGACTTTCAGTGATATTGCCATGGATTGCAAATTTCTTTTGGTTGCAATCTTGGTGACACAAGTGTTTTACATAAAAGAAAGGGAAAGAAAATAATGGAAACTAATGAAAGAAATATGCAAAAAGGTAAAAATGAATGAATGAGATGATGAATGAAGCTGTTTCAAGCCAGAGAAGGGAATTAGTGGGAATTTGAAAATAAAAGCAAAATCAAAATGCTATTGTAGGGAATAATAATAAGTTTCTTTTGGGATATAAAGGGAACTGTTCTGTTCAAGTCAAAGTCTGTTTGAGGAGTCATTTTGAAAAGAAACCATTAGTTTGAAACTGTTGAAAGAAATAACATTTTCTGAATCTCCAAGAAATGGTTTAGATTAATTAGGTTCCTACAATGGTAGGAAATTAAAGGGAAAAAAACATGGTATTATTTAAAAGATTTACAAAGAATTACCTTAGTTATTAGAAATTATTTTATTATTATTCTGTGATGTGGGATGTAACTGGCAAGGGCAGCATTTATTGCACGTCCCTAATTGCCCTTGAGAAGGTGATGGCGAGCAGCCTTCTTGAACCATTGAAGTCTGTGTGGTGCAGGAACTCCCACAGTGCTGTAAGGAAGGGAGTTCCAGGTTTTTGATCCAGCGACAATGAAGGAACGGCGATATATTTCCAAGTCAGGATAGTGTGCGACTTGGAGGGGAACTTGGAGTTGATGGTGTTCCCATGCACGTTCTGCCCTTGTCCGTCTAGGTGGTAGAGGTGGCGGATTTGGGATGTGCTGTCGAAGAAACCTTGGAAAGTTGTTGCAGTGCATCTTGTAGCTGGTACACACTGTAGCCATGTGTGTCGCTGGTGGAGGGAGTGAATGTTTAAGGTGGTGGATTGGTGCCAATTAAGCGGGCTGCTTTGACCTGGATGGTGTTGAGCTTGATGGTGTGCACCATCTACAAGATGCACTGCAGCAACTCGCCAAGGCTTCTTGACAGCACATCCCAAACCCACCACCTCTACCACCGAGAAGGACAAGGACAGCAGGGGTATGAGAACATCATCATCTCCAAGTTCCCCTCCAAGTTACACACCATCCTGACTTGGAACTATATCACCGTTTCTTCATTGTCGCTGAGTCAAAATCCTGGAACTCCTTCACTAACAACACTGTGGGACTACAGCGGTTCAAGAAGGCAACTCACCAGCGTTAGGGATGGGCAATAAGCGCTGCCTTGCCAATGACACCCACATCCCATGAACGAATAAAAAATAAAGATAAGTTGAAAGCCAAGAACAATTACCAGACAGGGTTTGGTATTAATTCTTCTGCTCCTGTTACTGATGGCTTAGCTAGATTTCAAAGATATGGAGAATTGGGGCTCACCCATGAGAATGATCTAAGATATGAAAGCCAAAATAATCTTAGTAAAGAAGGTTATAAAAGACCCAATAATGAAATAACGCCATATAAATGATAGCTTTTTCCCCCTCCATTATTTCAAAGCTAATTTATTTATTTTACAAGAATCAATCATTACACACATCATTGTCTTTGATCTCTTACAAACTCCTTGCCATGTCAGCCTTGACTCAGTAGTAGCACTCTTGCCTCTGAGTCAGCAGATTGTGGGTTCAAGTCGAACTCCAAAGACTTGAACACATAATCCAGGCTGGCACTTTAATGCAGTTCTGAGGGAGTGCTGCAGTGTTCGAGGTGCCATCGTTTGGATGAGACATTAAACCGAGGCACCATCTGCCCTCTCAAGTGGTTGTAAAAGATACCATAGTGCTATTTTGACGAAGAACGGGAGTTCTCCTCAGTGTTCTGCCCAATATTTATCCCTCAACCAACATCACTATCGTGTCATTGTCTCATTGTTGTTTGTGGGAACTTCCTGTGTGTAAATTGATTGCTGTGTTTCCTATATTACAACATTGGCTCCATTTCAAAAGTACTTCATAAAGTGCTTTGGACATCCTGAGGTCATAAAAGGTGCTATATAAATGCAAGTTCTTTAAATCCCTTTCAGTGATGAATTGCGTCCCTCACGCTCCGACATTCTGGTGCCCACCCTTACAACAGAAAAATCTCTAATTAATTATGAGACCATCACAGGAGACTTGATAGTAATTAACTAAAGTCAGGCTGCATGAACTCACAACTTTATTTATAATTTCTTGCAATAGTACTGCTGCTTAGCAAGCAAAGTAGAGCAGGAAACACAGACCCTTAATGCTACCAGATCCCAAGCCCTTCTCCCCTAATCTGCTAGACCTCAGTGCTCCCAGACCCTCCACCTATGTGCTCCCAAACACAGTCCTCCAATTCTGTCAGTCCACAGCCCCAATCCTCAAGTGCTACTAGATCCAGCTCCTCCCAAGAGGTGCCAGGCCCTAACAACACTCTCCAAGTAATGCCACAGCTCAACCTACTTCTCCCTCAATGCTCCAAGGATCCAATTTTTCAACTGCTCTCAGACAACCACCCCTCACTCCACCTCCAAGTACTGCCAGCCCCCTCATCTCTAAGTTGTCCTCTACTGCTCACTTTGCTCCCTAACCCCAGGTTGTCCATTCCCGCCCAGACACCACTTCTGCATCCATTGTATGTCATGTTAACACCAAGCCCTAGCTCCTCTCTTCTGGTCTTAAATTCTCAATCCCAATCCTGCAGTGTCTCTGTTATCTGTGCGTTGTACCAGCTCCTACACTGCCTAACCACAGATGACAAAGAAGATAGAGTTAAAGAGATTTTCCAGATGAATGTTTAGAAAGAGTGAAAATAAAGTCAAACACAAGCAGAGATACATATAGCCTGGTGAAAAATGTGTATGGAAAACAAAGACAAAGCGAGAGACATAGGGCTAGAATTTGCACTTACAGCGCCACCGCCCGAATCTTAGTGGTATTCCGGCGGTTGTGTCTTTAGAACCGTCGGAATACCGCAAAGGTCCATTCCCCCAGCTGTCTGATGTCGGCGGTAGCGGGCCGGAGTGGGCGATAGCGTTGCTCCCCTGGTGGCAGTGATTTTCTTTTTTGTAGAAAGGTTGCTGCGCCCCTAGCAATGAGCTTTTCTTCTCTGCACATGCGCAGACATTTTTCCGCAATTTCGGGAGTCAAGGGTGACCCTGAGTATGCACAGAGAAGAGGAGACTAAGGAGAGAGAGCAGTTTGTGAAAAGGCAGAGGGAGATATATAAAGCATTTGCAGTGTCAATATAAAGAAATATTAAATGTAAATTAAAGTATACTAAAAAATAAATAATACATTATATATATAAAGCAATTAATAATTAGAAATATATATATAATTTATACAATTGATAAATATTAATAAATATAAATTATGCAAGAAGAAGAAATCGAGCTGGAGAGAGAGCTAGGTGGGAGGAGGAGGAGGGCCGTGCGTTTCACGGAGGAGGCGCAGGAAGCATGGATGCATGAGGTGGAGGCTCGTTGGGAGCATTTGACCCAGGGTGGGCGTGGAAAACCCGCCCCAATCGTTTATCAGAGAATCTGGCGAGAGATTACAGAGGCGGTGTCATCTGCCTCGCCCATCATGCGGGGGGGCAAACCAGTGCCACAAGCGGCGGATGGATATCGTTGGGTCAGCGAGAGTAAGTAATAACTTTTATCATGGACTGACTAATTACTCTTAATGAAGTGCCACATTTGATTATGTTGTAAAGCTCGGTGTCATGCATTATTTCCCATTATCGATCTCATTGCGCCAGTCTTCAGTACTTTGATGTGTTCATCATGCAGCACTTGCGTCCTAATGGTACATAAATTGTCCGCTCATTGAGGAAAGGACTGGGGATGATTAGCTGGGGATGTCTATCGATGTATTCCATAATAGTAGTTGTGAAATTAGTTTACACATAGCTTTTGTCACCTTTGCAGAAAAAATTAGCCAGCAATAGGGCCGAGCTCCGTAAGACGGGCGGAGGTCCACCAAAGACTGTTGAACTGTCCGACCTGGAGGAGTGTGCTGCAGCCCTGACGGGTGCCCATGATCGTATGGCCACGTGTGTTGGTGCTGAACCGGTGCTCGTGGAGGGTAAGTCCTGCATAATCCCCGGGCTGTGCTGCGGTCATGTAATTCAATGTTTTGTCAATATAATGTAGAATGTAATGTAATGCTGGGAACATGAAATGTTGTTAGTCCTGACATGAAATTTTGGCTGATCACACTCTGCCACTTGGAAAGCAACATACTGTTTGGGACTTCAAGTTTTTGTTATGTCATGCAATTTATGTCTACTCTGCTTATGATAGTTTCATGTAATGATTCTCGGTAATATATGTTGCTCCTCTACATAAGCCTGCGCAGCATGAAGTGTACTCAGGTCACCTCTGACCGCTCCCCTCCCCTCCACTCCCTCCTCTCCCCTGCTGCTAACCATTAATATTCTGTTTTACAGTTGCACAGGAGGAGCAGCTGACACCAAACGCCCCTCCCAGGGAGGACTTAGCTGAGGAAGAGATGGTGGAAGAGACGGTGGAAGAGGAGGACACTCCTCAAACTTTTGTGACAGTGGTGGTGGTGGAGGAGGGGGAATGTGGTGGGATTTGAAGGGTCCTCTCTACTTGCTGCCACCGGTTCCTTGTCCGTATTCAATCTTCCTAGATTCTGGTCCGAGGAAGAGGGACCAAGCGGTATGCAGCGGCGCACACCAACCCCCAAGTTGAATCTGCGGCGGCTGATCCGGCAAGACGAGAACACTACACGACAGGCAGATGCTAACCTGGACATGGTGGGACTGTCTAGGGCGAGCATCGACATGGGTCGAGAACTCCTCCAGGCCATTGGTGGGCTGTCCAAAAATATTGCCGCATTAGCAGCACGTCAATCAGAGGACATGATGGAGCTGATTGCGGCAGTGACTTGCTCAGGATGGTATTGCAGGCTGCCTCCGGGGTGGTCCAGACATCAGAAGCATTGCTTCAGCACTCCAATTATCTTTTCGACGATATTGCGTGTGGCTATATGGCTTTCGTTGTAGCGCTCCTCGGCTTCTGTTTGAGTCTTTCACAGGGGTGTCATGAGCCAGCTGACAAGGCCATAACTTTTATCCCCAGCATTCAGCAGTGACCTTGAGGCTGACTCTTAAACAGGTCAGAGACAGTGCTCTCACGCAAGATTTATGCATCATGGATGTTCCCTGGAAAATGTGCATTTATTGCCATGATTGTTTGCTTGTGGTCGACAACGAGCTGCATGTTCAGGGAGTAGAATCCCTTTTGATTTCGGTACACCTCCGCTTCCTCTAAATGTGCTTGCCGGGCGATGTGTATACAGTCTGTTGCACCCTGGACCTTGGGGAAGTTTGCTATTCTCAAAAAACCCAAAGCCCTCTCACTCTGTGCCTCCATGGTCATTGGAAAATTAATAAAATCCATCCTGTGTGCATAAAGCGCATCAGTTACCTAGCGAATGCAGCGATGTGTGGCGTGCTGAGAGATTCCGCATATGTCACCAGCTGATGCCTGAAATGAACTGGATGCATAGAAAGAAAGTGCTGCAGTCACCTTCACCTCGACAGGTAGTGTGGTGCTGATGGTGCTGCTAGGTTGCATGTCTGCCTTAATGAGCTGACATATCTCAGTGATGACCCCTTTTCAGAAGCGCAGCGTTCTAACGCGCTGCGTAGCAGTCAGGTGCAGGTACGAGCGGTGCTCTCTGTAATTTCTTTGGGGATAAGGTCTCCTCCTCTTCCTCAAGAGTCTGCATCCTATTTGATTGGGCACATAGTGCTCTTCAATGAACCTTCTTCTAGCTCTATTCTGCATCATGTAAGTATTTAGCAATATTGGCACTTAAAGTACAGGCCCTATTTCTTTTAAAATACTCAAAAATGTTGAGATGTCCACAAAATTTGTTTGAATTAAACTCAATGCTTTTATAATTGTAAATATAATCAAAATCCCTTATAAACTACTCCAGAAATCACTCACAAATCAATTTTAGGCTGCTGGCAATTAACACAGCCTTTTTCTGAAAAAAGATGATTTTCAAAGATGGAGTAATAACGCTGAGATAAGGCCAGTTAAGTCTGTGAAAAATGGGCGGTAGGTTGGCAGTAAAAATGGGCGCTTTGGTCAATTTCGCGCTGGGGTTGAAATTTGGGCGGTAGAAGTGGGCGGGCGATTTCCAGGAACACCAGTGGTAATTGAATGCCGAAATTACCGCTGGCTATATTCGGGTGGTAAATGGGCGGGCTAAGTGCAAATTCTAGACCTATATAAAAATAATTAGGCTGGTAAAAAAGCAGAAACATTACAGAAAGAAAGACTTGGATTTGTATGGCTCCATATCGTGATGAAGTATTCACACACATTAGATTACTTTTGAAGTCCAGTAATTGTTATGTAGGAAAACACCATTCTGCAACAACAACATTCCACAAAGAGCAGTCAGATAAATGGGCAGCTAAACTTATGTTGTTGTTATTAGTTGAGGGGGGACTGTTCATCATCAGATGAGAGGATTCCAAGCTTTTCTTTTAACTAATGCCAAAAGATGTTTGACATTCACCTGAATTACCAGAATATGCAGACAAGACTCTAGTTTAACAATTTATCTGAAGGATGGCATCTCCAAAAATACAACACACCCTTAGTACTGAAATGTCTGTTTAGATTATGCACAGAAGGAAAAGTGACATTTTTTCATGTGTATGAGCAAGGCTGTGGGAGATAAACTAATTATATAATTATATATTATGCATTACACAATTTAATGTTTCAGTTGTTATAAAATGGTGTATCCTTTAAGTCACGTGATGGATGATCTGCTAGTTATTTATAAAACAAAGTTGAGTGTATTTATTGCAGTGATACAATGTTGATATTCTGATAATTACATAGATAGTTTGAACTTCATTCTTCAGATTATAATATCCTCAGAACCCTTTGATTATGCTGTAGCTTTTTAACACAATATTAATAATTATTTCTGTATAAACATACACACATATTCTATAATCCAGGAAATGCTGCCAAATTATTAATTGTGATGTTACAGTACTTGTTAGATAATATTAACATCCTTCAAATCCATTATCATAAATAAGCTGTTGCATCTTTAATCTTGGATTACACCATCAAAGCTTCACACACTGTACTAAGTGTAAGCAGTGAAGAATGAATTTAGATAAAGGGAACCAACATCAACTTCCTAACTTGATTCTTTCTTAAAATTCTTAAATTAAACGCAGGCAGAAGTAATTTTACTAAAGAAGAACTTATCATAATTATCTGAAATACCCAAGAACTTAATATAATTGTCACTGTTACATCCTCAATCAAAGCAACAGTGACTTTCATTAAAGTAATAGATGTGGAACAAAATAATTCTTTTCATCACTAATGCTCAGGTGATGATGAACTTTTTAAGCTTGAGACTCATAAAGTGACAAAAGTTAGATTTAATGAGTTGTTGCATGATAACATTAGTCTTCTGGCACCATGTCTCCAGTCCAAGCTCTCTCTTTACCTGCTTCAGTTCACCAGTGTTCCCATTCCAAAATGCCTTGTGAATTTGAGTGCACAGAAATCCATCATCAAAGGAAGGAAACAAGCAACATGCCACCTTTAGTGCAATCTGACATTGTGGCACAGAATATTCTATGGGGATGTTGAATAGTGGCTGTTGTGTATCTGTAAAGCATGCACACCCATGTTCCGCCACCAGGGAGCTCATCCCTTGAAGACCAAGGGATCCCAGCATCTCTTGGGAGCACTGTATATAAGCCGGCCCCTAAGGCCTGTTCCTCACTCTGGAGTGTCTTATTAAAGACTGAGGTCACTGTTACTTTAACCTCCCTGTGTGCAGTCTCATTGTGTTAGGAACACAACAACTGGCGACGAGAATACGAATCCAACGTAAAGATGCAGCAAACTGTGGGCATCCTGGAGAAGTTCTCAGAGGGTGAGGACTGGGAAGCCTATGTCAAATGGCTAGACCAGTACCTTGTAGCCAACGAGCTGAATGGAGAAGGAAGCGCTGCAAAAAGGAGAACGGTCCTCCTCACAGTCTGCGGGGCACCGACCTACAGCCTCATGAAGAATCTTCTGGCTCCAGTGAAACCCACAGATAAGTCATATGAGGAGCTGTGTACACTGGTTCGGGAGCATCTTAACCCGAGGGAGAGTGTGCTGATGGCGAGATATCGGTTCTACACGTGCCAGCGATCTGAAGGTCAGGAAGTGGCGAGCTATATCGCCGAGCTAAACGACTTGCAGGACAATGTGAGTTTGAGGGCTACCTGGAGCAAATGCTCAGAGACTTTTTTGTACTGGGCATTGGCCATGAGACCATCCTACGAAAACTTTTGACTGCAGAGACACCGACCCTCAGTAAGGCCATTGCGATAGCACAGGCGTTTATGTCCACCAGTGATAACACCAAACAAATCCCTCAGCACACAAGTGCTAGCAATGTTCATAAGTTAACTGGAACTGTGTTTGCAAACAGAAATGTACAGGGCAGAAACCACGAGTCTGCAACTGCCAGCAGGCCTCAGGTGACCTAGATAACTGAATCCCCAACAAAGGATGAATGCAAGGCAATTCACACCTTGTTGGCGTTGTGGAGGCTCCCATTCAGCCTATTCATGCCGCTTCCAAGGGTATGTTTGCAAGAGCTGATGGAACAATGGGGCACCGCCAACGAGCTTGCAAACGAGCTGCAAGCTCTGCAAAACCTGCTAACCACCACGTGGCAGAGGAAGATCAGTCCATGGTGGAGCAAAGCAATTTCGAGCCTCAGAGAGAGGAGGCAGATGCTGAAGTACACGGGGTGCAGACATTTTCGACGAAATGTCCATCTTTAATGCTAAACGTAAAATTGAATGGCTTACCCATAGCCATGGAACTGGACACTGGCGCTAGCCAATCCATCATGAGTAAAAAGATGTTTGAGAGACTGTGGTGCAACAAGACATTCAGACCAGCCCTGAGCCCCATCCACACGAAACTGAGAACATACACCAAAGAGCTTATCACTGTCCTGGGCAGCGCCATGGTCAAGGTCACCTACGAGGGCACGGTGCATGAACTGCCACTCTGGATTGTCCCGGGCAATGGCCCCACACTGCTTGGAAGGAGCTGGCTAGGCAAAATCCGCTGGAACTGGGATGACATCCGAGCGTTATCACATGTCGATGAGGCCTCATGTACCCAGGTTCTTAACAAATTTCCTTCCCTTTTTGAGCCAGGCATTGGAAACTTTTCTGGGGCGAATGTGCGGATCCACTTGGTCCCAGAGGCACGACCCATTCACCAGAAGACGCGAGAGGTACCGCGCATGATGAGGGAGAGAGTGGAAATCAAGCTGGACAGGCTGCAACGCGATAGCATCATCTCCCCAGTGGAATTCAGCGAGTGGGCCGATTGTTCCTGTACTCAAAAGTGATGGCACGGTCAGGATTTGCGGCGATTATAAAGTAACTATCAATCGTTTCTCGCGACAGGACCGATACCCGCTACCTAAGGCAGACGACCTATTTGCGACGCTGGCTGGAGGCAAGACGTTCACCAAGCTCGACCTGACTTCGGCCTACATGATGCAGGAGCTGGAGAAGTCTTCGAAGGGCCTCACCCGCATCAACACGCACAGGGGACTTTTCATCTACAACAGATGCCCGTTTGGAATTCGGTCGGCTGCAGCGATCTTCCAGAGAAGCATGGAGAGCCTACTCAAGTCGGTACCACACACGGTGGTCTTTCAGGACGACATATTTGTCACGGGTTGGGACACTGTCGAGCACCTACAAAATCTGTAGGAGGTCCTCCAGCGACTGGATCGCGTAGAGCTGCGGGTGAAGAGGTCGAAATGCGTCTTCATGGCAACAGAAGTGGAGTTTTTGGGGAGAAAGATCATGGCGGACGGCATTCGGCCCACAGACGCCAAGACAGAGGCTATCAGGAACGCGCCCAAGCCACAGAATGTCACGGAACTGCGGTTGTTCCTTGGACGCCTCAACTATTTTGATAACTTCCTATCGGGGTTAAGCACCCTTTTAGAGCCCCTACATGTGTTATTGCGCAAAGGTGGGAATTGGGTATGGGGAAAAAAACAAGTAATTGCTTTTGAGAAAGTCAGAAACATTTTATGCTCCAACAAGCTGCTTGTATTGTATAACCTGTGTAAAAGACTTGTGCTAGCATGTGACGCGTCATCGTACGGAGTCGGGTGTGTATTACAACAAGCCAACATTGCGGGGAAGTTGCAACCTGTCGCCTATGCTTCCAAGAACTTGTCTAAGGCTGAGAGGGCCTACAGCATAATTGAGAAAGAGGCATTAGCGAGTGTGTTCAGGGTAAACAAAATGAATCAGTACCTGTTTGGCCTCAAATTTGAGTTGGAAACCGATCACAAGCCCCTCACATCCCTGTTTGCTGAAAACAAGGGGATAAATACTAATGCCTCAACCCGCATACAAAGGTGGGCACTCGCGCTATCAGCATATAACTATACCATCCGCCACAGGCCAGGCACCGAGAACTGTGCGGATGCTCTCAGTCGGTTACCATTGCCCACCACAGGAGTGGAAATGGCGCAGCCTGCAAACTTGTTGATGGTGGCGCAGCCCGCAGATTTGTTGATGGTCATGGAAGTGTTTGAAAATGATAAATCACCTGTCACGGCCTGCCAGATTAGGACTTGGACCAGCCAAGATTGTCTGCTGTCCCTAGTAAAAAACTACGTACTGCATGGGAGCTGGGCCAGCATCCCCATTGAAATGCAAGAGCCAATCAAGCCGTTCCAGCGGTGAAAGGACGAGCTGTGCATTAAGGCAGACTGCCTGTTGTGGGGTAACCGCGTAGTGCTACCAAAAAAGGGCAGGGAGACATTCATCTCGGATCTCCACAGCACACACCCGGGTATAGTAATGATGAAAGCGATAGCCAGATCCCACGTGTGGTGGCCCGGTATCGACTCTGACTTAGAGTCCTGTGTACGGCAATGCAGCATATGTGCTCAGTTGAGCAACGCGCCCAGAGAGGCACCACTAAGTTTGTGGTCCTGGCCCTCCAGACCATGGTCGAGGATCCATGTCGACTATGTGGACCCGTTTCTCGGTAAAATGTTCCTGGTGGTGGTGAATGCTTTTTCAAAATGGATTGAATGTGAAATAATGTCGGGAAGCACCACCACCACCACCATTGAAAGCCTGAGGGCCATGTTTGCCACCCACGGCCTGCCTGAGATACTGGTTAGTGACAACGGGCCATGTTTCACCACTGCCGAATTTAAAGAATTCATGACCCGCAATGGGATCAAACATGTCACCTCGGCCCCGTTTAAACCAACCTCCAATGGGCAGGCAGAGCAGACAGTACAAACCATCAAACAGAGCCTTAAACGAATCACAGAAGGCTCACTCCAAACCCGCCTGTCCCGAGTACTGCTCAGCTACCGCACGAGACCCCACTCGCTCACAGGGGTGCCCCCGGCTAAGCTACTCATGAAAAGGACACTTAGCACCAGACTCTCGCTGGTTCACCCCAACCTGCATGATCAGGTCGAGAGCAGACTGCAGCAACAAAATATAAACGATGGTCGCGCCACTGTGTCATTGATCTGAATGACCCTGTGTATGTGCTAAACTATGGACATGGTCCCAAGTGGATCGCGGGCATGGTGATAGCTAAAGAAGGGAATAGGGTGTTTGTAGTCAAACTAGACAATGGAAAAATGTGCAGAACCAAACGAGGCTGCGGTTCACAGATTGCCCTGAACAACCCATAGCAATTCACCGATGCGGAAGATTGGGATGCTTTCGTGGAAAGGTTAGAACATTTCTTCATAGCCAACAATCTGGATGGGGATACACCAACTACACTACCGAACAAGGGCCATCCTGCTTAGTAGTTGTGGGCCCACTATCCAAGGCCTCGTCAGGGACTTGCTAGCCCCAGCGAAGACAACAACCAAGAGCTATGGGAAACTTGTAACCTTAATACAGGAGCAACTAAAACCCAAAGAAAGCATCCTCACAGCCAGGCACCAGTTCTACACTCACCGGCGACCCGAAGGCTATGAAATTGCTAAGTATGCTGCAGATTTAAGAAGATTGGCTGCATCGTGTGATTTTGGCGACCACCTTAACAAAGCACAATTGGACATATTTGTTATCGGAATCGGCCACGAGGGCCTCCTCCACAAATTGCTCTCTGCGGACATCACAGTCACCCTGAAGAAGGCAATTAAAGTGAGCCAGCCCTACATGATTTTCGTCGGTGACTCCAAGCAAATGATGACCCACACCCAGGACTCTAAACTGACAAACGCAGTGAACCGAATGGCTACTTCTAAAGGCAGAAATGCTGCCCCGAGTCCCGCAACCCTGAGTCCACCATATGGGGCAAACCTGTTAGCCCCGTCCTGGCGCTGTGGAGGAAACCACAGGGCTCACCAGTGCCGCTACAAAGACTATACCTGCAAAGGCTGCAAAGCGAAAGGGCACCTTCAGAGAATGTGCAGAAAAAGCTTTACTCACCGCGTCATTGAAGAGTTGGCTGATCACCGGGGCTCCGACACAGATGAAGAGAAAGCTGGTCAACCTCTGGAAGAAGAGTATGGAATTTATACCTCCTCCACCGAAAGTTCCCCATGGAAGATGGAAGTAGACATCAACGGAGTTCCAGTTTCGATGGAGATCGACATATGGGCGAACCAATCTTTGATGAGCCAGAACCTTTGAAAAACTTTGGATCAATCCCGCCAAATGCCCAAAATTGTCTCCTGTCCAAGCGAAGCTGTTCACCTACACCAAAGGCAAAATCCCAGTCGTTGACCGAGTGGCATCCAGGTCTCCCAGGGCAGCATGATGAACAAACTCCCCCTGTGGATCATTGCCGGCGATGGTTCAACGCTGCTGGGAAAAAGTTGGATGAAGCAGGTCCAAGTCGGCCGAAGTGACGACGGCCTCCGGGCTCCAGCAATCGACATCCCATGCAGTCCCGAACATAGATCCATTGCTGCACCTAGAAATTCTACCATTCAGCTCGACTGCACGGCGACGACTTTACAACACCGTGGCGAGATCACCAGAACCAAACGTCCAGACTGCACCTTCCGGGCCGTGACAGAACTCCAAGAGAAGAAAATCATCGAAAAAAGTGTATTCCCGATGTCTGTGGGTGAACCTGAGAAGGAAAAGATCACCACAGCCTACCTGGAGGAGAGCGAGAAGATGACGGCCGCATCACGAGGCGAAGAACCTAAAATCAAAATGGTCACGACCAGACCACGAGGGGCAGCGTTGGAGGAGCGACACATGGCACCGAGCGGCGAACCGGATTGGAAGGCCCCCTTAAAGGAGACTGGTAATCCAAAGATTTTAAAGGGACAGTTTCACTCTAAAGATGACAAGGACTTTAAAGTTAAAAATGCAGTTAGCGAATGCAGGTATGACAATGTAACGTTGACTTGTGATGCCGGAGTAACTGATGAGAAAAATGAAATGAATGCTTGTGTAAGTAATGTTAAGAACAAGTTTGTAATGCTTAATGATGATGATAGAAATGTTAAAATGATAAATGTAACCACGTATGGAGAGACTGAAATACAAGAAAGTGATGTAAATGCTGTAATTAACAATGTAAAGAGAGATAACAGTGTAGACTCGACTATGTATGATCGGAGCCAATGTGTCATGTATACAGGAAGTAGACTGTTAAAGGACACTGGGTTCTACAGGGACAATGTGAATGTTAGAGGAATCCCCCCGTGGGAGACCCCCAGGTCCAGCAGGCTACCTGACCATGTAGCCTGGACTTTTGGGACAAATGTGATGCCCCAGGAAGGGCTCACCCAGTAGGAGCAGACCCACTGCAGGGACAGTGGACAATGGGCAGCATAGCCACCACCACTGGCAACCTGCCCCAGATCAACCCTACACCTCCTGGCCACCAGGGCCAACACCAGGAGCGAGAGGCCAGTACCCTCCAGCTTTCCTGGTGGACCCTGGGATGACCAGACTTTCATCACAAATGGAGGACAAGGAGCCCACACAGTCCTATGGCCCTGCCCACCACCACACAGTTACCCACTCTACAGAGTATGTAACCTACCCACTGCTGCACTGGCTCCCCCACCGAGGGATCCTACAACAGTGACACCCACATGGTCTGTGTATGGGGGAGACGGAAATGTATGAGGCCAGTCTCAAGCACAGGGATCACCCACCTGGCACCCACACAACCCTCACCACAACCTCCCACAGCCCACTACTGATCACCTCCCCAAATCATGGCAATAAGGACTTGAAAAATGCTTGGGAGGGAGTGTTGTTATGTATGCATGCCTACAATGTTATGATGTAATGTTATGATGTACTGTAACACTGAATGTACCTTCACCCTGTACACACCTTACCGTATTCCAGAGGGTCCTGCTGCTGGAGACCTAAGGGTCACCTACACACTGCAATAACCCGGTATAAAAGGGAGCTCACCTCTTGGTGTCCTCACCCTAGGAGCTGCAATAAAGGACTACGGTCTTCACAGTTTAAGTACCAAACCCCTGCCCCATGGAGTCGGGGGTCCTGGTGCATGAAACACAAAAGGTTGGTATGCAGGTACAGCAAGTGATCAGGAAGGCTAATAGATTCTTGGCCTTTATTGCAAAAGCAGGAAAGTCTTGCTACAGTTATCCAGGGTATTGGTGAGGCCACACCTGGAATACTGCATACAGTTTTGGTTTCCATATTTAAGAAATCATATATTTGCTTTGGAGGCAGTTCAGAGAAAGTTACTAGGTTGATTCCAGAGATGAGGGGGTTGACTTATGAGGAAAGGTTGTGAAGATTGGGCCTCTACTCATTAGAATTCAGAAGAATGAGAAGTGATCTTATCGAAAAATATAAGATTATGAGGGGGCTTGACAAGGTGGATGCAGAGAGGATGTTTCCATTGATAAGGGAGACTAGAACTAGGGGGCATAATCTTAGAATAAGGGGCCGCCCATTTAAAACTGAGATGAGGAGAAATTTCTTATCTCAGAGAGTTGTAAATCTGTTGAATTCGCTGCCTCAAAGAACTGTGGAAGCTGGGTCATTGAATAAATTTAAGACAGAGATAGACAGTTTCTTAATCGATAAGGGAATAAGGGTTTATGGGGAACAGGCAGGGAAGTGGACCTGAGTCCATGATCGGATCAGCCATGATCGTATTAAATGGCGGAACAGGCTCGAGGGGCCGTATGGCCTACTTCTGCTCCTATTTCTTATGTTCCGCCAAAAGGATAAGTACAAGGCATCGTGGCAACACCCTCGCTCCAAGCACTGGAACCTGCTCGATTAGGTCATCATCCGAGCAAGGATGTGCGCATCACCCGCGCCATGACAGGAGCTGACGACTGCTGGATGGACTACTGTCTAATCTGTTCCTTCATCGACATTAATATAGGCCCAAAGCGGCAACGGCAATAGAAACAATGCCGCAAAAATATCAACGCCGGGGCACTCAGAGACCCAGTTAAGAGAGCCCTATACCACCAGCGTCTGACTGCCAACCTGGCAATCCTCGATGACCCCAGACGCAGAATGCCCACAGCGCTTGGTCTGCTCTCCAGGCCGCCATAACCAGTGCCTGTGAAGAGACGCTCGGTCACTTAACCAGGAAACATCAGAACTGGTTTGGCGAGAATGACCAAGAGATCCAGGAGCTAATAAACTGCAAACGCAGGGCATTTCTGAACTTAATACAGTAACCCAATTCGGGAGCAGCAAAGCAGCTCTACAGATGGTTGAAGGCCAAGGTCCAACAAAAAAACTGCGACCTAAAGAATAGATGGGTGGAAAAAGCACAGGAGATTCAGGAGCTGGCCAACAGCAATGACGTGCAAGGATTCTTCATTGCAGTTAAGTTCACCTGCGGCCCAAGCACCCAAGGCTCCACCCCACAGCTGGCCAAGAATGGGAAGACATTCATAAAGGACACCAAGGCAGTCATGGCCCGATGGAAGGAGCACTTTGAAGATCTCCTTAATCGAGACTCTGCCTTTGACGGGAGTGTCCTCAATTCCATCCTGCAGCATGCGACCCGCCACCATCTCAGCAAAACTCCAGCCCTGCACAGGTAGAAAAGGCCATCTCCCAGCTCAAGAACAACAAGGCATCAGCAGCATATGGAATTCCCACTTAGGCACTAAAGTATGGTGGAGAAGCACTATTGGAATAAATGCATGACCTCATCTCTCTTAACTGGAAGGAGGAGAGCATGCCGGGAGATCTCAGAGATGCCGTAATCGTGACCATCTTTAAAAAAGGCAACAGATCCGACTGCGGCAATGACGGAGGAATCTCCTTCCTGTCGGCCACTGTGAAAGTCATCGCTAGAATCCTCCTCAACCGTCTTCTCCCTGTGGCTGATGAGTTCCTCCCAGAGTCACAGTGCAGATTCCGTCCACTAAGGGGTACAATGGACATGATCTTTATGGCGCGATAACTGCAAGTAAATGCAGGGAACAACACCAATCTTTGTACATGGCCGCCTTTGACCTTACAAAGGCCTTCGACACTGTTAACCACGAGGGACTATGGAGCGTCCTCCTCCATTTTGGCTGCCCCCAAAAGTTGTCACCATCCTGCGCCTGCTCCACGACAACATGCAGGCCGTGATCTTCACCAATGGAGCCACCACAGACCCAATCCACATCCGGACCGGGGTCAAGCAGGGCTGCGTCATTGCACCAACGCTCTTCTCGATCTTCCTCGCTGCAATGCTCCACCTCATGCTCAACAAGCTCCCCGCTGGAGTGGAACTAAACTATAGAACCACTGTATCCATGCAAAAGACATAAGCGCAATGCCCTGTGGCAACATCCCACTCATGCTTTAGGTAGACCTCCATTCTCTCTGCAATCATGGTCAGTATGCTTGGAAGGCCTGTCAGTATATCGCACATTCTCTGCTGCTGCTCAATGATTATCCTTTACATTGACGGCTCCCGGGATACAGCATCTGTGTCTAGCCGAGCAGAGCTTGGAGAGGGTTGCACCCTCCATAAGAACATAAGAATTTGGAGCAGGAGTAGGCCATATGGCCCCTCGAATCTGCTGCACCATTCAATACAATCATGGCTGATCTTCGATCTCAACTCCACTTTCCCGCCCAACCCCCATATCCCTTGGTTCCCCTAATTTCCAACGGGGCCTCTCCACTGCTGTCCCATCCATTGCCATCTGTTCTTGCTCACTTGTGAAGTGTGAGTCACCAGGTGAAAACCCAACTCTCTTTCTTACTGGTCCCACTGAAATGCGAGTATCTGAGCTGATGCTTGGTAAGCAATGATGGTGCCCCTCAGAAGGAACAAGTATGGTATATTCTCTACGACATCACAATCACTCACTTACAAGATGGCTTCAACTCAGGACTGTCGTGCTATTCTAACTTAGTTAGAATCTCCGTAAGTGATGGTACCTTTGGCTTGACAGAAACAAGCACATTTTTCAGGGTTTCATAGACCTCGGAGCTTGCTTCAGTTGGCAAAATAGCCCATTTTCTTTCTAATACCACCTGGTTGCGGTTTTCATCATCGGGGACCTAGATGATGCTATTCGTGGTGAAAAACATTTCTAGCCGCTCCACATACGCTTCAAAAGTCACTCAGTGGTGTTGAAACTCACCCAAGCACCCTATTATTCCCATAGGCGCGGCCATCTGGACTCTTCAGTTCAGCCAAGTGTGCTTGTAATTTACCTTGGATTTTTAGCTGTGCTGCAAAACAAAAGACATCTCCAAGTCTCTCTGTTAGTTGGCTGGAACATCCACCAACAAAAATTTCAGCTTGGGTATCTAGAAATCCGATCCTATGTTACCAATGTGGTATATTCTCTACGATATTACAAACACACACTTACAAGATGGCTTCAATTCAGGAGCTTGTCAGGTGACCTGTCACCTGATTCTTTTATTGTATTTACAGCAATGGCTGCATCACCACAGTAGTCCACAAGGTGGAGCAGTAGTCCACTAGATGGAGTTATATATTACAACAAGTTTATCTGAAGTTTTGTCATCTGCGAGGTTCATAGGCTCCTATTGTGCACATGAAGACCCTGGCGGAGAGAAAAGACATGCATTAGTACTGGCATGGTCAGAAGGTTGCAACTTATCATTTTGAAGATCATCATATTTCACTCGCTGTTGAAATCAAGTCAACATGACTGAGTGTTGTATGACATAAGGGTCGCTGATATTTAATTATGCGCAAGGTAGCTGTGAGGTCCCCAACTCCCCATCTTCGATGGCCAGAGATACCAAAACACCACTGATCTCCAAAGCTCCCTTCTCTGCAGTTGTTAGCTGTGAGATCTGTGGAGGACCACCTCCAGTTCTCTCTGTCTCCCTCTCCCTTGTGTACTGTGCTCTCTTCTATTGCAAACAGGCATTTTGTGTGGGTGACTGAGGGAGAGGCATGAAATTGCGTAAGAATGAGGGTGGGTGGCAGTAGTGGATGGATGGATGGATATGTGAGGAAGTGCTGAGAAAGAGAATGATGGGTGTACTTGTAAGGTAAGGAAGTAGGCTTGACAAGAGTAGGTGGGGCGATGCAGACAGCAGGATGAAGGTGAATGTGCAGCTTCCTGCACTGAATCCAGGAGCGGGGCACATTCTTGAAGTACTGCAGTCGTGTGGTGAAGGTGCTCTGATAATGCTGTTAGGTAGGGAGTTCTGGGATTTGGACGCAGCGTCGACGAGGGAACAGGAAAATATGTCCAAGTCAGGCTGGTGTGTGGCTTGGAGTTGAACTGGGAGGTGATGGTGTTCCCATACACCTGAAGCTTTTGTCCTTCTAACTAGTAGTGGTCATGGGTTTGGGACCTTCTGTTAAAGAAGCCATGGTGAGTTTGTGCAATGCATCTTTTAGTTAGTACACACTGCAGCGATGGTGTTGGAGGGATTGGATGGTTAGGGAGGGGGGTCACACACTTAAACTTGCAACCTTGAAGGCCTATTTGACTCTGAGCTGAGCTTCTGACTCTATATCCTCTCTATCAGCAAGACAGCCTACCTCCACCTCGGTAACATTGTCCATCTCCACCCCTGTCTCAGCTCTTCTGATGCTGAATGCCTCATTCATGCCTCCTGGCCGCCCTCCCACCATGCACCCTCCGTAAACTTGAACTAATCCAAAACTCTGCTGCCTGTATCCTAACTTACAATGTCCCGTTCACCCATCATCTGGTCCAGCAACACTTCTATTTTAAAGTTCTAATCCTTGTTTTCAAATCCCTCCATGGCTTTGCCCCTCCCTACCTCTGTTACCTCCTCCAGCGTTACAACTCTTTGAGATCTCTGCACTCTTCCAATTCTGACCTCTTGTGCATTCCTGATTTTCAATGCTGCACCTTTGGCGGCCCTGCCTTCAGCTACCTAGACCCTAAATTCCTCCTTAAACTTCTCTGCCTCTCCATCACTCCTCCTTTAAGATTCTCCTTAAAACCTAACTCTTTTACCAAGCTTTTGGTCATCTGTCTTAATACCTCCTTATGTGGCTCAGGCCGGAATTTTCTTTGGGGTGGTGGGTTGGGAACAGAGGGGTCCGAGGCTGGGTTTCCCGCAGGCCCTGCCGACTTCACCGACAGGACCTAATTTGAATGTGAGACTTTGGTTGCTCACTCACAGCCAGCCAGCTTGAGAGGCTGGCTGTCTGCAGTTGGGTAGGCATCAGTTGTGAGGGGTCGATCTGGGGGAGGGATCGAGGGAGGGGGATTGGCAATTGGTGGCGGGCAGAGATCGGCAATCGGCAGGGGGCCGGCAATCGGTGGGGTGCGGGTTGGAAATTGGAAGGGACAGAGAGAATCAGCGGTTGGGGTTGCAGAATCAGCGGAGGATCAGGGAGGTCAGGGATCAACAGGCGGTGGGAGGGTGGCCAGGTATCGGGAAGGTCGGGGATCGCCAGGCGATGGGAGGGTGGCCAGGTATCGGGAAGGTCAGGGATCGGCAGGCAATGGGGGGTGGTCGGGGACCAGGGAGGTCAGGGATTGGCAGGCAAACAGGGATTGCAGGGGGTAGTCAGCTAGGGATCGGGAGTGGGGGGGGGGGGGGGCGCGGAAGATTGGCAGGGGAGCCGAAGGATCAGGGTCGGCCACCGGAGGATTATGGCCAGCCTCATCAGCATTGTTGGAGCGGGAAGGCCTGGGAGTCGGGGGAGACGATCGGAGGCTTCGTCGGGGATGTTTCCAATTACGGGGGGTGGGTTAGGTAGGGACCCTGGATCCAGGAGGTAGGTATAAAACCACTTACCTCCTGGATTCAGCAGTCCCCGTCTCTGTTTAACTGCCGGGTTTCACGAATTGTGTGAAATCCGTCCCCAGGCAGTTAAGTTCAAAATGGATGAGTAAAAAGAGGCTTCCAGCCTCATTACAATATTTAAATTGAAGTAACTCCCCCTCGGAGCGGGTTGGTCGCCTGCCGCCCATCCCGCCTCCGGCAAAACCAGAAGTGGCCGGGTTGGAGGCAGGATCAGGTCGGGAATAGCACTTTTAACAATTTAACTGCCCCCTGATCCAAACCAAAGCGTTTTTTTTTTAGGGGAAAATTCCGGCCTCGGTGTCAAATTTTGTTTGATAATGCTTCTGTGAAGTACCTTGTAATGTTTTACTAAGTTACATGCACTATCTAAATGCATGTTGTTGTTGATAGTGAAGTTCGAAGTTTAGGCACTTGCCGCAGAATACCCAGGCGCTGATCTGCCCTTGTAGCCACAGCATTGATGTGGCTGGTCCAGTTAAATTTTTGGTCAATGGTGACCCCCAGGATGTTGATGGTTGGGTACTCAGCGATGGCAGTGGCATTGCATGTCAAATGGAGACAGTTAGGGTCTCTATGGTTGGAGATGGTTATTGCCTGGCACTTATGCGGCTATAAATTCTGCATCTAAAAGAATGACATCAGAGGAACGGTGTAGCATGAGGAATTACAGCTAAGTGTTTAATTTATTATATAATTAAGTCAAGCGTTTAATTTAGTATATAATCAAGTAAAATATTTAATTTATTATACATTTAAGTTACGTGTTTAATTTATTATATGATTAAGTCAAGTGTTTAATTAATTAATCAGATCAAGGGGGGGATAACATTAAATTAATGAAATACAGGATACCAACATTAAAGGCTTCAGAATTTCATTAAATTAAAATATGATATATATATATAAATAATAAATAGGAGTTAAGAAAATAATAAAATAAGGAAGTTAATGAACAAAAAAAGGCTATTTAGCTACAAGTTAATCTGAAATCAGGCAAAATCAAAATATCTAAATATAATCCAGATCTTAAGTAATATCTAGAGCCATCTTCAGACAGAAGTGCTGAATAGATGATCCATCTCGGCCTACTTCTGAGGTCTCCACCATCACAGATGCCAGTTTTCAGTTAATTCGATTCATTTCATGTAATATCAAGAAATAGCTGAGCACACTGGATATAGCAAAGGCTATGGGCCGCAAAACATCCTGGCTGCAGTGCTAAACGAGACATGCCTTAGACCAAGCTTTTTACAATATAGCTATTACACTGGGATCTACCTGACAAACTGGGAAATTGCCCAGGTATGTCCTATCCACAAAAAGGAGTACAAATCTAATCTGGCCAATTACCGCCTACTCTCAATCATCATCAAAGTAATGGAAGTTGTCACCGACAGTGCTATCAAGCAGCACTTACTCACCATAGCCTGCTCACTGACGCTCAGTTTGAGTTCCGCCAGGACCACTCGGCTCCAGACCTCATTACAGCCTTGGTCTGAACATGGACAAAAGAGCTGAATTCCAGAGGTGAGATAAGAGTGACTGCCCTCGACATGAAGGCAGCATTTGACTGAGTGTAGCATCAAGGAGCACGAGTAAAACTGTAGTCAATGGGAATCAGGGGGAAAACTCTCCACAGGCTGAAGTCATACCTTGCACAAAGGAAAATGGTTGTGGTTGTTGACGGCCAAGCATCTTGACCCCAGAACATTGCTGCAAGGCAGTCGGTGAGGCGGGAGTCCGGGGCAGCAAGGGAGGCCTATAAAAAGGCTCAGCAGGAGATCGGAGGAGGCAGTCGGTGAGGCGGGAGTCCGGGGCAGCGTCGGAGGCCTATAAAAAGGCCCAGCAGGAGATCGGAGGAGGCCAGCTGGTGCAGCTACAGGGGAAGAAGGTAAACAAAGAAGTAGAAAGAAATCGAAAGGTGACATCACAGCCAAGTGTGCAAGTGAGTAGTTTTTCTTTTCTTTTCCTTATCAGTAGGTAACCTTTATCATTGTTGTTGCCAAATTAAGTTAATCGAGGGGTTATGTCATGGCAGGAGAACTCGGACATGTGTTATGTTCCTCCTGTACTATGTGGGAACTCAGGGACGCTTCCAGTGTCCCTGACGACTACATGTGCGGGAAGTGTGTCCTGCTGTGGCTCCTGATAGACCGCATTGTGGCACTGGAGCTGCGGGTGGATTCACTCTGGAGCATCCGTGATGCTGGGGATATTGTGAATAGCACGTTTTGTGAGTTGGTCAGACCGGAGTTAAGGGTTACACAGACAGATACGGAATGGATGACAAACAGGAAGAGCAGTGGAAGGAAGGTAGTGCAGAGGTCCCCTGCGGTCATCCCCCTCCAAAACAGATACACCATTTTGGGTATTGTTGGAAGGGATAACTCATCAGGGGAGAGCAGCAGCAGCCAAGTCCATGGCACAGTGGGTGGCTCTGCTGCACAGGAGGGCAGGAAAAAGAGTGAGAGAGCTATAGTGGTAGGGCATTCTATTGTAAGGGGAATAGATAGACGTTTCTGCGGCAGCAAATCGAGACTCTAGGATGGTATGTTGCCTCCCTGGTGCAAGGGTCAAGGATGTCTCGGAGTGGTTGCAGGACATTTTGGAGCGGGAGGGTGAACAGCCAGTTGTCATGGTGCATATAGATACCAAAGATATAGGTAAAAAATGGGATGAGGTCCTACAAGATGAATTTAGGGAGCTAGGAGTTAAATTAAAAAGTAGGACCTCAAAGGTAGTAATCTCAAGATTGCTACCAGTGCCACGTGCTAGTCAGAGTAGGAATCACAGGATAGCTGAGATGAATACGTGGCTTGAGGAGTGGTGCAGAAGGAAGGGATTAAAATTCCTTGGACATTGGAACCGGTTCTGGGGGAGGTGGGACCAATACAAATCGCACGGTCTGCACCTGGGCAGGACTGGAACCAATGTCCTAGGGGGAGTGTTTGCTAGTGCTGTTGGGGAGGAGTTAAGATAATATGGCAGGGGGATGGGAACCTATGCAGGGAGACAGAGGGAAGTAGAATGGGGGCCGAAGCAAAAGATAGAAAGAAGAAAAGTAAAAGTGGAGGGCAGAGAAACCCAAGGCAAAATTCAAAAAGGGCCTCATTGCAGCAAAATTCCAAAAGGGCAAAATGTGTGAAAAAGACAAGTCTGAAGGCTGTGTGACTCAATGCGAAGAGTATGCTTAATAAGGTGGATGAATTAACTGCACAGACAGCAATTAATGAATATGATATAATTGGCATCACGGAGACATGGCTCCAGGGTGACCAAGGCTGGGAACTCAACATCCAGGGGTATTCAACATTCAGGAAGGATAGACAGAAAGGAAAAAGAGGTGGGGTAGCGTTGCTGGTTAAAGAGGAAATTAACGCAATAGTAAGGAAGGACATTAGCTTGGATGATGTGGAATCTGTATGGGTGGAGCTGCGGAATACCAAAGGGCAGAAAACGCTGGTGGGAGTTGTGTACAGACCACCAAACAGTAGTAGTGAGGTTGGGGACAGCATCAAACAATAAATTAGGGATGCGTGCAATAAATGGCGACTTTATATCTACATATAGATTGGGAATAATCAAACTGGTAGCAATACGGTGGAGGAGGATTTCCTGGAGTGTATTAGGGATGGTTTTCTCGACCAATATGTCGAGGAACCAACTAGAGAGCTGGCCATCCTAGATTGGGTGATGTGTAATGAGAAAGGACGAATTAGCAATCCTGTTGTGCGAGGCCCCTTGGGGAAGAGTGACCATAATATGGTAGAATTCTTCATTAAGATGGAGAGTGACACAGTTAATTCAGAGACTAGGGTCCTGGACTTAAGGAAAGGTAACTGCGATGGTATGAGGCGTGAATTGGCTAGAATTGATTGGCAAATGATACTTAAAGGGTTGATGGTGGATAGGCAAAGTCAAACATTTAAAGATCACATGGATGAACTTCAACAATTGTACATCCCTGTCTGGTGTAAAAATAAAATGGGGAAGGTGGCTCAACCGTGGCTAACAAGGGAAATTAAGGATAGTGTTAAATCCAAGGAAGAGGCATATAAATTGGCCAGAAAAAGCAGCAAACCTGAGGACTGGGAGAAATTTAGAATTCAGCAGAGGATGCCAAAGGGTATAATTAGGAGAGGGAAAATAGAGTATGAGAGTAAGCTTGCCGGGAACATAAAAACTGACTGCAAAAGCTTCTATAGATATGTGTAGAGAAAAAGATTAGTGAAAACAAATGTAGGTCCCTTGCAATCAGATTCAGATGAATTTATAATGTGGAACAAAGAAATGGCAGACCAGTTGAACAAATACTTTGGTTCTGTCTTCACGAAGGAAGGCACAAATAAACCTCCTGGAATGCTAGGGGTCCGAGGGTCTAGTGAGAAGGAGGAACTGAAGGATATTCTTATTAGGCGGGAAATTGTGTTAGGAAAATTGAGTGGATTGAAGGCCGACAAATCCCTGGTGCCTGATAGTCTGCATCCCAGAGTATTTAAGGAAGTGGCCCTAGAAATAGTGGATGCATTGGTGATCATTTTCCAACAGTCTATCGACTCTAGATCAGTTCCTATGGACTGGAGGGTAGCTAATGTAACACCACTTTTTAAAAAAGAGGGAGAGAGAAAACAGGTAATTATAGATCGGTTAGCCTGACATCAATAGTGGGGAAAATGTTGGAATTAATTATTAAAGATGAAATAGCAGCGCATTTGGAAAGCAGTGACAGGATCGGTCCAAGTCAGCATGGATTTATGAAAGGGAAATCATGCTTGACAAATCTTCTGGAATTTTTTGAGAATGTAACTACTGGAGTGTTCAAGGGAGAACCAGTGGATGTGGTGTATTTGAAATTTCAAAAGGCTTTTGACAAGGTCCCACACAAGAGATTGGTGTGCAAAATCAAAGCACAATGGTATTGAGGGTAATGTAATGACGTGGATAGAGAACTGGTTGGCAGACAGGAAGCAGAGATAAATGGTCCTTTTCAGAATGGCAGGCAGTGACTAGTGGAGTGCCGCAGGGCTCAGTGCTGGGACCCCAGCTCTTTACAATATACATTAATGATTTAGATGAAGGAATTGAGTGTAATATCTCCAAGTTTGCAGATGACACTAAACTGGTGACGGTGTGAGCTGTGAGGAGGTCGCTAAGAGGCTGCAGGGTGATTTGGACAGGTTAGGTGAGTGGGTAAATGCATGGCAGATGCAGTATAATGTGGATAAATGTGAGGTTATCCACTTTGGGGGCAAAAACACGAAGGCAGAATATTATCTGAATGGCTGGACTGACATATGAGGAGAGACTGGATCAACTAGAACTTTATACATTGGAGTTTAGAAGGATGAGAGGGGATCTCATCGAAATATATAAGATTCTGACGGGACTGGACAGGTTAGATGTGGGAAGAATGTTCCCGATGTTGGGGCAGTCCAGAACTAGGGGACACAGTCTTAGGATAAGGGATAGGCCATTCAGGACTGAGATGAGGAGAAACTTCTTCACTCAGAGAGTTGTTAACCTGTGGAATTCCCTACCGCAGAGAGTTGTTGATGCCTGTTCATTGGATATATTCAAGAGGGAGTTAGATATGGCCCTTACGGCTAAAGGTATCAAGGGGTCTGGAGAGAAAGCAGGAAAGGGGTACTGAGAGAATGATCAGCCATGATCTTATTGAATGGTGGTGCAGGCTCGAAGGGCTGAATGGCCTACTCCTGCACCTATTTTCTATGTTTCTATGTTTCTATGTTTCTGTGTTGACCAGGGCAGTGTCTTGGGCCCAACCAGCTTCAGCTGTTTCATCAGAGCAGTGGCAAATGTAATTTAATTCAGAGAAGTGTGAGGTGATGCACTTTGGGAGGGCGATGTCCTAGCCGGAGTTTTTGCTAGTGCTGTTGGGGAAGGGTTAAACTACTATGGCAGGGGGATGGGAACCTATGTAGGGAAGCAGAAGTAAGTAAAAAGGGGGCAGAAGCAAAAGGTAGGAAGGTGAAAAGCAAGATTGGAGGGCAGAGAAATCAAGGGCAAAAATCAAAAAGGGCCACATTACAACATAATGCTAAAAGGACAAAGAGGACTAAAAGGACATAATGCTAAAAAAACAAGCCTGAAGGCTCTGAGTCTCAATGCGAGGAGCATGCTTAATAAGCTGGATGAATTAACTGCACAGATAGCTGCTAATGGGTACAATGTACTTGGGATTACGGAGACATGGCTCCAGGGGAACCAAGGCTGGGAACTCAATATCCTCGGGTATTCAATATTCAGGAAAGATAGACAGGAAGGAAAACGAGGTGGAGTAGTGTTAATGGTTAAAGAGGAGGTTAACGCAATAGTAAGGAAGGACATTAGCTTAGATGATGTGGAATCTATATTGGTAGAGCTGCAAAACACCAAAGGGCAGAAAACGTTAGTGGGAGTTGTGTACAGACTACCAAACAGTATTAGGGAGGTTGGGGATGGCATCAAACAGGAAATTAGGGATGCGTGCAATAAAGGCAGTTATCATCGGTGACTTTAACCTACATATAAGAACATAAGAATTAGGAACAGGAGTAGGCCATCTAGCCCCTCGAGCCTGCTCTGCCATTGGGCTAACCATTGGGCTAACCAAACTGATAGCAATACGGTGGAGGAGGATTTCCTGGAGTGTACAAGGGATGGTTTTCTAGACCAATATGTCTAGGAACCAACTAGAGAGCAGGCCATCCTAGACTGGGTTTTGTGTAACGAGAGAGGATTAATTAGCAATCTGGTCGTGTGTGGCCCCTTGGGGAAGAGTGACCAGAATATGGTAGAATTTTTCATTAAGATGGAGAGCGACACAGTTAATTCAGAGACTAGGGTCCTGAACTTAAAGAAAGGAAACTTCGATGGTATGAGACGTGATTTGGCTAGGATAGACTGGCGAATGATACTTAAAGGGTTGACGGTGGATAGGCAAAGGCAGACATTTAAAGATCACATGGATGAATTACAACTATTGTACATCCCTGTCTGGCGTAAAAATAAAACAGGAAAGGTGACTGAACCGTGGCTTACAAGGGAAATTAGGGATCGTGTTAAATCCAACAAAGAGGCATATCAATTGGCCAGAAAAAGCAGCAAACCTGAGGACTGGGAGAAATTTAGAATTTGCAGAGGATGCCAAAGGGTATAATTAGGAGGGGGAAAATAGAGTGTGAGAGTAAGCTTGCCGGGAACATAAAAACTGACTGCAAAAGCTTCTATAGATATGTGAAGAGAAAAAAATTAGTGAAGACTAATGGAGGTCCCTTGCAGTCAGAATCAGGTGAATTCATAATGGGGAACAAGGAAATGGCAGACCAATTGAACAAATATTTTGGTTCTGTCTTCACTAAGGAAGTCACGAATAACCTCCCGAAAATACTAGGGGACCGAGGGTCTAGCGAGAACGAGGAACTGAGGGAAATCCTTATTCGTCAGGAAATGATGTTCGGGAAACTGATGGGACTGAAGGCCGATAAATCCCCAGGACCTGATCGGCTGCATCCCAGAGTACTTAAGGAAGTGGCCCTAGAAATAGTAGATGCATTGGTGGTCATTTTCCAAAATTCCATGGACTCAGGATTAGTACCTATGGATTGGAGGGTAGCTAATGTAACCCCACTTTTTAAAAAAGGAGGGAGAGAGAAAACAGGGAATTATAGACCGGTTAACCTGAAATCGGTGATGGGGAAAATGTCGGAATCAATTATTAAAGATGTAATAGCAGCGCATTTGGAAAGCAGTGACAAGATCGGTTCAAGTCAGCATGGATTTATGAAAGGGAAATCATATTTGATAAAACTTCTAGAGTTTTTTGAGGATGTGACTAGTAGAGTGGATAAGGGAGCACCAGTGGATGTGGTGTATTTGCACTTTCAAAAGACTTTTGACAAGGTCCTACACAAGAGATTAGTGTGCAAAATTAAGGCACATGGTATTGGGGGTAATGTATCGTCTTGGATCGAGAACTGGTTGGCAGACAGGAAACAAAGAGTGAGAATAAACGGGTCCTTTTCAGGATGGCAGGCAGTGACTAGTGGAGTGCTGTAGGGTTCAGTGCTGGGACCTCAGCTATTTACAATATATATTAATGATTTGGACGAAGGAATTGAATGTAATATCTCCAAGTTTGCAGATGACACTAAGCTGGGTGGCAGAGTGAGCTGTGAGGAGGATGCTAAGAGGCTGCAGGGTGACTTGGACAGGTTTGGTGAATGGGAAAATTCATTGCAGATGCAGTATAATGTGGATAAATATGAGGTTATCCACTTTGGTGGCAAAAACAGGAAGGCAGATTATTATCTGAATGATGACAGATTAGTAAAAGGGGAGGTGCAACGAGACCTGGGGGTCATGGTACATCAATCACTGAAGGTAGGCATGCAGGTACAGCAGGCAGTCAAGAAAGCAAATGGCATGCTGGCCTTCATAGCGAGAGGATTTGAGTATAGGAGCAGGGAGGTCCTACTGCAGTTGCACAGGGCCTTGTTGAGACCACACCTTGAGTATTGTGTACAGTTTCGTTCTCTGAGGAAGGACGTGCTTGCTATTGAGGGTGTGCAGTGAAGGTTCACCAGACTAATTCCCGGGATGGCAGGACTGACATATGAAGAAAGACTGGATAGACTAGGCTTATACTCACTGGAATTTAGAAGAATGAGACGGGATCTCATTGAAACATACAAAATTATGATGGGACTGGACAGGTTAGACGCAGGAAGAATGTTCCCGTTGTTGGAGAAGTCCAGAACCAGGGGTCACAGTCTAAGGATAAGGGGTAAGCCATATAGTACCGAGATGAGGAGAAGCTTTTTCACCCAGAGTGGTGAATCTGTGGAATTCTCCACGACAGAAAGTTGTTGAGTCCAGTTTGTTGGATATATTCAAAAGGGAGTTAGATGTGGCCCTTACGGCTAAGGGGATCAGCGGGTATGGAGAGCAGGCGAGAGTGGGGTACTGAAGTTACATGATCAGCCATGATCATATTGAATGGTGGTGCAGGCTCGAAGGGCCGAATGGCCTGCTGCTGCACCTATTTTCTATGTTTCTATGTTTCTATAAGGAAAGGGTATACACATTAAGCGGGTAGGCCACTTAATAGTGTAGATGAACAAAGGCACCTTGGATGCTTGTCCACAGATCTCTGAAAGTAGCAGGCCAGATGGATAAGGTGGTTAAGAAGGCATACAGAATGCTTGCCTTTATTGGCCAAGGCAAAGAATATAAGAGCAGGGAGGAAATGCTCACATTGTATAATACTTTGGTTAGGCCACAGCTGGAGTACTGCGTGCAGTTCTGGTCGCCGTATTATAGGAAGGACGTGATTGCACTAGAGAGGGTAAAAGGAGATTTACTAGGATACTGCCTGGAATGGAGAATCTTAGTTATGAGGACAGATTGGATAGGCTGGGTTTGTTCTCATTGGAACAGAGGAGGTTGAGAGGAGACCTCATCGAGGTGTACAAAATATTGAGGAGCCTGGACATAGTGGATAGTAAGGGTCTATTTCCATTGGTGGAGGGGTCTATTACGAAGGGGCATATTTTTAAGGTGGTTGGTGGAAGGTTTAGAGGAGATTTGAGGGGAGGCTTCTTTACACAGAAGGTTGTGGGAATCTGGAACTCCCTGCCTGGAAGAGTGGTGAATGCAGAAACCCTCACCTCTTTTAATAGATGGTTGGATGGGCACTTGAAGTGCTGTAACCTGCAGGGTTACGGATTTAGAGCTGGTAATTGGGATTAGACTGGATGACCTATTGTTGGTCGGCGCAGATATAATGGTAAGTACTGTAGGGAATAGAATACGGCAAGGGTGATCTCCTGGACTAGTTTCGAGAGCCTGGATGGGTCGGAGAGGAATTTTCCCAGATTTTTTCTCCCTAAATTGGCCTGGGTTTTTATCTGATTTTTGCCTCTCCCAGGAGATCACATGGCTTCAGTTGGGGTGGAGTGTAGATGTTTTTAGTATAAGGGGTGTCGCGGTTGTGTGTGGGGCGGACTGGTTGGGCTGGGTGCTCTTTGCCTTTCCGTTATTGTTCATGGGTTTGTAGGTAACCTTTAGGGCTGCTGACGAAGGGCCGTGCGACTCTTTGTCGGTTGGCGCGGACACGATGGACCGAAATGGACTCCTTCTGTGCTGTAAATTTCTTTGTTTCTATCAATGACCTTCCCTCCAACCTAAGGTCAGAAATGGGGATGTTCGCTGATGATTGCACAGTGTTCAATTACATTCACAATTTCCAGATAATGAAGCAGTCTGTGTCCGCATGCAGCAAGACCTGGACCAAATCCAGGCTTGGGCTGATTAGCGGCAAGTAGAAAGTGCCAAGCAATGACCATCTCCAACCAGAGAGAGTCTAGCCATCTCTTGACATTCAATGGCATTACCAACCATTGTCAAATCCCTCACCATCAACATCTGGGGGTCACCATTGACCAGAACTTAACTGGACCAGCCACATGAATACTGTGGCTACAAGAGCAGGTCAGAGGCTGGGTATTCTGCATCATGTGACTCACGTCCTGACTCCCCAAAACCTTTCCATCATTTACAAGCACATGTCAAGAATGTGATGGAATGCTCTCCACTTGCCTGGATAAGTGCAACTCCAACAGCACTCAAGAAGCTTGACACCCGGCATTACCCACCCAAGACAAAGAAGGGTGTTTGATCTGCGCCCCATTCACCAGCTTACACTTGCGGTCCCTCCACCACTGGCATAATCTTTCCAACCCACGACCTCTACCACCTAGCAGACACTTGGAAACACCACATTCTCCATGTTCCCCTCCAAGTTACACACCATCTTGACTTGGTAATATATCACCGTTCTTTTATTGTTGCTGGGTCAAAATCCTGAAATTCCAATTAAGAGCACTTTGGAAGTACCTTCACCACACGAACTGCAGTGGTTCAAGAAGCTGGCTCACCATCACCTTCTCAAGGGCAATTAGGGATGGGCAAAAATGCTGGCCATGCCAGTGACACCCACACCCCGTTAATGAATAATTAAAAAAACTAATAATTAAATAAAAACTAAAAATGGCAGTGTAGATTGTGTGTCAGGATTGTAATATGTGGGAGTTTGTGGACAGCGAGACTGCCCTGGAAGCTACATCTGCAGTAAATGTCTCTGACTTGAGACATTCCAGCTCAGAGTGTTTGAGCTGGAGTGTTTTTTCTTAATTTATTCCTGCGATGTCGGTGTCGCTGGCAAGGCCAGCATTTATTGCTTATCCCTAATTGCCCTTGAGAAGGTGATGGTGAGCCACCTTCTTGAACCACTGCAATCCTTGTAGTGAAAGTTCTCCCACAGTGCTATTAGGGAGGGATTTTCAGGCTTTTGACCCAGCGACGATGAAGGAATGGCAATATACTTCCAAGTCAGGATGGTGTTTGACTTGGAGGGGAACTTGGAGGTGATGGTGTTCTAATGCCCCTGCTTCCGGGTGCTAGAGGTGGCGGGTTTGGGACGTGCTATCACGAAGCCTTGGCAAGTTGCTACAGTGCATTTTTTAGATGATACAAACCGCAGCCACGGTGTGACAGTGGTGGAGGGAGTGAACATTTAAGGTGGTGGATGGGGTGCCAATCAAGCAGGCTGCTTTGTTCTGGATGATGTTGAGCTTCTTGAGTGTTGTTGGAGCTGCACTCATCCAAGTGGACAGTGTGCCATCACACTCCTGACTTGTGCCTTGTAGATGGTGGAAAGGCTTTGGGGAGTCAGGAGGTGAGACACTCGCCGCAGAATACCCAGCTCTTGTTGCCACAGTATTTATGTGGCTGGTCCAGTTAAGTTTCTGGTCAATGGTGACCCCCCAGTATGTTGATGATGGCGGATTTGGTGATGGTAATGCTGTTGAATGTCAAGGGGCGGTGGTTAGACTCTCGCTTGTTCAAGACAGTCATTGCCTGGCACTTGTGTGGCGCGAATGTGACTTGCCACTTATCAGCCAAGCCTGAATGTCGTCCAGGTCTTGTTATATGCAGACATGAACTGCACCATTATCTGAGGAGTTGCGAATGGCGCTGAACACTGTGCATCATCAGCGAACATCCCCATTTCTGATCTTATGTTGGAGGCAAGGTCATTGATGAAGCAGCTGAAGATGGTTGGGCCGAGGACACTGCCCTGAGGAACACCTGCAGTGATATCCTGGGGCTGTGATGATTGACTTCCAACCATCACAACCATCTTCCTTTGTGCTAGGTATGACTCCAGCTAGTGGAGAGTTTTCCCCCTGATTCCCATTGACTTCAGTTTTACTAGGGCTCCCTGATGTCACACTTGGTCAAATGCTGTCTTGATGTCAAGGGAAGTCACTCTCACCTCACCTCTGGAATTCAGCTCTTTTGTCCATGTTTGGACCAAGGCTGTAATGAGGTCTGGGGCTGAATGGTCCTGGCGGAAACAAAACTGGGCATCGGTGAGAAGGGTATTGGTAAGTGTCTCTTGATAGCACTGTTGACGACACCTTCCATCACTTTGCTGATGATTGAGAGTAGACTGAGGGGCAATAATTGGTCGGATTGGATTTGTCCTGCTTTTTGTGGACAGGACATACTTGAGCAGTTTTCCACATTGTCGGATAGATGCCAGTGTTGTAGCTGTACTGGAACAGTTTGGCGAAAGGCGCAGCTAGTTCTGGAGCACAAGTCTTCAACACAACAGCTGGGATGTTGTCGGGGCCCATAGCCTTTGCTGTATCAAGTGCGCTCAGCTTTTCCTTGATATCATGTGGAGTGAACTGAATTGGCTGAAGACTGGCTTCTGTGATGATGGGAACCTCAGGAGTAGGCCGATATGAATCATCCACTCAGAACTTCTGGCTGAAGATGTTGTAAAAGTTTCAGTCTTGCCTTTTGCTGGCCTCCGCCATCATTGGGGATGGGGATATTCATAGGGCCTCCTCCTCCTGTTAGTTGTTTAGTGGTCCACCACCATTCATGACTGGATGTGGCAGGACTACAGAGCTTCAATCTGATCAGTTGGTTGTGGGATCGCTTAGCCTTGTCTATAGCATACTGCTTCTGTTTTTTAGCATGCATGTAGTCCTGTGTTGCAGCTTCCCCAGGTTGGCACCTCATTTTTAGGTACACCTGGTGCTGCTCCTGGCATGCTCTTCTACACTCTTCATTGATCCAGGGTTGGTCCCCTGGCTTGATGATAATGATAGAGTGAGGGATATGCCAGGCATATTCTGCTGCTACTGATGGCCCACAGCGCATCATGGATGCCCAGTTTTGAGCTGCTAGATCTGTTCTGAATCTATCCGATTTAGTACGGTGGTAGTACCACACAATACGATGGATGGTGCTCTCAGTGTGAAAATGGGACTTCGTCTCCACAATGACTGTGCGGTGGTCGCTGCTACCAATGCTGTCATGGAGAAATGCCCTGCGACAGGTAGATTGGTGAGGACGAGGTCAACTAGGTTTGTCCCTCGTGTTGGTTCTTGCTACTCTCAGTGCTTTTTCCAAGTGGTGTTCAACATGGAGGAGTACTGAGGGAGAGCCGTTGGTGGTAATTGGCAGGAGGTTTCCTTGCCCATGCTTGACTTGAAGCCATGAGACTTCATAGTGTCCAGAGTCAATATTGAGGACTCCCAAGCCACTCCCTCTTGACTGTATACGATTCCGAGGGACTGCCTATGATGATGATAATGACGTATACCACTGTGCTGGTCGGACAGGACATACCCAGCGATGGTGGTGGAGGGGTCTGGGATATTGGCTGAAAGTTATGATTCTGTGAATATGATTATGTCAGGCTTGACTAGTCTGTGGGACAGTTCTCCCAATTTTGGTACATAAGAACATAAGAACATAAGAATTAGGAACAGGAGTAGACCATCTAGCCCCTCGAGCCTGCTCCGCCATTCAATAAGATCATGGCTGATCTGGTCGTGGACTCAGTTCCACTTACCCGCCCTCTCCCCGTAACCCTTAATTCCCTTATTGGTTAAAAATCTATCTATCTTTGACTTGAAAACATTCAATGAGCTAGCCTCAACTGCTTCCTTGGGCAGAGAATTCCACAGATTCACAACCCTCTGGGAGAAGAAATGCTTTCTCAACTCGGTTTTAAATTGGCTCCTCCGTATTTTGAGGCTGTGCCTCCTAGTTCTAGTCTCCCCTACCAATGGAAACAACCTCTCTGCCTCTATCTTGTCTATCCCTTTCATGATTTTAAATGTTTCTATAAGATCACCCCTCATCCTTCTGAACTCCAAGGAGTAAAGACCCAGTCTACTCAATCTATCATCATAAGGTAACCCCCTCATTTCTGGAATCAGCCTAGTGAATCGTCTCTGTACCCCTTCCAAAGCTAGTATATCCTTCCTTAAGTAAGGTGACCAAAACTGCACGCAGTACTCCAGGTGCGGCCTTACCAACACCTCATCCAGTTGCAGCAAGACCTCCCTGCTTTTGTACTCCATCCCTCTCGCAATGAAGGCCAACATTCCATTTGCCTTCCTGATTACCTGCTGCACCTGCAAACTAACCTTTTGGGATTCATGCACAAGGACTCCCAGGTCCCTCTGCACCACAGCATGTTGTAATTTCTCCCCATTCAAATAATATTCCCTTTTACTGTTTTTTTTCCCAAGGTGGATGACCTCACACTTTCCGACATTGTATTTCATCTGCCAAACCTTAGCCCATTCGCTTAACCTATCCAAATCTCCTTGCAGCCTCTCTGAGTCCTCTACACAACCCGCTTTCCCACTAATCTTAGTGTCATCTGCAAAATTTGATGCACTACACTCTGTCCCCTCTTCTAGGTCATCTATGTATATTGTAAACAGTTGTGGTCCCAGCACTGATCCCTGTGGCACACCACTAACCACCGATTTCCAACCCAAAAAGAACCCATTTATCCCGACTCTCTGCTTTATGTTAGCCAGCCAATTCTCGATCCATGCTAATACATTTCCTCTGACTCCGCATACCTTTATCTTCTGCAGTAACCTTTTGTGTGGCTCCTTATCGAATGCCTTTTGGAAATCTAAATACACCACATCCATCGGTACACCTCTATCCACCATGCTCGTTATATCCTCAAAGAATTCCAGTAAGTTAGTTAAACATGATTTCCCTTTCATGAATCCATGTTGTGTCTGCTTGATTGCACTATTCCTATCTAGATGTCCCGCTATTTCTTCCTTAATGATAGTTTCAAGCATTTTCCCCACTACAGATGTTAAACTAACCGGCCTATAGTTACCTGCCTTTTGTCTGCCCCCTTTTTTAAACAGAGGCGTTACATTAGCTGCTTTCCAATCCGCTGGTACCTCCCAGAGTCCAGAGAATTTTGATAGATTATAACGAATGCATCTGCTATAACTTCCGCCATCTCTTTTAATACCCTGGGATGCATTTCATCAGGACCAGGGGACTTGTCTACCTTCAGTCCCATTAGTCTGTCCAGCACTACCCGCCTAGTGATAGTGATTGTCTCAAGGTCCTCCCTTCCCACATTCCTGTGGCCTGCAAATTTTGGCATGGTTTTTGTGTCTTCCACTGTGAAGACGGAAGCAAAATAATTGTTTAAGGTCTCAGCCATTTCCACATTTCCCATTATTAAATCCCCCTTTTCATCTTCTAAGGGACCAACATTTACTTTAGTCACTCTTTTCCGTTTTAGATATCTGTAAAAGCTTTTACTATCTGTTTTTATGTTTTGCGCAAGTTTACCTTCGTAATCTATCTTCTCTTTAATTTATTGCTTTTTTAGTCATTCTTTGCTGTTGCTTAAAATTTTCCCAATCCTCTAGTTTCCCACTAACCTTGGCCAACTTATACGCATTGGTCTTTGATTTGCTACTTTCCTTTATTTCCTTGATTATACACAGCTGGTTATCCCTTCTCTTGCCGCTCTTCTTTTTCACTGGAATATATTTTTGTTGCGCACTATGAAAGAGCTCCTTAAAAGTCCTCCACTGTTCCTCAATTGTGCCACCGTTTAGTCCTTGTTTCCAGTCTACTTTAACCAACTCTGCCTTCATTCCACTGTAGTCCCCTTTGTTTAAGCATAGTACGCTCGTTTCTGACACAACTTCCTCATCCTCAATCTGTATTACAAATTCAACCATATTGTGATCACTCATTCCAAGAGGATCTTTTACGAGGAGATCGTTTATTTTTCCTGTCTTATTACACAGGACCAGATCTAAGATGGCTTTCTCCCTTGTAGATTCTGTTACATACTGTTCTAAGCAACAATCCCGTATGCATTCTATGAATTCCTCCTCCAGGCTACCCCGTGCGATTTGATTTGACCAATCGATATGTAGGTTAAAATCCCCCATGACTACTGCCATTCCTTTTTCACATGCCTCCATTATTCCCTTGATTATTGCCCGCCCCACCGTGAAGTTATTATTTGGGGGCCTATAAACTACGCCGACCAGTGACTTTTTCCCCTTACTATCTCTAATCTCCACCCACAATATTTCAACATTTTGTTCATTGGAGCCAATATCATCCCTCACAACTGCCCTGATATCATTTTTTATTAACAGAGCTACCCCACCTCCTTTCCCTTCTTGCCTATTTTTCTGAATCGTCAGATACCCCTGTATGTTTAATTCCCAGTCTTGGCCACCTTGCAACCATGTTTCTGTAATGGCCACCAAATCATACCCATTTGTAATGATTTGTGCCGTCAACTCAATTTACTTTATTTCGAATGCTGCGTGCATTTAGGTAGAGTGTTTTCATCCTAGTTTTTAAACCATGATTTTTAGTTTTGACCCCCTCCTGCAGCCCTTTTATATTCAGTGGCCCTTTTTGTTTCTTGCCTTTGGTTTCTCTGCCCTCCACTTTTACTCATCTCTTTTCTGTCTTTTGTTTTTGTCTCTTTTTTGTTTCCCTCTGTCTCCCTGTATTGGTTCCCATCCCCCTGCCATATTCGTTTAACTCCTCACCAACAGCACTAGCAAACACTCCCCCTAGGACATTGGTTCCGGTCCTGCCCAAGTGCAGACTGTCCAGCTTGTACTGGTCCCACCTCCCCCAGAACCTGTTCCAATGCCCCACGAATTTGAATCCCTCCCTGCTGCACCACTGCTCAAGCCACGTATTCATCTGTGCTATCCTGCGATTCCTACTCTGACTAGCACGTGGCACTGGTAGCAATCCCGAGATTACTACTTTTGAGGTCCGCAGATTTTGGTGAGAAGAACTTTGCAGAGTCGACTGGGCTGGGTGTGCCATTGTCGCTTCTGTAGCCGGTGCCGAGGTCGATGCCAGGTGGTCCGTCCGGTTTTTTTTCTCATTATTGTTTTTCGTAGCGGTTGAATACAACTGAGTGGCTTGCTAGGCCATTTCAGAGGGCAGCTAAGAGTCAACCACATTGCTGTGGGTCTGGAATCACATATATGCCAGACCGAGTCTGGACACCAGATTTCCTTCCCGAAAGGACATTAGTGAATCAGATGGGTGTTTACGACAATCTGGTAGTTTCATGGGGGCTGAATTTGGTCGCCGCCCATTTCTCGGTGGCGCCTGGTCAGCACCTAGCTTTTTGCCGCCCGCTGTCATCAGGTCCTGTCGGGAGCCACTTTCGGCTACATTGTGTGGGCGACAGCGTCACCGGCAGGCAGCGGCAGTCGTCGGGCGGGAGCGGGCAGGAGCGGGAGTGAGCGGCTAGCTTCATCAGCGTGCAGCAGTTGGAGGTCTCTCCACTCGGGGATCTTCGGAGGGCCTCCAATGCGCATGCACAAGACTTTGCGATTTTTTTTGTTGTCGTTTTTGTCTTCTGACGCGTTGTCATTTCGGAGCCGTTTGAGGCTGATTGCTGTACTGCGCATACGCATAAAGGCACACCACTTTATTCCACCTGTGAGTGTGAGAGAGGAGAGGACAGCGTTGGAGGTTGGAGAGGACAGAGTTGGAAGTTAGAGAAGACAGAGTTAGAAGTTGGAGAGGACAGAGTTGGAGGTTGGAGAGGACAGAGTTGGAGATTGCAGAGGGGGAACTCGGAGAAATTGAGACACACAAACTGTTGAGCAGCCATTCATTTCATCATTGACGATGACTGGCCAGAAATCAACAATGAAGACTGGCAAAACCAGGCTCAGAGCTCCATGGTTTAATGAGGAGGAATTGGAGGAGCTAGTAACAGAGATGGAGCGAAGGTACAAAGACCTCAGCCTGGCTGGTCGTGGCAAGCCTCCACCACCCCAATACCGATGCATTTGGAGGGAGATCGCTCAGATAGTGTCTGCAATAGGCAACGCTGAGCGGGATGGGGACCAATGGCGGAAACGTTGGAATGATTTGGTCGTGCAGCAGAGTGAGTAAAAATGTATTTGTTCCCCTCCTGTCCAGCCAAAAGGGTTGTGTGCCAGATATGTGTGTGTGTGTGTGTGTGTGTGTGTGTGTGTGGGAGTGTGTGGGGGGGCATCAGCAAAGGGGCGATAGGCTGCAATGTTTCTTTGTGCAGAAGAAAAACATATCCAAGGCAGCAAACCTGCGTGTGACGGAAGGGAGACCAGCAGAGGTGGTCGAATTGAGCAGGCTGGAGGAGTGTGCGTTGGCATTGGTGGCTGACCACCTCCGTGCAAGCACAGCGGTTGATGCAGGTCCGGTGCTACAGCATGGTAAGGTTATACTAATCTGCGGTCTGAGCCACACTCATAGCATGAAAGGTCATGCAATGTTAAGGCACTCGTGGTTAACCGCACAATTTGTTGCCCAGTATTGGTGTGCCCATGGAGAGATGCAACTCCTTGCTGGCAGAATGCGGGATGGCACAGCTCACATCTCAGCTTGACCAGCACCAGCCAACCCCCTGCCCACCCACAGACTGAAATGTTGTCCTCTACTTGCAGATGATGACTTATGTCGTCATTGGGTCCCCAAGAATTGTTAGACATTATCAGGACATTGCATTTTAATACTTTCTCACTGCAGAGAAAACCGGAAGCCTATTTGTGCGAGGGGCCCAGGTACTTTTCCATGTTGGATTTGAAATGGAGAGTCCATTGTTAAGCAATGTGAACTTGTCAGAGTTAGATCAGATGAACTGGTCAGTGATCAAGCCATTGCCTGGATGAGATAACCCTGAGAGGCGGGAAACCTGACCAATAGAAAGCCATTAAGCTCCAGACCAGTCGGAGGCGAAACCCCAAGCCAGCCATCAGTGGAATACCCAGAAGCCACACAAACAGGAAGCTTTGAAATAAGAACAAACTTTATTTGGCCTGAAAAGGCAAACAGCGTGGCCACATCTCTCTCTCTTGCTCTCTCTGCTTCACCTCTACAAGAACCGAGCACTCCGCGTGGGACGGAGAGAAGAAACCAGAAGAGACACGTTTTCACCAGGAGAAGCAGCGAGTAAGCCAACGAATCGGTGAGCATCATCTCTGCCCACACAATTTTGAGATCACAGCCATGGTGTGAGGGGGTATCGTGTGTTCTCCCAACCAAATCCTAGTAAGGGTTTTAAGGGGGAGGTTTTAGACGTTGCGATAGGGGCCTGTCCAGACAGGCCCAACTGTGTGTTGTACTTTTTGTTTGTATTACACTACCAGGGTGTGTTTTACGGGGGCAGGTGTGTTTTAACTCGAATAAAGCATTGCCGGTTGAGACCGGAGTATTTGTCCTTGACTCATTCATCTGTTCAATACAGTAATCACTCCCAGGTCTAGAACTATTGTAACATGTGGGTGCATCAAAAACACCTAAGGGATGGATCAAGGCACACCATCGAGCTCTGGCCTTCAGAGAAGCTGTCAGACCCCAATGTCTCCCACCCCGATGTTGCACCAGCCCAAGACAGCGGATCCTTCTTCCACCCCACCCCCCAAATCACCCATTTCCACCGCTCCCACCTCCGCCACCCAGAGCCACGAAGAGGAGGAGAGAGAGGAAGGAGAAGGCCCGACTTTGTGGCCCTTGAGCTCGAGGAGCCGGAACAGGATGACAGCAGCCTCCTGCCATGTGAGCCACCTGTCCACAGAACCTCGGCGTCGGAGTCCAAGTTCCTGGGGTTTGGAATGGACTCCACACTGGCAAGCTCAACCAAGCACAGAGGCCGTGGCGCGAAGGCAAGCAAAGCGCCAGAACCCACTAGGAGTGAGCAACCATCTGAGGATGCAGCACCGCTCTCTGCAATTCAGGAGATGTTCCAGCTATCACGGACAAATGTGCAGATAGGTCGTGATATGCTGCAGACCATGACTGGGATAGCGCCAGCATCACCACCTTCACTCAGCAGCATGATGACAGGATGGACCGGCTCATTACCGTGTTGGAGCGCACAACTGAGAGCGTTGAGGCGATGAGGCAAGTGACAGCTTCTGGACACGAAGTGCAAGTCCCCAAGCCCACACCCTCAAGGCAGACAGATCCAGAGGAGCAGGACATCCCGGCGCCTTCAGTCACGCCCCCTGCCTTCTCACCAAGACGCACACGTCAGCAGACATCCCACTGCCCTCCTGCACAAGCTTGTCAACCAGAGGCAAAGAGGGGCAGGGGAGTGGCACGCTGTGGTGTAGGCGGGGCGAGGAAGAGGAGCTTGCACATTGCTTCAATGGGGGGGGGGGGAAGAGAGGTGGTGGTGCCGGGTAGAGGGGTGGGTGTTGGTGATGTAAATGTTTGTAAATGTAATAATGTTATGTAACCTTTGTTATTGTGCATTTGTAAATACACTCACATTGTTGACCCTCTCTTGGTGAGTGTCTGATTTTAACATCATGTTTGGTGCCTTGCGATAAACACACATCTGTCCCTCAGGTCATCTGCTTTATCAGGAATATCTTCCCATCCACATATGACTGCACTATATAATGTGTATAGTCATCAGGCCATCGCAACATGCTTTATGTGCTGTGAGGGTTATTCGATGTGTCAGATTAATTACATCTCTCAGAATAGACTTATGTCCATCACCACAACAAGGCACGCTGTATACAGGTCTTTTGTTATGAATCATTACAGATTTTATGAAGTAGTTTCCTTGCAGTACAAAGAAAGACACATTAACAAAGCGATAGTGACAGACTAGTCGTTGAAACCTTAATGGTAAGCCACTGAGTCACTGCGGCACTTGTCTCTTGCTGTGTTCTATTAACCATAGTCCCTCCTCAGTTTGGTCTGTAATCGCGCTGCCCCTATAGTCAAATAGCTGTAACTTTATACTCTTTTCCTCCTATACAAATGTTGTCAGAGTCTGCAGCTGTCTCAGGTTTACAATAGATCATGCTTACCCTTACCCTCTCACCTTCTATGTGATATGTAGTGCATCCCTGAGAACTTCTTGAAGGATTGTGTCCTTCAAGGGAAGGCACCAGCAGCCAGGTTCATGGCACCATGGGTGGCTCTGCTGCACAGAAAGGCGGGAAAAAGAGTGGGAGAGCTATAGTGATAGGGTACTCTATTGTAAGGGGAATAGCTAGGAATTTCTGCGGCTGCAACCGAGACTCCAGGATGGTATGTTGCCTACCTAGTACAAGGGTCAAGGATGTTTTGGAGCGGCTGCAGAGCATTCTGGAGAGGGAGGGTGAACAGCCAGTTGTCGTGGTACATGTAGGTACCAATGATATAGGTAAGAAGCGGGAAGAGGTCCTACAAACTGAATTTAGGGAGCTAGGAGTTAAATTAAAAAGTAGGACCTCAAAGGTAGTAATCTCTGGATTGCTACCAGTGCCACATGCTAATCAGAGTAGAGGGAGCAGGATAGTTGGAATAAATATGTGGCTTGAGCAGTGGTGCAAGAGGGAGGGATTCAAATTCCTGGGACATTGGAACCAGTTCTGGAGGAAGTGGGACCTGTACAAAAGGGACGGTCTGCACTTGGGCAGGACTGGAATTGATGTCCTGGGGGTAACATTTGCTAATGCAGTTCGGGAGTGTTTAAACTAATATGGCAGGGGGATGTGAACCTATGCAGTGAGACAGGGCGAAGTAATATGGAGTCAGAAACAGATGGTAGAAAGGTAAAAAGCAATAGTGGAAGGCCGAGTAAACAAAGGCAAGAAACAAAAAGGACCACACTACATCATAATTCTAAAAGGACAAAGGGTGTTAAAAAAACAAGCCTGGAGGCTTTGTGTCTTAATGCAAGGAGTATCCGTAATAACGTGGATGAATTAACTGTGCAAGTAGATGTTAACAGATATGATGTGATTGAGATTACAGAGACATGGCTCCAGAATGATCAGGGCTGGGAACTCAACATCCAAGGGTATTCAACATTCAGGAAGGATAGAATAAAAGGAAATGTAGGTGGGGTAGCATTGCTGGTTAAAGAGGAGATTAATGCAATAGTTAGGAGGGACATTAGCTTGGATGATGTGGAATCTATATGGGTAGAGCTGCAGAACACCAAAGGGCAAAAAACATTAGTGGGAGTTGTGTACAGACCTCCAAACAGTAGTAGTGATGTTGGGGAGGGCATCAAACAGGAAATTTGGTGTGCATGCAATAAAGGTGCAGCAGTTATCATGGGTGACTTTAATATGCATATAGATTGGGCTAACCAAACTGGAAGCAAAATGGTGGAGGAGGATTTCCTGGAGTCCATAAGGGATGGTTTTCTAGACCAATATGTCGAGGAACCAACTAGGGGGCAGGCCATTTTAGACTGGGTGTTGTGTAATGAGAGAGGATTAATGAGAGAGGATTAATTCGCAATCTCATTGTGCGAGGCCCCTTGGGGAAGAGTGACCATAATATGGTGGAATTCTACATTAGAATGGAGAATGAAACAGTTAATTCAGAGACCCTGGTCCAGAACTTAAAGAAGGGTAACTTTGAAGGTATGAGGCGTGAATTGGCTAGGATAGATTGGCGAATGATACTTAAGGGGTTGACAGTGGATGGGCAATGGAAGACATTTAGAGACCGCATGGATGAACTACAACAATTGTACATCCCTGTCTGGCATAAAAATAAAAAAGGGAAGGTGGCTCAACCGTGGCTATCAAAGGAAATTAGGGATAGTATTAAAGCCAAGGAAGTAGCAGAAAAATTGGCCAGAAATTAGCAACGAACCTGGGGACTGGGAGAAATTTAGAACTCAGCAGAGGAGGACAACGGGTTTGATTAGGGCAGAGAAAATAGAGTACGAGAGGAAGCTTGGAGGGAACATTAAAACGGACTGCAAAAGTTTCTATAGATATGCAAAGAGAAAAAGGTTAGTAAAGACAAACGTAGGTCCCCTGCAGTCAGAATCAGGGGAAGTCATAACGGGGAACAAAGAATGGCGGACCAATTGAACAAGTACTTTGGTTCGGTATTCACTAAGGAGGACACAAACAACCGTCCGGATATAAAAGGGGTCAGAGGGTCTAGTAAGAAGGAGGAACTGAGGGAAATCCTTATTAGTCGGGAAATCATGTTGGGGAAATTGATGGGATTGAAGGCCGATAAAACCCCAGGGCCTGATGGTCTGCATCCCAGAGTACTAAAGGAAGTGGCCCGAGAAATAGCGGATGCATTGGTGATCATTTTCCAACATTCCATAGACTCTGGATCAGTTCCTATGGAGTGGAGGGTAGCCAATGTAACCCCACTTTTTAAAAAAGGAGGAAGAGAGAAAACAGGGAATTATAGACCGGTCAGCCTGACATCGGTAGTGGGTAAAATGATGGAATCAATTATTAAGGATGTCATAGCAGCGCATTTGGAAAGAGGTGACATGATAGGTCCAAGTCAGCATGGATTTGTGAAAGGGAAATCATGCTTGACAAATCTTCTGGAATTTTTTGAGGATGTTTCCAGTAGAGTGGACAAGGCAGAACCAGTTGATGTGGTGTATTTGGACTTTCAGAAGGCTTTCGACAAGGTCCCACACAAGAGATTAGTGCACAAAGTTAAAGCACATGGGATTGGGGGTAGTGTGGATTGAGAACTGGTTGGCAGACAGGAAGCAAAGAGTAGGAGGAAATGGGTACTTTTCAGAATGGCAGGCAGTGACTATAGGGGTACCGCAAGGTTCTGTGCTGGGGCCCCAGCTTTTTACATTGTACATTAATGATTTAGACGAGGGGATTAAATGTAGTATCTCCAAATTTGCGGATGACACTAAGTTGGGTGGCAGTGTGAGCTGTGAGGAGGATGCTATGAGGCTGCAGAGTGACTTGGATAGGTTAGGTGAGTGGGCAAATGCATGGCAGATGAAGTATAATGTGGATAAATGTGAGGTTATCCACTTTGGTGGTAAAAATAGAGAGACAGACTATTATCTAAATGGTGACAGATTAGGAAAAGGGGAGTTGCAACGAGACCTGGGTGTCATGGTACATCAGTCATTGAAGGTTGGCATGCAGGTACAGCAGGCGGTTAAGAAAGCAAATGGCATGTTGGCCTTCATGGCGGGGGGATTTGAGTACAGGGGCAGGGAGGTGTTACTACAGTTGTACAGGGCCTTGGTGAGGCCACACCTGGAGTATTAACATAGAAACATAGAAACATAGAAAATAGGTGCAGGAGTAGGCCATTCGGCCCTTCTAGCCTGCACCGCCATTCAATGAGTTCATGGCTGAACATTCAACTTCAGTACCCCATTCCTGCTTTCTCGCCATACCCCTTGATCCCCCTAGTAGTAAGGACCTCATCTAACTCCTTTTTGAATATATTTAGTGAATTGGCCTCAACAACTTTCTGTGGTAGAGAATTCCACAGGTTCACCACTCTCTGGGTGAAGAAGTTCCTCCTCATCACGGTCCTAAATGGCTTACCCCTTATCCTTAGACTGTGACCTCTGGTTCTGGACTTCCCCAACATTGGGAACATTCTTCCTGCATCTAACCTGTCTAACCCCGTCAGAATTTTAAATGTTTCTATGAGGTCCCCTCTCATTCTTTTGAACTCCAGTGAATACAAGCCCAGTTGATCCAGTCTTTCTTGATAGGTCAGTCCCGCCATCCCGGGAATCAGTCTGGTGAACCTTCGCTGCACTCCCTCAATAGCAAGAATGTCCTTCCTCAGGTTAGGAGACCAAAACTGTACACAATATTCCAGGTGTGGCCTCACCAATGCCCTGTACAACTGTAGTAACACCTCCCTGCCCCTGTACTCAAATCCCCTTGCTATGAAGGCCAACATGCCATTTGCTTTCTTAACCGCCTGCTGCACCTGCATGCCAACCTTCAATGACTGATGTACCATGACACCCAGGTCTCTTTGCACCTCCCCTTTTCCTAATCTGTCACCATTCAGATAATAGTCTGTCTCTCTGTTTTTACCACCAAAGTGGATAACCTCACATTTATCCACATTATACTTCATCTGCCATGCATTTGCCCACTCACCTAACCTATCCAAGTCGCTCTGCAGCCTCACAGCATCCTCCTCGCAGCTCACACTGCCACCCAACTTAGTGTCATCCGCAAATTTGGAGATACTACATTTAATCCCCTCATCTAAATCATTAATGTACAGTGTAAACAGCTGGGGCCCCAGCACAGAACCTTGCGGTACCCCACTAGTCACTGCCTGCCATTCTGAAAAGTACCCATTTACTCCTACTCTTTGCTTCCTGTCTGACAACCAGTTCTCAATCCATGTCAGTGCACTACCCCCAACCCCATGTGCTCTAACTTTGCACATCAATCTCTTGTGTGGGACCTTGTCGAACACCTTCTGAAAGTCCAAATATACCACATCAACTGGTTCTCCCTTATCCACTCTACTGGAAACTTGAGGAAGGATATTCTTGCCATTGAGGGAGTGCAGGGAAGGTTCACCAGACTGATTCCCGGGATGGCGGGACTGATATATCAAGAAAGACTGGATCAACTGGGCTTGTACTCACTGGAGTTCAGAAGAATAAGAGGGGATCTCATAGAAACGTTCAAAATTCTGATGGGTTTAGACAGGTTAGATGCAGGAAGAATGTTCCCAATGTTGGGGAAGTCCAGAACCAGGGGTCACAGTCTAAGGATAAGGGGTAAGCCATTTAGGACCGAGATGAGGAGAAACTTCTTCACCCAGAGAGTGGTGAACTTGTGGAATTCTCTACCACAGAAAATTGTTGAGGCCAATTCACTAAATATATTCAAAAAGGAGTTAGATATAGTCCTTACTACTAGGGGGATCAAGGGGTATGGCGAGAAAGCAGGAATGGGGTACTGAAGTTGCATGTTCAGCCATGAACTCATTGAATGGCGGTGCAGGCTCGAAGGGCCGAATGGCCTACTCCTACACCTATTTTCTATGTTTCTATGTTTCCCGCATCTACCCTGTCCAGTCAAGTCAGAATCTTATTTGTTTCTATGAGATCCCCTCTCATCCTTCTAAACTCCAGTGTATAAAGGCTCAGTTGATCCAGTCTCTCCTCATATGTCAGTCCAGCCATCCTGGGAAACATTCTGGTAAACCTTCGCTGCACTCCCTCAATAGCAAGAGCGTCCTTCCTCAGATTAGGAGACCAAAACTGAACACAATATTCCAGGTGAGGCCTCACCAAGGCCCTGTACAACTGCAGTAAGACCTCCCTGCTCCTATACTCAAATCCCCTAGCTATGAAGTCCAACATACCATTTACCTTCTTCACCACCTGCTGTACTTTTATGCCAGCTTTCAATGACTGATGAACCATGTCACCCAGGTCTCGTTGCACCTCTCCTTTTCCTAATCTGCAGCCATTCAGATAATATTCTGCCTTCGTGTTTTTGCCCCCAAAGTGGATAACCTCACATTTGTCCACATTATAATGCATCTGCCATGCATTTACCCACTCACTTAACCTGTCCAAGTCACCCTGCAGCCTCTTTGCATTCTCCTCACAGCTCACACCGCCACCCAGTTTAGTGTTATCTGCAAACTTGGAGATAGTACACTCAATTCCTTCATCTAAATCATTAAAGTATATTGTGAAGAGCTGGGGTCCCAGCACTGAGCCTTGCGGCACCCCACTAGTCACTGCCTGCCATTCTGACAAGGACCCGTTTATCCCGACTCTCTGCTTCCTGTCTGCAACCAGTTCTCTATCGACATCAGTACAATACCACTGTGCTTTGATTTTGCACACCAATCTCTTGTGTAGGACCTTGTCAAAAGCCTTTTGAAAGTCCAAATACACCACATCCACTGGTTCTCCTTTGTCCACTCTACTAGTTACATTCTCAAAAAATTCCAGAAGATTTGTCAAGCATGATTTCCCTTTCATAAATCCATGCTGACTTGGACTGATCCTGTCACTGCTTTCCAAATGCGTTGCTATTACATCTTTAATCATTGATTCCAACATTTTCCCCACTACTGATGTTTTCTCTTCCCTCCTTTTTTAAAAAGTGGTGTTACATTAGCTACCCTCCAGTCCATAGGAACTGATCCAGAGTCGATAAACTGTTGGAAAATTATCACCAGTGCATCCACTATTTCTATGGCCACTTCCTTAAGTACTCTGGGATGCAGAATATCAGGCCCCGGGGATTTATCGGCCTTCATCCGCTCAATTTCCCTGACACAATTTCGTGCCTAATAAGGATTTCCTTCAGTTCCTCCTTCTCACTAGACCCTCGGTCTCCTAGTATTTCCGGAAGGTTATTTGAGTCTTCCTTGTGGTGTCGGGGACATGTAGCAGAATGGCTAAAAACTGCCTATAAAACTGAGAGTAGGGATTAAAGGTAATTACTCAGACTGTTAAAAGGTGGGAAGTGGTGTTCCACAGGGATCGGTGCTGGGACCGCTGTTGTCATCATTTGCATAAACGATTTGGACTTGGGAATCGGAAGTACTGTTTTAAAATTTCCAATGACACCACATTAGGAGATGCAGATAATACAGAGGAAGACTCTGAATTATATATAAAATATATATTTAAAAAAATACAGAAAGACATTTATAAACTTACAGAATGGGCATGTAATTGGCAAATGAACATCAAAAAAGATGTGTGGGATGGTACATTTTGTTAGGAAGAATAAGGAGACATACTCCTTGGAAAATAAGTGCCTAAATGAGGTCGAGAACAGAAATATGTGGAGGTACAGATACACAAATCACGAAAAGTAATGATGCAGGTTAATTAGACTAAAAAAAACTATCAATGCACTGGGGTTCATTTATGAAGGGAAAGAATTGAGAAGCAGAGAAGTTGTGTTAAACATGTATAGAACCTTGGTTAGTCCACAGATTGAGTTTTGTGAACAGTTCTGCTCTCCATGTTATAAAAAGAACATAGAGGCACTGGAGAAGGTGCAAAAAAGATTTACTAGAATGATACTAGAGCTTAATGGTTATTGTTATGTATGGAGAAAGTGTCAGACTGAACACTGTGATCTCAAAGGAAAGTGTAACCATAGTCTTTTATTGCAGGTCTCCAGAGTGCCTCTCCAACCTGTGAGGTCTCCTTAAATACCTGTGCTCCCAAGGGGATTATAGGATCCCTTGGGACTCCAGGGAATGACCTCTCTGGTGGCTGTACAGTGTAAATACAAGTTTACATATATAACAACACTCCCCCCCCCCCAAGTCAATAGTGTAACTATTTACAATGTGAGTCAATCAGGGGCCCTTCTTGCTCTGGTTGATTGTATAGGTGTGAAAGCTGATATTGTTGAATCATGTATTGGGCCCTCACTGGGTTGCTGTGCAGCTGGCCTTGCTGGGCTGCCTGGTGTGTTGGGCCCTGCTGGGCTGCTGTGGATGATGGGTTCTGCTTTGTGGTCAACCGTGGTGCCGTTTACCACTGGTGTGTATGTTGGGGGATCAAAAAAGGTCGGGTCCAAGGTGGGTTGCTCAGGGTAGTTGTGAATCTGAGTTTGATTTGGTCCAAGTGTTTCCGGTGAATTAGTCCATTTGAGAGTTTGACCCGAAACACCCTGCTCTCCTCTTTGGCCACGACAGTGCCGGGAAGCCACTTGGGACCTTGTCCATAATTCAATGGAAATACAGGATCATTGATTTCTATCTCGCGTGACTCATTTGCGCTATCATAGTATGCACTTTGTTGAAGCCGCCTGCTCTCTACCTGTTCATGTAGATCAGGATGAACTAACGAAAGTCTTTTCATGAGCAGTTCAGTAGGTGGGATCCCAGTGAACGAGTGGGGTCTCGTGCGGTAGCTAAGCAGGACTCGGGATAGGTGAGTCTGCAGTGAGCCTTCAGTTACCCTCTTCAAGCCTTGCTTGGTGGTTTGCACTGCTCTCTCTGCCTGACCATTTGACGCTGGTTTAAATGGGGCGGATGTGACATGTTTGATCCTGTTACGGGACATGAATTCTTTGAACCCAGCACTGGTAAAACATGGCCTGTTGTCGCTCACCAGCACATCGGGTAAGCCGTGAGTGGCAAACATGGCCCGCAGGCTTTCAGTGGTGGCAGCGGACGTGCTAGCCGACATTATCTCACATTCAATCCACTTGGAATACGTGTCTACGACCACAAGGAACATTTTACCCAAGAACCGGCCTGCATAGTCGATGTGTACCCTAGACCACGGTTTGGAGGGCCAAGACCATAAACTTAGTGGCACCTCCCGAGGCACATTGCTTAACTGCGAGCATGTATTACATCTGTGAATGCAGGACTCTAAGTCCGCATTGATACCGGGCCACCACACATGGGATCTGGCTATCGCTTTCATCATTACGATGCCTGGGTGGGTACTGTGGAGGTCATTGATGAAGGTGTCTCTGCCCTTCTTGGGTACCACTACTCGATTGCCCCACAGAAGGCAGTCTGCCTGTATAGACATTGCATTTTTGCGCCGCTAGAACGGCTTTATCTCTTCCTGCATTTCCACTGGGACACTGGACCAGCTCCCGTGAACCACACAACTTTTGACGAGAGATAATAAGGGGTCCTGGCTTGTCCAGGTTTTGATCTGCCGGGCAGTGATGGGTGATTGCTCACTCTCAAATGCTTCCATAACGATGGCTAGATCTGTGGGCTGCGCTATTTCCACCCCCGTGGTGGGCAATGGCAGCTACTGAGAGCATCAACGCAGTTTTCTGTACCTGGCCTGTGGTGGATGGCGTAGTTCTATGCGGACAACGTGAGCGCCCATCTCTGGATGCGGGCTGATGCGTTGGTACTTATCTCTTTACTCTCGGAAAACAGGGATGAGTGGCTTATGGTCAGTTTCCAATTTGAATTTTAGCCCAAACAGGTATTGATGCATTTTCTTTACCCCATAGACACACGCTAGCACTTCTTTCTCAATCATGCTGTAGGCTCTCTCAGCCTTAGACAGACTCCTGGATGCATAAGCAACCGGTTGCAGTTTCCCAAAATCATTAGCTTGTTGCAATACACACCCAACGCCATATGACGACGCATCACATGCTATTACCAAACGCTTAGATGGATCATACAACACAAGCAATTTGTTTGAGCATAAAAATGTTCTCGCTTTTACAAAGGCATTTTCTTGGCTTTTGCCCCAAACCCATTCGTCACCTTTTCATAGTAAGATATTTAGTGGTTCTAACAGTGTGCTGAGACCCGGTAAGAAGTTACCAAAGTAGTTCAGGAGTCCCAGAAACGACCGCAGCTCCGTCACGTTCTGTGGCATCGGTGCGTTCTCGATTGCCTCCATCTTCGTGTTGGTGGACTTGATGCCGTCCGCCGCAATCCTCCTTCCCAAGAACTCCATTTCAGGTGCCAGGAAATCGCACTGCGAGCATTTTAACGTGAGCCCCACACAGTTGAGTCGACTAAGAACCTCCTCCAGGTTCTGCAGGTGCTGGACTGTGTTCCGACCTGTGACCAAGATGTCGTCCTGGAAAACCACTGTGTGCGGGACCGACTTCAGTAAGCTTTCCATGTTTCTCCGGAATATTGCTGCTTCTGATCGGTTTCCAAATGGACATCTGTTATAAACAAAAAGACCTTTGTGTATGTTGATGCAGGTGAGGCCCTTCGATGATTCCTCCAGTTCCTGTGTCATATAGGCTGAAGTCAGATCCAGTTTTGTGAACGTCTTTCCTCCTGACAGCGTTGCAAAGAGGTCGTCGACCTTTGGTAGTGGGTATTGGTCCCGCAGGGAGAAATGATTGATAGTTACTTTGTAATCGCCACAGATTCTGATGGTGCTGTCTCCCTTGAGGACTGGGATGATAGGACTGGCCCACTGGTTGAACTCGATCAGTGAAATGATGCCCTCTCTTTGCAGCCGGTCTAGTTCAATCTCTACCCTTTCTCTCATCATGTATGGTACTGCTCTCGCCTTGTGATGGATGGATCGTGCCCGCAGAATTAGGTGGATCTGCACTTTTTCTCCTTGGAATTTCCCGATGCCTGGTTTGAACAGCGAAGGAAATTTGTTTAAGACCTGGGCACACGAAGTGTCGTCAGCGGGCGATAGTGCTCAGACGTTGTCCCAGTTCCAGCGTATCTTTCCCAGCCAGCTCCTGACGAGCAGCGTGGGACCATCGCCTGGTACCACCCAGAGTGGTAACTTGTGCACCGCTCCATCGTAGGGGACCTTTACAGTAGCACTGCCGATTACAGGGATCAGTTCTTTTGTGTAAGTACTTAGTTTTGTGCGAACTGGAGTTAAGACTGGCCTTGAGGCCTTGTTACACCACAATCTTTCGAAAGTCTTTTTGCTCATGATGGACTGGTTCGCGCCCGTGTCCAGCTCCATTGACACCGGTAGTCCATTTAGTTCAACATTCAGCATTATCGAGGGACAATTCGTGGTGAATGTGTGCACCCCATGTACCTCTGCCTCCTCGGTCTGAGGCTCTGGTTCGTCGTGATCCTCTGTGGATCTGTCCTCCTCTACAACATGGTGGTTTGCAGGTTTAACAGGTTTTGCAGCTTGCCTGCACACACATTGGAGATGTCCCATTGTTCCACAGCCCTTGCAAACGTACCCTTTGAATCGGCATGAATGGAAACGATGATCACCCCCGCAGCGCCAACAAAGTGTTAAAGGCCTTGCATTCATCACCCTTGAGACTCTGAGACATCTGCGGACGTGCAGCTGCAGGTATGTGTGACATGCCCTGTATGTTACGATTTGAAAACAACATCACTTTGTTCACAGTACTTGTAACAGCACTTGTGTGTTGAGAGATTTTCTTCCTATTGTCACTGGTGGCAATGGACGCCTGGGCTATCGCTATGACCTTACTCAAGGTTAGGATGTCTACAGTCAAAAGTTTACGAAGTATGGTTTCGTGGCCCATGCCAAGTCCGAAAAAGTCTCTGAGTATCTTCTCCAAATGTCCATCAAATTCGCAATGTCCTGCAAGGCTTCTTAGCTCAACGACATAACTCGCCACTTCCTGGCCTTCAGACCTTTTGTAGGTGTAGAACCGGTACCTCGCTATCAGAATGCTTTCCTTCGGTTCTTGGACCATTGTGCACAAATCGTCGTACGATTTTTCCGTGGGTTTCGGTGGAGTGAGCAGATTCTTCATGAGGCCATACGTTGGTGCCCCACAGATGGTGAGGAGGATCGCCCTTTGTTTGGCAGCGTTCTCTTCCTCATCTCGCTCGTTGGCCACGAAATATTGGTCGAGTTGCTCCACAAAAGTTTCCCAATCACCTCCCTCCGAGAATTTCTCCAGGATACCCACTGTTCTCTGCATCTTTGGGTTCACTACCTGCATCTCGTCACCAGTTGTTATGTATGGAGAAAGAGTCAGGCTGAACACTGTGAGCTCAAAATAAAGTGTGACCTTAGTCTTTTATTGCAGGTCTCCAGAGTGCGCTCCAACCTGTGAGGCCTCCTTAAATACCTGTGCTCCCAAGGGATTATGGGATCCCTTGGGACTCCAGGGGATGAGGCCTCTGGCAGCTGTGCAGAGTAAATGCAAGTCTACATATATAACAATTATACCTATCAGGAAATATTGAACAGTCTGGGGCTCTTTTCTTTAGAAAAGAGAAGACTCAGGGGTGACCTGATGGAAGTCTTTAAGATTATGAAAATGTTTGATAAGGTAAACATAGGGAAAATGTTTCCACTTGGTGGTGAGATCAGAACTGGGAGCTTTCAATATAAGATAGTCATTAGTAAATCCAATGGGGAATTCTGGAGATACTTCTTTACCCAAAGAATGATTAGAATGTGAAACTCTCTACCACAAGAAGTAGTTGAGGCAAATAGTACAGATGCATTAAAAGGAAAGCTAGATAAACACATGAAGGAGAAAGGACTAGAAGGATATGTTGTGGGGTTAAAGAAAATGATCAGGGACACTGGCATAAGTATTGGTATAGTCGGGAACTCTTCCGTTCGGAAGGGCTCTACTTAGACCGTGCTGGGACTAGGGTCCTGGCGAATCAAATAATTAGTGCTGTAGAGAGGGCTTTAATCTAATTAGTTGGGGTGGAGGATTCAGGTGAGCAAAAAATTAAAAAGTCAAAGATGAAGGAGAAGGCAATAGAGCAGGGTAGCATTGGGGGAAATGAAAACCAGAGCGTACCACGAAGGGACAGAACGTATAAACATAAAGGTGAATCAGAAAGTAGGGTCAAAGCAGGAAAAAATGATAAAAAATACAAATCTAAAAGCTCTTTATCTGAATGCACGCAGCATTCGTAACAAAATAGATGAGTTGACGGCACAAATAGATTCAAATGGGTAAGATTACAGAGACATGGTTGCAAGGTGACCAGGACTGGGAACTAAATATTCAGGGGTATTTGACAATTCGGAAGGACAGACAGAAAGGTAAAGGAGGTGGGGTAGCACTATTGATAAAGGATAAGATCAGTGCATTAGTGAGAAACAATATTGTCTCAGAAGATCAAGATGTTGAATCACTTTGGGTGGTGATAAGGAATAATAAGGGGACAAAGTCGCTGGTGCGTGTGGTCTATAGGTCCCCTAACAATAGCTACACTGTTGGACGGAGTACAAAACAAGAAATAATGGAGGCTTGTAAAAAAGGAACGGCAATAATCATGGGTGATTTTAACCTTCATATTGATTGGACAAAGCAAATTGACCAGGGTAGCCTTGAGGAAGAGTTCATAGAGTGTATCCGGGATAGTTTATTTGAACAGTACATAATATCTCCAAGTTTGCAGATGACACTAAGCTGGATGGCAGTGCGAGCTGCGAGGAGGATGCTAGGAGGCTGCAGGGTGATTTGGACAGGTGAGGTGAATGTGCAAATGCATGGCAGATGCAGTATAATGTGGATAAGTGTGAAGTTATCCACTTTGGTGGCAAAAACAGGAAGGCAGATTATTATCTGAATGGTGACAGATTAGTAAAAGGGGAGGTGCAAAGAGACCTGGGTGTCATGGTACATCAGTCATTGAAGGTAGGCATGCAGGTACAGCAGGCAGTAAAGAAAGCAAATAGCATGCTTGCCTTCATAGCGAGGGGATTTGAGTATAGGAGCAGAGAGGTCTTGCTGCAGTTGTACAGGTCCTTGGTGAGGCCACACCTTGAATATTGTGCACAGTTTTGGTCTCCTAATCTGAGGAAGGACATTCTTGCTATTGAGGGAGTGCAGCGAAGGTTCATCAGACTGATTCCCGGGATGGCAGGACTGACATATGAAGAAAGACTGGATCGACTAGGCTTATATTCACTGGAATTTAGAAGAATGAGAGGGGATCTCATAGAAACATATAAAATTCTGACGGGGTTGGACAGGTTAGATGCAGGAAGAACGTTCCTGATGTTGGGGAAGTCACAGTCGAAGGATAAGGGGTAAGCCATTTAGGACCGAGATAAGGAGAAACTTCTTCACTCAGAGAGTTGTAAGCCTGTGGAATTCTCTACCACAGAAAGTTGTTGAGGCCAGTTCGTTAGATATATTCAAAAGGGAGTTAGATGTGGCCCTTACAGCTAAAGGGACCAAGGGGTATGGAGAGAAAGCAGGAATGGGGTACTGAAGTTGCATGATCAGCCATGATCATATTGAATTGTGGTGCAGGCTCGAAGGGCCGAAGGGCCTACTCCTGCCCCTATTTTCTATGTTTCTATAAGAAATAGGAGCAGGAGTAGGCCATACGGACCCTCGAGCCTGCTCCGCCATTCAATAAAATCGTGGCTGATCTGATCATGGACTCAGCTCCACTTTCCCGCCCCCTCCCCTTATCGTTTAAGAAACTGTCTATTTCTGTCTTAAAGTTATTCAATGTCCCAGCTTCCACAGCTCTCTGAGGCAGCGAATTCCACAGATTTACAACCCTCTGAGAGAAGAAATTTCTCCTCATCTCTGTTTTAAATGGGCGGCCCCTTATTCTAATATCATGCCCTCTAGTTCTAGTCTCCCCCATCAGTGGAACATCCTCTCTGCATCCACCTTGTCAAGCCCCCTCATAATCTTATATGTTTCGCTAAAATCACCTCTCATTCTTCTGAATTCCAAAGAGTAGAGGCCCAACCTACTCAACCTTTCCTCATAAGTCAACCCCCTCATCCCCGGAATCAACCTAGTGAACCTTCTCTGAACTGCCTCCAAAACAAGTATATCGTTTCGTAAATATGGAAACCAAAACTGTACACAGTATTCCAGGTGTGGCCTCAATACCTTATATAGCTGTAGTAAGACTTCCCCACTTTTATACTCCATCCCCTTTGCAATAAAGGCCAAGATACCATTGGCCTTCCTGATCACTTGCTGTACGTGCATACTATCCTTTTGTGTTTCATGCACAAGTACCCCCAGGTCCCGCTGTACTGCAGCACTTTTTAATCTTTCTCCATTTAAATAATAACTTGCTCATTGATTTTTTTTCTGCCAAAGTGCATGATCTCACACTTTCCAACATTATACTCCATCTGCCAAATTTTTGCCCACTCACTTAGCCTGTCTATGTCCTTTTGCAGATTTTTTGTGTCCTCCTCACACATTGCTTTTCCTCCCATCTTTGTATCTTCAGCAAACTTGGCTACGTTACACTCAGTCCCTTCTTCCAAGTCGTTAATATAGATTGTAAATAGTTGGGGTCCCAGCACTGATCCCTGCGGCACTCCACTAGTTACTGGTTGCCAACCAAAGAATGAAGCACATTGTATGCCCTTGTTTTCAATTTGCGGAACCAACCAGGGAGCAGGCCATCTTAGATCTGGTACTGTGTCACGAGACAGACTAATAAATTATCTCCTAGTAAAGGATCCTCTAGGAATGAGTGAATATAACATGGTGGAATTTCAAATTCAGTTGGAGGGTGAGCAAGTTGGATCTCAAACCAGTGTCCTAAGCTTAAATAAATGTGACTACAAAGGTATGAAGGCAGAGTTGGCTAAAGTGGACTAGGAAAATAAATTAAAGTATGGGACGGTTGATGAGTAGTGGCATAATTTAAGGAGATATTTCATAACTCGCAACAAAAAAGATCCCAATGAGAAGGAAAGACTATAAGAGAAGGGATAATGATTTGTGGCTAACTAAGGAAATAAGAGATGGTATCAAATTGAAAACAAGGGCATACAATGTGGCCTAGACTAGTGGGAGGACAGAATATTGGGAAACTTTTAAAAGCCAGCAAAGATCGAATAAGAAATGATAAAGAGGGGGAAGATAGATTATGAAAGTAAACTAACACAAAATATAAAAACAGATAGTAAGAGTTTCTACAGGTACATAAAAAGGAAAAGAGTGGCTAAAGTAAATGTTGGTCCTCTGGAGGATGAGACTGGGGAATTAATAATGGAGAACATGGAAATGGCAGAGACGTTGGACGAATATTTTATATCGGTCTTCACGGTAGAAAACAGTAAAAACATCCCAATCGTGGATAATCAAGGGGCTATAGGGAGAGAGGAACTTAATACGATCACTATCACTAAAGAAGTAGTACTCGGTAAAATAATGAGGCTAAAGGTGGACAAGTACCCCGGACCTGCTGGCTTACATCCAAAGGTCTTAAAAGAATTGGCTGCAGAGATAGTGGATGCATAGGCTGCAATCTACAAAATTCCCTAGATTCTGGGACAGTCGCAGCGGATTGGAAAACCGCTGGAATCCATTATTAAGGAAGCAGTAACGGGACATTTGGAAAAGCATAATTCAATCAAGCAAAGTCAGCATGGTTTAATGAAAGGGATATCATGTTTGACAAACTTGCTGGAGTTCTTTGAGGATATAATGAGCAGGGTGGATAAGGGGGAACCAGTGGATGTGGTGTATTTGGATTTCCAGAAGGCATTCAATAAGATGCCACATGAAAGGTTATTGCACAAGATAAAAGTGCATGGGGTTGGGGGTAATATATTTGCATGGATAGAGGATTGGCTAACAGAAAACAGAGCGTCGAGATAAATGGGTCATTTTTCGGTTGGCAAACAGTAACTAGTGGTTGCCACAGAGATTGGTGCTGGGGCCTCAACTATTTACAATCTATATTAATGACTTGGATGAAGGGACCGAGTGTAATGTAGCCAAGTTGCTGATGATACAAAGATGGGTGGGAAAGCAAATTGTGAGAAGGACACAAAAAATCTGCAAAGGGAATTCAGACTAAGTGAGTGGGCAAAAATTTGGCGAATGGAATATAATGTGATAAAATGTGAGGGTATCCACTCTGGCAGAAAAAATAGAAAAGCAAATTATAATTTAAATGGAGAAAAATTGCAAAGTGCTGCAGTACAGAGCGATTTGGGGGTCCTTGTGCATGAAACATAAAAAGTTAGTATGCAGGTAAAGCAAGTAATCAGGAAGGCAAATGGAATGTTGGCCTTTATTGCAAGGGGGATAAAGTATAAAAGCAGAGAAGGCCTGCTGCAACTGTACAGGGTAATGGTGAGGCCACACCTGGAGTACTGCGTACAGTTTGGTCTCCATATTTAAAGAAGGATATACTTGCACTGGAGGCTGTTCAGAGAAGGTTCATTGGGTTGATTCCGGAGATGAGGGGGTTGACTTATGAAGATAGGTTGAGTAAGTTGGGCCTATACTTATTGGAGTTCAAAAGAATGAGAGGTGATCTTATCGAAACATATAAGATAATGAGGGGCTCGACAAGGTGGATGCAGAGAGGATATTTCCACTCATAGGGGAAACTAAAACTAGGGGACATAGTCTCAGGATAAGGGGCCGCCCATTTAAAACTGAGATGAGGAGGAATTCCTTCTCTCAGAGGGTTGTAAATCTATGGAATTCTCTGCACGAGAGAGCTGTGGAGACTTGGTTACTGAATATATTTAAGGCAGAGATAGACAGATTTTTGTGCGATAAGGGACTAAAGGGTTATGGGGAGCAGGCAGAGAAGTGGAGTTGAGTCCATGATCAGATCAGCCATGATCTTATTAAATAGTGGAGCAGGCTCAAGGGGCCAAATGGCCTACCCCTGCTCCTATTTCTTATTTTCTTATTAACTGTTAACAAGGTTGTTTTAAATCATCAGATGAGCTAATTTACTCTCCTTCGTCAGATTTCAGGTTGGACACAATAGGGGTGAATTTCTACAGGGATTACAAACATATGAACATATGAAAATGACAAAATAAGATGAGCTGGTGCATCGATTCTGTCCCATTCAATCTTGTTGCAACTATGCAACATGACTCTCAATGTTGTCCACTCACCGGCAGCCATCCAATCTCCTCAGACAGATCAAAATAGAGATTTAAAAAAAGCTTAAGGCCAATTCAGGGAAAAATAAATCTGGGAAATTCCTTTCCAATCTCCAAGTTCCAGGAGAGACCACGAGGCATATCACCTAACATCTCAGCTAGCTTTTGTATGCAGTGATATCAGCCTGCTCCATTTGACCGTTTGAGCTCAATGCACTAGCTGGTAGCTTATTCTAAAAATCAATGATCTCCTTATATCAAAGCTAGCTCTATACTTATGCAATTTAAATGCAAATCCCCTCTAACTTAACTAAGTTAAATAATCTGTCCACACGGACGCAGTTTAGTCCCTTCATCATTTTAAGTACTAAAATCAGGTCACGCCAAAAACGAGATTTTTCTAGAGTAATAAAACCCAGCTATCTGAGCCAAGTACCGGTTTTTAAACCAGGTATTAATCTAGTGGCCTTCCTTTAAACCTTTTCCAGGGCCTCTATATGACCCAGCATATTCAGGGACAAGAATTAGACAGTATTCTAGATGGGATCTAACTAAGGTCTTGTATAAGGACACTCTGGTGCTTTTTGTTTGATATTGTTTTTTCTTAATCCATAGAATCATGGGCCCTGATATTGGGCCCAAATATTCCCAGCTGCCTAGAGCGGTGTAGTTAGGGCTGGCACACCGCCTTTGTGGGGCAAAAAAAGCACCAAAAATGTACCTGCTAATTTGGCCGCTCCCTCGTCGTCTGGTTCCATCGGCGTGACGCTACAGAACCTGCGGGGGGTGGAGCTACGGCTGCGCTTGTGCGCAATGCGCGTTTCAGCTTGCGCGCATGCGCAGTGGTGCAGGAAGCTTGGCAATCGGCCAATTAAAGGGAGAGCATCCTAAGTATCATTGGCAATGGGCCATATATAAAGGTAAGGTCTAAATAGTGATTTTTGTGTGGCTGAGAGAGTGGAAAGGAGTGCTGGATAGGTGGAAGAAAGGTGAGAACTGTGATTTTTGAACATTACCTGAATGTAAATCCAATACACGAATGACGCAAGAGCGTGCAACAAGAACAAAGAATTTCCTCCATGAGGAAGTGAAGAAACTAGTGACTGTAATTGAGGAGAAATGGTTGGAGCTGGATATCAGCAAGTGTGGTCCCACAAAAATTTCACCCAAGGAAATGAGAAAAAGATGGAACCTAGTTGCAGAAGAATACTCCGCAGGGGTGAATACCGTAAGATCTGGAAGCCAGTGCAGAAAGAAATGGCAGGACGTTGGTCAAGCAGTAAGTGTAACTAATATCTTTATCTCTAAATTAAATTGCAATTGAAAATGTGTCCCACCCATCAGAAGCGCACCATGTCTGAAAATTAATATTTTCATCTTTGCAGAAGAAATTGGCCCACAACAAAAGGGAAAGACTTCGACCAGGAGGAGGTCCGCCAAATCTGTACCAACTGTCACCCCTGGAACAGAGGGTTGCTGCCTTGCTGAGTCGCACCGACAGAAAAAGAATCAGCTCTGCACAAGCTGGACCCACACGCGAGGGTGAGGGTGAATCATTAAAATGCATAGTCACCCTTCAAATCAACCTGCTGACTGGCCTGCTACACGCCAGATTACTCATGCCACCCATCCTGCCCCCTCCTGTGCTGCTAACCATTTGATTGTTCTGTTGTATTTTGCAGAAGAAGAAGACACTCCTCAACATCCTGAGGATCCACCAGAAGATCCAGATGTGTGTGCTCCAGACCAAGGTGGGTGGGGGGAGGAGGGGTCCATGGAAATTTGTTCACGGGAGAATGCTGACCACGATGTGGATCAGTCCATAGTACAGGACATCACAATGCCAGAAACCTCCATGAGCTCCTTGGCAACATTCTATGGTTTCACACCATCCGAGGTTGCGGGTCCCAGTGGCGGTGGTGAAATGCATGTTGGGACACCCAGTGCCCCACCGTCCCAGGCTGCACCTCACACTGGAGGCTGAGGTGCAGGCAGACCCACGGCGAGGGGAAGGAGAAGCTGACCAGTCTCTCCTGAGATGCAGTCCTCAGGAGAGGTTAACTAGATTATGTCATTGGGTGAGGAGACCATTGCCCTTACAAGATCACTCATGGCGGCCATCAGTGGGGTGCGTGATGAGGTAGAGACACTGTTGGGTGAAATTTCAACACTGAGACGGGAACTGAGGGCGGGCATTTCAGAGGGTGTGCAAACGATGGCAGGTGCCATGAGGGAGTTAGCTACTGTAATAAGGGCACAAAGGCCAGATACTCAAATGCCACTCCCACTTCAATCCATGCACCAGCCACCAGTGAGACCCAAACTGGGCCCCCAATGCCCCCCCCCACCATACTGACCCTATGAGGAAGTGCACTTTCCCCGGGATGTGGGTGAGGGATGGGTGCAGCCTTTCTTTGCTGTTGTTGCTGTTGTTGCTGTTGTTGTTGTTGTTGTCGTTGAAGTGCACTGTAAAATAGCCAATAAAATATATTTTGCAGTAAAACTGAATCATGTTCCATTAGGACCACACAACATTTAGAGACAACTGTAAAAAGTAAAAATCCCTCACACTACAGTCCTGCATGCCTGCCGCCCTTAGCCCTGGTGGGAGGGCTAGCCGGTGCGTTCTGCAGTCGGCAAGGTAGGACTGCTCTATTTTCAGGAGCTGATTTAGATCTCATTTATTTTTGATGATATTGTGCAGCTGTTGTGCTGAAGATGCTGTAATGTTGTGCTGATGTTGTGAAGGTCTTTACTGCTTTAGAATCCTCGAACTCACCTTCCCCCCCTCCCCCCCCCCACCCCCCGCCGCTATCTCTGGCTAACTGCGCTGATTTCTTAAATGTAGGTAAGATTTTTCTGTGCCTATAAAAGTGGCCACATACACTGGCCTAAGTTAGTTTGGAGTAACTTTCAGCTGACCAAATTTGTTTCTATGGCCAAAAGAGGCGTAAGTGGCTTGTCACGCCCCCTTTTAGAGAGAAAAAATGAAACTAGAAAAAAACCTAACTAACTGACTTACATTGGAGCAAGTTAAATGGGGAAATTTGCGATTTTTAAGTTACTCAAAAAAAACTACTTACTCCCAAAAAAATGGGCAACTCCTGGGGAAATTTGAGCCCATAAACCGGGAGATGGGAACGGTGCATGGAGGCGGTAGCAGGCAATGGGCCTGCAACATCGCGCAATTGCAAAACCTGGCCGATTTTAATGGCCAGGCTTAATTTGAACATCACTTCCGGGTTCCACATCTTCATTGCGTGTCAGCAGATGTGACATTGACCCATATGACACAATTTCCCAGAGCCTATTTACAGGCCCAGTGCAGCACCGAAACAGAGGCAGCGGTTTAGCTGTATCTTCACAGAGGAAAAGAAGTGGACCTACAAAATGGCTGCGAAGAGAGGGAAAGTCACCTCTTTTTTATAGACTCTTCCCTAGATGTTCTGCCGGGTACTGTAAGGGCCATTAGGGAAGTGACATTTCCCACAAGTGAGAAGAAACTTGCTGCCGCAACAAAGAAGGCATGGGTAGGTGGCAGAAGAAGTCAATGGCAGCATTGTGACGACAAGATCCTGGATACCCTGCCGTAAATAGTTCAATGACCTGACTAGGCAGATGACTAAATGCACCCAAATCTGTGCGTGAACATCTGTTGTGAATTCGACAAGTTGGTAGACAGACTAGATTTGGGCTTTTAAGGTGTCACTGCTCTCCTCCACTCTGCTCTCCCCCGGACAGGTAGAACTGCCCCAGAGGAGAGAGGATGGCAGGATGGGTGAGGCAAGTGCAGACGTTTCTCAGGAATTCTGCACATCTGATCCATTGCCAACCCTCTACCAGTACCCGACATGGTGCCTCAACTCTGGCTTGCCCACACTGCCCCTGCAGGAGTGCAGAAGGAGCAGTCAGTGGCAGGCCCCTCATGGGTTGCAGCATCCAGAGGTCGTTGGTTCTGTGAGCACCTCATAAGACAGAAAAGTATACAGCAGCCTGCCACATCTCTGCTGAAACCATTGGGGTAGCACAATGTAGAAATGGCAGAGATATAAAGAGGAAAATTAAATCATCATCAGCAGTCTCTCGGAATCGAGGAAGACTTGCTTCCACTCTTAAAGTGAGTCCTTAGGTGGCTGAACAGTCCAATACCAGAACCACAGTCCCTGTCACAGGTGGGACAGATAGTCGTTGAGGGAAAGGGTGGGTGGGACAGGTTTGCTGCACGCTCTTTCCGTTGCCTGCGCTTGATTTCTGCATGCTCTCAGCGATGAGACTCGAGGTGCTCAGCACCCTCCCGGATGCACTTCCTCCACTTAGGGTGGTCTTTGGCCAGGGACTCCCAGGTGTCAGTGGGGATGTTGCACTTTATCAGGGAGGCTTTGAGGGAGTCCCTGTAATGTTTCCTCTGCCCACCTTTGGCTCTTTGCCGTGAATGAGTTCAAGGTAGAGCGCTTGCTTTGGGAGTCTCGTGTCTGGCATGCGAACGATGTGGCCTGCCCAGCGGAGCTGATCAAGTGTGGTCAGTGCTTCAATGCTGGTGATGTTGGCCTGGTCAAGGACGCTAATGTTGGTGCGTCTGTCCTCCCAGGGGATTTGTAGGATCTTGCGGAGGCATCATTGGTGGTATTTCTCCAGCGACTTGAGGTGCGTACTGTACATGGTCCATGTCTCTGAGCCATACAGGAGGGCAGATATTATTGCAGTCCTGCCGAGCATGAGCTTGGTGGCAGTTTTGAAGGCCTGGTCTTCAAACACTCTTTTCCTTAGGTGGCCGAAGGCTGCACTGGCGCACTGGAGGCGGTGTTGAATCTCGTCGTCAATGTGTGCTCTTGTTGATAAGAGGCTCCCGAGGTGTGGGAAATGGTCCACGTTGTCCAGGGCTGCGCGTGGATCTTGATGACTTGGTGGCAGTGCTGTGTGGCGAGGACAGGCTGATGGAGGACCTTTGTCTTACAGATGTTTAGCGTAAGGCCCACGCTTTCGTACACCTCAGTAAATACGTCGACTATGTCCTGGAGTTCAGCCTCTATATGTGCACCGATTCAGGCGTTATCCACATACTGTAGCTCGACGACAGAAGTTGGGGTGATCTTGGTCCTGGCCTGGAGATGGCGAAGGTTGAACAGGTTCGCACTGGTTCTGTAGTTTAGTTCCACTCCAGTGGGGAGCTTGTTGACTGTGAGATGGAACATGGCAGCGAGGACGATTGAGAAGAGGGTTGGCGCGATGACACAGCCCTGTTTGACCCCGGTCCAGATGTGGATTGGGTCTGAAATGGATCCGTTGGTAAGGATCACAGCCTGCATGTTGTCGTGGAGCAGGCGGAGGATGGTGACGAACTTTGGGGGCATCCAAAACGGAGGAGGACGCGCCATAGACCCTCGCGGTTGACAGTGTAAGTGCCTTTGTAAGGTCGGAGAAGACCATGTATAAGGGCTGGTGCTGTTCCCTGCATTTTTCCTGCAGCTGTTGTGCTGCAAATAGATCACAGAGGAATAACGGTGTTTCATTATTTTTTGTTTTCATAATTTGATTTTTGGAGCACATTATAACGCTTGTCCCTCAAATCATTCCCATGTGCCCCATGATTGAATGGCAACTTCACAATTTGGTTTTCATTTCATAGGTCCTGCGAGTGGAGCTTTGTCTTGATGATCACAAATTGGAGGATGTGGAAGCAGTGAATTCATGGTTACAGGACTGTTTGTGTGAGGGAGTATGGTTGTGTAACAGTGGTCAAATTGATACCTCTTGCCTTGTTTTGAAAATGCGCATTACATTTGCTATTTTCCAATACTATGGGATTTGGCCTCAGTCCAGTGAACTGTCAGAAACCAGAAGCCTTATTTACCTTGAGCTTGAGCAATCTCCTCAATATATCCTCTTTTATTATTTTTTTTTCATTCACATTTCATCTTTAACCTGTACCCCCAATTTTGACATTACTCCTCTCTCGCCATATCTTTTTTGAACACTGATGAAAAGTAATGGTTAAGTAGGCAGAAATATAAAATTATGGAATACCGACTGAAGTTTCTGGAGTCATTTGACAATACCTACCTCACAAAACAGAGCTCAGTGGCAGTTTCTGATAATCACTCCCCAACACTGGTTCATGCAACATTACATAACTTTCACATGGGCTGTAGTCTAGTCTTAAAGTGCTGATTCTTTACATAGATTACTGATTTTTATCTAAACTAATTATTCTTTTGTCAGAATTTGGAGATCTTTCCTTTAAATTTACACCTGTAATTTCAAAGATTGAATATGCCGTTATACTTCCAACTTCATATTTCTGCTGTGCCTTGCAGTTGGCTCCTTTGCCAGTATAGTTATCTATGATACCCTAAACTGATACCATAAATAGTTCATAAATGGAAACTAAACAAAAGGAAACCTTCAATGTATTATACATAATAATTGATAGAAAATAAACATGGATGTATGCGTTGTGGAGGATTTGAGTTCTTTAGCCTAAGTTAGTTAGCCTAACATCTGTGGTTGGGAAAATGTTGGAGTCCATTATTAAAGAAGCAGTAGCAGGACATTTAGAAAAGTATAATTCGGTCAGACAGAGTCAGCATGGATTTATGAAGGGGAAGTCATGTTTGACAAATTTGCTAGAATATTTTGAGGATGTAATGAACAGGGTGGATAAAGGGGAATCAGTGGATGTGGTGTAATTGGACTTCCAGAAGGCATTTGACAAGGTGCCACACAAAAGCTTGCTGCACAAGATAAAAGTTCATGGGGTTGGGGGTAATATATTAGCATGGATAGAGGATTGGCTAACTAGCAGAGAATAGAGATTCGGGATAAATGGTTCATTCTCGCGTTCATCCATGGACGTTAAGCTGACTGGTCTATAATTCCTTGGACATGTTCTATCCCCCTTCTTAAATATAGGTATTATGTTAGCTATCCTCCAGTCCTCTGGCACTACACTTTTTTCTAACGAATTATTAAATATGTGTAGTAATGGACTCTGCTATGTCTTCCCTAGATTCTTTTAAAATATGTTGATGCAATCTATCTGGACCAGGGTTTTTAATCCTCTTTGAGTTTGATTAGTTTATTTAATATATCCTCTCTTTTTATTTTAAATGTACTTATCGCATTACCAATCTCATCATCCAATGTCATGTCCATCTGTTCTAATTCCCTGGTAAATAAAAGGCTATCCGTTGAAGATGTGGCTCAATTGAGGAGGCCAAGTACTGAGGCCCAGGACAGATACAATGAAAGTCACATTTCCATCAGATGTTTAGAGCAGGCAATAGGCATGTTGAAAATGCACTTCAGATGCGTTGACAGATCTGGAGGAGCCCTTCAGTATGCACCAGCCAGGGTCTCCAGAATCATCATGGTCTGCTGCACCCTGCACAACATAGCATAGCAGCAAGTATTAGTGCTGCATGAAGAGCAAGGCACTGAATACATAGCCTCTTCCGAGCAGGAGGAGCAGGAGGAGAATCAGCAGGAAAACAAGGAGGAGCATGAGATGGAGGAATCAGTGGCCCAGATCTCACCAGCATCTGAGCATACTGTTGCCTGAGAGGCTGGGGTCAGCCTTATCATGTCTAGATTTACTTAACTTTATGCAGTATACCCATATGGATGCCACATGTTGCATCAGTAAAAGACACTAAAAGCATCCCAATAATTGATAATCAAGGGCCTATTGGTAGGGGGAGCTTAAAACTATCACTGTCACTAGAGAAAAAGTACTAGACAAACTAAAGGCACTAAAAGTAGACAGATCCCCTGGACCTGGTGGCCTGCACCCTAGAGTCTTAAAAGAAGTGGCTGCAGAGATAGTTGTAATCTACCAAAATTCCCTGGATTCTAAAGAGGTCCCAGTGGATTGGAAAATTGCAAATTTAAGAAAGGAGGGAGACAGAAAGTAGGAAACTATACACCAGTTAGCCTAACATCTGTCATTGAGAAATGCTGGAGTCCATTATTAAGGAAGTAATAGCAGGATATATAGAAAATCATAATACAGTCAAGCAGAGTCAGCATGGTTTAATGAAAGGGAAATCATGTTTGACACATTTTCTGCAGTTCTTTGAGGATGTAATGAGCAGTGTGGATAAAGGGGAACCAGTAGATGTTGTGTATTTGGATTTCCAGAAGGCATTCGATAAGGTGCCACATAAAAGGTTACTGCACAAGATAAGAGCTCACAGGGTGAGGGGTAATATATTAACATGGATAGAGGATTGGCTAACTAACAGAAAACAGAGAGTCAGGATAAATGGGTAATTTTCAGGTTGGCAAATTCTAACTAGTGGGATGCCACAGGGATCAGTGCTGGGGCCTCAACTATTTACAATCTATATTAATTACTTTTGAAGGGACCGAGTGTAATGCAGCCAAATTTGCTGATGATACAAAGATAAGTGGGAAAGCAAGTTGTGTGGAGAATGCAAATAATCTGCAAAGGTATGTAGATAGGCTAAGTGAGTGGGCAAAAATTTGGCAGATGGAGTATAATATGGGAAAACGTGAGGTTATCCACTTTGGTAGGAAAAATAAAAAAACAAATTATTATTTAAATGGGGAGAGATTACAAAATGCTCAGGTACAGAGGGATCTGGGGGTCCTTGAACATGAAACACAAAAAGTTAGCATGCAGGTACAGCAAGAAATTAAGAAGGCAAGTGGAATGTTGACCTTTACTGCAAGGGGGATGGAGTATAAAAGTAGGGAAGTCCTGCTACAATTATACAGGGTGTTGATGAGACCACACCTGGAGTACTGCATACAGTTTTGGGCTTCTTATTTAAGGAGGGACATACTTGCATTGGAGGTAGTTTGGAGAAGTTTCACGAGGTTGATTCCTGAGCTGAAGGGGTTATCTTATGAAGAAAGGTTGAGCATGTTGGGCCTACACTCATTGGTGTTTAGAAGAATGAGAGGTGATCTTATTGAAAGCTATAAGATTCTGAGGGGGGTTGACAGGATAGATGCAGAGAGGATGTTTCCTCTCATGGGGGAGTCTAGAACTAGGGGTATAGTTTCAGAATAAGGGGTCGCCCATTTAAAATGGAAATGAGGAGGAATTCCTTCTCTCAGAGGGTCGTGAATCTTTGGAATTCTCTACCCCAGAGAGCTTTGGAGGCTGGGTCGTTGAATATATTTTAGGTTGAAATAGACAGAATTTTGAATGATAAGGAAGTCAAGGGTTATGGGGAGTAGGCAAGAAAGTGGAGTTGAGGCTAAAATCAGATCAGCCGTGATCTTATTAAATGGTGGAGCAGGCTCGAGGGGACAAATGGCCTACTCCTGTTTCTATTTCTTATGTTCTTATGTTGTTATATCGGGTTGGCAGTACCTCACAGCAGCACCATAATGAATCCTTACAAAAACCAAGCCATTCTTTTCACACTGACCACCATTGCTGTAGATACCATTATGTCTCACCATTCACTGCAACACACTAAGCCACTTCCAAAGGTGCACACAAATGTGTACAAGACGGGAAAGTGGTGAAAATAAAGGTTTTGATGGAAGACAATACATTAACAGAAACTTGCCATTAACATTCACTGAAACACCCTATTGGCGACCCTTGTGAATCTACTTGTGTGTCATCTTTCTCTGACATGTGCTTCTATGAGGTGCTACCCCTGTGACTTTAGCAGAGGTAGAGGCAGTCTTTTCACTTCCCTGCTCTGACTGCATGGACACTCTTGGCAGATGTCCTCTGGGTTTCGGAGCCTGTGATGGCCCCGCCAAAGTCTTCGCCTCCTGCGACTGTGCAGGGGAAGACTTGGCCATCGTGATCTGAGGAGGCATCTTGGGCTCTGACTGAGGGGGTGGCCACGGGGGAGAATTGTAAGTGCTTTGAGAGGAGCCCACACTTCCCTGTCCTCTCTCATCGTCATCCCTCTCATGGGCTACCCGCACTTCCCTGCTAGCAAGGAGCTGGAGAGCACCTTGCTGTACAGCAGTGAGACAATGAGGACTCGTGTCTATGCTGACCTTCCTCCTAGACAGGAGATCCATGAGCTTCTGCCATCTATGCTCCATGTATAGCCATCTATTCTCCATAGAGACCATGGGCTAGATTTTCCACTTTTTTTGCATCCTTAACGCCCACTTAACGCCCATTTTACCGCTGAAATGATGTATAACAACCATATATCGCCCATTTAGCCACAAATTGGAAACTGACGGGCATTTTTCGGAAACTTAGCGCCGAGCGTTACTTTCTCCATGTGCTTAACGCTGGGAAAAAATACTACCGCCCGCCCACTTTTTTGGGGCGGAATCATCAGAATGAGCGAAATCAATGGCCATAATATCGCCCACCGTTAATTGCCACATTGAGTTAACACAGAGATTCAATAATACCGCCGGTCCACTTTTTTTTGTCGTAAAGAGCATATTTACCGAAACTAGCGGCCATAATATCGCCCACCGTTAATTGCCGCATTGAGTTAACACAGAGATTCAATAATACCGCCGGTCCACTTTTTTTTGTCGTAAAGAGCATATTTACTGAAACTAGCGGCCATGAGATCGCCCAACGTAACTTTCACCACCTTGCACACATATCGCCCACAATATCGCTCGCCCAAAAAACTGCCCAGAAAAAGTGGAACTAACCGGAACTAATCACAGTGTTATGGACGCTATGTTCTATATCACATGTCGCATCCTTTAAAAGGCTGCTGTGCTTCAACCTCGGGGGAGTTCGGATGTATTCTGGAGGTTGTTGGAGTTGATGTGAACATCTGTACAAACATCTTGACCATACTGTGACAGATTGGAATTGAATAGGTGTCTTCGTTGGGAAAATCATTATTTGTGACCAATCGGTGAAAAACAGAGAGCTATTGCAATGGGGCCTATCCTTTCTCACCCTCTCTTGGTGACCAATTACATGCAGCAGACTTGAGATCGCCGAAGGTACGCTCCACAGCATTATGGGTCCAATGTAAGACGTGCCAGACTGATGAGGAGGACCAGACGTTACACCTCCCGCAAGTACAGGGAGAAGCAGTCTTACCTCAACTTACCCGACACCACCTGCCTTCGGAGACTGCGCTTCCACAAAGAGGTTATCACTGAGCTATGCCAGCTCATAAGGGGAGATCTGCAGCCTACCAGCACCATCAGTACTGCACTATCCGTCGAGGTCAAAGTCTCCGAGGCACTGTCGATCTATGCGTGGGGTTCTTTTCAGGCCGCAGCTGGCGACATTTATGGACTGCCTTAGCATGCCACACATTGCTGCATTATACAGATCACTGAAGCCCTGTATGCATGCAGAAGGGACTTGATTAGCTTCCCTATGACCAGGGGGGCACAGAGTGAGAGGGCTCTAGGATTCTCCACAATTGTAAACTTTCCTTAGGTGCAGGTACCTTTTCAGGATGCAGTGGTTTTCAGGAACGGCAAGGGATTCCATTCCCTGAATGTCCAACTCATTGTCGACCACCAGCAAATTATAATGGCAGCATCAATGATGCTTACATCCTGCGTGAAAGCACTGTATCTGATTTGTTTAACAATCAGCCACAAGGTCAATGCTGGATGCTTGGGGACAAAGGATATGCCTCACCACCTGGCTGATGACCCCTCCTGCATGACACCCACACCGAAGCTGAGAGGCGATAAAACGAGTGTCACAGAGCCACATGCAATATCATCGAGAAAACCATTGGCGTGCTTAAGCAGTGCTTTAGATGCCTGGACCACTCAGGAGGCGACCTCCAATACCACGTTGAATAGGTAGCTCAATTCGTGGTGGTGTGCTCCATGCTGCACAACTTGGCTATCAGGAGGGGACAACAATTGCCTGATGAGTCTGACAGTCCACCTCAACAGAGAGAGGAAGAGGAGGATGAGGAGGCGGACGCTGACATCGGCCCACACAATCAGGCTGATGCTGAAGACATGCCCCCGCCCCCCTGTAGACTGCATGAAAGGGCCAGTGTTGGAATGATAGCTGCAAGAGCCTTACGTCAGGAGCTCATCAATGATCACTTTGCCTGAAAGAACGTTGGTGTTATTTACAAGGCTGACACACTGCTTGGTGTGCAGGTCATACATCAATGGTGGTCATCACCTCAGTGACAGTTAAAGTTTAAGTTGATTGAAGCTAAGTGTCATTATACCCTTCGATGTTAAGGGATCACCAGTATGCAACAGTGCAGCTATCTGAGCCAATGCGCAACAAGGTTTTATTAAATAAAAAACATTTAAACCGAACATTTGTCTGAAATCATCAGTATTTCTGTAAAAAACAATCCTTCCTCCCCTGCTTCTCCTCCCCACCTCTACCCCTTCCCCTTCCCCTCCTGACTCCAAGCCACCTGGCCGAGGAGCTCCTCAGATGATGCTTCATTGGGGAGCGGGGAGGATGACGGCCGAACCACTGCTTAGATGGATATGGGAGAGGACGGTCCCGAGGTGGTAACGTGCGCTGAGCCAGGAGCAAGATGTTGCTGCTGGCTCTCATGTGTGGTTGGCAATGGGGGTGCGGCACCTTGAGGTGCAGTGCTGCGCTCCGGGACCACTGGGAGCCCTCTGCCATCAGTGTTCCTGGCTACCAGCTCCAGGGCCTCCACCATGCCTTCTATGTTATATCCTATTTGTTGGACAAAAACTCGGTGGCAACTATGTTCTTGGTGCTTAGTAGGCTTTTTGCTGCTGGTGAATCACCCTTGTGCATCCCACAACAGCCAAACAAGCACACACCACAGCCACACATGCTTTCAGTCCCTCTCAGCTCGCTCCCTCTCTGTCTCCTCTTCTGCGCATGTCATGATGGCTCTTGACCTCCTGAATTGTGGGTGTGGTGTCTCGCTGCACCGTACTACAAACTCACAAGAGGCATGTACTGCAGACATGGTCACTACGTGACCTTAACCTTTATTCCCAGGACAAGGAGTGCTGACCCTGGGTGGGCCCTCCCCTTTTATACCTGGAAACCCAGGTGAGGAGTGTCTCCCACAAGTTCACCAACTATGGTCAGGGTGTGCATTTCTCGGGTATAAGTACAGTGTACTGGAGTTGCATGAAGGTTACAGTTACATGAGGATTACCGTTGCATGATGGTTACATACATGACATCACCTCCCCCCTTACGTCTTTTTGTGTCAAAGGTTAAGTCTTTCAGGTGGTCGATGCTCTCTCATGGAGTGCCGCAATTGTTGCTCTTGTGGCTGAGCCTCGGCATGCGTCTCTGTCACCTGTCTGGGCTGGCCGCAGGGACTGTGCATGCTGTGGATTGTCCTCGTTGCTTGTCCACTGGCAGTGGTGTGGGTGACATCTCATGCTCTTCTTCAGGTTCCTCCGTGTCTATGTTGGACCTTTTCTTTACTTGGTCCAAGTGTTTGCGGCATATCTGCCCATTGTTTAGTCTGACCACTATGACCCTATTCCCTTCTTTGTATTCCCTTCTTTGCCAATTACTGTGCCCTCAAGCCACTTGGGTGCTAAAGCATGATTAAGAACAAATATCGGGTCATCCATTTCTATATACCTCCCCCTTGAGTTTTGATCATGAACTCGGTTTGGGACTGGCCGTCAACAATGTTTGCCAGGGCTGGGTGAATGAGGGACAGCCGCGTTTTAAGCGTGCATTTCATGAGGAGTTCCGCTGGCGGGACTCCCGTGAGTGAGTGCGGGCGGGACCTGTAGGTCAGCAGGAGGCGTGATAGGCGGTACTGAAGGGAGGGTCCTTGGATGCGTAGCGTGCCCTGTTTTATGGCTTGGACCGCACGTTCCGCCTGGCCATTGGAAGCCGGCTTGAACGGCGCTGTCCGGATGTGTTTGATACCATTGCCCGACATAAACTCCTGGAATTCATGGCTGGTGAAACACGGGCCATTGTTGCTGACCAGGATGTCCAGCAAGCCGTGGGTCGCAAAAACCATACGCAGACTCTCCACAGTGATGGATGTCGTGCACGAGTTTAATATGATGCACTTGATCCATTTCGAGTATAGAAACATAGAAACATAGAAAATAGGTGCAGGAGTAGGCCATTTGGCCCTTCGAGCCTGCACCGCCATTCAATGAGTTCATGGCTGAACATGCAACTTCAGTACCCCATTCCTGATTTCTCGCCATACCCCTTGATCCCCCTAGTAGTAGGGACTACATCTAACTCCTTTTTGAATATATTTAGTGAATTTGCCTCAACAATTTTCTGTGGTCGAGAATTCCACAGGTTCACCACTCTCTGGGTGAAGAAGTTTCTCCTCATCTCGGTTCTAAATGGCTTGCCCCTTATCCTTAGACTGTGACCCCTGGTTCTGGACTTCCCCAACATTGGGAACATTCTTCCTGCATCTAACCTGTCTAAACCCTCTCATTCTTCTGAACTCCAGTGAATACACGCCCAGTTGATCCAGTCTTTCTTGATATGTCAGTCCCGCCATCCCGGGAATCAGTCTGGTGAACCTTCGCTGCACTCCCTCAATAACAAGAATGTCCTTCCTCAGGTTAGGAGACCAAAACTGTACACAATACTCCAGGTGTGGCCTCACCAAGGCCCTGTACAACTGTAGTAACATCTCTCTGCCCCTTGCTATGAAGGCCAACATGCCATTTGCTTTCTTAACCGTCTGCTGTACCTGCATGCCAACCTTCAATGACTGATGTACCATGACACCCAGGTCTCGATGCACCTCTCCTTTTCCTAATCTGTCACCATTCAAATAATAGTCTGTCTCTCTGTTTTTACCACCGAAGCGGATAACCGCACATTTATCCACATTATACTTCATCTGCCATGCATTGGTCCATTCACCTAACCTATCCAAGTCACTCTGCAGCCTCATAGCATTCGCCTCGCAACTCACACTGCCACCAACTTAGTGTCATCCGCAAATTTGGAGAGACTACATTTAATCCCCTTGTCTAAATCATTAATGTACAATGTAAACAGCTGGGGCCCCAGCACAGAACCTTGTGGTACCCCACTAGTCACTGCCTGCCATTCTGAAAAGTACCCATTTACTCCTACTCTTTGCTTCCTGTCTGACAACCAGTTCTCAATCCACGTCAGCACACTGCCCCATACCATGTGCTTTAACTTTGCACATTAATCTCTTGTGTGGGACCGTGTCGAAAGCCTTCTGAAAGTCCAAATACACCACATCAACTGGTTCTCCCTTGTCCACTCTATTGGAAACATCCTCAAAAAATTCCAGAAGATTTGTCAAGCATGATTTCCCTTTCACAAATCCATGCTGACTTGGACCTATCTTGTCACCTCTTTCCAAATGCGCTGCTATGACATCCTTAATAATTCATTCCATCATTTTACCCACTACCGATATCAGGCTGACCGGTCTGTAATTCCCTGTTTTCTCTCTCCCTCCTTTTTTAAAAAGTGGGGTTACATTGGCTACCCTCCACTCCATAGGAACTGATCCAGAGTCAATGGAATGTTGGAAAATGACTGTCAATGCATCCACTATTTCCAAGGCCACCTCCTTAAGTACTCTGGGATGCAGTCCATCAGGCCCTGGGGATTTATCGGCCTTCAATCCCATCAATTTCCCCAACACAATTTCCCGACTAATAAGGATTTCCCTCAGTTCCTCCTTCTTACGAGACCCTCTGACCCCTTTTATATCTGGAAGGTTGTTTGTGTCCTCCTTAGTGAATACCAAACCAAAGTACTTGTTCAATTGGTCTGCCATTTCTTTGTTCCCCGTTATGACTTCCCCTGATTCTGATTGAAGGGAACCTACGTTTGTCTTTACTAACCTTTTTCTCTTTACATATCTATAGAAGCTTTTGCAGTCCGTCTTAATGTTCCAGTGTTCCAGGTCTGAGTCAATCCCCGGCCACCATACATGTGACCGGGCAATGGCCTTCATTAACATGATGCCAGGGTGCTCGCTGTGGAGTTCCCTGATGAACGCTTCCCTGCCTTTCTGGGGCATGACTACCCGGCTGCCCCAAAGCAGGCAGTCAGTTTGGATGGAGAGTTCATCCATCCGTCTCTGAAACGGTCTGACCTCCTCGGGCCACGCCCTGTGTGCGGGCGCCCAATCCCCAGTCAGGACACATTTCTTTATCATGGATAGGAAGGGATCTCTGTTGGTCCAGAGTTTGATCTGGCGGGCTGTGATGGGGGAGCCCGCAGTGTCAAAAGCCTCAACGGCCATGACCATCTCAGCGCTTTGCTCCACTGCCCCCTTGGTGATGGCCAGTGGGAGCCTGCTGAGCGCGTCAGCGCAATTTTCGGTGCCTGGCCGATGCCGTATGGTGTAGTCATACGCAGCCAGCGTGAGAGCCAATCGCTGTATGCGAGCTGACGCATTGGCATTGACAGCCATGCTGTCGGACAACAGGGATGTTGATGGCTTGTGGTCCGTCTCTAGCTCGAACCGTCTGCCGAAAAGGTACTGGTGCATCTTTTTCACACCATAAACACAAGCGAGTGCTTCCTTTTCGACCATGCCGTATCCACGCTCTGCCTGGGAAAGTGACCTGGAGGCATAAGCCACCGATTGGAGTCGGCCATCATTATTACCCTGCTGCAACACACACCCAACCCCGTAGGACGATGCATCGCACGTTAAAACCAGTTTTTTACAGGGTCATACAAAGTCAACAGTTTGTTAGAACAGAGCAGATTCCTCGCCTTATTGAAAGCCCGTTCTTGACAGTCCCCCCAAAGCCATTCACAACCTTTACACAGCCGGGCCTGGGCGCCCGGCGGATCGCCTCCGATTTTGATTCAGTGGACCGGATCCCGTCTGCGGCAACCCTCCTGCCCAAAAACTTGACCTCTGGGGCCAAAAACACACACTTGGCCTTTTTCAGCTGCAAGCCTACCCGGTCCAGTCGGCATAGCACCTCCTCCAGGTTGTGGAGGTGTTCCTCGGTGTCTCGACCCGTTATAAGGATATTGTCTTGGAATACGATTATTCCAGGAATGGATTTGAGCAAGCTTTCCATGTTCCGTTGAAAGATAGCTGCTGCTGAATGAATGCCAAATGGACACCTGTTGTAGATAAATAACCCCTTGTGCGTTGTGATGGTGGTCAGAAGCTTGGATTCTTCAGCCAGTTCCTGAGTCATGTAGGCCGAAGTGAGGTCCAGCTTCGTGAACAGCTTGCCACCTGCCAGCGTGGCAAAAAGGTCCTCCGCTTTCAGGAGCGGGTATTGGTCTTGCAGCAACACTCGGTTGATGGTGGCTTTGTAGTCGCCACAAATCCTGACCGAGCCATCTGCTTTAAGGACAGGAACGATGGGACTTGCTTAGTTGCTGAATTCAACGGCTGAAATTATGCCCTCTCTGAGCAGCCTGTCCAATTCACTTTCAATTTTCTCACGCATCACATACGGCACTGCTCTGGCTTTGTGGTGCACTGGTCTGGCGTCCGGAGTGATGCGTATCACTACTTTAGTGCCCTTGAACGTTCCGACACTGGGTTGAAACAGTGACCTGAATTTTTGTAGGATCTGTGAGCATGAACTTCGCTCCACAGATGAAATGGTGTGCACATCCCCCCATTTCCAATTCATCTCGGCTAGCCAACTCCTCCCCAAGAGCGCGGGACCATTCCCCGGGACAATCCAGAATGGCAGCCGGTTCTGTGATCCATTATGTGTTACCACCAAGTTTGCACTGCCTAGCACTGGGATGATTTCTTTGGTGTACGTCCGTAGCTGTGTGTCAATGTGTTCCAGTTTGGGCCTGCTAGCTCTGTGTGGCCATCGTCTCTCAAATTGTTGGGCGCTCATAAGTGACTGGCTAGCTCCCGAATCCAGCCCCATGCGCACCGGGATGCCATTCAATAAAACTTTCATCATCATGGGTGGCATTTTAGTGTATGAGCTGTGGACTTCAGCCACGTGAACCCACTGAATTTCAGCATCCATGGCTTTTCCCCAGGCATCATGCTGCATTGCAGACCCCTCGTCTGGTTGCTCTGTCTCGCAGATTAGCCTCGCCATAGCCTTTTTGCACAGCCTGGCCAAGTATCCACTGACGTTACAAATCCTACAGTTATATTCCTGGAACCTGCAGCTTTTCACAGTATGTCTACCCCGCATCTCCAGCATGAGCTGAGATTGTCGTTAACAAAAGGACTGTTACCAGACATTCCTCTCTGATTGCCCATTTGGTTGTTTCTAAGCACTCTGATGGTTGGTGTTAATGGTCCCATCGTGGGACGCATTGTTCCTCGTGATGGCGTGAATTGCCGATCCCCTTTCCATTGTCCCTGCTGCCTGGGCAGTTTCGAATTGCCCTTGCCTGCCTGTGGGGTCCCTAGCTGCATTCACAATGTTAACTCCCTGGTCCATTGCCACGTTTGGACCAGGGCTGCGCACGTAAATTCACTTGGTCTCCTCTTCCCCTGCCATGAAGGTCTGAGCTATCAACACCGCCCCTTCTAAAGTCAAGTCCTTGGCCTCTATGAGCTTCCTGAAAATCCAGGCATGATTAATGCCCTCAATGAAAAAGTCCCTTAACATCTCCCCCCTGCAGGCGTCTGTGAACTTACAGAGACTGGCCTAGCGCCGCAGGTCCGCAATGAAGTCCGAGATGTATTGTCCCTCCTGACGCCGGTGTGTGTAGAACCGGTGCCAGGCCATGTGTATGCTACTCGTCGGCTCACTGATCAGCTGGCTGAGCTCTTCAAAGGACTTGTCCGCTGGCTTTTGGGGTGCGAGAAGGTCTTTCATCAGCGCATACGTCTGTGGTCCGCAGCTGGTCAGTAGATGCGCCCTCCGCTTATCAGCCGCTGTCGCTCCCAGCCAGTCCTTCGGGACAAAGCTCTGCTGGAGTCTTTCCACAAAGTCTTCCCAATCCTCACCCACACAGTAACATTCCTCTGTGCTACCGGTGGCCATCCTCGTGGTTCGGTGATTCCCATTTCTCGTCGCCAAATGTGGTGTCCCTGCACCGTAGTACAAACTCACACAAGGCATGTATTGCAGACACAGTCACTACGTGACCTTAACCTTTATTCCCAGGGACCAAGGAGACTTGACCTGGGTGGGACCTCCCCTTTTATATCTGGAAACCCAGGTGAGGAATGTCTCCCACAAGTTCACCCCCTGTGGTCAGGGTGTGCATTTCTAGCTTATAAGTACAGTGTACAGGAGTTGCATGAAGGTTACAGTTACATGGGGATTACTGTTGCATGATGGTTACGTACATGACAGTGGGAATTGAGCATTGCCATGCCGTTGCTAAGGATGGCAACACTTTACGGCAGAAGGTCAGTGAGATTTAATGCGACCGCCCATTTCATATCGCGCGCGGTAATGCCCAATTTCAAAAATGGAGACTAGATGCTTTGAGAATGGGCGAGAAGCCGGCGATCTGAAAACCCATTTTTAGCACCTACGCCAGAAATAACGCCCATTTTTGCACAAAAGTGGAAAATCTAGCCCCATGTGCTCCTGCTCCAGGCAAGTAGCCAAGCTATCCATGGAAGAGCCTACAGTCACCATTACTTGTGACACGAATGTCCTCATGTTGGCGATGCACTCCTCCATTCTCTGAACATTTGCAGACATCACGGTCACAAAGCCTTTCACAGCCTCCTGCATTTCTTCCTGCAATTCCAGGATCACCCTTTTTCTGGATGGTCCCTGAGGCTCAGCGTCTGCATACAGCTGAGGAAAGCTGGAAGCATCCTGCATCCTTCAGTGAGGAGCCTCCACTGCTATTCCTCTCTCCACCATCTACTTTTGTTCACTTGTGACTTGTGACAGACTCGGTGACAACACTATTCTATCTTGCGTGGGACCCACCAGGGTGTGCGACCCCGCGCTGATGCTGGGTGCTATCATGTCTGATGACACTCCGCCCTCAGAGGCTGGAGGCTTCTCTGTGAAGTCATCTTCCTCTTCCTCCTAGACAGTGTGGGGGGATGGGGGACGGTGGTGTTCTTGATGGACCTGTGGGAGAGTAAAGAGCTGGGTTAGATATGCCATATGAAGAATGGGTACAGATACCTTTCTGCACATGATGTCCATTTCAGTGGCTGATGACATCAGTCCCCATATGAATGACTGATGTATGTCATTTAGCTGTATGATATATAATTCTGTCACCAAGTTGCTGAGATGTCCTCCTCTCTCCATCTCCCACCTCCAACTGCTCCACCACTTCTGAGACTTCCAATGCAGCCTCCTCTGCTGTTATGAGGGTGACATATTATGGAATCCCACCTCCAGTTCTCTTCCTCTAATTATAGGCTCTCTTCACCTGCAAGTAGGGAAAGAAGAGACGCTTGAGTGAGAGTGGGAATGAGTGTAAGGAACGGATGGGTTACATCTTTAGAGAGAATGAGACTATGATGAATTGGGGTGGCAATGCCAAGTGGCCTACTTGCGTGCTGTTAGATTATATGATTGCTGTAGGATGAGGCAGCACGGGCCAAGCCACACTGCGATCTGTGGATAGTAGAAGCATGCGTGCGCAACAGGTCTGTGCAGCAGAGCTTGGTCTCCAGTCGTCTTGGTTAACCCCTGCCACTGGATCAAAACCTAGCTCTGTCAAGCCTGTGTGGTGGCTGGTGTGCAATGGCCACCCCACGTTAAAAGAATCCATGCACAGGCAGTGTCCATCCTTCAGCTTGTAGTTTGGGACCAAGAATGTCAGGTCCCTCATTGAAACATCCCTTTTTCGTGTGGAAGAATATCATCCTCGATATGAGGGACTGCCTAATCCTATACTAGAATGAGGCTGTGTCAGGGTGGCTAGTAAGATGGAGATGTGATAGTATAGCTAAAGGGAGAGGGATGGGAGGACATGCAAGGTATGTTGGTATGAGTAAGAATGTGAAAGGAATAGGTTTGGGAAGGCAGAATAATGGGGATGTGATGAGAGGCACAGCAGGGTGAAGTTGAATGTGGCTTTGTATTCACCTTTCCCGATCTAATGAGTTCAATGGAACATTTGCGGCACTGCACCCAGGTCCTCCTGACCACATCCCTGCTTTGGCCTCCTCTGCAATTTGGAGTCAGGCTCATTTTGTCTCCTGGGGAGGTCTCTTCCGCCCATTGGAAGGGAGCAGGACCTCCCTGCACGCTCTGACTCCCTCCACAAGCATATGGAGAGAGTCATCGGAGAACCTGGATGAAGGTTTCTGCCTCATTGCAGCCATCCCTCCAGAGCAATGAAAACCTCCAGTGTGCTGCCTGCACACTCCTAGAACCTTCAAATGCAATGTGGCCCTGGCTCCTTTAAATATCCCGGCTGAAAACGCGTCATTGATGATGTCATCAGACCCGCACACCATTTCATGGGGTCGGGTAACGCACAGGGCAGTCTTAATGGACTCCATTATCGCAAAATCGATTTCTGTAGTGGGACGGAAGCAACAACGGGATTGCGACCTGCCATGCCAACTGTCCGCACCCGACCCGCCCTGGAACAAAAAATTCCAGCCCATAGTATTCGGTGAAGTTCTGTATTATCATTTGATAATTACGTCATTGCCCAACCTGCGATATCCGAAAACAGTGACCTCTATTAATCCTCGTTGAATGTCTTTGAAATGCTATTCATCTGATATTTTAAAAAAAACTGGATGGATAATACTAATCAAATGCCGGTGTTTGTGTTACTAAAGTTACTGGTATCTAGATAATGAAAAACATAACACTTGGGCCTGAGGTTTACTGATGACTGCATCTTGCATTGAGATCAGCAACAAAGGAGCTCTACAAATGAGTGCTCAGACACATCTACAGAACACTACTGCTGCTCCATCATCTGAATCATTTGATTGGACTACAGCCTTGTAATTTTAAACCACTTAACCAGTACCTTTAATATGGAGGTTCCCCCCCCTTAGTTTATGCATACAATTTGACATGCAAGCTAACTCAGGATTGCACCCTCCCCCTCCAGAATAGTTAGCCAGACCCTCCATTGTTTTATATAACATATAGCATCTGCGAAATGTTATTTGTCGGTAATCAAATCTGGATACTCACTCTAGAAATTTGCATTTGTCATAATTATTAAGCCTGCGATTGTCGATGTCATCGTGTATCAATCAAATGGAGTGCCGTAATTACTATGCCAGGACAAACACAAATAACATGGAATAAAACTACATCAATACTTAGAGATGATTGAAAATGATTTGAAGAAATCTAAACTCTCAATGACATTACTGTCGTGTCATCATGCCAAGGTGTACAGGGCTTACCATGTAATCCATAACAATTTATACATTTAGTACGGAAAATGTTCAAGGTATCATCCAATGTAGAGAATTAACGTTAATTACCAATACAGTATGTTGCAATAATTTGTGGATTACATTGCATCTCTACCGAACAACGTTCTGCATGTGCGATACTTTACATTTAAAAATACAATCGTTTCCAGTGTAAGGACCGCATCACCAACTATTGAGTCGCATTCTTCAAGTAGTTATAAAATTTGCTTTGAGAAGATAATGTTTGAATATGGGATTTTTCTAAACTTTGATCTGCTCGCTTTGATTTCACACTACAATCAGACAGAAATTTCAAAGCGTTGATCAGTGGAAGTGTTAACATTTCAGTTATTATGTTGACACAGATATGCTTTGAGATTGCAATTATAGCGGTTAGCGGGTCCCACCACATGACATCATAGTTTACAAAGTGAAATAATACAACAGACACCTGTTATGAGGTCGTTGATACTCGTTCTGTGTAATTCATCATTACTGTTTAATACAAAAATATAATTAAGTTGGAAATCCCTTCGTTGCTGGAACATTGCCAGTTTGATTCGTACGCACACGCACCCTTTTAAAGTCGTTTTTTGGCATCTGCCCTCATACTCTGTGGAAGGATTGTTTTTGACAAGAGGATTAAGAAAAGCAATGGAGTTATTTATTTCGTTAATATATATTACCAAGGTGACCGCAGTAAGAAGGGACCCATTTCGTTGACACTGGAACCATGGCGATTATTGTAACAAAGCCGAACAAGGCCTTTCTCTAAGTTCTTAAGCGAACCCTAAATATAAAATAAACATTTTACAATAGCCTCTGAGAGAACGCTTAGTTTGCACCAAATCGTTATTATGCTATTTTTGATATATTCTACTGCTTAGATTTTAAAAAGGACATGCCGGGTTTCTTTTTACAGCTCTTTGTTCAGAATTCTGTTTCAGTACTTCCTGGAATTGTGCAACTGATAAATAGATGCTGATATTATGTCACCGATACCTGCATCCCTTTGCGATTTCCAGACCATAATGTGGTAATTAAGGGCTAAATCAGAATAATAAGTCCACCCATATTTCTTTAAAATAATAAACTAACTTCTAAATGTAATTTATTTGTTCCTATTCAGAAAGGGACGTTGTATAGTTTTTATATTTAAAGATCAGAATATAAGCGCGGTTAAAAGTTGTTTTTCTGCGCTCTTCCAGTGCTAGAGTATGTTATCATATCAATGCTCTTTTTGCGATTGAAGTTTGGTTCCAGAAATCACACAGGTTTTTTACGCTTTAATATGTCTGGGCAGGTACAAATCTCGGGTAACGCCTCCACTTGTACCTTTCCTTGCACCTGTTCCACGTAATGCACACACATCAAGCAGAACTTATGAAATCAAACTCCCCGATGTTTATATAAAATGCAGGTCTTAAAGCAGGGAAATAATTGGAATATATTACTACCTTGAGCAAAAGGTAAGACGAGGAGGCTTTCAACATCTTTTCAGTACCAAACCTTTGAATGGAGATACTGTGTATTACTCTTTTTTACATTCGCCAACGTTTTAATAGTACTGCTAGTGTGTTGGACATTGTGTAAAATCGTGTTCTAATATGGGCTGCAGTTGAAAGTAAATAAAAACTTTGGCGATCTGAATGAGACGAGTTTATTAGCATATGCCCGGAGGGCTTATTTACATACGGTATGTATATAAACAGTCGGCTAATCTGATCCGTTTCATAACAGCACCTAACTAGAATATGTTACTCCCGGCGCTAAACCTCTGCGCTTTTAGGAGCATAAACTAGGCAGTACAACAATATCGAGTGGAAACAAGACAGATAATCAGGGGCATAATCTTTAATGTTGTGTTCGTTATTTTATTTTTTTTTCATTTTCTATTTTAGTGTTGAAGTGTTTTCTTGGTTGTGATCAGCGGCTCACCATGGCTCCGTTAGCCGACCTCGGGAGCTACTTGGGCGGTCTAGATGCTGGACACGTCGCGGCTCCTTTCTTTCTTCCTGCCGCGGACGCCCCGGTCCTCCTCAGCGATCACCTCGCCCAGACCGAAAGCAGGTTATCCCGGAGCACCACCACGGACTTGGTGCATTTACAGGGAATTTTGCGAAGAAGACAGCTGTACTGTAGGACTGGCTTTCATTTGGAAATCCTTCCAGGTGGAACAGTGCAGGGGACCAGGCGAGACCACAGCCGATTCGGTAGGTATGCCTTTAAAAAAATCATTCTGTAATCTCGTCAGTTCTCCTTACACACAAAACTGCACGTACGTCACAAAATACAGTTAGGTTGAAATATGTGCGATTAAGACTGCCTTATTCCGATTACAGTCAGAAATAGATTTATCCGCATTGTTTTGATTTTGCAACTCTGGTACGATCGTTACTGTTTTTGCTATTTAGCCGAATTGTTCCTTTCAGTTTTCCTTTTCAAACATCAATTCTTTCAGCAAAGATGTATTAATAATTGGTGAAATACGCAGATTTTGTGGATATTAAAATACTTAGATGAAGATTTACGTATTTACAAATTAGGTGCCACTCATGTAATGTGTTGCGTTTATTTTGATTTATGATTGCTTCATGATGAATTACCCAGATTTTTAAAAGTGCTAGACTGAAATGGACGAAAAACAGATACAAAAACATGCCCCCAAATGAAATACTGTAGTGTTTTAGGGAGTGTGTGTGTGTGTGGGGGAGAGGGGGGTCACCAAATAGGTTAATCATAATTATGCTTTTATTGTTGCATGATGTTAAAACAACAACTTTCTGGGGTTTGTGCCTCGATGGGGCAGCGACATCAGTACAATGTACACACATTACCTGCAGCATGGCATCAAGCATTTAGAGGCGTTCTTTTAAACTTCTAACTTTTATTCTTCCCCTATTCACCGTCTTACTGATGTGGCCTGGATAAGAGATGAATCACTCTTCCAGCCACACTCTCAAACAGGTATAGTTCAAAACACATCAGGTCCACGCGTTCTTGTGATGTGTTTAACAGGTCGATTCGCTATGACGTTGGGGGCGAATTGACTAGCACTTTTAAGAATACCTGGACATAATTCAGAAAGCTGATAAGATCGCCTATTTAAAAACATGATAAACAACCTGCTTACAGAATTAAACTAACAAACAGGGAGCATTTATAAATCACAGCAGTACGATTCCGAGCAGCGCAAGCGATACAATACACAACTTCCGACATTTGGGGAAATCCAGATTAATTGAATGGTGCCGAGCCACAGGTCACTACTCGGATTCCCCACCGTCTCAGGTACCGATCTTCACAGGCCGCGGTCTCCAGACCTCGCTCCTTATTGTCCAGCCTTCAGATTTGAACCGTTTCCCTGCAATAACTTCTCCAGGAGCCGGCTGTCGGTGCGCTGGATTTTATCCGCTTTCCCACCCCGGCTCCGCACACACCTAACCAATGTCAAGGGTACTTTGGAGAGTTGGCGATTCTCCAACTCAATTGACTCGGGAAGCAGCATGGACATCGGTTTAGTATTCGGAAATTAGTGGCATTTTATTGCAAAAGTTCGAAAAAAAAATTTCCTCTTGCCCTGGGTGTGTTATCAGGAGGCCGATATGGAACAGTGCCCAAAGCACTTTCAGCTTCTGGCAGACACCTGCGGAAATCCTAGAGACTACCTGGGCCGTATTATAATCCCAGAATTATAGGGCCACTTATTAAAGGTCGTTTTGTTCTGGGCACCCAATAAAATCCTCTACCCTCCGATCGTTGTTCCCATGTGCTAATCACAATACAAACGTACTGCAGCACAACGTGCTATCGTTTAACTGAAATATCTGAATCTTTAACTTGTTCAAAATTACTTTGAAAATACAAACTTTCAAGCCTTTCCCTCCCTGTGTTATAGGGATTCTGGAGTTCATCAGTATAGCTGTGGGTTTGGTCAGCATTAGGGGAGTGGATAGTGGTCTGTACCTGGGAATGAACGACAAAGGAGAACTGTATGGCTCGGTAAGTAACACTATTTATTCAAACTGATCCGAAAGTTTATATCGGATACACGAATTACATTTGATATTGCAGTGTGAACATTGTGTGGCAATTCTTGTAATTATACCCGTAGCGTAATGCCATAAATGCGCAACACGACCCTACCCGTTTCTAAACTCACTGCTGCTGCTTATGAATGCTGAAAGACTTTAATATTTTAAGTAATTATATTGGAGGAAGAGTACAAGAGGACCTTCAATCTGAGAACTATTAGTCAAAAAGCACCAGGTTTTGTCGGGTATTGTATATCTTAAAAACGTTGTATCAGTTTGAGCTAAACATTAATACTGGTGTAATATTGTTGAGTTTCTGTAGTCATGTACATTACTTGAGTTTGTATAAATAAATATATTTGTGTTACTTTCTCAATAATTTTAAAAGCATCAACATTAGCAATTGTATTTCAAAAAATGATATTTTTAAGTTCCCCTTGTCTTTGTCTAATATTTGTTAAAGGGAGATTGTGGCTTGCTGGATAATTTCTGGGAAATATCAATTCCTGGGACAACTAGGAATAACTTGCCCTGAAAAGGCTGCTATAATTCTGATATATTTAACGCAGAGGACAGTTTAATCTTCAGCAGGTGTAATATATGGTCTATGAATGTTTGCACTGAAAATGTTGCTTTTGATTATTAGTTCTAATTTCTAGATTCATATTATAATTGTCCAGAAACAATTTATCAGATAACTGCTGGTTTAAGGACCCTATCTATATCTATTACATTTTATTTTCAATCCAGTTGTCAGGGAGCACAAATCTACAAATTTTACAATTCAATACAAATTTGCACTAATCAAACAATCTCACTCAGACAGATAGTAAGTATAGATGGTCTTGGAAACAAAAATACCACCTTGGCACAGTGGGGTGGTCTGATACTTGAGAGAATGTTACTGGGAAGTGGAGCTCTGTACTACATATAATCTGTGCTTCATCTAAACTGAGTTTCTGATACTGTCACTGGGTGCAAGGGGGAAATACTTTTCATTCTACTGCAAGGGTATTAGTACCTAAGTTCCAATTAATGTAATCTGGATTATACAAGAAATATACCTAATCAGAGTATTAATGCAGTAAGTGAGTTGTTAAAGTGATTGTTACATTTTACAATTACATTTCATGTTTTGTGACTATTCCAGTGTTATGATGAAATAATGTGCATTAATCGTATCATATTAGCATGGAAAACTTGCTGATAATTAAATGTGCATAGTAGTGATGAATATTATTGCATTTGTAACAGTAATGCTGGTAGGTTGATATAATATCATTTATTGAAACTATTGCAGCAATTAATATGCTAAAATAAATATAAAAAGTTGTGCATAAATAATTGATGGAAGAGGAAGTTGATTCTTAGCTACAGTAATTTCATTTATCAACAAACAAATTGTTATTTACACATTTGTTCCTGTAATGGATATCAAGTTCCAGCAGGTGGTGCCTAAATGGCAATATACCTGCAGTGGTTTGTGGCAGTGCTCTCTAAGGCATTAGGAATGCTTTCTTTCCAAAGAAAGAAATATAATTTTTCATATAATATTGATTTAAGAATTGCTCATTTTTTATTAGTCTATTCAAAACTAACCGTTACAAATTAATGTTCCAAAAAGAGTAAAGTTAGCTTTTGATGATTGAATATAGGTGTAGTATTATGGTCAGGTTTTTAGAAGAATTGCCTAGTTATTGAGCGAGATTTGCCACAGCAAATTATTTCAGTCTATATTGCATTAACAATTATATTATTTATAAAGAAAACAAAAATAACATGCAGGGTCATTTTTCACACACATGTGAAAAATATAATAATGGTTGTAATCATTACTGGTGGGAACCATGTTGATTTTTATGCTGGTTATTTCATAATCAGAAAATAAAGATACCTAAAATCTGATGAATAAGTTGCATCTTGCAGGTTTTTATATTTTCCAAAACAAGGACATTTATTGGGGTAGTTTATTTTGCTTCTATACCTAGACATATTAGATTGCCTATGTGCATAGAGGAAATTTGGATGAGAAGCATTGCATGCCATATGGAAACCTGCCTGAATTTCTGTCCATTAATTTAATTGAATGGTTAATCCTTTGCGACCTCTACCACTGAAAAGGACAGGAGCAGCAATGTTGTGCGAATACCATCACCTCTGAGTTCCCCAATAAGTCATAAACTATCCTGAGTTGGACATATATCGCCATTCCTTTATTGTCATTGGGTCAATATTGTGAGAGCACTGTGACCACAAGGACTGCAGCAATTCAAGGAGAAGGTCTGCCATCTTCTCAGGGCCACTACAGCAATAAATGCAGCTTTGCCAGTGTCACCCATGTCACAAGAACAAATAAAATAAATTGGGCAAGCTCCGTTATGAGCATGCACTTCTAGCTGTTTGATTTTGCTCTATGCACTGTGCCAAGGTGACCCAATATGCCCAGGCATCATATTGCTTATCCATAGAATTGGTATACTGTTGCCTTGGTAATCAAAAGAGATACAACATTTATTCCACTAAAACAATCTATGTATATGATTAGTCTCTTTATTGCTACAATCAAGCCTATGTTTACATAAGTATTACATATTCTGAATAATATTGCATATCATCTAAGCCACTAAATTCACCAATTAGGCCAAGATACAGCAATCAATCTGATTTATAATCTTACAGAAAATTGTAATGAATCAGTATTGAAACCTACTATTTATTTGCAATGATGTCTTCATTATCTATTCTTTTCCTTTTAGGAAAAACTGACAGCAGAATGCATCTTTAGAGAGCAATTTGAAGAAAATTGGTACAACACATATTCTTCCAACCTGTATAAACACAATGACACTGGGCGACGATATTTCGTTGCACTCAATAAAGATGGATCTCCGAGAGATGGAAGTAGATCCAAAAGACATCAGAAGTTTACACATTTCTTGCCAAGACCTGTGAATCCTGAGAAAGTACCTGAACTCTATAGAGACTTATTAGGATATAGTTGAAACTGTCCAACTTCTGAAGAAGAAGAATTATTTACTCTGTTCTTCACAGAAACAAGGATGTAGAACATCAGCTTCCTACAGCTGCAAGCGGTTGGGAGAGTTGTTTGAAAAGGATGCCTAGTCAGAGATGTGGCCTTAGTTTCTTCAAATGAGAAGCACTTCAGATGTGCAATTACCTGTTCAGGATTTTACACCTTAAAACTTTGAGGATTTTACACCTTAAAACTTTGAGTTCACAACTTACTGACATCAGTAATGCTATATCTAGCAGCAGACGAAGGGAAGTGGCATGTGTTGATCATAGACTTTAATCTATGATGTTGCTGGTGCTTTCTCTCTGGGATGCAAGTTAATTTGACATAGTAGTGCCACAAAAATGTTCCTTCATGTAACTGTGGAAAAATACCACCTGGACTTGGTGGAGATAGGGCAAAGAGTCAGCCTAAAATATCCAATAAGGAGACTACTACTAGACTTTTCACTCTTACCATAGAGTATCAGAACAATGAAAGAGTTACCGTAACTTATAGCACAACAGTATGACCTCCATCACAAATGTTGGGTAGAACTTAAACTCACACTGTCTTGGGCAACGTTGGACAGGAGTCTTTTTACAGTTCTTTTGGGATGGATGTATTTATACAATTCCAAATCACATATATTTATTTTATATAATTATTTATTAAGCAGAGTTTATTTTTGAGAAATGTACAAGTGAGATAAAGCAAAGAAAAAACACAAAATGAACTGTGCCAATATTTACTCAGAGGGTTCTCTCAATGCAAACAATGATTACAGCATAATGAAACAAAAAGTACTACCCATAGACTTTCCATTCATGGAGCATTTTTTTATCTATAATAATCTATATGTAGCTGTCTCTTGACTGTACTATGAGAGAAGCATCAGTTTTTTTTTATTTTATAAAGAATCATTTCCAGTTCTGAATGCGGTACACATTCAAAAGGGAATTAAAGTATTGAAAATATTTCACAGACAAGTGTCTTCTTTCACCTTAAGATCTAATACTGAAAGAACAATTTTTTTGTAATTAAGGTTTTAGGATTCAGTAATACTATATGGCCTTCCAAAAATTTTTTTGTTGAATTGGGACCTTATCTGTTTTAAATCGAATGGAATGGGTTTAGTTTATAGTTATGCTTTAAATAGTATTTTTGTTACACGCTTATGTAGCATTGCAGCTGTGAAAGTCATTTTTCGCTTAGTTGATACATCACAATTTCAGCACTTTTCTCCACTTTTTAATTGAGCAAAGCACAGAGAGTCGGTAAATTGAATATTTAATGCCTTGTGTGAAGGAATTGTCTGACCCCACTCTTATATTTGGCTGTAAACCAGCTCCTAACTTGAAAAAACCTATCAGATAAGGAGTCATTGAATGTTCTCTAAATATTTACAGTTCTCCATATTTTGTGAATACCTAAATTAACACATATTTAAACAAGGATAAAATGAAAATAAATGATGACACTCAATGTATCTTGGTGTATGCAGATTTTGACATTTGTACAGAAGGCATTCAGTTGCTTTCGCTCAGGGAGTGCTAGTGCACTATGTTCTTTATGAGACTAAAGCTAAAGCAAAGCATGGTCCTAACTGACAGGCTGCTGGTTAACATTGTTTGTACCATAATAAGCAACAATGTCAGAGTGAATAATTAGCATCTTATCTATTTTATTTATTCCAAGCCAGGTCATTTGCATTTTAAAGATAAATGGGTAGCTCTTGACTTTAATAGAATTAAAATCAGGAGAGATATAAAACAGGCTGCCGACTCGCTATCATCCGTTTTACACGATTGCATAAAGTCAAGTTCTACCCCCAAAATTTACATTAATACTGATTAGATGATTGCTATAGATAGAATTTAATGTAATTGTCAGAGTTCTAAAATGTTCAGCTTCAAAGCCATGTGATATGAACAGATCTAATTATTGTCTTACAATTACTGAAGGTAATATTTGCACTAGTGAGAATTAAAACAAATACACAAAAATTACTATTTAACAGTTATGTTCAGAAACAATGTTAGATCCTATCTCATCCGTGCTGCCAGAATATATTAAGTAATACAATAGATGACAGTCACTGTGCATTACTATTGTTTGGCAATCAGGAAAAATCTTCAGAAGTGGACTGCATTAACAATCCTCTTGAATTATGAATCCTTATATACTTAAAAGTACAATGACAACATGAGTCACCAGCACAGTATTCTATAGAAATATTGCTGCAACACACCTGAAATCATTTCTACTGACTCTGGTCGTAATATACTGTAGCATATGTAATGAACATTCATGGCCATGATTATCATCATCATAAGCAGTCCCTCGGAATCGAGGAAGACTTGCTTCCACTCCTAAAGTGAGTTCTTTGATCGCTGAACAGTCCAATACGAGAGCCACAGACGCTGTTACAGCTGGGACAGACATTCGTCGAGGAAAGGGGTGGGTGGGGCTGGTTCGCCGTGCGCTCCTTCGGCTGCCTTCGCTTGACCTCTTCACTCTCTTTGTGTTGAGACTCAAAGAGCTCAACGCCCTCCCGGATGCACTTTCTCCACCTCGGGCAGTTTTCGGCCAGGGTCTCCCAGGTGTCAGTGGTGATGTCGCACTTTACCAGGGAGGCTTTGAGGATGTCCTTGCAACGTTTCCTCTGCCCATCTTTGGCTCATTTACCATGAAGGAGCTCCACATAAAGCATTTGCTTAGGGAGTCTCGTATCTGGCATGTGAACTATGTGGCCTGCCCAGCGCAGCTGATCAAATGTGGTCAGTGCTTCAATACTGGGGTTGTTAGCCTGGTCGAGGACACTGATGTTAGTGCACCTGTCCTCCCAGGGGATTTGCAGGATCTTGTGCTGACATCCTTGGTGATCTACCTCCAATGACTTGAGGTGCCTTTTATACATCGTCTATGCCTCAGATCCATACAGGAGGGCAGGTATTACTACAGACCTGTAGACCATGAGCTTGGTGGTAGATTTGAGGGCCTGGTTGACAAACACTCTTTTCCTCAGATGGCCGAAGGCTGCACTGGCACACTGGAAGCGATGTTGAATCTCCGCATCAATGTCTGCCTTTGTTGATAAGAGGGTCCCGAGCCATGATTATAGACAACTCATGGCTCAAGTCAACAGCTGTGATCAATAGTGTGGAAAATATGTTTTAAGTTATGAGATATTATTTAACAGGAAAAAAAACAATGTTTACTGCCTTAGAACAGAAAAAGAACATTTTAAAACACACTACTGCCCCATTACACATAGAAAGACAGCTATGCTATGTCTAGTGTACCCCTCCACATTTTGATATATGAGAAGGGATAGACTTATTGCAGCTAATAGCCTTTTACTAAAAATTCTTAGCCTCATTTCTAATTGTATGCCAATGGTGACCATTAAAATTAAATCAAAATGAATGGTTACTTTCTAAGAATGCAGCTTTGGGTCAGTTAAGGATGACAAGATGATCATATGAAGCAAATTCAAATGGCGAGACTATCACACAATCTATTACAGTAGAAAAATCTATTGTTTTGAAAATTGTCACCGTAAACAAATAATTCCACCAAGCAAAATCACACTAAATGGTCCTACTGTAGCAATTAAAGAAAGAAGCCTTAGTGTCTCTGCTGGTCTGCATGTGGCATAATTTATTCTATATTGCTTCAATGCATAAAATTTACAAGACAGAAACTGGCCATCGGCCCAACTGGTCTATGTTGGTGTTGATGCTCCACACAAACACTGTTTCTGCTTTGGGCACAACCAGCCAGCTAGCCGCAAATAGTGCTCAAAATTGCGCTGGTTTTTGCATAGTGAAGTTATGGTTCAAGTTTCCACTCAAACTCATTTGCATAATCACAAATTTAAAATCTTGCATGAACTAGCGCAGTCAGGCATTGTTTTAGAATGTAATTGCTTATTCTTGACCCTTGCATTAAAAAATATTCCTTAATATATTTAAGAGTCATAACCTGGTGCAGTTTTATTAATACAGCTGAAAATGGGTTCATCAGAAAAAATAAAGATTTTAATACAAATGTTTAATCCACCACCTGTGAGTAATCTGATTATAAATAACTGAAAATGACTTTAAAAAAACTATTCAGAACCATTTACTAATTTCATTGGTACACACAAGTGAGTTTATTAGTAAATTAAATATTTTCTTATATTTAAAAGCTTTTAAAATGTGCCTATTAATGTCCTTACACCTAAACAAAAAGCTTAATTTTAAGAGCCTCCTCAAAGGCCTGCAAATGGGTGCAATTGGTGGAAACTCATCATATTGGTCAATTCGATCTGGGGGAGTACTCAATTTTATGGGCAGAGCCAGCTTCCGATGCAATGTTTCTTAAACCAGCACAAAAGATCACAAAAATGTGATTTGCGCTGAACATAACTTGCGCTTTAAATTCCTCAATCTTTTGCACTAGTTTGGCCTATTTCGGACCTAGTGGAAACTCTAGACAGTGCAGTTTACTTTAATGAGTTTAAGAATCAGTTACAGTGATTATACAAGGTTTGGATAAATATGTTTGATGTTGGTCAAGTCAATTATTATTGCCGAACTACTTGGTAACTGTTATTAAATTGTTGTTCTATGTGATTGTGCTGAAGATCCCGTTGTCAGTAAATCTAATGGTTATACAGGTTGTGCATCCAAAATATGGAGTTCCAGAATCCCTGCCGTGGTGGGATTTGAACATGTCTCTGGATTATTAGTCCAGGCCTTTGGATTACTAGTCCAGTAACATAACCATTACGTTACCATACCATTATCCTGCCATTATGATGTTGTATCAATTTATTCACAATGGCAAGCTTCATGTGATTTTATTCATTGATTGATGATGTTTTTACAGGGTATTCTAGTTTAACATGAAATTTTGTTTTGCAATAGGATCTCACCCTAGATCAGTTTAAATATGAATTAGCTTGCCACATTTGTAGATTAAAATGAAATAAATTTGACTATTAGTAAAATACATAGGTATTGGGCTAGAGTTTTCTCTCAAATCGCCCATTTACCGCCCATTTACCACCCAGTTACCACTCAGAAATACAAGTTTCGTCGAAAAAAATACATTTACTGCCCAGATACCGCCTGTTGCCAAATTCCACAGTCATTACCACTGGGCGGTATTCAATACTGTCTGCCCATATATTACCGCCCAAATACCGCCCAATATGGAAGTTTCAGCATTACAATCCGTTTACCACCGGACCTTAATACCGTCCTGAAAAAGCAAGTCTTACTGGATCTTAAGTGGATCTTGTGGGCGGTATGGACACAGATCTGACAGGTTTGTTTCATATTACACGGATCTTTATAGTTCTCCACAGTTTGTTGTATTTTTAAATGGATTATAGTATTTTCTAGTGTTAGGCAACAATATAAATGGTCTAATAAAGCCTTATTTACTCCTTTAGTCTCTCTCACTCACTAGTCTCACTCACATTAGTCTCACTCAATACCCTCCAGTCTCACTCCCCCCCAGTCTCTCTCACCAGCCAGTCTCTTACCCCTCCCAGTCTCTCTCACCCCCTACCCCATCTCTCCCCCCCGTCTCTCCTCCCCCCAGTCTCTCTCATCCCCAGTCTCTCTCACTCCCCAATCTCTCCTCCCCCCAGTGTCTCTCACCCCCAGTCTCACCCCCAGTCTCTCCTCCCCCCAGTCTCTTTCACCTCCCAGTTTCTCTCACCCCTCCCAGTCTCTCTCCCCCCCACCCCATCTCTCCCCCCGTCTCTCCTCCCCCCCAGTCTCTCTCACCCCCAATCTCTCCTCCCCCCAGTGTCTCTCACCCCCAGTCTCTCTCACCTCCAGTCTCTCCTCCCCCCAGTCTCTCCTCCCCCAGTCTCTCTCACCCCCCAGTTTCTCCCCCTCATATCTATCTCACCTCCCAGTCTCACCCCCTACAGTGATCTCACCCCCCCACCCCCCACAGCGACCTCACTCTTTTCCCCCCCACAACGCTCTCACTGTCTCCCCCACCCCTGCACAGTGATCTCTCCACTGCCCAACAGCGGTCTCACTCTCTCCCCACCCCCCACAGCAATCTCACTCTTCCCCCGCCCCCACAGCGATCTCACTCTCTCCACCGCACCCCCCCCCCCCACCCCCCGCCCACACCACAGTGATCTCACACTTCCCCTTCCCCTCCCCCTCTCCTCCCGCACAATATGATCTCAGGCCGGCAGTCTCTGGCCTCTCGTCGGTGCCTCTCGGGGTGTGGGGTGGGGGCAGAGCTTGACAGTTGCGCACGTGTGCGCACAACTTGGAAGCCGAAGATTCCTGAGTTGATTGGCCTGCTCTGCCACACACCGCCTGCTGCACTTCGCTCCCGCACTGCTTCGCCGCCGCCGACATGGAGCACCCAAAAATCGCGGGAGCGCGCACCAGCAGCATTCCGGCGGTTGACTAAGACGCAACCGTCGGAACACCGCTAAGGATCAGGCGGGAGCGATTTAAAAGGAAAATCCAGACCAATATATGTTTAGTTTGCAAGACTCTTTCAATTTTATAGCTCGGATCGAGAAAATATTTTACAAGAGGAGAAAAAACATTTTTTAACCAGCTAACAGATTAGAATGATGACTTAACAGCTATCAACTTTAATTTTAAAAACAAAGCTCTTTTTAGTGGATCCTCTTTTCAAAATTATTGGAGTATATTTAACAAAAATCAATTGAATATGATTCATAACCCATATTTATGCTTACTTGATAACTCATAAGCAATACAGTATAAAGGAGTTACACTCAGCTCGCTCTATGATATCCCACAGGTCTTTCCCATCTATACTGATATAATGAAAATCAGGTAAAAAATTTAAACCTTAAGATAAAAATGGAAATGTTGTATACTATTTTTGAAATGTGAAGTAATTGCTGAATGGGTTGTGGATGGTTTTGGTACCATTACTTTGAACAGTTTTTCTCTCAATGCCATTTGTTCTCAACTATGAGACAGTCTGTGTAAGATAGGAAAGAAAATAATGGAATTGATTTTATATTACGTATAAATTTCCTTAATTAAAGCAATGGGTATGGCATTTCCTGATATAAAACCAGCATTTGTGCCTCTCATAGCCCCAGAATAAAAAAGAACCATTCCTCTCCCCACAGTTTAATAAGAAAAAGTGACCTTGCTTTTTGGATGGTAAGCATCAATTTTGAATTTTGCTCAACAATATAATAGGGACCATGGGTGCCACACTTCTTATGCCAATTCTGCATTATGACACAGAAACAGCCCCAAAAAGATCACAGGCATGCTTCAGAAGCTGGTGTATTAAAAATGAAATAAAATGATATGTAGTGCAATCTGGCTGCATGCAACATTGTTGGAGCCAAAACAAAATATGACTTGTGTTGGTGCACATAAAGAAACAAAGAAAGGCCCATTGTTCTGTCGTTAATACTGATGGTCAATTTGGTTACTACCAGAAAGAGGAATAATACCACTTTAGTTCTACTAGAACAAAAAATAAGGTTGCAAACTGGAATAATTAAAGCCTTTTTAAAGTTCAGGGGCTAAAGTTTCCTCGTTTTTTTGCATGATTAACTCCCACCTAACGTCCATTTTACTGCTGAAATGACATATAATGCCCATATATCACCCATTTAGCTCCAAAATGGAAACGGACGGGTATTTTTCAGAAACTTATCGCTGAGCATTACTTTCCCGATGGGCGTAACGCCGGGAAAAAATAATACCGTCTGCCCACTTTTTTGGGGCGTAATCATCAGAATGGGCGAAATCAATGCCTGTAATATCGGCCAACGTTACTTTACGCGCGGAATTAACGGCGAGATTCAATAATAGCGCCTGCCCATTTTTTTTGCCGTGAAGAGTACATTTGGTGTAACTAACGCCCAGTAGATCGCCCACCGTCACTTTCACTACCTCGCACACATATTGGCCACAATATCGGTTGCCCAAAATACCGCCCAGAAAAAGTGAAAACATAGAAACTGAGAAACATAGAAAATAGGTGTAGGATTAGGCCATTCGGTCCTTTGAGCCCGCAACACCATTCAATAAGATCATGGCTGCTCATTCCCTCAGTACCCCTCTCCTGCTTTCTCTCCATACCCCTTGATCCCTTTAGCCATAAGAGCCATATCGAACTCCCTCTTGAATATATCCAATGCACTGGCATCAACAACTCTCTGCGGTAGGGAATTCCACAGGTTAACAACTCTCTGAGTGAAGAAGTTTCTCCTCATCTCAATCCTAAATGGCCTAACCCTTATCCTAAGACTATGTCCCCTGGTTCTGGACTTCCCCAACATCGGGAACATTCTTCCCGCATCTAACCTGTCCAGTCCTGTCAGAATCTTATCTGTTTCTATGAGATCCCCTCTCATCCTTCTAAACTCCAGTGTATAAAGGCCCAGTTGATCCAGTCTCTCCTCATATGTCAGTCCAGCCATCCCGGGTATCAGTCTGGTGAATCTTCGCTGCACTCCCTCAATAGCAAGAATGTCCTTCCTTAGATTAGGAGACCAAAACTGAACACAATATTCCAGGTGAGATCACACCAAGGCCCTGTACAACTGCAGCAAGACCTCCCTGCTCCTATACTCACATCCCTAGCTATGAAGGCCAACATACCATTTGCCTTCTTCATCGCTTGCTGTGCCTGCATGCCAACTTTCAATGACTGATGAACCATGACACCCAGGTCTCGTTGCAACTCCCCTTTTTCTAATCTGCTGTCATTCAGATAATATTCTGCCTTCGTGTTTATGCCCCCAAAGTGGATAACCTCACATTTATGCACATTATACTGCATCTGCCATGCATTTGCCCACTCACCTAACCTGTCCAAGTCACCCTGCAGCCTCTTAGTGTCCTCCTCACAGCTCACACCGCCACCCAGTTTAGTGTCACCTGCAAACTTGGAGATATTACACTCAATTCCTTCATCTAAATCACTAATGCGTATTGTAAAGAGCTGGGGTCCCAGCACTGAGCCCTGCGGCACCCTACTAGTCACTGTCTGCCATTCTGAAAAGGACCCGTTTATCCTGACTCTCTGCTTCCTGTCTGCCAACCAGTTCTCTATGCACATCAGTACATTACCCCCAATACCATGTGCTTTGATTTTTCACACCAACCTCTTGTGTGGGACCTTGTCAAAAGCCTTTTGAAAGTCCAAATACACCACATTCACTGGTTCTCCCTTGTCCACTCTACTAGTTACATCCTTAAAAAAATTCCAGAAGATTTGTCAAGCATGATTTCCCATTCATAAATCCATGCTGACTTGGACCAATCCTGTCACTGCTTTCCAAATGTGCTGCTATTTAATCTTAAATAATTGATTCCAACCTTTTCCCCACTACTGATGTCAGGCTAACCGGTCTATAATTACCCTTTTTCTCTTCCTCCTTTTTTGAAAAGTAATGTTACATTAGCTACTCTCCAGTCCATAGGATCTGATCCAGAGTCGATAGACTGTTGGAAAATGATCACCAATCCATCCATTATTTCTAGGGCCACTTCCTTAAGTACTTTGGGATGCAGACTATCAGGCCCCGGGGATTTATCGGCCTTCAATCCATCAATTTCCCAACACAATTTCCCGCCTAATCAGGATATTCTTCAGTTCCTCCTTCTCACTAGACCCTCGGTCCCCTAGTACTTCCACAAGGTTATTTGTGTCTTCCTTTGTGAAGACAGAACCAAAGTATTTGTTCAACTGGTCAGCCAGTTCTTTGTTCCCCATTATAAATTCACCTGAATCTGATTGCAAGGGACCTATGTTTGTCTTCACTATTCTGTTTCTCTTCACATATCTATAGAAGCTTTTGCAGTCAGTTTTTATGTTCCCGGAAAGCTTCCTCTCATACTCTATTTTCCCCCTGCTAATTAAAACCTTTGTCCTCCTCTGCTGAATTCTAAATTTCTCCTAGTCCTCAGGTTTGCTGCTTTTTCTGGCCAATTTATATGCCTCTTCTTTGGATTTAACACTATCCTTAATTTCCCTTGTTAGCCACGGTTGAGCCACCTTCCCCGTTTTATTTTTACTCCAGACAGGGATGTACAATTGTTGAAGTTTATCCATGTGATCGTTAAATGTTTGCCATTGCCTATCCACGGTCAACCCTTTAAATATCATTTGCCAGTCTATTCTAGCCAATTCACACCTCATATCATCGAAGTTCCTTTCGTTAAGTTCAGGACCCTGGTCTCTGAATTAACTGTGTCACTCTCCATCTTAATAAAGAATTCTACCATATTATGGTCACTCTTCCCCAAGGGACCTCGCACAACAAGATTACTAATTAGTCCTTTCTCATTACACATCACCCAGCCTAGGATGGCCAGCCCGCTAGTTGGTTCCTCGACATATTGGTCTAGAAAACCATCCCTAATACACTCCAGGAAATCCTCCTCCACCGTATTGCTACCAGTTTCGTTAGCCCAATCTCTATGTAGATTAAAGTCGCCCATGATAACTGCTGTACCTTTACTGCACGCCTCCCTAATTTCATGTTTGATGCTGTCCCCAACCTCACTACTACTGTTTGCTGGTCTGTACACAACTCCCACTAGCGTTTTCTGTCCTTAGGTATTCTGCAACTCCACGCATACTGATTCCACATCATCCAAGCTAATGTCCTTCCTTACTATTGCGTTAATTTCCTCTTTAACAGCCACGCTACCCTACCTCCTTTTCCTTTCTGTCTATCCTTCCTGAATGTTGAATATCCCTGGATGTTGAGTTCCCAGCCTTGGTCACCCTGGAGCCATGTCTCCGTGATGCCAATTATATCATATTCACTAATTGCTGCCTGTGCAGTTAATTCGTCCACCTTATGAATACTCCTCACATTGAGGCACAGAGCCTTCAGGCTTGTCTTTTTAACACACTTTGCCCCTTTAGAATTTTGCTGTAATGTGGCCCTTTTTGATTTTTGCCTTGGGTTTCTCTGCCCTCCACTTTTACTTTCCATCTTGCTAACTTTTGCTTCTGCCCCCATTCTACTTCCCTCTGTCTCCCTGCATAGATTCCCATCCCCCTGCCATATTAGTTTAACCCCTCCCAACAGCACAGAAAACACTCCCCCGAGGACATTGGTCCCGGTCCTGCCCAGGTGCAGACCATCCGGTTTGTACTGGTCCCACCTCCCCCAGAACCGGTTCCAATGTCCCAGGAATTTGAATCCCTCCCTTCTGCACCACTCCTCAAGCCACGTATTCATCTCAGCTATCCAGCAATTCATACTCTGACTAGCACGTGGCACTGGTAGCAATCCTGAGATTACTACCTTTGAGGTCCTACTTCTTAATTGAACTCCTAGCTCCCTAAATTCATCTTGTAGGACCTCATCCCATTTTTTACCTATATCTTTGATACCTATATGCACCACGACAACTGACAGTTCACCCTCCTGCTCCAAAATGTCCTGCAACCACTCCGAGACATCCTTGACCCTTGCACCAGGGAGGCAACATCCTGGAGTCTCGATTGCGGCCGCAGAAACGTCTATCTATTCACTTTACAATAGAATCCCCTAACACTATAGCTCTCCCACTCTTTTTCCTGCCCTCCTGTGCAGCAGAGCCACCCATGGTGCCATGGACTTGGCTGCTGCTACCTTCCCCTGATGAGTCATCCCCCCCAACAATACCCAAAACGGTGTATCTGTTTTGAAGGTGGATGACCACAGGGGACCTCTGCACTACCTTCCTTCCACTGCTCTTCCTGTTTGTCATCCATTCTGTATCTGTCTGTGTAACCTTTACCTGCGGTCTGAGCAACTCACTAAATGTGCTATTCACGATATCCTCAGCATTGCGCATGCTCCAGAGTGAATCCACCCGCAACTCCAGTGCCGCAATGCGGTCTATCAGGAGCTGCAGCAGGATACATTTACCGCACATGAAGTCGTCAGGGACACTGGAAGTGTCCCTGAGTTCCCACATAGCACAGGAGGAGCATAACACATGTCTGAGCTCTCCTGCCATGACTTAACCCCGAGATTAACTTAATTTGGCAACAACAATGAGAAAGGTTCCCTACTGATAAAGAAAAGGAAAACTACTCACCAATCACCAGCCAATCACTCACCCCCTTGGCTGTGACGTCAACTTTCGATTTCTTTCTACTTCTTTGTTTACCTTCTGCCCCTGCAGCTGCACCAGCCTGCCTCACAAACTGCCGCCCGAATTCCCGCCTGTCCGATGCTGCTCCTCAACTCCCTGGACTCGCGCAGGGCCTTTTATAGGCCTCACGAACTGCCGCCCAAATTCCCGCCTCTCTGACACTGCTCCTCGACTCCCCGGACTTGCGCTGGGCCTTTTATACGCATCACGAACTGCCGTCCGAACTCGCGTCTCTGTGACGCTGCTCCTTGACTCTCTAGACTCGCGCTGGGCCTTTTATAGGCCTCATGAACTGCCGCCCGAACTCCCGCCTCTCCGATGCTGCTCCTCGACTCTCCGGACTCGCGCTGAGCCTTTTATAGGCCTCATGAACCACTGCCCGAGCTCCCGCCTCTCCGACGCTGCTCCTCGATTCCCCGGACTTGCGCTGGGCCTTTTATAGGCCTCACGAACTGCCGCCCGAACTCCCACCTTGCTGACGCTGCCCCTCGACTCCCCGGACTTGCGCTGGGCCTTTTATAGGCCTCACGAACTGCTGCCCGAACTCCCGCCTCTCCGACTGTTCTGAACTAAAGCCAGCGGTGTGGCTGTCTTTTTTAAAAATCGCAGGTTGCTTCACTCAAAAGGCTGCTTTTACTTCGAGGGAGTTTGCATTGACTCTGGAATTCTTCTCAGGTGAAGTGACCATCTCAACAGACATATTTTCAGACTCTGGACTATTTGGGGTTTACTCTCGGTGTATTTTACTGAGGAAATTATTGCTTCTGATCAATTGCTATTATACTTTCATTGCAATGGGGCCAGTCATTTCTCGGCCTGCATCGATTAATACGCAGATGCTGCAGAGTGCAATGGCTCAATGTGTGATGCACATCATTATGTCCTCAATTTAAGACGTGCAAGAATGAGGAGGAGGACCAGACCATACACACCCCGCATGTACAAGGAAAAGAGGTCTTACCTCGACGTGTCCGACCACACCTGCCTTCAGAGACTCACTTTCACAAGGTGGTGAGCAATGAAATATGTGAGCTCATCAGGCCACATATGCAGCCTGCCATCAGGGTATCAGTGCCAGTGGAAGTCAAGGTCACCGCGGCACTGTCTTTCTATGCGTTCGGTTCCTTTCGGGCCTCTGTGGTTGAAATTTGCCCTCTGTCTCACCATGCCACCCATCGCTGCATTAGACAGGTCACGGAGGCCCTGTACGCGAGAAAGATGGACTTTATCAGCTTCTCCATGACCACGGAGCACGGAGTCTCAGACTGACAGGACTGGAGCATTCTACCACATTGCTAAGTTCCCCAGGGTGCAGGGAGCTATACAGTGCACTCATATCACTCTCAGGACCCGGAGCATTTTTGTAACAGAAAGGATTTCACGCCCTGAAGGTCCAACTAGTTGTCGACCACAACCAGATCATAATGGCAAATCTCCAGGCACCTTCGATGAGGCTCACAGCCTGCGTGAGAGCGCTGTCTCTGACATCTTTAAGAGTCAGCATCAAGAACAATGCTGGATGTTTGGTCATAACTGATATGACCTAGCCACCTGACTGATGGCCCCCCTGTGTGACACCCACACCGAGGCCGAGAAGCGATACAACCAGAGCCACAGAGACACACGCAATGTGGTCCACAAAACAATAACTGTGCTTGAGCAGCGTTTCAGATGTCTTGACCACTCAGGAGGGGAGCTACAATACAACCCTGAGCAAGTCGGTAAATTCGTGGTCATGTGCTCCATGCTGCACAATCTGGCTATCAGGAGGGGCCAAGAATTGTCAGAAGGGACTGATGCTCCACCTCAGGCCAGAGAGGAAGAGGACAATGAGGTGGTGGACATTGACCTAGGGCCAGACAATCAGGCTGGCTATGAAACCATGCCCACGACCCCCGCCAGACTGCAGGAAAGGGCCCTTGGTGGCTACATAGCTGCAAGACTCTTACGTGAGGAGCTGATATCGGAACGATTTGTCTGAAAGAACTTTGCTGTGAGTGACAACGCTGACACACTGCTGTTTGTGTGCAGCTCAGACATCAATGGTGCCCATCACCTTGGTGCCAGTTAAAGTTTACGTTGATTGAAGTTAAGTTTTTTTTAACCCTTTAATGTTAAGGAATCACCAGTGTGGAACAGTCCAGGTATCTGAGATAATGCGCAACAAGTTTATGTTAAGTAAAAAAAATTTTATACCAATATTGGTCTGAAATCATAAGTATCACGGGCAAAAACACCCAACCCCCGCCCACACCCCACTTTTCCCACCATTGACATCAATGAAATGTTCAACATGTCCAGCAACACAGAATACAAATGCAAAGCAGGAGGGTGGTCCCCTCTCCCCATACATTACAGCAAATTGCATACACCCAGATGGAGATATAACACAGCCATCACCTGCGGACATGCACCTCACTTTCCTTCCCCCTTCCCATTCTTCTCCCCGCTTCTATCCCTTCCCCTCTTTGCTCCATGTCGCCTGGCTGAGGAGCTCCTCAGGCGGTGCCTCATTGGGGGGATGAAGGCAGATGCGGTGGTTGCACGGGTACGGGAGCGGGAGGTGCTGAGGGGGCAACATTCTCTGATGCAGAAGCAGGATCTTGGTCCTTGCTCTCATTTGTTGTTCGCAGTGGTGGTGCGGAACCTAGGGCTGGAATGCTGCGCTCGGGGACCACTGGGAGTCCTGTGCCAGCAGTGTTCCTGGATATTGCATCCAGGGCCTCCACCATCTGCGGAATGTACTCAGTCATGGTGGCCAGGTGTCAGGATATGCCCCCCAATGCTTCGATGAGCTGGTCACCAAAGTCTACAGTCCTCCTGGACAACTGTACCACCTCTCCGCTCTCATGTGGTGCTCGTGGAACAGACCTGCTGTGTCTACAAGGCCTCTGCGGGGTCGGCGCCGTCATGAGGACAAATGGGGTGCCTTGTGGCGAGGTGCTTGGGGCAGGTACCTCCTGAGTGGAGGCGGGAATGACCGGAGGACCAGTAGATGGCCTTGGGGTGGAATGGCTTCTGGAGTGTGGCGATACATTTTCCTCGAAGTCCAAGCTCTCATCTGTAGAGAACAGACCCAGTGGATTGATGGGTGAGAATCGGAGCTCCTCAGCACCAGATGTAGGATCGTCCGGAGAGTCGGACCCCGCGCCCCCACCTCCTGGCCTCTGCGGTCTTGCCTGGGGTCGCGCTGCTGGCTGAGCTACAAAAGAGAAATGAGATTATTAGAGTAGAAGGGGCTGCTAGGGTCACAAGCTGAGTCCAGCGCTACACACAGCATATGCACAACAAAAGCACCACCGCTCTTAAAGTCATCACAGACATCACATTTCATACCATCAACAGATTTGCATTGCAATGATTTTCATTAGGCCAGCATTATTTCTAGGAAAATTTTAGAAATCTATCATAAATATGATTGTTCTGATATGAGTGGGTGTGGCATCTATTGACTTTACATCACACAATGGTGTAAGCTTTACTCACGTGGCATTACTTCAGGGTCTGCAGATACTTTTGTGGCTGTCCGGGTGTGCTTCCCCACGAGTGCGAGCACCCGCTCCTCCGTCTCAGTGATGTCGCTGGGGACTAATGGCCCTCCCACCCGTTCGTCTCTGCACGGACCTCATCGTCGATAGCTTAAAACATAAGAACATAAGAAATAGGAGCAGGAGTAGGCCATAAGGCCCCTCGTGCCTGCTCCTTCTTCTGTAAAAGGTGGCAGGACGACATGGCATGAGATCATTGTGTGATATCATTGCTACATACTGTCACAGAGACTGATACAACACATAACCGACAGAATCATGCTTATTATGATAATTATCATTCTTTACCTAAAGACGTGCACTGTGACCGCAGGCTTTGAGTAAAACATTCCCGGTAAAAGTGAAAGACCTCACATCTGCTGATAGTCACTCATGACTGTTACAAATCAAATTATATAAATATATAAGTGCATGTAAATCAATGTAATACTTACTCTTGCGGATTCCACAAGGTAATTCCATCGTTTGTGCCATTGGTTGTCCTCACGGACCTTGTTGGCTACCGACGAGATCACCTCTGCTATCTCGGCCTATATCTTCTGGTAGGTCTTTAGGGTGGGCTTCCCACGCCCTCCCTGTGTCAAATCACACCATTGTAACGCGCCCTTCTGCAGGAGGGAGACATTTGACTTGTCTGAGAACCTCCTCGCTCTTTTGCACCCTCCAATGTGCTCCTCTTCCACCTCATTGCTCTCTCCAGCATCCGTCGCCACAGCGTGCTGTGATGCCTCCTCCTCTCCCTCCATTATTAGCCAAATTCGGGCAAATATGTGTCTGGTAACAGTTCATTTTTATTTCCCTATTTGCTGTAAAACTCTAAAGTCTCCCTTCTTCCTTCCAAAGCAGCCTCACCGCACCCACACACGCCTTCAGTCCCTCTCAGCTCCCTCTCTCTCTGTCTCCTCTTCTGCGCATATCATGATGACCCTTGACCTTCTGAATTGCAGGAATCGAATGTTGCCATGCCGTTGCTAAGGACGGCGACACTTTACGGCAGAAGGTCAGCGAGATTTAACGCTACCGCCCAGTTCATATCGCTCGCAGTAAAGCCCAATTTCAAAAATGGAGACTAGGTGCTTTGAGAATGGGCGAGAAGCCGGCGATCTGAAAACCCATTTTTACCCCTCACGCCGGAAATAATGCCCATTTTTGGGCGATAAGCTCAAAAGTGTAAAATCTAGTCCCAGGTAACTAAGGATATATTCACACTAGGGCTAGAAATTGGCAAATGTTTTTTAGCGCTATTCGCGATTAACAACTTTTGTTTTCTACTGAAATAACGGCAAGAACTTAATGACAAAAATTGGTCAAATGGTTTGTAACTTTTGGCGATGCGCTAAAAAGTGCTGTTTTTGTGTGATGAAACTGAATTTTTCGGCGCTAAAAATAATGCCCGTTCTGCGCATGTGCAAAAAAATATATTTTTTTCCCCCCAGTTTTTTTCCATGGAACTTCCTGGAACCTTCCAGGTCACGGATGGGGGCGTCCACGCATGCGCAGTACACCCAGGGCTGAATCAGACATTTTCAGAGTCCCTTTAAACTTCAGCAGAGTTCACCATAGTTCAACACTGGTGTTCCAAAAACTAAAAATGCAGGGCGATTTAGATAGGAAGAGGGCCAGGATATTTACACAGGTCGCAAATGTGGCCCTGGTCAGTGCTGTAGAGAACAGATGGGGCGAGATTGCATGGAAAGGTCGTGGAAAACTGCACCTATCTGTTATGAAAGAAATGTGGAAACGTGTGGCAGAACGGGTTTCCGCAGTGGACTCCATCAAGAGGACCTATCTCCAGTGCAGGAAGAGATGGCATGACCATTGCAGGGTAGCCAGAGTAAGTAATCATTTATATTTATGCACTCCAATTACTTAAATTGTAAATGTGATACATGTTGGTATCGCTTGGCTTCTAATTGTCACACATTATAAAGACTGCTTTTTGACATAATAAAAGATGTTTCTGCACTTCGATGTTTTCGTGATGAACAACGTGCAAGTAAAGTGCAAGGGCCATTAAATAGAGCACTGTATTAAATGCACACAGTATGGATTAAGTGCTTTGATGACTATTTGTGTGTAGCAGAAGAGCAGAAGGACCCTCTGTTAAAAATTTCTATTGCGATCTTTGCAGGGAAAGTTGTCGCACAACCGCCGACAGCAACGTAAAACAGGTGGCGGTCCAGCAACACTGGTCCCACTCAGCCACCTTGAAATTAGTGTGGCAGATCTGATGGGTGCTTCACAGAAATCGACTACCCGTGCGGATGCTGAGCCCACGGTGGACACTGATGAGGGTAAGTCCTGCAAAATCCAAGGTCTGGTTTGGCTCAGTGTTAAGTACTGTCTGTGAGCTCGGCTTCGGTTTATGTGATGTACTGTATTGTGATCGGGCTAGGGTTCAATTAATGCAATGTACTGTCAGTCGTCGACATGTGATGCAGTAGTGGTGGTCCTTCAAATGAGCCTGCCCTATGTGAGCATACTCATGTCACCGTGCCCTCCTCCCCTGCTGCTAGCCAGTCATCTGTTCTTTTATATTTTGCAGATGTGGATTCAGACTCATCGGAGATGACAGAGGACCCCCCCAGCTCGACTGATGGCACTGTCGAGGACACCAACCTCAACCCTGCTGAGGAACCTCCACAGGAGGAGGAGGAAGAAATTCACATGGGTTGGGGGGGGGTGGTGGTGGGTGTGGGGGAGGCCATGCAGGCACAAAGGGCTTCAGCTGCAGCCAACAGTCGGAGGAGGAGGAAAGTGGGACATTCCCTGGCTATCCAGCATCCGAGATCCCGGGTCCCAGTGGGTTGCAGCAAAGCACACCCAGGGCAGAAGCCCGTCTGCCGTCTGTGTGGTGACTGAGCAGGCAAACAGAGAAATTGATTTGGTGAGAAAGTCTGGAGAGAGCATCCAGCACAGCAAAGAGCTCCTCGAGGTCATGGGTGGGATCTCGGGAAACATTGCAGCACTATCTGCAGATATTAGGAAGGGTTTTTCACAGCTAGTAGCTACAACGTGGGAGAACACCGAGGCTGTCAATGCCCAGCGGCAATTGATGGTCTCGACTCATGGCACTTCAGTTCCCAGTGTCATGACATACAGACTGACAAAACCAGTCAGTGTTGAGGCTGAGCAACAGGCCTTCTCCAGGGTTTCCATTGGCATCTCCTACATCTGTCCCCAAACAAGTGCAGTGCCCTGGCTGCGCTGCTAATTAATGTCTTGGGACCACAGGGGGTAGGGGTAAGCCCAAGGCCAAGGGCAACAATGGACAGGGGTGGAGGGGATTCAAATTACGGCGGGAGGGGGAAAGTTGGCTGCAACTGAAGGATGTTTGGTGCAGGGGTAGTTGTTGATGTTGTTGTTTTGCTATTCTTTTGTTGTTGTTACATAGAAACATAGAAAATAGATGCAGAAGTAGGCCATTCGGCCCTTCGAGCCTGCACCACCATTCAATAAGATCATGGCTGATCATTCCCTCAGTACCCCTTTCCTGCTTTCTCTCCATACCCCTTAATCCTTTAGCCGTAAGGGCCATATCTAACTCCCTCTTGAATATATCTAACGAACTGGCATCAACAACTCTCTGTGGTAGAGAATTCCATTGGTTAACAACTCTCTGTTAAGCAAGGTGCAGCAGGTAATCAGGAAGGCGAATGGAATGTTGGCCTTCATTGCGAGAGGGATGGAGTACAAAAGCAGGGAGGTCCTTCTGCAACTGTATAGGGTATTGGTGAGGCCGCACCTGGAGTACTGCGTGCAGTTTTGGTCGCCTTACTTAAGGAAGGATATACTGGCTTTGGAGGGGGTACAGAGACGATTCACTAGGTTGATTCCGGAGATGAGGGGGTTACCTTATGATGATAGATTGAGTAGACTGGGTCTTTACTCATTGGAGTTCAGAAGGATGAGGGGTGATCTTATAGAAACATTTAAAATAATGAAAGGGATAGACAAGATAGAGGCAGATAGGTTGTTTCCACTGGTCGGGGAGAATAGAACTAGGGGGTACACCCTCAAAATACGGGGGAGCCAATTTAAAATCGAGTTGAGAAGGAATTTCTTCTCCCATAGAGTTGTGAATCTGTGGAATTCTCTGCCCAAGGAAGCAGTTGAGGCTAGCTCATTGAATGTATTCAAGTCACAGATAGATAGATTTTTAACGAATAAGGGAATTAAGGGTTATGGGGAGCGGGCGGGTAAGTGGAGCTGAGTCCACGGCCAGATCAGCCATGATCTTGTTGAATGGCGGAGCAGGCTCGAGGGGCTAGATGGCCTACTCCTGTTCCTAATTCTTATGTTCTTATGTTCTTATTTTCTATGAGTGAAGAAGTTTCTCCTCATCTCGGTCCTAAATGGCTTACCCCTTATCCTTAGACTGTGTCCCCTGGTTCTGGACTCTCCCAACATCGGGGACATTCTTCCTGCATCTAACCTGTCCAGTCCCGTCAGAATTTTATATGTTTCTATGAGATCCCCTCTCATCCTTCTAAACTCCAGTGAATACAGGCCCAGTCGATCCAGTCTCTCCTCATATATCAGTCCAGCCATCCTGGGAATCAGTCTGGTGAACCCTCGCTGCACTCCCTCAGCAGCAAGAATTGTTGTTGCTGATTGATTTGTTGTTATTTAAGTGACGTTTACAATTGAAAAGTTTAATATTCAAAATTTTTATTAAAGTCACAAAAGTTGCATTAAAGTACAACTGTACAAATGTTTAATAAATTTCAAATTATTTTTTCAACTAAACCAAACTTATGCAGTGTCTCATTTGCAGAATAACAGTGGGAAATAATCTACATGGTGGGATACAGTGGGCAGTCAATGATGAAACGTGCCATTCAGCCTTCATGCAAAGTGTTGAATTATCAGCTGCTGACGCAAGGCTCTTGCAGTGCCCTTCTCACACTTGTAGGCTGTATGTCTGCCTGTATGTGCTGGCATATCTCTGTGACCACTTCTTTTCGAAAGTGCAGCCTTCTAATGCACTGTGCCTCAGACAGGTGCAGGTATGAGCGTTGTTCTCTGAAGATGCATTGGGGGTAAGGCCTCCTCCCCATAAGTCTGCAACCGCTTTGATTATGCTGATACTGCTGTCGAATAAACCTTCTTCTAGGCTTCTGCTCGATAGCAAAAGCAGCCATCTATAATGGCAGAGATAACATAGACCCCATTCTTTTCAATGTCCTTAATAACGAAGTATAAACTCACAAAAACCTCAAAGTGTAAAACGCAGCCTTCCCTCCAAATGCTTTCATTCACTGAACTGTAGCTCTGTTTTTCAAGATGGCGTTATTGGACAATTTTCCAAAAACTGCAATATCGGAATATTTGATGCCAAGTGACGTCACAAAAATGGTCTCGAAAAAAGGTGGTCATTATTTTTTAACGCCGGCGTTAAACCACTGGCCAATATCGGAAAATATCGTTAAATTTTTTTAACGACAAAAAAAATGACGTTAATATGGTCACAATCCTGGCCAATTTCTAGCCCTCTATAGCTCAGAGCAAAGCCATTTTGCTGTCATTTCACTTTGCAACAGTGCAGTTATGATGTAAATGTGGTCTGAATATAGATTCAGGGCCCATTCTGACACCAGAGCAAAGAGCTGTGAGACGTCTAGCTCTGCTTTGCTTTGGAGTCAGTTTGGGCCTTGACACCAGATTTATACTCCACAAGTTTAAGGTCAGTGTGAAGCTGCAAAGGGTTTGCACTAAACTTGATGCTAAACTTGCATTGTAATGTAAATGTTATTTATTGATCATCAAGAAAATTCTCTTATTTATTTTGATTCCATCACACATTTCCAGAGCACTGTTTTTTTGTAAATAAGTACTGTAAATATATCCATAAAACAAAACTTTGAAATGATTTTAAATACAGTAAAAAAGCTCTGTACACATAGTAAAAGGTGATATCTATTAAAGATATTATAAGTGTTTATTGCCACTGGTTCCTAAAATATGTGGGTCTACTTTAATCACAATGGTCCTCTTAGATACAAACTGCAGGTCATAATGGGCCCAAGTTTGCCCCCAGGGTTAGAACGGTGTTTCTCCGTGTGGTGCACCGACTTTTTAGAACAGAAACGCGCCTATTATTTACCTTGGTATTCTCCCCTCCGTCTGGTCGATCCAGGCCCTTGGCACAGTGCAGCAGAATGCGTGGGGGGCTGAGCCAGGTCCCAGTGCTGAAAACACTGCCGGGACCTCTGCACATGCGCGCTAGAGTGTGTACGCATGTGCAGTAGCTCCAGGCCTCCGAGGCTGTGTGGGAGGGGCCTGAAGCACGCCGCCCCTAGCCCTGGCCGAATGGGCTGCCAGGGCGAAAATCTGACTCGGGCCTCCTTCCCTCCCCTCCCCTCCCCTATTTAGCTCCCGCTCCCCCCGCTTCCCTCCCTTCCTCCCGGTTAGCTCCCGCTCTCCCCTCCCTCCCTCCCTCCCTTTTAGCTCCCGCTCCCTACCCTCCCTCCTGTTTAACTCCTGCTCTCCCCCCATCTCTCTCCCCCCCCACTCATGTCGTCGGCGACGGGGCCCGCCCGGCATCATGCTGGGGTCGGACCCTGCCCAAAGTCTTCGGTGGCCCGGCACGGCTTCTACGTTGTCAGCGGGGCCCAGCCACACCGCTCGAAGTCTTCGGTGCGGCCCGTTCAGCCTCCCTCTCTCCCCCTCTCCTCTTCCCCCCTCTTCTTCCCCTTTCCTCTCCCCCCTCCTCTCTCCTTCTCTCCCTCCTCTTCCCATCCCTCCCTCCCCCTCCTCTCCCCCCTCCTCCTCTACCCCCTCCTCTCCCCCTTCTCTCCCTCCTCTTCCCATCCCTCCCTCCCCCTCCTCTCCCCCTCTCCATCCTCTCCCACTCCTCCTTTTCTCCCCCTCCTCTTCCCCTCCTCTCCCCATCCTCCTCCCCTCTTCCTCCCCCTCCTTTTCTCCCCCATCCAGAAACACAGAGAGACACTGACAGAGAGAGAGAGACACTGACAGAGAGAGAGGGAGAGACACTGACAGAGAGAAAGACACTGACAGAAAGACAGAGAGAGAGAGACACTGGGTGGGGCGTGGGGGGCCCTTCCCAGCATGCTGTTGGAGGGCTCTCGACGCTGCAGTCAGTGAGTAGAAATTTAATTTTTTATTTATTGATTGATTTTTTAAATTTTTTTTATTTTTAATGTTTTTTTTGATTTTATTGGTTGATTTATTGATTTATTTATCATTTATTATTGAAGATGGCTCCTTATTTGTAAAAGTGAAGTGTTTAGTGTTTGAAACCCCCCTTCCCCCCCATCTAACGTTCCCTACGCCTGATTTATAATTGTAGGCAAGGTTTTTCTGAGCGTACAAAAATCTACACTTACTCCATTCTAAGTTAGTTTGGAGTAAGTTTTCACTGCCTAAACTTGCAAAACAAGCATAAGTGGCTGGACACGCCCCCTTTTGAAAAAAAATCTGTTCTACAATGAAACTATTCTCACTCTCTAGAACTGGAGCAAACTAAATGCCGAGTATTGCAATTTCAAAGATGCTCCATTCTAAACTAGTTGCTCCAAAAAAATAGGAGCAACTCAGGCCGAAACTTGAGCCCAATAACTTTATGACTGTTTGGCTTATCTTGGTTTTAATTTTTTTCATATTCTTATTCATCATGATTTTCATCTGTTTAAAGCAAATTCCATGGCAATCAATTCCCTTGTAGTGAACAGCCTGTGGGATGTTTAACTAGCGATAAAATCTCCAGTTCTGACACTCCAATGTTTGTTTATTTTTATCCGATAATTCTAGCATGACATTTGTTGAAGGATGACAGAGGTCATAATGCAACATCACTCTTGCACTTATACGAAGGGTAGGGAATGAAATATGATCACTTAATAGCACATCTCAAGTCACAAAAACTCACCATAATTTATCTTTGTCAAAACTGCAAGTTTTTGAATGCTTCTGACAGACCTATTATTCTTTTGTTGATCAGATGAAATAGCCGTGCTTTAAATGTACCCACACTATTTAGAAATGAGAGTCTTTGGTAAGGGTATTTGAAAGTCAGAAAAATGCTTTATGTAAAGCTAGTATTTGTTTCTATTCAGCTGATACTAGTGAATCGGTAAAGCCTCTTGTGCATTTATCTGCTGATTACTGTAATAATACTTTGAGTCGCCAGCACTGGCACACATTCCTTTATAATGATTCTTATACTCACTAGATTGTAACATCATTCAAGCATTTAGTTAATTCTAGCTTATGTTGCTGACAAAACATCTGATTTTGCTCATTCTAAAGGATTGTTGTGCAGAGATATAGAGGCATCATAAAAGATTTTGAAAGGATTTTGATCTTAAATACTATGGGCTAGAATTTCCAATGGCTTCCAGCCCAGTTTCTGTGTGTGTTGGCCATTGTGGGTGATAATCAGGTAAGCGAAAAATTCCCTACCTGAGGTACGTCAGCGGTTTCGAGGCACTGCTGGGGAATGGGCTGCCAGTGTGCACCATCCTCAGGTTGCCCTGACGTGATATTTGGGCCAGCGGTGACCTGTAGGTGAGCCCACGAGGATCAGCGGAGCTGGGTGGTAGGTGAGTAGCTCTGCAAGGAAAAGGTTAGTCATTGGTTTTTTACTCATTATTTTTAAAATCTGTTGTGGTGATTTAGTTTAAAAGGATCTTGAAGATGTTTTTATGATTTTTTATGTGATGTTTTTTCAAAATTTACTTTTAGTGTTTTTCTGCTGCTAGGCCCGAGGTAAATTTTAGTGATTTTAAAATTTATCGCAGATTTTCTTTAGGAATCGCCCAGTTGACCATAAATTCTACTTTTTTGCCCAGATTGGGGGTGCAACATTCATGTCTTTTGCTCGGCGGATTAAAAAAATTTTGGGGAGGAGGTGTTCGCCGGTGATAACCTTCGGAATCTTAGCAGTCTTTTGGGTGGCAATCGGGCGCTGGCGGGCTGATAGAAAATTCTAACCCTATATGTATTCTGCATTGCAAACTGTTACAACAAGAATGGAAGTGAATAGCATTTGTTCTTCAAGTGTAAACATGGCGGCCATTCATATTAAAAAGAAAGAGGCATTTCACATATTGTTGGGGGTGGGGCTTAAAGTGCCACTATTGCTTGTGACAATCATTTTCCAACAGAAAGATGTACTTACATAACATTATAAAATGTCCCAAGCTGCTTTACAAAGGGGGAGAAAAATAGATAAAGGAAATAATGATAATGACAAGCCACGGTGACAAAAAAGCTTTGCCTAAAAGAAAGGTATTAAGGATTTAAAACTCCAGCATCAAGGAACATGGGGCCAGTGCAATGATTGATGGGAGTGATATGGAAGTGGAAGAAGTGTGGGACAGGATGGCCAATGAGTTCTGAAAAACTTGGAGTTTATGGAGGGTTGGGATTTTGAGCCAAGCAAACAGAGAATTGGAAAACTTAGTCTAGTGGTAAAAAAACATGGATAAGAATTTCAAAGGAGTGATGGAGGTGAACAATTTAGTGGAGGTGCTATTAAGTGTCTTAGTGATGGATTGAACCTGGGATTTTGCATGTCCTGAGTATGTGGTCAGATGGTGAAATTGGCAACAGAACAGGTTTATGGAGGTGGGTGAATATGAAGGTTTTGGTCTTCCCAATATTAAGTTTGTCCATGACTTGATGCCAGTCAGCCAGTCTGACAGCATGGAAGTGATTTGGGGGTCAAGAGCAGTGGTAGAGCTCAGTGTGGTCAGCATACATATGGAAGTTGACTTTGTGGCTATAGAGAATGCTGCAGTGTAGCAGCATCTGGATGAGGAAGAGCAGAAGGCCAAGGATAGATTCCAAAGACACCCAGGAAGTGACTATACAGGGGCAGGAAGCGAAGCTGTTGCTGTATAAGCACTGGGTGTTTTGGGACAGGTAGAAATGGGACATGTGAGAGTGGTCCCATGGAGATGGAGGAGGGGAAATGAATGACGATGGCGTGAGCAGGGTGGTAGCTGAACTGAAGGGATTCAAACAGGGAATTTTGGGAGAGGTAAGAACAGAGATGGGAGAGAATAAAAGGAGATTCAAAATGGGGCCATAGTTTGAGGGGGATGATTATGGCATTTTTGAAAGGCAGAGTGATTGTAAAGTCCTGTCCCCTCAGTACAGATTCACACGAGGCATGTAGTGAAGTCAAGGTCACTCTGGATCTGCACCTTTATTTCATAGCTCTGGAATGCTGCACTTGCCTGAGACCAGCCCTTATATACCTGTCTCTTGCAAGTGCATCTCTGGTGGTAAGGTATGCTGGTGGTTACAGGTCATATCTTATTACAGTCGTGTATAGCATGTTAGGATATAGTTATATAAAATAATGTAAGATACATGACATCACCCTCCCCCAAGGTCTTATTGTCTTTATAGGTTCCGTCCCTCAGGTGGTCTACGCTCTCGCGTGGAGCGTCTGAGTTGTTCAGTTGTTTGCCTTGGTGTCTGTTTTTCTTTGGGTGTGGTTGCTGGTATCTCGCCTGGGCTGTCTGTTGTTGGTAAATCTGCTTTTGACTTGGTCTACATGCCTCCGGTAGGTTTTGCCATTGTCCATTTGTACTACCAGTAGCCTGTTTCCTTCCTTGCCCGTTACTGTCCCTGCAAGCCATTTGGGACCCCTGCCATAGTTTAGTACAAACACTTTGTCCTCTATCTCATTCTATCTCCCCTTCGAATTTCTGTCATGGTACTCAGTCAGCTTACGGCGCTTTGCCTCAACGATTTTGTGCATGTCTGGGAGGATTAATGAGAGCCTTGTTTTTAAAGTCCTTTTCATCAACAGTTGCGCGGGGGGATCCCAGTCAATGAGTGCGGACGAGATCTGTATGCCAGCAGCAGTCGCGACAGGCAACCCTGCAGCATGGGACCTTGGATTTTAAGCATGCCTTGTTTAATGATTTGCACTGCTCTCTCCGCCTGTCCGTTGGAGGCCGGCTTGAACGGTGCCGTCTGTGGTCAATTATAAAGTCTTGGAATTCTGCGCCGGTGAAGCATGGACCATTGTCACTGACCAATATGTCAGGGATTCCGTGCGTTGAAAACATGGTTGCGAGGCTCTCCACAGTGGTGGAGGTTGTGCTCGAGTTTAAAATAGTGCATTCGATCCACTTTGAAAATGCATCTACAACTACGAGAAACATTTTGCCCATGAATGGGCCCGCATAGTCTACGTGCACCCGCGACCACGGTTTGGTAGGCCAGGGCCAGGGATTCAGTGGAGCCTCCCTGGGGGCATTGCTGAGTTGGGCACAAATGGTGCACCTTCGGACGCAGAGCTCCAGGTCCGCGTCAATACCAGGCCATCAGACGTGGGATCTGGCTTTGGCCTTCATGAGAACGATCCCCGGGTGCTCACGGTGGAGCTCCCGGACAAATGCCTCTCGGCCTCGCAGAGGCATGACTACTCGGCTGCCCCACATCAGGCAGTCTGCTTGTAGTAATAGCTCATGCATGCGCCTGTGAAAGGGTTTTAATTCCTCGGGGCAGGCATCGCGAGCCTCTGCCCAGTCACCGGTTAGGACACATCTTTTTACTAAGGATAATGTGGGGTCGCTGGCCGTCCAGGCTCTGATTTGGCGAGCCGTCATGGGCGAACCTGTGGACTCAAAGACATTGATTGCCATGACTATTTCACAGTCCTGTTCGTCAGACACTTCCGTGGTCACCAGGGGTAGCCTGCTGAGCACGTCAGCACAGTTGTCTGTGCCTGGTCTGTGCCTTATGGTATAGTCGTAGGAGGCCAGCATGAGTGCCCACCGTTGAATTCGTGCCGAGGCGTTGGTGTTTATTGCCTTGCTCTCAGATAAGAGGGACGTGAGGGGCTTGTGGTTGGTTTCTAATGCGAACTTGGCCCCGAAAAGGTATTGGTGCATCTTTTTGACACCGTACACGCACATGAGCGCCTCCTTCTCGACCATTCCGTACCCGCGCTCTGCCCACGAAAGTGACCTGGAGGCATAAACTATGGGTTGTAATTTGCCCGCACTATTGACATGTTGCAAAACGCACCCGACCCCATTCGCTGACGCATCGCATGTGAGAACTAGCTTTTTACCTGGGTCAAAGAAAGTCAAAACACTGTTGGAACACAGAAGATTGCGTGCCTTATTGAAGGCGTGTTCCTGGGCGTCCCCCCAAAACTAATCGCACCCCTTTCTCAGTAGCACGTGGAGAGGCTCCAGCAGCGTGCTTAAGTTCTGCATAAAGTTCCCAAAGTAATTGAGTAGCCCGAGAAAGGCGCGCAGTTCTGAGACCTTCCGGGGCCTGGGTGCTAGGCGAATTGCTTCTGTTTTGGACTCTGTTGGGCGGATTCCAATCCTTCTGCCCAAAATTCAACCTCGGGTGCAAACTTGGATTTCTTGACTCGTAGGCCTACCCGATCCAACCACTTTAGTACTTTCTCCAAATTACGGAGATGGGAGTCGGTGTCCCTGCCCGTGTTAAGTATGTCGTCTTGAAATACAACCGTCCCCGGGATGGACTTGAGCAGACTCTCCATGTTGCACTGGAATATAGCAGCTGCCGACCTGATGCCAAATGGGCACCGATTGTACATGAAAAGCCCTCGATGTGTGTTGATGGTGGTGAGTAGTTTGGATTCCTCGGTCAATTCTTGCGTCATATACGCAGATGTGTGGTCTAATTTTGAGAAAAGTTTACCTCCAGCCAATGTGGCAAATAAGTCCTCCGCTCTGGGCAGCGGGTACTGGTCCTATAGGGAGACTCTGTTTATGGTAGATTTGTAGTTCCCACAGATTCGTACGGATCCATCAGGCTTCATGACTGGGACGATGGGACTTGCCCAGTCGCTAAATTCCACAGGTGATATAATGCCTTCCCGCAGAAGCCTAGTTCGTGTTCAATCTTTTCCCTCATCACATAGGTTACAGCTCTGGCCTTGTGATGTACTGGTCTAGCATCCTGTGTGATGTAGATTTTGACTTTGGCCCCTTTGAAAGTGCCCACACCTGGCTGAAAGAGATGTTCAAATTGCTTTATAACTGTTGAGCAGGAGGTCCGTTCCTCTAATGACATGGTATGGACATCATCCCATTTCCAGTTTAGTTTTGCCAGCCAGCTTCTCCCCAGCAGTGCTTGGCGGGTCTCCGGGGACAATCCACAGGGGAAGTCGGTTCACTGTCCCTTTGTGTGTGACAGAGAGCATGGCGCTGCTGAGGACTGGTACAATTTCTTTGGTATAGGTCCTTAGTGTGGTGTCGACCCTTGTGAGTTTTGGTCTGTCTCTTTTATGCGGCCACAGTTGTTCAAATTGTTGAGCGCCCATGAGAGATTGACTCGCTCCCGTATCCAGCTCCATGTTGACAGATATCCTGTTGAGTAGGACCCTCATCATTATAGGAGGCGTCCTGTTGTACGAGCAGCGGCCATTGGTCGTGTTGACCCGCTGTACACCGGTGTCCCGGGTACTGTCCCCACCATCTTCTGGTCCGCTTTCCGACCCATCCGATTCGTATACCAGCCGAGCTGCCGTTTTTTTGCACATGCGGGCCAAATGCCCTGTATATTCACAATTTCTGCAAAGAGCCTGCTGAAATCGACATCCCTTTGCCGAGTGCCCACCCCCACACCTCCAGCACAGAACGGTTCCATTGTTGAAATAGTTTCCAAAGAATGAGCTGCATCTGGCTGATCTCTCTTGAGCTTCTCTCAGTTTGTAGTTGATTGCTCGCATTGTGGGTTGATGAGGTGTGAACGGCCGTTCCTGTGGCCCTTGATGGCTTCTGCCTGCTGTCGAGAACCTGTTCTCCCGGTTTTGTCTGTGCGTGGGGGTAGCAGCTTGTTTAGTGCTGTGAACTTCTTGTTCCAATATTTTGTTAGTTGTCGTACCTGCATTGTAAATCAACCTCGTTTATTTTTCCCCTACCAAGAATGTCTTTGCAACCAGTGCTGCTGCCTCTAAGGTCAGATTCTTGGTCTCTATGAGCTTTCGGAATATGCCTGCGTGGCCTATTCCTTCAATGAAAAAGTCTCTCAGCATTTCTCTCCTCAGTCCATCGGAGAACTCACATAAACTAGCCAACCTCCGAAGTTCCACCATGAAGTCAGGTATGCTCTGGCCCACACAGCGTCTGTAGTTGTAGAACCTGTGTCTGGCTATGTGTAGGCTGCTCGCTGGCTTCAGGTGGTCTCTTACCAGTGTGCTCAATTCTTCAAACGACTTGCCTGCCGGTTTCTCGGGTGCCAACAGATCCTTCATTAAAGCGTATGTTTTCGAGCCACAGCTGGTCAAGAGATGGGCTCTTCTCTTGTCTGCCTTATCATCGCCTAACCAGTCTTTGGTTACAAAGCTTTGCTGGAGCCTTTCTATAAAGTCCTCCCAATTGTCTCCCGCATTGTACTTTTCATCTGATCCATTGTTCGCCATTCTGTAGATTCTGTAATCCCATCCTCATCGCCACTGTAAAGTCCTGTCTCCTCAGTACAGATTCACACGAGGCAAGTAGTGAAGTCATGGTCACTCTGGACCTGCACCTTTATTTCACAGCTCTGGAATGCTGCACTTGTCTGAGACCTGCCCTTATATACCTGTCTCTTGCAAGTGCACCCCTGGTGGTAAGGTATGCTGGTGGTTACAGGTCATATCTTATTACAGTCATGTATAGCATGTTAGGATACAGTTATATATAATAATGTAAGATACATGACAGTGATGGTGTCTGAGCAAGGGGAACCATTTATAATTTTGTTAAGCATGAAGGCCAGGAGGGGTAACTGGGTGGTCCAGCAGTGAGTGGGGAGGGGGTCATCGGAGTAGGAGGTCGGAATTTCATACAATCATAGAATCATAGAATGGTTACAGCCAGAAGGAGGCAATTTAGCCTGTTGAGCCCATGCCGGCTGTCTGCAAGAGCATTTCAGCTAATCCCACTCCCCTGTCTTTTCCCCATTGCTCTGCAAATCTTTTTCCTTCAGGTATTTATCCAATTCCCTTTTGAAAACGACAATTGAATCTGCCTCCACACCCTTTCAGGCAGTGCATTCCAGATCCTAACCACTCGCTGTGTAAAAAGAGTTTTTCCTCATGTTGCCTTTGGTTCCTCTGTCAATCACCTTAAATCTGTGTCCTCTGGTTCTTGACCAATGGGAACAGTTTCTCTCTATCTACTCTGTCTAGAACCCTCACGATTTTGAACACCTCTATCAGATCAAGAGAAAGACTTGAAAGACTTGCATTTATATGGGGTCTTTCATGACCACTGTATGTCTCAAAGTGCTTTACAGCCAATGAAGTACGTTTGGAGTGTAGTCACTGTTGTAATGTGGGAAATGTGGCAGCCAATTTGCACACAGCCAGCTCCCACAAACAGCAAGGTGATGATGACCAAATAATCTGTTTTTGTTATGTTGATTGAAGGATACATATCGGCCAGAACACCAGGGATAACTCCCCTGCGCTTCTTCAAAATTGTGTCATGGGATCTTTTATATCCACTTGAGAGAGCAGACAGGGCCTCGATCTAACATCTCAACTCAAAGACGACACCTCCGACAGTGCAGCAGTCCCTCGGCATTGCACTGGACTGTCAGCCTAGATTTATGTGCTCAAGTTCCTGGAGTGGGACTTGAACCCACAACCTTCTGACCTAGAGGTTGTGCTACCCACTCATCATCATCATCATAGGCAGTCCCTTGGAATCGAGGAAGGCTTGCTTCCACTCCTGAAGTGAGTTCTTTGGTGGCTGAACAGTCCAATACGAGAGCCACAGACTCTGTCACAGGTGGGAAAGATAGTCGTTGAGGGAAAGGGTGGGTGGGACTGGTTTGCCGCACGCTCTTTCCGCTGTCTGCGCTTGATTTCTGCATGCTCTCGGCGTTGAGACTCAAGGTGCTCAGCGCCCTCTCGGATACACTTCCTCCACTTAGGGCGGTCTTGGGCCAGGGACTCCCAGGTGTCAGTGGGGATGTTGCACTTTATCAGGGATGCTTTGAGGGTGTCCTTGTAACGTTTTCGCTACCCACTGTGCCACAGCTGACAACCCCAGTTTCTCCAGTCTATCCATGTAACTGAAATCCCTCATTCTGGAACCATTCTTGTAATTCTTTTCTGTACCCTCTGTAAGGCCTTCACATCCTTCCTAAAGCGCGTTGCCCAGAATTGGACACAATACTTTACCTGGGGCTGAACCAATGTTTTATAAAGGTTCATCATAACTTCCTTGCTTTTGTACTCTATGGCTAGAGTTTTGCTTGTGCTGAGAGGATAGGTTCGGAGGCGGGTCCGCTGTCCAAAAGAGAAAAGATTGACAGCGGGTCAGGAGCCTGCTGTCAACGAATCTCCACGTTAGTTTCCAAGTGTCTGATCTGTCCGTGCTTTACAGACCTGACACCAAGTGGCAGGAAGCTAATTAGCATCATTAATAATTTGTTAAAAGGTACTTAAAAAGCATTTTACAATGTACTTACCATTTTTCCAGCTTTTTGACGAGGTTCACAGTGCTCAGGGTTTTCAATAAGTATGCATTCTTCTGAATAGTTGACAGCTGAAAATGTGGTACAAAAGCTACCATTTCACAGCTGTTCACTTTTCAATGTTAGAAGCGGAGTCTTCAGGATTTAGAATACACTTTTGAGCTTCATGCAGGCTGGAAGTGATTGGATTAAACTCTCTATCCACTGTCACCTTCTTGGAGCAACCGATCTCACCATTGACGGATTGCTTCTGACATCTCAACTTCAGCTGCCATCTATTCCAGCAGCATTGGTGCCCTTGAAAAAATCTCACCCTGGTCCTCAGAATCCCACCACGATCATCCCCAACACCAACATCACCAAGCGCACCAGCATTACCAGGCGCACCAGCAGCACCAACAACAACACCAACCTTTTCTGCAATCACCTGATGTTGCACAGGATACAGGGCATCAGCACCTGATTATATTGCTGTTCAGGATGCCAGGAATGGCTTTACCAAGGCCAAGTTTAATTCAGTTGATGCTGCCACATGATGTGCCAGGTTGGCACCACCCCACACCAGCATCATAAAGCATCCCTGCAATGCCCAAGCCATTCCTTTCACACTCATCACCATTGCGGGGAGACCGTAATGTCTCACCATTCACTGCAACTCACGAAGCCACACCCAAAGGTGCACACAAATCTGTCCAAGAAGGCAAAGTGTTGAAAATAAAGATTTCAATGTTTGACAACACCTTAACAGAAACTTTACATGTACATTGGCTAAAAGACCAAAGTCCCTACACTTGTGTGTTATTAGTTGGCATGATTGGACAAGGATGAGGGTGAGCATTAGGGGTGGCTTGTGAAACATAAGAAACATAAGAAATAGGGGCAGGAGTAGGCCATTTGGCCCCTTGAGCCTTCTCCGCCATTCAATAAGATTACGGCTGATCTGATCATGGACTTAGCTCCACTTCCCTGCCCGCTCCCCATAACCCTTTACTTCCTTATCGCTCAAAAATCTCTCTACCTCCACCTTAAATATATTCTGTTATATATGCAGACTATAGTTATACTCTCTGTGTAGTCACTGTATGGCTGCATAGGATGGAAACTTGTTATCTGATGTACTATCAATAAGGTTTACACTGTGTATATACTATGCTGGCACCACTAGAGGGTGCAACTAGTGGAGACCGGGGTTTCCTGCCCCTGTGGCAGAGGCTGTCCAGCAGAGGGCACTGCAGTGGGAGACCTGAGGGTCACCTGCATAGGTGTGCAGGGCCCAGTATAAAAGGCTGCCCACCATGCTTGTGCCTCACTCTGGAGTTACAAATAAAGGACTAAGGTCACAACAGTTTGAGTGCAACACATTGCCTCATGGAGTCATTCATAAGTACATTACAGACATAACAACTGGCGATGAGAATACAGACATTCACGCGATTATGGCTACCTTTGGCACACTAAAAGGCTTCGCAGAGGGTGATGATTGGGATGCCTTCACGGAAAGGCTCGAGCAATATTTCGTGGCAAACGACCTGGCAGTGGAGACGGACACATTGGTGGAGAAGCGCAGGGCTACACTGCTGACCAGTTGTGGGCCCGAGGTCTACCACCTCATCAGGGACTTGCTGGCACCCACGAAGGCCAAGGATAAGACATATGATGAGCTGACTGAACTAATTCGCGACCAACTAAAACCAAAACAGAGTATCCTCACGGCCAGGCACAGATTCTACAGTCACCGCAAACCTGAAGGCCAGGAAATTGCAAAATATGCTGCCGACCTCAGGAGATTGCGGCACCATTTCGGCACGCACCTCAACGAAGCATTGCGAGACATCTTCGTTATGGGAATTGGCTACTTCACAAGCTATTATCTGCTCACACCACAGTCAACCTGCAGAAGGCCATCAGCATCAGTCAGGCGTTCATGACCTCGATCTGCAGCACGAAGCAAATTATTCATCCTGTGGACTCAAACCCAGCAAGTATTGTACACAGAATGGTGCCTTTCACAGGCAAGACTATAGAACGTGGCTCTGCCCAGGACAGAGAGCACAGACCTCAGGGTTCCAGAACTCAGAGTCCACCGAGGGCTGCTAATCAAGTAGCACCATGCTGGCGTTGCGGAGGAAACCATAGGGCTCACCGGTGTCGGTTTGCTGAGTACATATGCAAAGCCTGTAACACAAAGGGCCACGTCCAGCGTATGTGTAAAAGAAATACGACTCACCACCTAGCAGAGTAGTCGGTAGATGACTTTGAATCCAACAGGGAGTATGATGATTTGGCCAGAGAGGCAGCTCAGCACCAAGAAGAACATAAGAACATAAGAACATAAGAACATAAGAATTAGGAACAGGAGTAGGCCATCTAACCCCACTTACCCGCCCGCTCTTCATAACCCTTAATTCCCTTATTGGTTAAAAATCGATCTATTTATGATTTGAATACATTCAATGAGCCAGCCTCAACTGCTTCCTTGGGCAGAGAATTCCACAGGTTCACAACCCTCTGGGAGAAGAAAGTCCTTCTCAACTCAGTTTTAAATTGGCTCCCCCGTATTTTGAGGCTGTGTCCCCTAGTTCTAGTCTCCCCGACCAGTGGAAACAACCTCTCTGCCTCTATCTTATCTATCCTTTTCATTATTTTAAATGTTTCTATAAGATCACCCCTCATCCTTCTGAACTCCAACGAGTAAAGATCCAGTCTACTCAATCTATCATCATAAGGTAACCCCCTCATCTCCGGAATCAGCCTAGTGAATCATCTCTGTACCCCTTCCAAAGCTAGTATATCCTTCCTTAAGTAAGGTGACCAAAACTGCACACAGTACTCCAGGTGCGGCCTCACCAATACCCTGTACAGTTGCAGCAGGACCTCCCTGCTTTTGTGCTCCATCCCTCTCGCAATGAAGGCCAACATTCCATTCGCCTTCCTGATTAGTCAGTCAGAGGCGGGAGTTTGTGGCATTGGTGAGGCCTGCAAAAGGCCCAGCAGCAGCAAGAGGCGGCGGCAGTCAGAGGCGGGTGTTCGTGGCGTTGGTGAGGCCTACAAAAGGCCAGCTGGTGCAGCCTCAGCCGGGAGAAAAAGCAAAAAAGAAGCAGAAAGGAATCAAAAGGTGACGTCACAGCCAAAGGGGTAAGTGATTAGCTGGTGATTGGTGAGTAGCTTATCTTTTTCTTTTTTATATCAGTAAGTAACCTGTTAACATTGTTGTCTTTTTCTTTTTTATATCAGTAAGTAACCTGTTAATATTGTTGTCGCCAAATTAAGTGTATCTAAGGGTTAAGTCATGGCAGGAGAGCTCGGACACGTGATATGCTGCTCCTGTACCATGTGGGAACTCAGGGACACTTCCGGTATCCCTGACGACTACGTATGTGGGAAGTGTATCCGCCTCCAGCTCCTGACAGACCGCGTTGCGGAATTGGAGCTGAGGGTGGATTCACTCTGGAGCATGCACGATGCTGAGAATGACGTGACTAGCACGTTTAGTGAGTTGGTCTTACCGCAGGTTAAGGGTCCACAGCCAGATAGGGAATGGAAGACCAGCAGGAAGAGTAGTGCAAGGAAGGTAGCGCGGTCATCCCCCTGCAAAACAGATACACCGCTTTGGGCACTGTTGAGGGGGCTGACTCATCAGGGGAGAGCAGCAGCACCCAAATTCATGGCATCGTGGCTGGCTCTGCTGCACAGGAGGGCAGGAAAAGAGTGGGGGCGCTATAGTGATCGGGGATTCGATTGTAAGGGGAATAGATAGGCGTTTCTGCGGCCGCAACCGAGACTCCAGGATGGTATGTTGCCTCCCTGGTTCAAGGGTCAAGGATGTCTCGGAACGGGTGCAGGACATTCTGAAAAGGGAGGGTGAACAGCAAGTTGTTGTGGTGCACATTGGTACCAACGATATAGGTAAAAAACGGGATGAGGTCCGAAGAGACAAATTTAAGGAGCTAGGAGCTAAATTAAAAAGTTGGACCTCAAAAGTAGTAGTCTCATGATTGCTACCAGTGCCACGTGCGAGTCAGAGTAGGAATCGCAGGATAGCTCAGATGAATATGTGGCTTGAGCAGTGGTGCAGCAGGGAGGGATTCAAATTCCTGTAGCATTGGAACCGGTTCTGGGGGAGGTGGGACCAGTACAAACCAGACGGTCTGCACCTAGGCAGGACCGGAACCAATGTCCTAGGGGGAGTGTTTGCTAATGCTGTTGGGGAGGAGTTAAACTAATATGGCAGGGGGGATGGGAACCAATGCAGGGAGACAGAGGGAAGTAGAAAGGGGGCAGAAGCAAAAGATAGAAAGAAGAAAAGTAAAAGTGGAGGCCAGAGAAACCCAAGGCAAAAAGCAAAAAGGGCCACATTACAGCAAAATTCTAAAGGGGTAAAGGATGTTAAAAAGACAAGCCTGAAGGCTCTGTGCCTCAATGCGAGGAGTATTCGGAATAAGGTGGACGAATTAACTGTGCAGATAGCAGTTAACGGATACGATGTGGTTGGCATCACAGAGACATGGCTCCAGGGTGACCAAGGCTGGGAACTCAACATCCAAGGGTATTCAACATTTAGGAAAGATAGACAGAAAGGAAAAGGAGGCGGGGTGGCGTTGCTGGTTAAGGAGGAAATTAATGCAATTGTAAGGAAAGACATTAGCTTGGATGATCTGTAATCGGTATGGGTGGAGCTACGGAATACCAAAGGGCAGAAAACGCTAGTGGGAGTTGTGTACAGACCTCCAAACAGTACTAGAGATGTTGGGGAGGGCATCAAACAGGAAATTAGGGGTGCATGCAATAAAGGTGAAGCAGTTATCATGGGTGACTTTAATATGCATATAGATTGGGCTAACCAAACTGGAAACAATAATTTGGAGGAGGATTTCCTGGAGTGCATAAGGGATGGTTTTCTCGACCAATATGTCGAGGAACCAACTAGGGGGGAGGCCATCTTAGACTGGGTGTTGTGTAATGAGAGAGGATTAATTCGCAGTCTCATTGTGCGAGGCCCCTTGGGGAAGAGTGACCATAATATCGTCGAATTCTACAGTAGGATGGAGAATGAAACAGTTAATTCAGAGACAATGGTCCAGAACTTAAAGAAAGGTAACTTTGAAGGTATGAGGCGTGAATTGGCTAGGATAGATTGGCGAATGATACTTAAGGGATTGACAGTGGATGGGCAATGGCAGACATTTAGAGACCGCATGGGTGAACTACAACAATTGCACATCCTTGTCTGGCGTAAAAATAAAAAAGGGAAGGTGGCTCAACTGTGGCTATCAAGGGAAATTAGGAATAGTATTAAAGCCAAGGAAATGGCATACAAATTGGCCAGAAATAGCAGCGAACCTGGGGACTGGGAGAAATTTAGAACTCAGCAGAGGAGGACAAAGGGTTGATTAGGGCAGAGAAAATAGAGTACAAGAGGAAGCTTGCAGGGAACATTAAAACGGACTGCAAAAGCTTCTATAGATATGTAAAGAGAAAAAGGTTAGTAAAGACAAATGTAGATCCCCTGCAGTCAGAATCAGGGGAAGTCATAACGGGGAACAAAGAAATGGCAGACCAATTGAACAAGTACTTTGGTTCGGTATTCACTAAGGAGGACACAAACAACCTTTCGGATATAAAAGGGGTCAGAGGGTCTAGTAAGAAGGAGGAACTGAGGGAAATCCTTATTAGTCGGGAAATTGTGTTGGGGAAATTGATGGGATTGAAGGCCAATAAATCCCCAGGGCCTGATGGTCTGCATCCCAGAGTACTTAAGGAGGTGGCCTTGGAAATAGCGGATGCATTGGTGATCATTTTCCAACATTCCATAGACTCTGGATCAGCTCCTATGGAGTGGAGGGTAGCCAATGTAACCCCACTTTTAAAAAAAGGAGGGAGAGAGAACATGGAATTATAGACAGGTCAGCCTGACATCGGTAGTGGGTAAAATGATGGAATCAATTATTAAGGATGTCATAGCAGCGCATTTGGAAAGCGGTGACATGATAGGTCCAAGTCAGCATGGATTTGTGAAAGGGAAATCATGCTTGACAAATCTTCTGGAATTTTTTGAGGATGTTTCCAGTAGAGTGGACAAGGGAGAACCAGTGGATGTGGTGTATTTGGACTTTCAGAAGGCTTTTGACAAGGTCCCACACAAGAGATTAATGTGCAAAGTTAAAGCACATGGGATTGGGGGTAGTATGCTGACGTGGAGTGAGAACTGGTTGGCAGACAGGAAGCAAAGAGTAGGAGTAAATGGGTACTTTTCAGAATGGCAGGCAGTGACTAGTAGGGTACCGCAAGGTTCTGTGCTGGGGCCCCAGCTGTTTACATTGTACATTAATGATTTAGACAAGGGGATTAAATGTAGTATCTCCAAATTTGCAGATGACACTAAGTTGGGTGGAAGTGTGAGCTGCGAGGAGGATGCTATGAGGCTGCAGAGGGATTTGGATAGGTTAGGTGAGTGGGCAAATGCATGGCAGATGAAATATAATGTGGATAAATGTGAGGTTATCCACTTTGGTTGTAAAAACAGAGAGACAGATTATTATCTGAATGGTGACAGATTAGGAAAAGGGGAGGTGCAACGAGACCTGGGTGTCATGGTACATCAGTCATTGAAGGTTGGCATGCAGGTACAGCAGGCGGTTAAGAAGGCAAATGGCATGTTGGCCTTCATAGCGAGGGGATTTGAGTACAGGGGCAGGGAGGTGTTACTACAGTTGTTCAGGTCCTTGGTGAGGCCACACCTGGAGTGTTGTGGACAGTTTTAGTCTCCTAACTTGAGGAAGGACATTCTTGCTATTGAGGGAGTGCAGCGAAGGTTCAGCAGACTGATTCCCGGGATGGCGGGACTGACATATCAAGAAAGACTGGATCAACTGAGCTTGTATTCACTGGAGTTCAGAAGAATAAGAGGGGATCTCATAGAAACGTTTAAAATTCTGACGGGTTTAGACAGGTTAGATACAGGAAGAATGTTCCCAATGTTGGGGAAGTCCAGAACCAGGGGTCACAGTCTAAGGATAAGGGGTAAGCCATTTCGGACCGAGATGAGAAGAAACTTCTTCACCCAGAGAGCGGTGAACCTGTGGAATTCTCTACCACAGAAAGTTGTTGAGGCCAATTCACTAAATATATTCAAAAAGGAGTTAGATGTAGTCCTTACTACTAGGGGGATCAAGGGATATGGCGAGAAAGCAGGAATGGGGTACTGAAGTTGCATGTTCAGCCATGAACTCATTGAATGGCGGTGCAGGCTAGAAGGGCCAAATGGCCTACTCCTGCACCTATTTTCTATGTTTCTTTTTCTATTACCTGCTGCACCTGCAAACTAACTTTTTGGGATTCATGCACAAGGACCCCCAGGTCCCTCTGCACCGCAGCATGTTGTAATTTCGCCCCATTCAAATAATATTCCCTTTTACTGTTTTTTTTTCCAAGGTGGATGACCTCACATTTTCCGACATTGTATTCCATCTGCCAAACCTTAGCCCATTCGCTTAACCTATCTAAATCTCTTTGCAGCCTCTCTGTGTCCTCTACACAACCCGCTTTCCCACTAATCTTTGTGTCATCTGCAAATTTTGTTGCACTACACTTTGTCCCCTCTTCCAGGTCATCTATGTGTATTGTAAACAGTTGTGGTCCCAGCACCGATCCTTGTGGCACAACACTAACCACCGATTGCCAACCTGAAAAGGACCCATTTATCCCGACTCTCTGCTTTCTGTTAGTTAGCCAATTCTCTATCCATGCTAATACATTTGCTTTGACTCTGCGTACCTTTATCTTCTGTAGTAACCTTTTGTGTGGCACCTTGTCGAATGCCTTTTGGAAATCCAAAAACACCACATCCATCAGTACACCTCTGTCTACTATGCTCATTATATCCTCAAAGAATTCCAGTAAATTAGTTAAGCATGATTTCCCCTTCATGAATCCATGTTGCGTCTGCTTGTTTGCACTATTCCCATCTAGATGTCCCGCTATTGCTTGCTTAATGATCGCTTCAAGCATTTTCCACACTACAGATGTTAAACTAACCGGCCTATAGTTACCTGCCTTTTGTCTGCCCCCTTTTTTAAACAGAGGCGTTACATTAGCTGCTTTCCAATCCGATGGTACCTCCCCAGAGTCCAGAGAATCTTGGTAGATCATAACGAATGTACCTGCTATAACTTCCGCCATCTCTTTTAATGTCCTGGGATGCATTTCATCAGGACCAGGGGACTTGTCTACCTTGAGTCCCATTAGCCTGTCCAACACTACCTCCCTAGTGATAGTGATTGTCTCAAGGTCCTCCCTTCCCACATTCCCGTGACCATTAATTTTTGGCATGGTTTTTGTGTCTTCCACTGTGAAGACTGAAGCAAAATAATTGTTTCAGGTCTCAGCCATTTCCACATTTCCCATTATGGGAAGTGTATGGAGTGTATACCTGCACCACTGATTGCCTCCAGTGAAGATGGAAGTCAAGATAAACTGTGTTCCAGCCTTCATGGAAGTGGACACGGGAGCGAGCCAGTCAGTGATGAGCCAGGATGCCTTTGAGAGGCCATGGAATGAAAAACGACCCGAGCTGGTTCCAGTACAGGAAAAGTTGCGTACCTACACCAAGGAGCTGATCCTAGTCCTTGGTAGTGCGGATGTAAGTGTAATCCATACCTCTGTGGATTGTTGCAGGTGATGGTCCAATGCTACTCGGAAGAAGGTGGATGGGGAAGATCCAGTGGAAATGGGAAGACCTATTCACTCCAGCAATCGATGTCCCCCATGCTCAAAGGCAGAGCAAAACCTCATCTTCGCTTGGGCCAGGCATCAGAGAACAGACCAGCGCAGCACCTGAGGCACAGACCATCCATCAGGACTGCGTGGCAATGATCTGACCGGAATAACCTAAAAATACCTTCCCGGCTCCAGTGGCAGGACTCCTGGGGAGGAAGATCGAATTCACAGGCACTCTTCCAGCTTTTGTGGCAGAATCGCGGGACAGAAGGATCAAGGCAGTCGACCTCGAGGACAGAGGCAAGATGGCATCCCTGTTGCAGTGAGGTGCAGCGTGGCTGGAAAAAAAGATGACTGCAGCCATATTTCGAGGTGCCATGCTGAGGGACCAACATGTGGTGTCCAACAACGGATTTATTTGAGCTAAAGCCAGCAGGGTTCTCTTAAAGGAGACCTGCAACCAACTGAACTTAAAGAAACATTGTATGCATGGCAATCAATGTAACGAACCGATTAAAATTGTGAACAAAATGTTGTTGTGAGATGTCGGTACTATTCCTAATGTAAAGAACAAAATGTTGTTGCGAGATGTCAGGAATAGAGTGCCCCAAAAATAGCAAGCGAGCGAATTCGGGAGGGTAAAGGCACTGATCCTGATGCCCTGCCCCAGGTGTCCCCACAAGCTATAGGCCAGTGACCTCAGGAGGGTGAAGGCACTGATCCTGATACCCTGCCCCAGGTCTATCCCACGCTGCAGACACCCGATGGCACTATTCGCCACGAACCTGGAAACGAAAACAGCGGCAATACGCGCAGTCGGCTGCCGTTGCCCACCACCCGGGTGGAGACGGCGCAGCCTCCAGAGTGATGTTATATATGCAGACTATAGTTATACTCTCTGTGTAGTCACTGTATAGTTGCATAAGATGGAGACTTGTTACCTGATGTACTACAATAAGATTTACACTGTGTATATACTATGCTGGCACCACTAGAGGGTGCAACCCATGGAGACCGGGGTTTTCTGCCCCTGTGGCAGAGGCTGCCCAGTATACGGCACTGCGGTGGGAGACCTGAGGGTTACCTGCATAGGTGTGCAGGGTCCAGTATAAAAGGCTGCCCATCATACTTGTGCCTCACTCTAGAGTTACAAATAAAGGACCAAGGTCACTACATTGGCTTGTGGAGTCATTCATAAATACATTACAGACATAACATATTCAATGACCCAACCTCCACAGCTCTCTGGGGCAGAGAATTCCATAGATTTACAACCCTCTGAGAGAAGAAATTTCTCCTAATTTTAGTTTTAAATGGGTAGCCCCTTATTCTGAGGCGATGTCCTCTAGTTTTAGTTTCCCATCTGTGGAAATATCCTCTCTGCATCCACCTTGTCGAGCCCCCTCTTTATCTTATAAGTTTCAATAAGATCACCTCTCATTCTTCCCAACTCCAATGTGTATAGGCCCAAAGTATTCAACCTATCCTCATAAGTCAACCCCTTCATCTCCGGAATCAACCTAGTGAACCTTTTCTGAACAGCCTCCAATGCAATTATATCCTTCCTTAAATACGGAGACCAAAACTGCATGCAGTACTCCAGATGTGGCCTTATCAATACCCTGTACAGTTGTAGCAGGGCTTTTCTGCTTTTATACTCTATCCCCCTTGCAATAAAGATCAACATTCCATTTGCCTTCCTGATTACTTGCTGTACCTGCATACTTACTTTTTTGTGTTTCATGCACAAGGACCCCCAGGTCCCTCTGTACTGCAGCACTTTGCAATTTTTCTCCATTTAAATTATAATTTACTTTTCTATTTTTTCTGCCAAAGTGGATAACCTCACATTATACTCCATCTGCCAATTTTTTGCCCATTCACTTAGCCTGTCTATATCCCTTTGCAGATTTTTTGTGTCCTGCTCACAATTTGCTTTCCCACCCATCTTTGTATCATCAGCAAACTTGGCTCCATTACACTCAGTCCATTCATCCAAATCATTAATATAGATTGTAAATAATTGAGGACCCAGCACCGATCCCTGTGGCATCGCACTAGTCACTGTTTGCCAACCGGAAAATGACCCGTTTATCTCGACTCTCTGTTTTCTGTTAGTTAGCCAATCCTCTATCCATGTTAATATATTACCCTCAACCCCATGAACTTTTATCTTGTGCAATATGCTTTTATGTGGTATATTATCGAATGGCATCCGGAAATCCAAATATACCACATCCACTGTTTCCCCTTATCTACCCTGCACATTACATCCTCAAAGAACTCCAGCAAATTTGTCAAACATGATTTCCCTATCATGCTGACTCTGCTTGATTGATCATGCTTTTACAAATGTCCCGCTACTGCTTCCTTAATAATGGACTCCAGCATTTTCCCAACGATAGATGTTTGGCTAACTGGTCTATAGTTTCCTGGTGTTTTATGTCCAATCTGCTGGGACCGCGCCAGAATCCAGGGAATTTTGGTAGATTATAACCAATGCATCCACTATCTCTGCAGCCACTTCTTTTAAGGCCCTAGGATGTAAGCGATCAGGTCCAGGGTACTTGTCCGCCTTTAGTCCCATTATTTTACTGAGTACTACTTCTTTAGTGATAGTGATTGATTTAAGTTCCTCCCTCCCTGTAGCCCCTTGATTATCCACTATTGGGATGTCTTCTACCGTTAAGACTGATACAAAATATTTGTTCAATGTCTCTGTCATTTTCCTGTTCTCCATTATTAATTCCCCCGTCTTATGCTCTAGGGGACCAACATTTACTTTAACCACTCTTGTCCTTTTTATGTACCTGTAGAAACTCTTACTATCTGTTTTTATATTTTGTGTAGTTTACTTTCATAATCTATCTTCCCTCTCTTTATTATTTTTTTAGTCATTCTTTGCTGGCTTTTAAAAATTGGCCTCCTACTAGTCTTGGCCACATTGTATGTCCTTGTTTTCAATTAGATACCATCTCTTATTTCCTTAGTTAGCCACGGATGCTTATCCCTTCTCTTACAGTCTTTCCTTCTCATTGGGATATATTTTTGTCGCGAGTTATGGAATATCTCCTTAATTGTCTGCCACTGTTCATCAACCATCCCATACTTTAGTTTACTTTCTCAGTCCACTTTAGCCAACTCTGCCCTCATACCTTTGTAGTCTCCTTTATTTAAGCTTAGGACCCTACTTTGAGAACCAACTTTCTCACCCTCCAATTGAATTTGAAATTCAACCATGTTATGGTCACTCATTCCTAGAAGATCTTTTATGACGAGATCATTTATTAATCCTGTCTCAATACACAGTACCAGATCTGCTCCGTGGTTGGTTCCGCAACGTACTGTTCAAGGAAACTATCCCGGATACACTCTATGAACTCTTCCTCAAGGCTACCTTGGCCAATTTGCTTTGTCCAATCACTATGAAGATTAAAATCGCCCATGATTATTGCCGTTCCTTTATTACAAGCCTCCATTATTTCCTGATTTATACTCCGTCCAACAGTGTAGCTACTGTTAGGGGACCTATAGACTATGCCCACCAGTGACTTTTTCCCTTTATTATTCCTTATCTCCACTCAAACTGATTCAACATCGTGATCCTCTGAGTCAATATCGTTTCTCACTAACGCACTGATCTCATCCTTTATAAACAGTGCTACCCCACCTCCTTTTCCTTTCTGTCTGTCCTTACGAATTGTCTGTAGGGTGTTTGTTTTGCACTCTACTTTGATTCATAGACCTCGGGAATGTCAGGAAGGACTCCACATAATGCAAAGGTTAGGCTTAAACCCAACTATTAGTTTATTACACAAAAAACAACTAAAAATTACAGAACAAGTTTTCTTAGAGATTGATCGAAGCCATACAATCACCCATCCAGTTGCTGCTGTTGTCGATTGTAGGCTCGTGGAGCTAGGGAAGATGTTGGATCCCAACTGCTTGCTTCATGGTCATTGTTCCTTTTGCCCTGTTGTTCTAAGGTGTTTCTTCGACCTGCTGTTTTGCGCTGTTGTTCTGACCTGTTCCTCTGACCTGTTGTTCTTCTGAGCTCTTGTTCTCTGCTCTTACATATATATCCATTTGATTATACAAATCTCCGACTGTGCTCCTTTCAGTTAATGCATCTGGATGAGTCTCGATGGCTGTGATGATGGGACTGGATCTGTTTGGATGGACACAGTTTGCACATTGTTCTGTGCATGGTATTGACAGAGCAAAAGACAATTCCTTATCTTTTGTTCTCCGTTATCCATAAATGCACGCCTTGTGGGATCCATTGTTGTCCTGGGTATTCGCAGACCTGTAGTCTCCATAGGGAAGTGTTTTTTTCCTTCAGGCCAATTAATCCATGGGTTTCTCTGCTTGATTATATCAAAACCCTTTGTCTCGATGTTAATCGGGTCTCACTCCTGACTGCAGAAATTGTATTAATCAATTATGAGTCACCACCTGCCCCAGGCTGGCGCTCTTTCTCCCTGCTAACAGTCCCACAGGTTTTCTTTTAAACCATTTTAGTCCATGGCCTCTTGCTGTGCCTTGACCACAAAATGTGCGACCCTTACAATTCCCCCTTTAATGTTTCTTGTTATAAAATCAGAGACATTACTCTGGGTGGCTTCTTCTTCTTTGCCCTGAGCCTTTTTGGGTGTATTGCAGTCTTCAGTCAAATCTCCATATTATTTACTTGTTACAACAAAACAACGTTTGACCTTAATCCATCTGACTTCAGTTTATACTTTTACAAACACTTTGGCCTTGTTTCATTTTAAAACTCTTCAAGATTCCCTTCTCTCGACTTTTGCTTTAATTTACAGGACAAGACGAATAGATACAACACGATTACTACCTGTACAATTACTAACAAGTGTGATATGATTCGAACCCAGGGGGGGTCTCAATACTGAGTCCCATGTCGCACCGTGGAGGGGCAATCATTTCCTCGATTTTCTCCCTTATTTTTTCATTCTTTTGGTGTGACGTGTAATAATGTTTGTGGGACAGCTCGATGTTCTTTAATAATTCAGTCAAATGTTTAGGTAATGGCAGGATATCGTATCCAAAATGCTATATGTATCCTTGGAGGTTTGGTAAAGTATCGTTGACTGTAATACTAATATGTTTGTGGTCTGAGATAGGAATTATCCTTTCTTGTGCTACTTGTGTCTCTATCTGGGGTTTTAAACAAAAGGTAGAATCTTTCACTGGGCACCAAGTGGCATGGTGTACTCTATACTGACTTTCGCCAGTGGTGACACATTATGTCCCGTTGCCCTTGTACGCAACCTGGGGCAGGACATGGTTGTGAGCCATCACTTCCATGATACAGCTTATAGGCTGCCCCTCCCCGTACTTGAACCCACATACCGGCCGGTCAAAAGGATTCAGATGATAGGGGTACAATACCACATGTGTACCTTCTCTCTGACATCCCTCCAGTCTAGCACCGGTTATTGAGTATCCCAATTTCACCACATACTGAGGGGTTTTATGATAAGAACATAAGAACATAAGAAATAGGAACAGGAGTAGGCCATACGGCCCCTCGAGCCTGCTCCGCTAATCAATAAGATCATGGCTGATCTGATCATGGACTCAGCTCCACTTCCCTGCCCGCTCCCTATATAACCCCTTATCCTCTTATCGTTTAAGAAACTGTCTATTTCCGTCTTAAATTTATTCAATGTCCCAGCTTCCACAGCTCTCTGAGGCAGTGAATTCCACAGATTTACAACCCTATGAGAGAAGAAATTTCTCCTCATCTCTGTTTTAAATGGGCGGCCCCTTATTCTAAGATCATGTCCTCTAGTTCTAGTCTCCCCCATCAGTGGAAACATCCTCTCTGCATCCACCTTGTCAGGCCCCTCATAATCTTATACGTTTCGATAAGAACACCTCTCATTCTTCTGAATTCCAATGAGTAGAGGCTCAATCTACTCAACCATTCCTCATAAGTCAACCCCCTCATTCCCGGAATCAACCTAGTGAACCTTCTCTGAACTGCTTCCAAAGCAAGTATATCCTTTCGTAAATATGGAAAACAAAATGCAGTATTCCAGATGTGGCCTCACCAATACCTTATATAGCTGTAGCAGACTTCCCCGCTTTTATACTCCATCCCCTTTGCAATAAAGGCCAAGATACCATTGGCCTTCCTGATCACTTGCTGTACCTGCATACTATCCTTTTGTGTTTCATGCACAAGTACCCACAGGTCCCGTTGTACTGCAGCACTTTGCAATCTTTCACCATTTAAATAATAACTTGCTCTTTGATTTTTTTTCTGCCAAAGTGCATGACCTCACACTTTCCAACATTGTACTCCATCTACCAAATTTTTGCCCATTCACTTAGTCTGTCTATGTTCTTTTGCAGATTTTTTGTGTCCTCCTCACATGTTGCTTTTCCTCCCATCTTTGTATCGTCAGCAAACTTGGCTACGTTACACTCAGTCCCTTCTTCCAAGTCGTTAATATAGATTGTAAATAGTTGGGGTCCCAGCACTGATCCCTGCGGCACCCCACTAGTTACTGGTTGCCAACCAGAGAATGAATCATTTCTCCCGACTCGCTATTTTCTGTTAGTTAGCCAATCCTCTATCCATGCTAATATATTACCCCCAACCTCGTGAACTTTTATCTTGTGCATTAACCTTTTATGTGGCACCTTGTCAAATGCCTTCTGGAAGTCTAAATACACCACATCCATTGATTCCCCTTTATTCACCCTGTTCATTACATCCTCGAAGAACTCCAGCAAATTTGTCAAACATGACTTCCCCTTCATAAATCCATGCTGACTCTGCCTGACCGAATTTTGCTTTTCCAAATATCCTGCTACTGCTTCTTTAATAATGAACTGCAACATTTTCCCAACCACAGATGTTAGGCTAACTGGTCTATTGTTTCCTGGTTTTTGTATGCCTCCTTTTTTAAATAGGGGCATTACGTTTGCAGTTTTCCAATCTGTTGGGACCTCCCCAGAATCCAGGGAATTTTGGTAAATTACAACCAATGCATCCACAATCCCTGCCGCTGATGTTTCACATATACCCTGTTCCGAATTACCCCAATGTTTTCCATCCGGTATACCGGTACGGGTCATTGCGACTGATCCATCACCAATATTCTAAGCACTATCCCCATTATAGACTGTTTACTCTGACCACAATTGACCGGGACTGGGAACGCTTCGGAGGCTGACTGTAGCTGGCACGAATTCAGGAGGTTATTATAGACACTCATAGCTTTTACGTGCTTGTTGCTGACCCATGATGGTACGTGGCCTTGTTCTAAATCCTCTAAATTACTGCGTCCTTCATTAAACAACCAAGCCCCGTACATGGCATACGTCATTCTGAACAGCTTGATCTGTCGCGTTTCTACCCATCTTTATTTAAGCATTGATGGTCTGAGCATATGTCTCCACCTCAGCTATTATCTCCTTCAAATGGATTGTCATTACCTGGTCTTCCTGTAGTTCATGACCCTCTATGTCACTAACCAACCCCCGCCCCCCCCAAGTATTTTCTTTAACTGGTCCCTGAAGGTATTTACTTGGACTTGCAACTGTGCATTGTCTACACTATTGACCAGTGATGTCCCTGTATTAAATGCCGTAGCCACACCATTCATCAGTCTGCTTTTTCATCTCCCCAGCCCGTCTGGCTGTTACTTATCGGTTTGTATGCTTCCCCCTGACTATTGTCTCCATAATTCTTCTGATAGAATTGCTTAAATATTTCTCTTAACAATCGCTCATATAACTTTTCCGTTTCTGGTGGGCACCACCAGGGTAATTGTAATTCTGTTAAATTTAGAATAACCAATGCTACTTTGTAATGCACAGTATGATACAACATTTTCCCTGTTAGGATTAAAACCAGCCAATTCTTCGGCCCGGGTGTTATCACAGGACATGGAACTTCCTAGTTTGGCATCTCCAGCATTTTAAGGAGAGGTTTTAACCTGCTCGCAATCAGCTCGGTTGCATTGACTGCTTTTGGAGGATTCAAGGTCACAAAGGAATCAAAACCCTGCGTCCAATTCATACTCGACCTGGAATTCTGCCATTGTCATTTAAAAACAATCGCCACATCTCCCCTGCACTTGTGGCTTGATCCAACCACACAGACATTAATCCCTTGTTCCTCCTTTCACCATTTCTCCCAACACAATTTCACCCCTTCTTTTGTTCCTGTGGTCTGCCTGTTTGAACTATTACCCAATTTCTTTCATTCTGTGGATGCATTAATTTTCCTCCTGTCTGTTTTCTGTAACCACTACCATCCTCCCATGGGGGTAATCCCTTTACATTCCAGACAAACTTGTCTACCCTCTTTCACCCGTACCTTTCTGGTCATGTTTACCCTTGGGCAGGACACTGATACCTCCCCAAGTTTACCCTCAGTTTGTCTGGAGTACTTGGTCGAATTTGACCCGAACCACCCTGGCCAACTCCCAGTGTGAGCATAGGAGTTTGTGCCCTTGTTGCTCCGTATTGCTCCCCCTTGAGTTACAGTGGGGCCGGTTCCTCCCATACACTCGTGTGTAAGTTATGTCTCGGTATCTCCCCAATCTTCCCATCCTGCTATAATCAGGGCCATCCACAGGTCATCCACAGCATCCAGCTCATCTTGTATCCTTGGCTTGATTTGCTTCTATAAAGACAAAATGAAAAAAATATCCCTGCTCTGTGAGGTGTCTCCCACTCACAGGTCCTCCTTCAGTTATACACATATGTACATTTATATGATTTAGATCACTGCTTTCCTCTTCCTTTATCCCGATGTTTGGGCTTTCGAAGACTCGGGGGTGGAGATGGAGGAGGCGTCCAGGGCACCTTAGGTCGCGGCACCCGACCACTCTGTCTTAATGCTCCTTCCTATACGTCTCCATCATCATCATCTCACAGCATGGGTGGAAGGCTTACATTAATCAAATTCAGCACAGTTCCTTGGCCCTTGGCCCGCTTTTTACTTTTCTCTCTGGGTTGTACAGCTTACATTGGTTTATGTGAAACCATTTTATTTGTTTTGGCAGCTGGATCGCGTAGACCATAGGGCTGGCCTTGTCTACTATGTTATATGGTCCTTTGTACAATGGTTCAAATGCCTATACTCTGGCATAATTCCTGACCATTACCTGATCCCCTACCCTCCATTCCTGTGTAACCCGGGGTTCCAGCAGCAGTTCATTCTGCTGGTGCTGTCTGCCCATATTGTTAGCTGTTTCCCAATGCAGCCCCTTCAGAGTATCAAACAGATCTCTGACAAACAAGCCCTGTGTGACCTCTTTAACCTGCGTTTCTGTCAGGACTGGTGCTGATATATGAGTCGGGGTCCTCATTAGTCTCCCTGTCATCAGCGCATGCGGGGAGTGTCCCGTAATTTTAGAGACTGGCTCAGTGGCTCATCAGTATTAGGGGTAGCATCTCATCCCAATTCTTTGGGGTATCTCTTATCTCCTTCCTAAGCCTCTCTTTTAAGGTCCAATTTATCCTCTCCACTTGACCTGACGATTGGAGGTTATACGCCACATGCCATTTTCCCTGTATTCCTAACAGCTTTAAGGTGGCCTGCATTACCACTCCAGTGAAATAACTCCCTTGATCTGATTCCGCTATCAGGGGCAGTCCCCATCGAGAAAGTATTTCTCGCACTAGAATCTTTGCTGTGACTACTGCGGTGGCCGCCCTACAAGGGAAAGCTTCTACTCATTTTGTGAAAAGATCTACTAACACCAGGCAATATTTATTGCCTCTGCCTGAGGTGGGCAGTAGCCCAATGAAATCTATCTGTATAGATTGCCATGGTCCCTCTACTCTCCTCGTGTGTCCCAGCGGAGCCTTCCTCCTGGATTGTTTGTGGCACCCACCAGATCATTCTGACAATAATCCCTTACATCGTTTCTAAGCCCTGGCCACCATCCCACGGCCTCCACTTTATTCCACGTCATTTCTGGCCCTGGATGTCCAGCTCCTGGACCCCCATGAGCTAACTGCAAGAATTCTTCCCTGCACTGCCCAGGCACGATCCAACTGTCTCCTTTAAATAGCATTCCCTGCCTGACTGCTATGTCTGAAGCTCCTAAAGGTCCCGCTACAGGCTTCCCGTCTACCTTGTCTCTAATCACTACTCGAAGATTTGTATCTCATAGCTGAGCCTGTTTTAAATCAGGCGGTAATGGTACGTCTTTGGGCCCCTCTCTGCCTGTTACAGCCATGATCTGCCCACAGTGATATGGGTCCCAAAGTGTTCCTTCTCCTGCCGCCGTTTTGGCCAGTGTGTCAGCTTTCTCATTCCCTTCCCACTTAGGCTCTGTCTGAGAATGTGCCTTGACCTTTTGGATGTAGTAATCCTTCTGGTCCCTACCTATGACGTCCAGAATGACTTTTAACAAAGGAGCCAACAGCAACAGCTTCCTGTCAGAGGACTTAAACCCTCGCCGAGCACATAGTGCTAAGTACTCTGTACAGGAGTTACAAGTGATCACGCAGTCCGAACATATCGTATAGGGAGTTGGGAATTCGCTGGGGTGTGTGACCACACACGCTACGGCTGCCAGTTTAGCCTGCTGTGCACTTAAAGTGTTGGGGAGGTTTATGGCCTTTTCTAACCTTGCACCTGGATCATAAATCCCACAGCCTGTTTTTCTCTCTCCGTTCGTCACTGAACTAGATAGATGTCCCTGCCTTTTGGATGTTCCCCTGCTCAGAATCGCACATCTACATCCCATACTCCTTCTGCTGAACACATGTGAGCTGCTCCCGGATAAACCAGGTTTGGGGCTAACTTTGGTTCTCCTAGCCTTTCTACCTTCAGGTCTAACTGAGTAAGCAACAATGTCCAGCGGGCAATCCTGTTACTGCTCACTGTCCCATCTTTCATCCTACAGTCCAGTAACATTTGTGTCGGGGTATGACAGGTCAGTAGAGTCACTATAACTAACCTTGTGGTGACTGAAAATGTTTTACTGCCCAAAAAGTTGCTAACAGATGTTGCTCGCAATTCGAAAAGCTCTTTTCTACTTCTGTGAGAACGCGGGAGGCATAGGCCACCAGTCTCAGCTTGCTGTGTCGTTCGTGGAGTAACACTACACTCAAGCTGTCCCCAGTAGCTGCTACCTCCAGACTAAAGTCCTGGTACCCATTTATTGCTCTCAACGCTGGTGCCGTCTGTAACACCTCCTTTAAACAAATGAAAGTTTCCTGATAATTCTCATTCCATTCCTACTCTATTCCTTTCCTAAGAAGCCTCAGCAAAGGAGCTGCCATGGCTGCATATCCTTTGATAAATTCCCTGTAGTAACCCATTATTCCCAGGAACGACCTTGGGCTAGATTTTACACTTTTGTGCTTATCGCCGAAAAATGGGCATTCTCGCTGGCTTCTTGCCCATTTTCAAAGCACCTAGTCTCCATTTTTTAAATTGGGCGTTCTGCAAGCGATATGAAATGGGCGACAACGTTAAATCTCGCTGACCTTCTGCTGTAAAGTGCCACCGTACTTAGCAATGGCATGGCAACGCTCGATTCCCGCGAATCAGGACGTCAAGGGTCATCATGAAATGCGCAGAAGAGGAGACAGAGAGAGAGGGACTGTAGGCATGTCTGGGTGTGGTGTGGCTGCTTTGGGAGGAAGGAGGGAGAGTTTAGAGCTTTACAGCAAATAGGGAAACAAAAATTAGCTGTTACCAGCCACACATTTGCCCGAATTTGGTCTATAGTGGAGGGAGAGGAGGAGGCATCACAGCACGCTTTGGAGACCGACGCTGGAGAGAGCAGTGAGGTGGGAGAGGAGCACATTGGAGGGCGCAAAAGAGCGAGTAGTTTCTCAGACGAGGCAAATGCCTTCCTCCTGTAAAGTTCTGTCCCCTCAGTACAGATTCACATGAGGCATGTAGTGAAGTCAAGGTCACTCTGGACCTGCACCTTTATTTCACAGCTTTGGAATGCTGCACTTGCCTGAGACCTGTCCTTATATACCTGTCTCTTGCAAGTGCACCCCTGATGGTAAGGTATGCTGGTGGTTACAGGTCATATCTTATTACAGTCTTGTTTAGCATGTTAGGATACAGTTATATATAATAATGTAAGATACATGACATCACCCTCCCCCAAGGTCTTATTGTCTTTATAGGTTCAGTCTCTCAGGTGGTCTACACTCTCGCGTGGAGCGTCTGAGTTGTGGTTCAGTTGTTTGCCTTGGTATCTGTTTTTCTTTGGGTGTGGTTGCTGTATCTCGCCTGGGCTGTCTGTTCGATTGGTGTGATTGTTGTTGACTTGCCTGGGTTGTCTGTTGGGATTGCCCTTTCCTCAGGTTGTTCCCTCTGTCTGTCCACCAGGTGTGGTGCGAGTTCCACATTGTAGTCTGCCTCTGGTTCCGCAGTGTTGTTGGTAAATCTGCTTCTGACTTGGTCTACATGCCTCCGGTAGGTTTTTCCATTGTCCATTTGTACTACCAGTAGCCTGTTTCCTTCCTTGCCCGTTACTGTCCCTGCAAGCCATTTGGGACTCCTGCCATAGTTTAGTACAAACACTTTGTCCCCTATCTCATTCCATCTCCCCCTCGAATTTCTGCCATGGTACTCAGTCAGCTTACGGCGCTTTGCCTCAACGATTTTGTGCATGTCTGGGAGGATTAATGAGAGCCTTGTTTTTAAAGTCCTTTTCATCAACAGTTGCGCGGGGGGGATCCCAGTCAATGAGTGCGGACGAGATCTGTATGCCAGCAGCAGTCGCGACAGGCAACCCTGCAGCGTGGGACCTTGGATTTTAAGCATGCCTTGTTTAATGATTTGCACTGCTCTCTCCGCCTGTCTGTTGGAGGCCGGCTTGAACGGTGCCGTCTGTGGTCAATTATAAAGTCGTGGAATTCTGCGCTGGTGAAGCACGGACCATTGTCACTGACCAATATGTCAGGGATTCCGTGCGTTGCAAAAATGGTTGCGACGCTCTCCACAGTGGTGGAGGTTGTGCTTGAGTTTAAAATGGTGCATTCGATCCACTTTAAAATGCATCTACAACTACGAGAAACATTTTGCCCATGAATGGGCCCGCATAGTCTACGTGCACCCGCGACCACGGTTTGGTAGGCACAAATGGTGCACCTTCGGACGCAGATCTCCAAGTCCGCGTCAATACCAGGCCACCAGACGTGGGATCTGGCTATGGCCTTCATCAGAACGATCCCTGGATGCTCGCGGTGGAGCTCCCGGACAAGTGCCTCTCTGCCTCGCAGAGGCATGGCTACTCGGCTGCCCCACATCAGGCAGTCTGCTTGTAGTGATAGCTCATGCATGCGCCTGTGAAAGGGTTTTAATGCCTCGGGGCAGGCATCGTGAGCCTCTGCCCAGTCACCGGTTAGGACACATCTTTTTACTAAGGATAACGTGGGGTCGCTGGCCGTCCAGGCTCTGATTTGGCGAGCCGTCATGGGCGAACCTGTGGACTCAAAGCCATTGATTGCCATGACTATCTCACAGTCCTGTTCATCAGACACTTCCGTGGTCGCCAGGGGTAGCCTGCTGAGCGCGTCGGCACAGTTGTCTGTGCCTGGTCTGTGCCTTATGGTATAGTCGTAGGATGCCAACATGAGCGCCCACCGTTGAATTCGCGCCGAGGCATTGGCGTTTATTGCCTTGCTCTCGGATAGAGGGGCTTGTGGCCAGTTTCTAACGCGAACTTGGCCCCGAAAATGTATTGGTGCATCTTTTTGACACCGTACACGCACGCGAGCGCCTCCTTCTCTACCATTCCATACCCGCGCTCAGTCGCGAATGTGACCTGGAGGCATAAGCTATGAGTTGTAATTTGCCCGCACTATTGACATGTTGCAAAATGCACCCAACCCCATACGCTGACGCATCGCATGTGAGAACTAGCTTTTTACCTGGATCAAAGAAAGTCAAAACACTGTTGCAACACAGAAGGTTGTGTGCCTTATTGAAGGCGCGTTCCTGGGCGTCCCCCCAAAACTAATCGCAACCCCTTCCTGAGTAGCACGTGGAGAGGCTCCAGCAGTGTGCTTACGTTTTGCATAAAGTTCCCAAAGTAATTGAGTAGCCCGAGAAAGGCGCGCAGTTCTGAGACATTCCATGGCCTGGGTGCCAGGCGAATTGCTTCTGTTTTGGACTCTGTTGGGCGGATTCCATCAGCGGCAATCCTTCTGCCCAAAAATTCAACCTCGGGAGCGAGAAACAGGCACTTGGATTTCTTGACTCGTAGGCCTACCTGATCCAACTGCTTTCGTACTTCCTCCAAATTACGGAGATGGGAGTCGGTGTCCCTGCCCGTGATAAGTATGTCGTCTTGAAATACAACTGTCCCCGGGATGGACTTGAGCAGACTCTCCATGTTGCACTGGAATATGGCAGCTGCCGACCTGATGCCGAATGGGCATCGATTGTACATGAAAAGGCCTCGATGTGTGTTGATGGTGGTGAGTAGCTTGGATTCCTCGGTCAATTCTTGCATCATATACGCAGATGTGAGGTCTAGTTTTGAGAAAAGTTTACCTCCAGCCAATGTGGCAAATAAGTCCTCCGCTCTGGGCAGCGGGTACTGGTCCTGTCGGGAGACTCTTTTTCTGGTAGATTTGTAGTCCCCACAGATTCGTACGGATCCATCAGGCTTCATGACTGGGACGATTGGATTTGCCCAGTCGCTAAATTCCACAGGTGATATAATGCCTTCCCGCAGAAGCCTATCTAGTTCGTGTTCAATCTTTTCCCTCATCACATAGGGTACAGCTCTGGCCTTGTGATGGACCAGTCTAGCATCCTGTGTGATGTAGATTTTGACTTTGGCCCCTTTGAAAGTGCCCACACCTGGCTGAAAGAGATGTTCAAATCGCTTTAAAACTGTTGAGCAGGAGGTATGTTCCTCTAATGACATGGCATGGACATCATCCCATTTCCAGTTTAGTTTTGCCAGCCAGCTTCTCCCCAGCAGTACTGGCGGTCTCTGGGAACAATCCACAGGGGAAGTCGGTTCACTGTCCCTTTGTGTGTGACAGAGAGCATGGCGCTACCGAGGACTGGTACGATTTCTTTGGTATAGGTCCTTAGTTTGGTGTCGACCCTTGTGAGTTTTGGTCTGTCTCTTTTATGCGGCCACAGTTGTTCAAATTGTTGAGCACCCATGAGAGATTGACTCGATCCCGTATCCAACTCCATGTTGACAGGTATCCCGTTGAGTAGGACCCTCATCATTATAGGAGGCGTTCTGTTGTAGGAGCAGCGGCCATTGATTGTGTTGACCCGCTGTACATCGGTGTCCCAGGTACTGTCCCCACCGTCTTCTGGTCCGCTTTCCGACTCATCCGATTCTTATACCAGCCGAGCTGCCGTTTATTTGCACATGCGGGCAAAATGCCCTTATATTCACAGTTCCTGCAAACAGCCTGCTGAAATCAACATCCCCTTGACGAGTGCCCACCCCCACACCTCCAGCACAGAACGGTTCCATTGTTCAAAGTGTTCCCAAAGAATGAGCTGCGTTTGGCTGATCTCTCTTGAGCTTCTCTCAGTTTGTAGTTGATTGCTCACATTGTGGATTGATGAGGTGTGAACAGCCGTTCCTGTGGCCCTCGATGGCTTCTGGCGCCACTGCCTGCTATCGACAGCCTGTTCTCCCGGTTTTGTCTGTGTGTGGGGATAGCAACTTGTTTAGTGCTGTGAACTTCTTGTTCCGATATTTTGTTCGTTGTCGTACCTGAATTGTAAATCAATCTCGTTTCTTCTTCCCCTTCCAAGAATATCTGTGCAACCAGTGTTGCTGCCTCTAAGGTCAGGTTCTTGGTCTCTATGAGCTTTTGGAATATGCCTGCGTGGCCAATCCTTCAATGAAAAAGTCTCTCAGCATTTCTCTCCTCAGTTCATCGGAGAACTCACATAAACTAGCTAACCTCCGAAGTTCGGCCACGAAGTCGGGTATGCTCTGTCCCACACAGTGTCTGTAATTGTAGAACTTGTGTCTGGCCATGTGTAGGCTGCTCGCTGGCTTCAGGTGGTCTCTTACCAGTGTGCTCAATTCTTCAAACGACTTGCTTACTGGTTTCTCGGGTGCCAGTAGATCTTTTATTAAAGCGTATGTTTTCGAGCCACAGCTGGTCAAGAGATGGGCTCTTCTCTTATCTGCCTTATCGTCGCCTCACCAGTCTTTGGTTACAAAGCTTTGCTGGAGCCTTTCTATAAAGTCCTCCCAATTGTCTCCCGCATTGTACTTTTCATCTGATCTGTTGATCGCCATTCTGTAATCCCATCCTCGTCGCCACTGTAAAGTCCTGTCCCCTCAGTACAGATTCACAGAAGGCATGTCGTGAAGTCAAGGTCACTCTGGACCTACACCTTTATTTCACAGCTCTGGAATGCTGCACTTGCCTGAGACCTGTCCTTATCTACCTGTCTCTTGTAAGTGCACCCCTGGTGGTAAGGTATGCTGGTGGTTACAGGTCATATCTTATTACAGTCATGTATAGCATGTTAGGATACAGTTATATCTAATAATGTAAGATACATGACACCTCCTGCAGGAGGTTGAGTTACGTTGGGGTGATTTGACACAGGGAGGGCTACCCACCCCAAAGGCCTACCAGATGATATGGGCCGAGATAGCAGAGGCGGTCTCGTCAGCGACCAACAAGGTGCGTGAGGACAACCAATGTCGCAAACGATGGAACAACTTTGTGGGATCCACAAGAATAAGTATTACATTTATTTACATGCACTTATGTATTTATATAATTTGATTTGTTACAGTCATGAGTGACTATCAGCAGATGTGAGGTCTTTCACTTTTATCGGGAATATTTTACTCAAAGCCTGCGGTCACGGTGTACGTCTTTCGGTAAAGAATGATAATTATCATAATAATCATGATTATATCTGTCGGTTATGTGTTGTATCAGTGTCTGTAACAGTATCTAGCAATGATATCATGCAATGATCTCATGCCATGCTGAGGCAAAGGCAAAGACGGGTGATGTTACGGAGGTGGAAATAGGTGGTTTTAGTTACGGCTCGTATATGTGGTCGGAAGCTCATTTCAGGGTCAAATATGGCACCAAGGTTGCGAACAGGGTGGTTCAGCCTCAGACAGCTGCTAAGGAGAGGGATGTGTCTAGGGAACGGAGTTTGTGGCAGGGACCGAAAGCAATGGTTTTACAGCCAATGAAGTACAATGAAGAAGCAGGCGAGTGCAGTCCCATCGAACTGGAGATGAGACTGCCCAATACGAGATTCCCAAAACAAGCGCTCTACTCGGAGCTCCGACATGGCAAGCGAGCCCCAGGTGGGCAGAAGAAACGCTTCAATGACACCCTCAAAGCTTCCTTAAAAAAGTGCAACATCCCCACCGACACCTGGGAATCCTTGGCCCAAGTCCGCACAAAGTAGAGGAAAAGCTTCTGGGAAGGCGCCAAACACCTCGAGTCTCTATGCCGAGAGCAAGCTGAAGCCAAGTGTAAACAGTGGAAGGAGCGTTTGGCAAACCAAGCACCCCACCCACTCGTTCCTTCAATCACCATCTGCCCCAACTGTGACAGAGACAGATCCTGCATCGGATTCATCAGTCACATGAGAACTCGTTTTTAGTATGGAAGCAAGTCATCCTCAACTCGAATGGCTAGAACCTCCACTTTTGTGCTTATTGCCCAAAAATGAGTGTTATTTCCGGCATGGGCAGTAAAAAAGAGTTTTCAGATCGCCAACTTCTCACCCATTCTCAAAGCATCTCGTCTCTATTTTTTTAAATTAGCGTTACCACGAGCGATATGAAATGGGTGGTAGCGTTAAATCTCGCTGACCTTCTGCCGTAAAGTGTGGCCATCCTTAGCAACGGCATGGCAACGCTCGATTCCCGCGATTCAGGAGGTCAAGGGTCATCATGAGATGCGCCGAAGAGGAGACAGAGAGAGAGGGAGCTGAGAGGGACTGAAGGCTTGTGTGACTATGGTGTGGCTGCTTTGGGAGGAAGGAGGGAACTTTAGAGCTTCACAGCAAGTAGACAAACAAAAATTAGCTGTTACCAGCCACATATTTTCCCGAATTTGGCCTATAATGGAGAGATAAGGAGAGGCATCACAGCACGCTGTGGCGACTGATGCTGGAGAGAGCAGTGAGGTGGGAGAGGAGCACATTGGAGGGCGCAAAAGAGCCAGGAGTTTCTCGGACGAGGCAAATGCCTCCCTTCTGCAGGAGGTCGAGTAACGCTGGGGTGATTTGACATAGGGAGGGCGTGGGATGCCCACCCCAAAGGTCTACCAGAGGATATGGACCGAGATAGTAGAGGTGGTCTCGTCGGTGACCAACGAGTTGCGTGAGGGCAACCAATGCCGCAAACGATGGAACGACCTTGTGAGATCAGCAAGAGTAAGTATTACATTGATTTACATGTACTTATGTATTTATATAATTTGATTTGTAAGAGTCATGAGTGACTATCAACAGATGTGAGATCATTCGGTTTTACTGGGAATGTAAACTCAAAGCCTGCGGTCACGGTGCACGTCTTTAGGTAAAGAATGATAATTTTCATAATAATCATGATTACATCTGTCGGTTCTGTGTTGTATCAGTCCCTGTGACAGTACCTAGCAATGATATCACACAATGATCTCATGCCATGTCGTCCTGTCACCTTTTACACAAGAGGCTATCGACGATGAGGTCTGTTCAGAGGCGAATGGGTGGGGGACCAGCCATCACCAGCGACATCAATGAGATGGAGGAGCGGGTGCTTGCACTCGTGGAGAAGCACACCCGGACAGCCACGGACGCATCTGCAGACCCTGAAGTGATGCCACGTGAGTAAAGCTTACACCATTGTGTGATGTAAAGTCAATAGATGCCACACCCACTCATATCTGAACAATCATATATGATAGATGATTTCTAAAATTGTCCTGGAAATAATGCTGGCCGAATGAAAATCATTGCAATGCAAATGTGTTGATGGTCATGAAATGTGATGTCTGTGATGATCTTGATAGCGGTGGTGCTTTTGTCGTGCATATGCTGTGTGTAGCGCTGGAATCACCTTGTGATCCGAGCACTCCCTTCTCTTCTAATAACCTTATTTCTGTTTTCTAGCTCAGCCAGCAGCGCGGCCCGAGGCAAGATCACAGATTCCTGAAGGAGGGGGCGCGGGGCCCGACTCTCCGGACAATCCTACATCTGATGCTGAGGAGCTCCGATTCTCGTCCGGAAATCCGCTGGGTCTGTTCTCCACGGATGAGAGTGCCGATTTCGAGCAACCTGCATCGCCACGCTCCAGAAGCCATTCAACCCCAAGGCCAACTGGTGGTCCTCCGGATAATTTCCGCCTCCACTCTGGAGGTGCTGGCCCCAAGCACCTCATCACAGGGCACTCTATTTGTCCCCAGGAAGGCGCCGACCCTGCGGAGGCCTCGTGGGTGCGGCAGGTCTGGTCCACGAGCGCCACATGAGAGAGGAGAGATGGTACAGATGAGACATTGGTGACTAGCTAATCGAAGCATTGGGGGGCTTATCCTGACTGTTGGCCACCATGACTGAGTGTATACCACGGATGGCGGAGGCCCTGGATGTGATAGCCAGGAACACTGCTGGCACAGGCCTCCCAGTGGTCCCAGAGCACGGCATTCCACCCCTAGGTTCCGCACCACCACTGCGAACAACAGATGAGAGCAATGACCAAGATCCTGCTTCTGCATCAGAGAATGTTGCCCCCTCGGCACCCCCCGCTCCCGTACCCGTGCAATGACCACATCTGCCTTCATCCCCCCAACGAGGCACCGCCTGAGGAGCTCCTCAGCCAGGCGACATGGAGCAAAGAGGGGAAGGGATAGAAGCGGGGAGAAGAATGGGAAGGGGGAAGGAAAGTGAGGTGCATGTCCGCAGGTGATGGCTGTGTTATATCTCCATCTGGGTGTATGCAATTTGTTGTAATGTATGGGGAGAGGGGACCACCCTCCTGCTTTGCATTTGTATTCTGTGTTGCTGGACATGTTGAACATTTGATTGATGTCAATGGTGGAAAAAGTGGGGTGTGAGCGGGGGTGAGGTGTTTTTGCCTGTGATACTTATGATTTCAGACAAATGTTGGTATTAATTTTTTTTTATTGAACATAACCTTGTTGCGCATTGTCTCAGATAGCTGGACTGTTACACACTGGTGATTCCTTAACATACATAAGAATTAGGAACAGGAGTAGGCCATCTAGCCCCTTGAGCCTGCTCTGCCATTCAACAAGATCATGGCTGATCTGGCCGTGAACTCAGTTCCACTTACCCGCCCGCTCCCCATAATCCTTAATTCCCTTATTGGTTAAAAATCTATCTATCTGTGATTTGAATACATTCAATGAGCTAGCCTCAACTGCTTCCTTGGGCAGAGAATTCCACAGATTCACAACCCTCTGGGAGAAGAAATTCCTTCTCAACTCGGTTTTAAATTGGCTCCCCCATATTTTGAGGCTGTGCCCCCTAGTTCTAGTCTCCCCGACCAGTGGAAACAACCTCTCTGCCTCTATCTTGTCTATCCCTTTCATTATTTTAAATGTTTCTATAAGATCACCCCTCATCCTTCTGAACTCCAACGAGTAAAGACCCAGTCTACTCAATCTATCATCATAAGGTAACCCCCTCATCTCCGGAATCAGCCTAGTGAATCGTCTCTGTACCCTCTCCAAAGCTAGTATAGCCTTCCTGAAGAAAGGTGACCAAAACTGCACGCAGTACTCCAGGTGCGGCCTCACCAATACCCTGTACAGTTGCAGCAGGACCTCCCTGCTTTTGTACTCCATCCCTCTCACAATGAAGGCCAACATTCCATTCGCCTTCCTGATTACCTGCTGCACCTACAAACTAACTTTTTGGGATTCATGCACAAGGACCCCCAGGTCCCTCTGCACCGCAGCATGTTGTGATTTCTCTCCATTCAAATAATATTCCCTTTTACTGTGTTTTTTTCCAAGGTGGATGACCTCACATTTTCCGACATTGTTTTCCATCTGCCAAACCTTAGCCTATCTAAATCTCTTTGCAGCCTCTCTGTGTTCTCTACACAACCCGCTTTCCCACTAATCTTTGTGTCATCTGCAAATTTTGTTACACTACACTTTGTCCCCTCTTCCAGGTCATCTATGTATATTGTAAACAGTTGTGGTCCCAGCACCGATCCCTGTGGCACCCCACTAACCACCGATTTCCAACCCGAAAAGGACCCATTTATCCTGACTCTCTGTTTCTGTTCGCCAGCCAATTCTCGATCCATGCTAATATATTTCCTCTGACTCCACATACCTTTATCTTCTGCAGTAACCTTTTGTGTGGCACCTTATCGAATGCCTTTTGGAAATCTAAATACACCACATCCATCGGTACACCTCTATCCACCATGCTCGTTATATCCTCAAAGAATTCCAGTAAATTAGTTAAATATGATTTCCCCTTCATGAATCCATGTTGCGTCTGCTTGATTGCACTATTCCTATCTAGATGTCCCGCTATTTCTTCCTTAATGATAGCTTCAAGCATTTTCCCCACTACAGATGTTAAACTAACTGGCCTATAGTTACCTGCCTTTTGTCTGCCCCCCTTTTTAAACAGAGGCGTTACATTAGCTGCTTTCCAATCCGCTGGTACCTCCCCAGAGCCCAGAGAATTTTGGTAGATTATAACGAATGCATCTGCTATAACTTCCGCCATCTCTTTTAATACCCTGGGATGCATTTCATCAGGACCAGGGGACTTGTCTACCTTGAGTCCCATTAGCCTGTCCAGCACTACCCCCTTAGTGATAGTGATTATCTCAAGGTCCTCCCTTCCCACATTCCCGTGACCAGCAATTTTTGGCATGGTTTTTGTGTCTTCCACTGTGAAGACGGAAGCAAAATAATTGTTTAAGGTCTCAGCCATTTCCACATTTCCCATTATTAAATCCCCCTTCTCATCTTCTAAGGGACCAACATTTACTTTAGTCACTCTTTTCCGTTTTATATATCGGTAAAAGCTTTTACTATCTGTTTTTATGTTTTGCGCAAGTTTACTTTCGTAATCTATCTTTCCTTTCTTTATTGCTTTCTTAGTCATTCTTTGCTGTTGTTTAAAATTTTTCCAATCTTCTAGTTTCCCACTAACCTTGGCCACCTTATACGCATTGGTTTTTAATTTGATACTCTCCTTTATTTCCTTGGTTATCCACGGCTGGTTATCTCTTCTCTTCCCGCCCTTCTTTTTCACTGGAATATATTTTTGTTGAGCACTATGAAAGAGCTCCTTAAAAGTCCTCCACTGTTCCTCAATTGTGCCACCGTTTAGTCTGTGTTCCCAGTCTACTTTCGCCAACTCTGCCCTCATCCCACTGTAGTCCCCTTTGTTTAAGTATAGTATGCTCGTTTGAGACACTACTTCCTCACCCTCAATCTGTATTACAAATTCAACCATATTGTGATCACTCATTCCGAGAGGATCTTTTACTTGGAGATCGTTTATTATTCCTGTCTCATTACACAGGACCAGATCTAAGATAGCTTGCTCCCTTGTAAGTTCTGTAACATACTGTTCTAAGAAACAATCCCGTATGCATTCTATGAATTCCTCCTCAAGGCTACCCCGTGCGATTTGATTTGACCAATCGATATGTACCGTATATACTCGCGTATCCTGCGATCTCGCGTATCATGCGACCCCTAAATTTTCGTCCCCAAAACATGATTTTACCATATATCTCATGTATCATGCGAGTCACTTTTTTGAGATCGAATACAGACCTTAACATGAAACATCGAGTGGATTCTGCTGTGAAAGCTGTTTGCGAATCGAACACCGATACAGCAATCGTTCCAGCTGGCTTGACTAGCGTCGTTCAGCTACAGCCTCTACTGTGTTTGGGAGTTGTAGGTGGCGGAGGTCGAGTCGCCGGGGGGGTGGGGTGAAGAGGAGGTCGGGTTGGGTCACCGGGGGGAAGCGGAGGTCGGGTTGCCGGGTGGGGGGGGAGTTGGGGGAGCGGAGGTCGGGTCGCCGGGGGGGTGGGGGGGGTGAAGAGGAGGTCGGGTTGGGTCACCGGGGGGAAGCGGAGGTCGGGTTGCCGGGTCGGGGGGGAGTTGGGGGAGCGGAGGTCGGGTCGCCGGGGTAGGGAGAGCGGGGGTCAGGTCGGATCCGGTCCGGTCACTTTCCTCCCCCCCCCCGACCTCCGCGACTCTCTCTCCACCCCCAACCTCCGCGACTCTCTCTCATCCCCCCCGATACAGTACAAGCGACAATAGAGGCTGCAATCCAGCCCAGGAGATACCTGCCGAGATTCAGCGTGGATACGGTCTGCTTAACAGACTAACAGCCTAATCTTGGCCAGCACTTCACACCCGCAAATTTTGTATCTCGCGTATCATGCGACCCCCCAAATTTAGGTTACAATTTAGGTCTTCAAAAGTCGCATGATACGCGAGTATATACGGTAGGTTAAAATCCCCCATGATTACTGCTGTTCCTTTTTCACATGCCTCCATTATTCCCTTGATTATTGTCCGCCCCACCGTGAAGTTATTATTTGGGGGCCTATAAACTACGCCCACCAGTGACTTTTTCCCCTTACTATCTCTAATCTCCACCCACAATGATTCAACATTTTGTTCATTAGAGCCAATATCATCTCTCACAATTGCCCTGATATCATCCTTTATTAACAGAGCTACCCCACCTCCTTTCCCTTCTTGTCTATCTTTCCGAATTGTCAGATACCCCTGTATGTTTAATTCCCAGTCTTGGCCACCCTGCAACCACGTTTCTGTAATGGCCACCAAATCATACCCATTTGTAATGATTTGTGCCGTCAACTCATTTACTTTATTTCGAATGCTGCGTGCATTTAGGTAGAGTGTTTTAATCCTAGTTTTTAAACCATGATTTTTAGTTTTGACCCCTCCTGCAGCCCCTTTATATTCATACATATATTCATTCCCCTGGTCCTGATGAAATGCATCCCAGTGTATTAAAAGAGATGGCGGAAGTTATAGCAGAACATCAAAGGGTTAAATAAAACTTAACTTCAATCAACATAAACTTTAATTGGCACCAAGATGATGGGCACCATTGATGTCTGAGCTACACACACACAGTAGTGTGTGTCAGCTTTGTCACTCACAGCAACGTTCTTTCATGCAAATTGTTCCGATATCAGCTCCTCACGTAAGAGTCTTGCAGCTATGTAGCCACCACAGGCCCTTTCCTGCGGTCTGGAGGGGGTCGTGGGCATGGTTGCATAGCCAGCCTGATTGTCTGGCACTAGGTCAGCGTCCAGCCCCTTGTCGTCCTCTTCCTCTCTGTCCTGAGGTGGAGTCTCAGTCCCTTCTGGCAACTCTTGGCCCCTCCTGATAGCCAGGTTGTGCAGCGTGGAGCACAGGACCACAAATTTATCTACTTGCTCAGGGTTGTATTGTAGCTCCCCTCCTGAGTGGTCAAGACATCTGAAGCGCTCTTCAGCACAGTTATTGTTTTGTGGACTACATGCTTTTGTCTCTGTGGCTCTGGTTGTATCGCTTCTCGGCCTCGGTGTGAGTGTCACACAGCGGGGCCATCAGCCAGGTGGCTAGGCCATATCGGTTATCACCAAGCATCCAGCATTGTCCTTGTGGCTGACTCTTAAAGATGTCAGAGACAGCGCTCTCACGCAGGCTGTGAGCCTCATCGAAGGTGCCTGGAGATTTGGCATTCACTGCCATGATATCTGGTTGTGGTCGACAACTAGTTGGACCTTTAGGAAGTGAAATCCTTTTCTGTTACGAAAATGCTCCTGGTCCTGAGAAGGTGGCCGCATGGTGATGTGAGTGCACTGTATAGCTCCCTGCAACCTGGGGAACTTAGCAATGCGGTAGAATGCTCCAGCCCTGTCAGCCTGAGCCTCCGTGGTCATGTGGAAGCTGATAAACTCCATCCTTCTCTTGTACAGGATCTCCGTGACTTGTCTAATGCAGCGATGGGTTGCATGGTGAGACATAGGGCAAATATCGACCGTGGAGGCTCGAAAGATAGTGCTGCGGTGACCTTGACCTCGACCAACACTGATACCCTGATGGCAGGCTGCATATGTGGCCTGATGAGCTCACATATTTCATTGATCACCACCTTGTGAAAGTGAGTCTCTGAAGGCAGGTGTGGTCGGACACATCGAGGTAAGACCTCTTTTCCCTGTACGTGCGGGGTGTGTATGGTCTGGCACTCCTCCTCATTCTTGCATGTCTTAAATTGGGGACATAATGATGTTCATCACACATTGATCCATCTGCATGCTGCAGCTTCTGCGTATTAATCTATGCAGGCTGAGAAATGACTGGCCCCATTGCAATGAAAGTATAATAGCGATTGATCAGAAGCAATAATTTCCTCAGTAAAGTACACCTGGAGTAAACCCCCAATAGTCTGAATCTGAAAATATGTCTGTTGAGATGGTCACTTCACCTGAGAAGAACTCCAGAGTCAATCCAAACTCCCCCGTAGTTGAAGCAGCATTTTGAATGAAGCGAACTGCGATTTAAAAAATGGCAACCACACTGCTGGCTTTAGTTCAGAACAGTTCCACTTTTTCTGGGTGTTTTTGGGTGAGCGATATTGTGGCCGATATGTGTGCGAGGTGGTGAAAGTGATGGTGGGCGATCTCCTGGCCGTTAGTTTCACCAAATGTGCTCTTTACGACTTAAAAAAAAATGGACGTGCGGTATTATTGAATATTGGCGTTGTACTGTCCCTGGGAATCACTACAATCTCCCCTATCCTATCTGCAGCAACTGTCCCCTATAGACAATTATTCTTCATATTCACTATGGCGTGGTGTGCCAACATGTAATCGGCCCCGAGAACTCCCGAACCGGGCTGTTCCCACTTCATTAAAATGCATTCCCCCTTTCCTGTATTAGGTCCTAATTCTATGGTTAACAGTTTTGACACTGCCCCAGCCTGTTCTTTACCCATAAAGCCTGCCAGTGTAAATGGGACTCCGCTCGATCACGGGGAAGTGGTCGGATTCGGTGAGTGGACAACCGTGCTAGAGGCTCCTGTATCTACCAGATACCTTCCCCTAATGGCTTCCACCTTTACATCTACGCATGACCTGCCCCACTCATAGAAATCATGGAAACATAGAAAATAGATGCAGGAGCAGGCCATTTGGCCCTTTGAGCCTGCACCGCCATTCAATCTGATCATGTCAGATCATGCAACTTCAGTACCCCACTCCTGCCTTCTCTCCATACCCCCTGATCCCTTTAGCCGTAATGGCCACATCTAACTCCCTTTTGAATATATCCAAGGAACTCAACAACTTTCTGTGACAGAGAATTCCACAGGTTCACCACTCTCTGGGTGAAAAAGTTTCTCCTCATCTTGGTCCTATATGGCTTACCCCTTATCCTTAAACTGTGACCCCTGGTTCTGGACTCCCAACATTGGGAACATTCTTCCTGCATCTAACCTGTCCAATCCCATCAGAATTTTATATGCTTCTATGAGATCCCCTCTCATTCTTCTAAATTCCAGTGAATATAAGCCTAGTCGATCCAGTCTTTCTTCATATGTCATTCCTGCTATCCTGGGAATCAGTCTGGTGAACCTTCGCTGCACTCCCTCAATAGCAAGCATGTCCTTCCTCAGATTAGGAGACCAAAACTGCACACAATACTCAATCACCAAGGTCCTGTACAACTGCAGCAAGACCTCCCTGCTCCTATACTCAAATTCTCTCGCTATGAAGGCCAACATGCCATTTGCTTTCTTAACTACCTGCTGTACCTGCATGCCTATTTTCAATGACTGATGTACCATGACACCCAGGTCTCGTTGCACTTCCCCTTTTACTAATCTGTCACGATTCAGATAATAATCTTCCTTCCTGTTTTTGCCACCAAAGTGGATCACCTCACACTTATCCACATTATACTGCATCTGCCATGCACTTGCCCACTCACCTAACCTGTCCAAGTCACCCTGCACTCATCGTAGATGAGCGGACACAGGTACTCTGGCTGGATGCAACTTCAAAGTGGGGGTGCCGATGCATTTTCACCCACTGCAGCGTCCAGCTTTCCTCTACTTTAGCCCATAACCTGCTGTAATGCAGCCACCTAAACCTGTATTGGGTTGTCGGCTACCTTTCTTTGGCCTTTCTCTGCCTCAGCACCCTCGTAACCTGGCTTCCCTCCTCTTGAGAGCCTACAATCTTTGCTCCAGTGTCCCAACTTCCCACAGTTAAAACACCCTCTGGATCGACCCGCATTACCTCCCTCTTGTATCCATTCTCTCTTTGCTCTAACATCTCCTCTTGCTTCGTGCACTTTCCCTTTTTGTTTCTCCTCTTTCCCTTGTCTGGACTTAAATACTAGAGTCAATCTTCTCAATACCACTGCCTCAGTATTTTGGAGATCGCCTGGGTCAAACCATGCTTCGACCTTTGCTCTGAGCCGTGGTAAACTCTTAGCCATTATGGTTCTCAGCCAAAGGTTTCTGGGTTCCCCTATTAAATCTGTCGGTATCAGATTTCCTCCAGTGGCCCTTAAATAAATAGCCCACAGTCTATCTGCAAACATATCGGCTGATTCGTTTACTTGCTGTCTAGTCTGTTCTACCTGCCAGAATGGACTATCTTGACTGTATCCTAATAGTGCCAAGATTTCCCCCTTAAAGCCCTGTGGGGTTCCTCCACCTAACTTGGTGGCTGTTGACAAACTCTGATATAGCTTCCATTCCAGGGAGAGCAGTGTTATCTTCAATATCTCCTCCTTGCTGCAGTTATTGATACCCCCTATCTGCTCTATATTGGCAAAATGAACGGAGGCATTCCCTCCTTGCTTTAATTTTGCCATACCCATCAGCATCTCCTACAGCTGAAGCGGCGTGTATGGGATCACATTGTCATTCTGTAATAGCACCTGACCACCATTTGGTGCGGGTGGGCCGAATTTCTGCTGTCTCAAGGGACACATCGGTCTTTGGGGTCCCGGTGCATCAGGAGCCGACCGATGCTCACTATACTGGGGCCCATCGTCTGACTCCTCCCCTTCTGGATCCCAAACTTCCTCGCCTTCCCCGGGTGCCATGAGACAAACCATCCCTTTGGCCCTGTCTAACTCTGCCGTTAACTGGCGGATCTTTTCTTTACAAGGTCCGTGATCTGTCCTCTCGTAACCCTGCTCTACCTGATATGCTATTTTTATCTTTCTTAGCTGTTCTTCTGCTTCATTGCCTCTCTCTATGTGCCTCTCACTCTGCTCGATGTAAACCTGCTGCTGCCTTTTGCACTCGGTCACCTGACACTGCAAATATTCTAGGTGATTACACACCATTTCTTCTTTAACACTTTGGTCCTGCTTTTCTCTATTCAAATTGCTTATCTCACCGTTTAATTCCCTACTCTCATCCTCCAGCTGACCTACCTTTTCCCTTAACAGTTGCGTTTGCTTCTGCAGGCACATGAGCCAAATCACTTTCTCTTTTGACCCTTTGTGGTTACTACTAATTATCCACTCTGCCGCTTTTTCTTGCGGATCCCCAGAGTGTAGCATTTCTCGTGCCCATGGCTCCGAAATGTTCAGTTTGTTGCATATATATGCAGCTATCTTAGCCTCCATGGACTTCCTAAGACTACTCTTAGTCATTGGCTCTATCGCGTTTCGCTGCGGTGAGTCCATTTCCAGTGCCTCTGGCTGAGAAATTATCCCTGACTACTTTGGTCTCCCCTGAGACCATCTCGCAGTGACCGATGGTTACTGTTACTCTGGCTTCTCTCTGTGGCTATCCTAATCGACCCGAGATTACTCCAGCCTATCCAAGACTGTTTCTCTCCTCTGGTTGCCCTGGCTATCCGTGAGATTACTTCTGGCCTTCCTGAGACCCCTTCGCAGACTACCTGCGATTACTTTAGCTGACCTGAGACTTAACCAAGCCTCTCCAGGGTTTCTTGCCTTCGATTGTGTCCGTGATCCTATTCCAAACTCTGAGGTCCTGCCACAGTCAACATTTTATGAAGGGTGTTCGTTTTCCACTCTACTTTGATTCATAGACCTCGGGAATTACAGGAAGAACTCCACGTAATGCAAAGTTTAGGCTTAAACCCAATTGTTAGTTTATTATACAAAATACAACTAAAAATTACAGAACAAGACTTCTTAGAGATTGATCGAAGACATACAATCACCCATCCAACCAATTGCTGCTGTTGTCGATTGTAGGCTCGTGGAGCTAGGGAAGATGTTGGGTCCCAGCTGCTTGCTTCGTGGTCTGCGTTGACCTGTTGTTCTGAGGTGTTTCTTCGACCTGTTATTCTGCGCTGTTGTTCTGCGCTATTGTTCTGACCTGTTCCTCTGACGTGTTGTTCTTCTGAGCTCTGCTCTTATATATATATCCATTTGATTATACAAATCTCCTACTGGGCTCCTTTCAGTCAATGCGTCTGGATGAGTCTCGATGGCTATGATGATGGGTCTGGATCTGTTTGGATGGCCACAATTTGCACCTTGTTCTGTGCACAGAATCGACAGGGCAAAAGATAACTCCTTATCTTTTGTGCCCCATTATCCAAAAATGCACGCCTTGTGGATCCTTTGTTGTCCTGGTTTTTTGCAGACATGTAGTCTCCATAGGGAACTGTTTTTTTCCCTCTGGCCAATTAATCCATGGGCTTCTCTGCTTGATTGTATCAAAACCCTTTGTCTCGATGTTATTCGGGTCTCGCTCCTGACCGCAGAAATTGCATTAATCAGTTATGAGTCACCACCTGCCCCAGGCTGGCACTCTTTCTCCCTCCCAACAGTCCCGCAGGTTTTCTTTTAAACCATTTTAGTCCGTGGCCTCTTGCTGTGCCTTGATCACAAATTGTGCAACCCCTACATGTTAAATACCCCTGAATATTTAGTTCCCAGTCCTGGTCACGTTGCAACCATGTCTCTGTAATGGCTATCAGATCATACCCATTTGTATCTATTTGTGTCATCAACTCATTTATTTTGTTACGAATGCTACCTAAATTTAGACAAAGAGCTTTTAAATTTGTTTTTTTAACCATTTTTTTCCTTCTTGTTTCCTCTATCCTTCAAATTCACTTTCTACATTTTTGCTTTCCAATTCCAGCTTTACTCCCCTCCCTACTGAATCTATTCTCAAGTTCCCATCCACCTGCCAAGCTAGTCTAAGCCCACCCCAACAGCATTAACAAACCCCTCCGCAAGGATATTGGTCCCGGCTCTGTTGAGGTGCAACCCGTCTGGCTTGTACAGATCCCACCTCCCCCAGAAGCGATCCCAATGCCTCAGGAAACTAAAACCCTACTTCCTGCACCATCTCTCCAGCCAAGTATTCATCTGCTCTATCCTCCTATTTCTGTACTCACTAGCCCGTGGCACTGGGAGTAATCCGGAGATTATTACCTTTGAGGTCCTGCTTTTTAATCTCTCTTCTAGCTCCATAAACTCTGCCTGCAGGACCTCATCTCTCTTTTTACCTACGTCATTGGTCCTGATATGGACCACGACCTCTGGCTGTTCACCCTCTCCCCCCAGAATGTCTTGCAGCCACTCGGCGATATCCTTGACCCTGGCACCAGGGAGGCAACATACCATCCTGGAGTCGTCTGCGGCCACAAAAACACCTGTTTGTTCCCCTGACTATTGAATCTCCTATCACTATAGCTCTTCCATTCTTCTTCCTCCCCCGCTATGCAGCTGCGCCACCCGTGGTGCTGTGGACTTGGCTCTGACTGTACTCCCCAGAGGCACCATCACCCCCACCAGTACTCAGAAGTGAATACTGGTTGGAGAGCGAGATGGACTCAGGGGACTCCTGCACTACCTGCCTAGTCCTCCTCTTCTGTCTGCACACTCTTAAGCTGTGCGGTGATCACCTCTAGAAACATGCTATCCACGTAGCTCTCCATCTCGCGGATGCACCGCAGTGACTCCAGCCGCCGCTCAAGCTCCAAAATGGGGATGTGATAATGTAGATCGAGAGAGAGGGATGGGTGGAAGTATACGGTAAGTCGGTGTGAGTAAGGATGTGCAGGAGTAGGGTCGGGAAGGCAGAATGATGGGGATGTGATGAGTGGCACTGCAGGATGAGGTTGAGTGTGGCTTTGCAGTAACGTTTCGTGATCTACTGAGATCATTGAAAGGTTTGCGCCACTGCAGCCTGATCCTCCTGACGACATCCCTGTTTGTGCCTTCTGTGCAATGTGCAACCAGGCTGTGTTGGAAGGGAAGAGAACCTCCCTGCGTGCTCTGACTGGAAGTCATGGGAGAGCCTGGGTGGAGCCGTGTACATTTGTGCACTGTTTGTCAGTGCTTGCAACCTCCTTCTTCTCTTCTCTTGTCAGTGTTTTCAGCACCTTAATGTTTTAGAACACTGACAGCACAACTGTCAAAATTAAAGTGGACATGGTCCCTTTAAGGAAACCGGCTGATGACATAAGAACATAAGAACATAAGAAATAGGAGCAGAAGAAGGCCATACGGCCCCTCGAACCTGCTCCACCATTTAATACGATCAGGCTGATCTGATCATGGACTCAGGTCCACTTCCCTGCCCGCTCTCCATAACTCCTTATTCCCTTATCATTTAAGAAACTGTCTATTTCTGCCTTAAATTTATTCAATGTCCCAGCTTCCACAGCTCTCTGAGGCAGCGAATTCCACAGATTTACAACCCTCTGAGAGAAGAAATTTCTCTTCATCTGAGTTTTAAATGGGCGGACCCTTATTCTAAGATCGTGCCCTCTAGTTCTAGTCTCCCCCATCAGCTGAAAGATCCTCTCTGCATCCACCTTGTCAAGACCCCTCATAATCTTATACATTTCGATAAGATTACCTCTCATTCTTCTGAATTCCAATGAGTAGAGGCCCAACCTACTCAACCTTTCCTCATAAGTCAACCCCCTCATCTCTGGAATCAACCTTGTGAACCTTCTCTGAACTGCCCCCAAAGCAGCTATATCCTTTCATAAATATGGAAACCAAAACTGCACACAGTATTCCAGGTGTGGCCTCACCAATACCCTCTACAACTGGTAGCAAGACTTCCATGCTTTTATACTCCATCCCCTTTGCAATAAAGGCCAAGATTCTATTGGCCTTCCTGATCACTTGCTACACCTACATACTAACCTTTTGTGTTTCATGCACAAATACCCCCAGGTTCTGCTGTTCTGCAGCACTTTGCAATCTTTCTCCATTTAAATAATAACTTGCTCTTTGATTTTTTCTGCCAAAGTGCATGACATCACACTTTCCAACATTATACTCCATCTGCCAAATTTTTGCCCAGTCTACTTAGCCCGTCTATGTCCTTTTGCAGATTTTGTGTGTCCTCCTCACACATTGCTTTTCCTCCCATCTTTGCATCGTCGGCAAACTTGGCTTCGTTACACTCAGTCGCTTCCTCCAAGTCGTTAATATAGATTGTAAATAGTTGGGGTTCCAGCACTGATCCCTGCAGCACCCCACTGGTTATTGATTGCCAACCCGAGAATGAACCATTTATCCCGACTCTCTGTTTTGTGTTCGTTAGCCAATCCTCTATCCATGCTAATATATTGCACCCAAACCCGTGATCTTTTATCTTGTGCAGTAACCTTTTATGTGGCACCTTGTCAAATGCCTTCTGGAAATCCAAATGCACCACATCCACTGGTTCCCCTTTATCCACCCTGTTCGTTACATCCTCAAAGAATTCTAACAAATTTGTCAAACATGATTTCCCCTTCATAAATCCATACTGACTCTGCCTGACCAAATTTTGCTTTTCCAAATGTCCTGCTACTGCTTCTTTAATAATGGACTCCAACATTATCCCAACCACAGATGTTAGGCTAACTGGTCTATAGTTTCCTGCTTTTTGTCTGCCTCCTTTTTTAAATAGGGGCGTTACATTTGCAGTTTTCCAATCTGCTGGGACCTCCCCAGAATCCACGGAATTTTGGTAAATTACAACCAATGCATCCACTATCCCTGCCGTTACTTCTCTTAAGACCCTAGGATGCAAGCCATCAGGTCCAGGGGATTTATCCGCCTTTAGTCCCAATGGCCCCAAGTTTCCACATGATTTGCTCCTGATTTTTAGGAGCAACTGGTGTAGAACGGAGTATCTTAGAAATCGGAATTCTCCACATTTAGTTTTCTGCAGTTCGAGTCAGGTAGAACAGTTTCACTTTGGAACAGAATTTTTTTTCAAAAGGGGGCGTGTCCGGCCACTGACGCCTGATTTGAAAGTTTCCACAGTGAAAACGTACTCCAAACTAACTTAGAATGGAGCAAGTGAAGATTTTTGTACACTTGAAAAAACGTTGTCTACACTTTAAAAAATCAGGCGCAGGTTACAAATTAGGCATCGGGAATGAGGTGGGGGGGGGGGGGGAATGGAAGTCATTAAATTATATAATCAATCAATCCTTAGTTATACTTATACAAATATTATACAAATAAATCCAACCTGAATAAAAATTTATGAGCCAAGAAAAGATTAAATAAACCATGTTCCTACCTGTGTGAAAGTGCTTCAGGCAGGCCTTTCAGGCAGCGGTGTGGCGTCAGTGTCTCTCGACGGCAGGGGCAGCAAGCAGCCTTCGAGCTGAGCTGCGGTGCTTGAGGCAGGTCTTCATTCCCCGCGAAGATGCAGCACCCGGATGGACTTGAGGCCATTCGGCCATGGGATTGCAGCGGCATCAGTGGCTGGTCGGGAGCCGAAGAAAGAACAGCAGCAGCCTTCGAGCTGTGAGGGGGACTGACTGAGGCCATTTGGACAGGGAGAGGCAGCCACATCGACATCTTTATATTTAAATTTGCAGAATGGGTGCACCACATATTATGCAATGGTTTGCTTCCTCATGCAAGAAATTCTTTGAACTTGGTGGAAGTTGATCCATTGCAAAGTTGAATTGGTACTTTTATTTCTCCAAACACACAGTCCTTAATTTGCAGACACCGGTTCTGCAAGTTTAGCAGTGAAAAGCTGAACTCACTGATTTCAGCAGGTGATTTATTCAGCAGTGCTGCTAAAAGCACTCCCTCACACACAGAAATATCAAGAAAATTAAAATACAAGCCTTTGCAGGGGTCCAAGAAACAAATCTTCACTTTTTCTGCAGCACTTTTAAAAATGGCCGAGTGCCAATGTTTACTTCAGACTGCGCGTGCGCGAACGCTCCAACGCGCACGCGCAGGGTTGCCGGCACCAAGAAGCCTCATTTAAATTGTACCCGCCCCCTCCTACTTACAAAATCGGCGCGAATGGTAGGTTCCGCCCCCTGTGTGCCGCGCCAAGCAGACAGCGAGCTCCAAGGAGCTCGAGAATACTGCATTTTTTTTCAGGCGCCTTTTTCGGCGCGAAAAACAGGCGCCCAGCTCTGAGGTGCGCCTTTTTCGCCGCGTGTGGAAACTTGGGGCCATTATCATATGCTTCATCAAATGATGTCATCAGACCCGCTTTCTTTTAATTGGCTGGGAACCTCGCTGGGCGGGCATAACAAGCCCCATCAAGGTAAACTCACTTCAACAGAAGGACCCCACTACGGACGTCGCTTGCCTCGCTCCCAACCTGGTAGGCGAAATTGTGGCCTATGCCTCTAACTATGAAGCCCGTGTTCCCTTCTGCTTTTCTAACTGCTTTCTCAACCTGCCCTGCCACTTTCAATGATTAGTGCACATATACCCCCAGGTCTCTCTGTTCATGCACCCCCTTCAGAATTGTACCATTTATTTTATATTGACTCTCCTCGTTCTTCCTCCCAAAATGTATCAGTTTGCACTTTACTGCGTAAGATTTCACCTGCCACATGTCCACCCATTCCACCAGCCTGTCTATGTCCTCTTGAAGTCTATCACTATCCTCCTCACTGTTCACTATACTTCCAAGTTTTGTGTCATCTGCATATTTTGAAATTGTGCCCTGTACACCCAAGTCCAAGTCATTAATATATATCAAGAAAAGCAGTGGCCCTAGACCCGACCCCTGGGGAACACCAGATCACCCAAGATTTGATTGAATAGCAGAACAGGCTCCAGGGACTCAACGGCCTACTCCTATCCCTATGTTCCTGCCACTGTGCACATTCCTCCAGTCCGAAAAACATCCATTCATACTGTTTCCTGTCACTTAACAAATTCATATCAATGCTATCACAATCTCTTTTATCCCATCGGCTTTAACTTTGCTGGCAAACCTATTATATGGCACTTTATCAAATGCCTTTTGGAAGTCCATCAACCTCATTACCCTAATCAACCCTCTCTGTTACTGTTGTGTATGGAGAAAGAGTCAGACTGAACACTGTGAGCTCAAAGTAAAGTGTAACCTTTGTTTTTTATTGCAGGTCTCCACAGTGCCTCTCCAACCTGTGAAGCCTTCTAAATACCTGTGCTCCCAAGGGATTATGGGATCCCTTGGGACTCCGGGGAATGAGCCCTCTGGTGGCTGTACAGAGTAAATACAAGTCCACATATATAACAACATTTCCCCGCAAAGTCAATAGGGTAACCTTTTACAATAGGAGTCGATCTGGGGCCCTTCTTGCCCTGGTTGATCATCTCGGTGTGAAAGCTGGTGTTGTTGAGTCATTTGTTGAGCCCTCGCTGGGCTGCTGTGCAGCTGGCCTTGCTGGGCTGCCTGGTGTGTTGGGCCCTGCGGGGCTGCTGTGGATGATGGGTTCTGCTTCGTGGTCAACCGTGGTGTCGGTTGCCACTGGTGTGTATGTTGGGGGGTCAAAAAAGGTAGGGTCCAAGGTGGGTTGCTCAGGGTAGTCCGTGAATCTGAGTTTGATTTGGTCCAAGTGTTTCCGGTGAATGAGTCCATTTGAAAGTTTGACCCGAAACACCCTGCTCCCCTCTTTGGCCACGACAGTGCTGGGAAGCCACTTGGGACCTTGTCCATAATTCAATACAAATACAGGATTATTGACTTCAATCTCGCGTGACACATTTGCGCCATCATGGTATCCACTTTGTTGAAGCCACCTGCTCTCTACCTGTTCATGTAGATCAGGGTGAACTAACGAGAGCCCTGTCTTAAGTTCTCTTTTCATGACCAGTTCAGCAAGTGGGATCCCAGTGAGTGAGTGGGGTCTCGTGCGGTAGCTAAGCAGGACTCAGGATAGGTGAGTGTGCAGTGAGCCTTCAGTTGCCCTCTTCAAGCCTTCCTTGATAGTTTGCACTGCTCTCTCTGCCTGACCATTTGATGCTGGTTTAAACGGGGCAGATGTGATATGTTTGATCCCATTGCAGTTCATGAATTATTTGAACTCAGCACTGGTAAAACATGGCCCGTTGTCGCTCACCAGGACATCGGGTAAGCCATGTGTGGCAAACATTGCCCGCAGGCTTTCAGTGCTGGCAGCGGATATGCTAGCCGACATTATCTCACATTCAATCCACTTGGAATACGCGTCTACAACCACAAGGAACATTTTACCCAAGAACGGGTCTGCATAGTTGACGTGTACCCTAGACCACGGTTTGGCGGGCCAAGACCATAAACTTAGTGGCGCCTCCCTGGGTACATTGCTTAACTGCGAGCATGTATTACATCTGTGAACACAGGACTCTAAGTCCGCATCGATACCGGGCCACCACACATGGGATCTGGCTATCGCTTTCATTATTACGATGCCTGGGTGGGTACTGTGGAGATAATTGATGAAGGTGTCTCTGCCCTTCTTGGGGACCACTACTCGATTGCCCCACAGAAAGCAGTCTGCCTGTATAGACATTTCATTTTTGCGCCGCTGGAATTGCTTTACCTCTTCCTACATTTCCACTGGGACACTGGACCAGCTCCAATGAAGCACACAGCTTTTGACTAGAGATAATAAGGGGTCCTGGCTCATCCAGGGTTTGATCTGCCGGGCAGTGATGGGTGATTGCTCACTCTCAAATGCTTCCATAACCATGGCTAGATCTGCGGGCTGTGCCATTTCCACCCCCGTGGTGGGTAATGGCAGCCTACTGAGAGCATCGGCGCAGTTTTCTGTGCCTGGCCTGTGCTGGATGGCGCAGATGTCTGCGGACAACGTGAGCACCCATCTCTGGATGCGGGCTGATGCATTGGTATTTATCCCTTTACTCTCGGAAAACAGGGATATAAGTGGCTTATGGTCAGTTTCCAATTCGAATTTTAGCCCAAACAGGTATTGATGCATTTTCTTTATCCCATAGACACACGCTAACGCTTCTTTTTCAATCATGCTGTAGGGTCTCTCGGCCTTAGACAGACTCCTGGATGGATAAGCAACCGGTTGCAGTTTCCCGAAATCATTAGCTTGTTGCAATACACACCTGACGCCATATGATGACGCATCACATACTAGTACCAAATGCCTTCATGGATCATACAACATAAGAAATTTGTTTGAGCATAACAATTTTCTTGCTTTTACAAAGGCATTTTCTTGGCTTTTGCCCCAAACCCATTCGCCCCCTTTTCATGTTAAGACATGTAGTGGTTCTAGCAGGGTGTTGAGACCCGGTAAGAAGTTACCAAAGTAGTTCAAGAGTCCCAGAAACGACCACAGCTCCGTCATGTTCTGTGGACACGGTGCGTTCTCGATTGCCTCCGTCTTCACGTTGGTGGGCCTGATGCCGTCCGCAGCAATCCTCCTTCCCAGGAACTCCACTTCAGGCACCAGGAAAACGCACTTCGAGCATTTTAACCTGAGCCCCACGCGGTTGAGTCGACTAAGAACCCCCTCCAAGTTCTGCAGGTGCTCAACTGTGTTCCGACTTGTGACCATGATGTCATCCTGGAAGACCACGGTTTGCGGGACCGACTTCAGTAAACTTTCCATATTTCTCTGGAATATTGCCGCCGCTAATCAGATGCCAAATGGGCACCTGTTATAAACAAAAAGACCTTTTTAACGTGTTGATGCAGGTGAGGGCTTTCGAGGTTCCTCCAGTTCCTACATCATGTAGGCTGAAGTCAGATCCAGCTTCATGAATGTCTTTCCTCCCGCCAGCGTTGCAAAGAGGTCATCGGCTTTTGGTAGTGGGTATTGGTCCTGCAGAGAGAAACAATTGATAGTTACTTTGTAATCGCCACAGATTCTGATGGTGCCGTCTCCCTTGAGGACTGTGACAATAGGACAGGCCCATTCGCTGAACTCGATCGGTGAAATGATGCCCTCTCTTTGCAGCCGCTCTAGCTCGATCTCTACCCTTTCTCTCATCATGTACGGTTCTGCCCTCGCCTTGTGATGGATGGGTCGTGCCCCCGGAATTAGGTGGATCTGCACTTTTGCTCCTTGGAATTTCCTGATGCCTGGTTCGAACAGCGAAGGAAATTTGTTTAAGACCTGGACACACGAAGTGTCGTCAGCGGGCTGAACCCAGTTCCAGTGTATCTTTCCCCGCCAGCTCCTGCCGAGCAGCGTGGGACCATCGTCCGGTACAACCCAGAGTGATAGCTTGTGCACCGCTCCATCGTAGGAGACCTTTATGGTAGCACTGCCGATTACAGGAATCAGTTCTTTAATGTAAGTTCTTAGTCTCATGCGAACTGGAGTTAAGACTGACCTTGAGGCCTTGTTGCACCACAACCTTTCGAAAGTCTTTTTGCCCATGATGGACTGGCTCGCACCCGTGTCCAGCTCAATTGACACCCGGAGTCCATTTAGTTCAACATTCAGCATTATCGGGGGACAATTCGTTGTGAATGTGTGCACGCCATGTACCTCTTCCTCCTCTATCTGAGGCTCTGGTTCATAGTGATGCTCCGTGGATCTGTCCTCCTCTGCAACTTGGTGGTTTGCAGGTTTAACAGGCTTAGCAGCTCACCTGCACATTTGTTGGAGGTGTCCCATTGTTCTACAGCCCTTGCAAATGTATCCTTTGAATTGGCATTCATCACCCTTGATGGTGGACTCTGAGACATCTGCGGATGTGTAGGTGCAGGTATGTGTGACTTGCCCTGTACGTTACAATTCGAAAACAACATCACTTTGTTCACAGTACTTGTAGCAGCACTTGTGTGCTGAGAGATTTGCTTAGTATTGTCACTGATGGCAATGAACACCTGGGCTATCGCTATGGCCTTACTCAAGGTTGGGGTCTCTACAGTCAAAAGCTTGTGAAGTATGGTTTCGTGGCCAATGCCAAGTCCGAAAAAGTCTCTGAGCATGTGCTCCAAATGTCCTTCAAATTCGCAAAGTCCTGCAAGGCATCTCAGCTCGGTGACTTAACTCGCCACTTCCTGGCCATCAGACCTTTTGTAGGTGTGGAACCGGTACCCCGCCATCAGAACGTTTTCCTTCGGGTTCAAATGCTCTCGGACCAGTGTGCACAAATCGTCGTATGATTACTCTGTGCGTTTCGGTGGAGTGAGCAGATTCTTCATGAGGCCATACGTTGGTGCCCCACAGACGGTGAGGAGGATCGCTCTTCGTTTGGCAGCGCTCTCTTCCCCATCTAGCTCGTTGGCCATGAAGTACTGGTCGAGTCACTCCACAAAAGTTTCCCAACCATCCCCCTCTGAAAATTTCTCCAGGCTGCCCATTGTTCTCTGCATCTTTGGGTTCGCTATCTGTATCTTGTTGTCAGTTGTTGTGTATGGAGAAAGAGTCAGGCTTAACACTGTGAGCTCAAAGTAAAGTGTGACCTTAGTCTTTTATTGCAGGTCTCCAGAGCCTCTCCAACCTGTGAAGCCTCCTTAAATACCTGTGCTCCCAAGGGATTATGGGATCCCTTGGGACTCCAGGGAATGAGCCCTCTGGTGGCTTTACAGAGTAAATACAAGTCCACATATATGACAGTTACCTCTTCAAAAAACTCAATCAAGTTAGTTAAACGTGATTTGCCGTTGACAAATTCGTGCTGGCTTTCCTTAATTAATCCATCCTTGTCCAAGTGACAGTTAATTTTGTCCCGGATTATCGTTTCTAAAAACTTGCCCACTATCGAGGTTAAACTGACTGGTCTTTAATTGCTGGGTTTATCCTTATACTTTTTGTTGAACATCTGGTCCTGGTGACTTATCTACTTGAAGTACAGCCAGCCTTTCTAGTACCTCCTCTGTGTCAGCTCAGTGGGTAGTACTCTCGCCTGTGAGTCAGAAGGTTGAGCACAAAAAGTCTAAGTTGACACTCCAGTGCAGTGCTGAGGGAGCGCTGTACTGTCGGAGGTGCCGTCTTTCAGATGAGACATTAAACCGAGGTCCCGTCTGCTCTCTCAAGTGGATGTAAAAGATCCCATGGCACTATTTCGAAGAAGAGAAGGGGAGTTATCCCTGGTGTTCTGGCTAATATTTATCCGTCAATCAAAATAACAAAAGAACAGATTATCTGGTCATTACCACATTGCTGTTTGTGGGAGCATGCTTGTGCGCAAATTGGCTGCCGTCTTTCCTACATTACAATAGTGACTACACTCCAAAAGTACTTCATTGGCTGTAAAGCGCTTTGAGATGTCCGGTGTCATGAAAAGTGCAATATAAATCCAAGTTTTTCTTTCTTTCTTTAACAAGTTTTATCCCATGCAACATCTTAACTATCTTCTCTCTCACTATCTTCTTCCTTGGAAAAGACAGATGCAAAGTACTCATTTAGTGCTACAACTGTACAGGGTATTGGTGAGGCCACACCTAGAGTACTGCGTACAGTTTTGGTCTCCACAATTGAGGAAGGATTTATTTGCACTGGAGGCTGTTCAGAGAAGGTTCACTAGGTTGCTTCTGGAGATGAGGGGGTTGACTTATGAAGATAGGTTTAGTAGGTTCGACAAATACACATTGGAGTTCTGAACAATGAGAGGTGATCGTATTGAAACATATAAGATAATGAGGGGGCTCAACAAGGTGAATACAGAGAAGATATTTCCACTCATAGGGGAAACTAAAACTAGGGGACATAGTCTCAGAATGAGGGGCCCCCTATTTAAACCTGAGATGAGGAGGAATTTCTTCTCTCAGAGGGTTGTAAATCTATAGAATTCTCTGCCCCAGAGAGCTGTGGAGGCTGGATCATTGAATATATTTAAGGCGGAGATAGATCTTTGAGCGATAAGGGAATAAAGTGTTATGGGGAGCGGGCAGGGAAGAGGGCTGAGTCCATGATCAGATCAGCCATGATCTTATTAAATGGCGGAGCAGGCTCGAGGGGCCAAGAGGCTTACTCCTGCTCCTGTTTCTTACATTCTTATAATCAATCAGATTGAAGGTTTGAGAAATAAACAGTGCAAGGACTGAGAAGGAAGTGCAAATTGGAGTGGGTGAATTCAATGCCAAATGGAAAGACAAATAAAGAGAGGGAAAGAAATATTGGATTAAGAGAAACAGAAAATGAGTCAGAAAGATAATGTTAAAAAAAGTTACATTTTTAAAATATCCAACAACAATTGATACCTGAAAGAATGAGAGTCCACATTTGCAGAAGTTATTTTTCAGTGCCAGAGAGGTTGATTGGCAGTAATTAACACTTATCAGATCAATAAAAGGATTCTTAGACTTGAAATGAAAGACTTAACTTTCTCTGTGGCTAGTTTAGTTTCTATGACCACACAAATACAGCAATTTCACATCATTCATTGCATTTCAATGGTGAGAAAGACAGCAAGATGTTATTTTTGCAAAGCTACCAGTGGAATGGCGCATCTCGGACAGCAACTTTTGGATATCTGCGTTTAATCGCGCATTTGCCTCGTGGCTGAAGTTTCTATACCATTTGCACATAAATAACGGTGAACGCTATTAGCCTCATCGTTCTGTTGAGAATAAAATCTGGCTCAATTTATATTATAAACAAGAAAAAGCCAGAAGTTCAAAAATCTGAGAAAACATACAATCAGTATTTTCTCCACAACGTCAACAACTGGTGAAGGAAATGCCAACTAAATACTGTTTAATTATCTCATCACTAGTAATATCACATATAATGAAGAAGAAAGTTATCAGGCCACATTTTAGACTTTTGTGCGGATCGCCCAAAAATGGGCGTTATTTCCTGCGTGGGCGGTAAAAATGGGTTTTCAGATCGCCGGCTTGTCGCCCATTTTCAAAGCCCTTAGTCTCCATTTTAAAAATTGGGCGTTACTGCGTGCGATCTGAAATGGGCGTTAGCGTTAAGTCTCTCTGACCTTGTGCCGTAAAGAGTTGCGGTGCTTAGCAATGGCATGGCAACGCTTGATTCCCACGATTCAGGAGGTCAAGGGTCATCATTACATGTGCATAAGAGGAGTCAGAGAGAGAGGGAGCTGAGAGGAAGTGAAGGCATGTGTGGGTGTGGTGTGGCTACTTTGGGAGGAAGGAGGGAGAGTTTCGAGCTTCATAGCAAATTGTGCCAAAAAAATTAGCTGTTACCAGCCAGATATTTTCCAGAATTTGCTGCCTATAATGGAGGGAGAGGAGGAGGCGACATAGCACGCTGTGGAGAGTGATGCTGACGAGAGCAGTTAGCTGGGAGAAGAGCACATTGGAGGATGAAAAAGAGTGAGGAGGTTCTCGGACGAGGCTAATGCCTCCATCATACAAGAGATCCAGTCAAGCTGGGGTGATTTGACACAGGGAGGGTGTGGGAAGCCCACCTCAAAGTCCTACCTGAAGATATGGACCGAGATAGCAGAGGTGGTCTCGTCGGCGACCAACGAGGTGTGTGAGGGCACCAATGCTGCAAGTGATGGAACGACTTTGTCGGATCCGCAAGAGTAAGTATTACATTTATTTACATGTACTTAAGTATTTATATAATTTGATTTGTAAGAGTCATGAGTTACTATCATCAGATGTGAGGTCTTTCACTTTTACCGGGAATGTGAGGTCTTTCACTTTTACCGGGAAAGCCTGCGGTCACGGTGCAAGTCTTTACGTAAAGAATGATAATTATCATAATAATCATGATTACATCTGCCGGTTATGTGTTGTATCAGTGTCTGCGACAGTACCTAGCAGTGATATCATGCAATGATTTCATGCCATGTCGTCCTGTTACCTTTTACAGAAGAAGCTATTGACGAATAGATCCGAGCAGAGGCGAATGGGTGGGGGGCCACCTGTTACCAGCGACCTCACTGACATTGAGGAGCGGGTGCTCGCACTCGTGGGAGCAAACCCGGACAGCTACAGAAGCATCTGCAGACCCTGAAGTGATGCCACGTGAGTAAAGTTTACGCCATTGCGTGAGATAAAGTCAATAGATGTCATACCTACTCATATCCAAACAATCATATACGATAGATGATTTCTAAAAGTGTCCTATAAATAATGCTGGCCTCATGAGAATCATTGCAATGCAGAATGTGTTGATGGTCATGAAATGTGACGTCTGTGATGATTTTGATAGCGGTGGTGCTTTTGTCGTGTATATGCTGTGTGTAGCGCTGGAATCACCTTGTGACCCCTTCAACCCCTTCTCCTCTAATAACCTCATTTGTGTTTTGTAGCTCAGCCAGCAGCGCGTACCAAGGCAAGACCACAGAGATCAGAAGGTGGGAGCGCGGGGCCCGACTCTCCGGACGATCCTACATCTGGTGCTGAGGAGCTCCGATTCTCGCCAGTTAATCAGCTGGGTCTGTTCTCCACGGACGAGAGCGCGGACTTTGAAGAGTCTGCATCGCCAGGCTCCAGAAGGCATTCCACCCCAATGACATCTAGTGCTCCTCCAGCCATTCCCACCTCCACTCTGGAGGTACCGGGCCAAAGCATATTGCCACAGGGCACCTCAGGTGTCCCCAATATGGTGCCGACCCCGCGGAGGTTTTGTGGACGCGGCAGGTCTGCTCCAAGAGCGCCACATGACAGCGGAGAGATGGTACAGTTGTCCAGGAGGACTGTTGACATAGGTGACCAGATCCGACATGCACTGGGGGCATATCCCGACAGCTGGCCAACATCTCCGGCACCATGGCGGAGTATGTTCCGTGGATGGCAGAGGCACTGGAAGCGATAGCCAGGAACACTCATGCCACAGGCCTCCTAGTGGTCCCGGAGCGCGGCACTCCACCCCTAGATTCCGCACCGCCAGTGCCAATGACACATGAGAGGCAGGAGCAAAATCCTGCTCTTGGATCAGAGAATGTTCCCAGCTTGGTACTCCCCGCTCCTGTATCCGTGCAACTACCGGCTCTGCCTTCATCCCCTCCAATGAGGCACCGCCTGAGGAGCTCCTTGGCCAGGCCAGTGGAGCGAGGAGGGGAAGGGGTTGAGGTAGGGAGAAGGAGAGGGGGGAAGGAAAGTGAGGTGCATGTCCGCAGGTAATGGCTTTGTTATATTTCCATCTCGGTGTATGCAATTTTTTATAATGTATGCGGGGAGGGGTACACCCTGTTGGTTTGCATTTGTGTTCTGTGTTGCTGGACATGTTGACCATTTGATTGATGTCAATGTTTGAAAAAGTGGGGTGGGGGTGGGATTTTTTTGCCCGTGATACTTATGATTTCAGACCAATGGTCGTATAAAATGTTTTTTATTCAACATAACCTTGTTGCGCATTGTCTGAGATAGCTGGAATGTTACACACTGGTGATTCCTTAACGTGACGGGTATAATTACACTTAACTTGAATCAACTTAAACTTTAACTGGCACCAAAGTGATGCCCAGCATTGATGACTGAGCTGCACACACAGCAGTGTGTCAGCTTTGTCAACAACAGCAACGTTCTTTCAGGCAAATCGCTCGTTTATGAGCTCCTGACGTAAGAGTCTTGCAGCTATGTAGCCACCACAGGCCATTTTCTGCAGTCTGGAGGGGGACATGGGCATGGTTTCAGCGTCAGCCTGATTGTCTGGCCCGAAGTCAGCGTCCAGCCCCTCATCCTCCTCTTCCTCTCTCTCCTGAGGTGGACCATCAGTCCCTTCTGGCAACTCTTGTCCCCTCCTGATAACCAGGTTGTGCAGCATGGAGCACACGACCATGAATTTAGCTACTTGCTCAGGGTTGTATTGTAGCTCACCTCCTGAGTGCTCCAGGCATCTAAAGCACTGCTTAAGCACACTAATTGTTTTCTGGACCACATTGCGTGTGGCTCTGTGGCTCTCATTGTATTGCTTCTCGGCATCGGTGTGGGTGTCACGCAGGGGGATCATCAGCCAGGCGGCTAGGCCATATCGGTTGTCACCAAGCATCCAGCATTGTCCTTGTAGCTGACTGGTAAACATATAAACATAAGAACATAAGAAATAGGAGTAGGAGTAGGCCATAAGGCCCCTCGAGCCTGCTCCACCATTCAATAAGATCATGGCTGATCTGATCATGGACTCAGCTCCACTTCCCTGCCCGCTCCCCATAACCCCTTATCCCCTTATCGTTTAAGAAACTGTCTATTTCTGTCTTAAATTTATTTAATGTCCCAGCTTCCATAGCTCTCTGAGGCAGCGAATTCCACAAATTCACAACCCTCTGAGAGAAGAAATTTCTCCTCATCTCAGTTCCAAATCAGCGGCCCCTTATTCTAAGATCATGCCCTCTAGTTCTAGTCTCCCCTATCAGGGGAAACATTCTCTCTGCATCCACCTTGTCAAGCCCCCTCATAATCTTATACGTTTCGATAAGATCACCTCTCATTCTTCTGAATTCCAGTGAGTAGAAGCCCAACCTACTCAACCTTTCCTCAAAAGTCAACCCCTCATCCCCGGAATCAACCTCCACAGCAAGTATATCCTTTCCTAAATATGGAAACCAAAACTGCACGCAGTATTCCAGGTGTGGCCTCACCAATACCCTGTATAGCTGTAACAAGACTTCCCTGCTTTTATACTCCATCCTTCAGGGAGTGAAATCCTTTTCTTTTGCGAAAAACCTCTGGGTCCTGAGAAGGTGCCCGCATGGTGATGTGAGTACATTGTATTGCTCCCTGCACCTTGGGGAACTTAGCAATGCGTTAGAATGCTCCAGCCCTGTCCGTCTCAGCCTCCGTGGTCATAGGTGTTGTGTATGGAGAAAGAGTCAGACTGAACACTGTGAGCTCAAAGTAAAGTGTAACCTTAGTCTTTAATTGCAGGTCTCCAGAGTGCCTCTCCAACCTGTGAAGCCTCCTTAAATACCTCTGCTCCAAAGGGATTATGGGATTCCTTGGGACTCCAGGGGATGAGCCCTCTGGTAGCTGTACAGAGTAAATACAAGTCCGCATATATAACAACACTCTCCCGCCCCCACCCCCCAAAGTCAATAGTGTAACTATTTACAATGTGAGTCGATCTGGGGCCCTTCTTGCCCTGGTTGTTGTCTCAGTGTGAAAGCTGGTGTTGCTGAATCATTTATTGAATCAACCATGGTGCCGGTTGGGGTAAGTTGGGGTATCAAAAAAGGTAGGGTCCAAGGTGGGTTGCTCAGGATAGTCCATGAATCTGAGTTTGATTCGGCCCAAGTGTTTCCGGTGAATGAGTCCATTTGAAAGTTTGACCCGAAACACCCTGCTCCCCTCTTTGGCCACCACAGTGCCGGGAAGCCACTTGGGACCTTGTCCATAATTTAATACCAACACAGGATCATTGATTTCAATCTCGCATGACACATTTGCGCTATCATGGTATGCACTTTTCATCTTTGTGATGCTGGAACGGCTTTATCTCTTCCTGCATTTCCACTGGGACACTGGACCAGCTCCCGTGAAGCACACAGCTTTTGACGAGAGATAATAAGGGGTCCTGGCTCCTCCAGGTTTTGAACTGCTGGGTAGTGCTCACTCTCAAATGCTTCCATAACCGTGGCTGGATCTGCGGGCTGTGCCATTTCCACCCCCGTGGTGGGCAATGGCAGCCTACTGAGAGCATCGGCACAGTTTTCTGTGCCTGGCCTGTGGCAGATGGCGTAGTTGTATGCGGACAATGTGAGCGCCCATCTCTGGATGCAGGCTGATGCATTGGTATTTAGCCCTTTACTCTTGAAAAACAGGGATATAAGTGGCTTATGGTCAGTTTCCAATTTGAATTTTAGCCAAAACAGGTACTGATGCATTTTCTTTACCCCATAGACACATGCTAACGCTTCTTTTTCAATCATACTGTAGGCTCTCTCAGCCTTAGGCAGACACCTGGATGCATAAGCAACCGGTTGCAGTTTCCTGAAATCATTAGTTTGTTGCAATACACACCCGACGCCATATGACGACGCATCACATGCTGGTACCAAACGCTTACATGGATCATACAACACAAGCAATTTGTTTGAGCATAACAATCTTCTCACTTTTACAAAGGCATTTTCTTGGCTTTTGCCCCGAACCCATTCGCCCCCTTTCGTAGTAAGACGTGTAGTGTTTCTAGCAGGTGCTGAGACCCGGTAAGAAGTTACCAAAGTAGTTCAAGAGTCCCGGAAACGACCGCAGCTCCGTCACGTTCTGTGGCCTCTGTGCGTTTTCGGTTGCCTCCGTCTTCACGTTGATGGGCCTGATGCTGTCCGCTGCAATCCTCCTTCCCAAGAACTCCATTTCAGGCGCCAGGAAAACGCACTTCGAGCGTTTTAACCTGAGCCCCACGCGGTTGAGTCGACTAAGAACCTTCTCCAGGTTCTGCCGACGCTCGACTGTGTTCTGACCTGTGACCAAGATGTGGTCCTGGAAGACCACAGTGTGCGGGTCCGACTTCAGTAAACTTTCCATGTTTCTCTGGAATATCGCTGCCACTGATCGGATTCCAAACGGGCATCTGTTATAAACAAAAAGACCTTTGTGTGTGTTGATGCAGGTGAGGGCCTTCGATGATTCCTCCAGTTACTGCGTCATATAAGCTGAAGTCAGATCCAGCTTCGTGAATGTCTTTCCTCATGCCAGTGTTGCAAAGAGGTCGTCGGCCTTTGTTAGTGGGTATTGATCCTGCAGGGAGAAACGATTGATAGTTACTTTGTAATTGCCACAGATTCTGACGGTGCCGTCTCCCTTGAAGACTGGGACAATATGACTGGTCCACTCACTGAACTCCATTGGTGAAATGATGCCCTCTCTTTGCAGCTGGTCTCGCTCGATCTCTACTCTTTCTCTCATCGTGTACGGTACTGCTCTCGCCTTGTGATGGATGGGTCGCGCCCCCGGAATTAGATGGATCTGCACTTTTGCTCCTTGGAATTTCCCGTTGCCTGGTTTGAACAGCGAAGGAAATTTGTTTAAGACCTGGGCACACGAAGTGTCGTCAGCGGGCGATAGCGCTTGGACGTCGTCCCAGTTCTAGCGTATCTTCCCCAGCCAGCTCCTGCCGAGCAGAGTGGGACCATCGCCCGGTACCACCCAGAGTGATAGCTTGTGCACCACTCCATCGTAGGAGACCTTTATGGTAGTACTGCCAATTACAGGAATCAGTTCTTTCGTGTAGTTTCTTAGTTTCGTGCGAACTGGAGTTACGACTGGCCTTGAGTCCTTGTTGCACCACAACCTTACAAAAGTCTTTTTGCCCATGATGGACTAGCTCACACCCATGTTCAGCTCCATTGACAACGGGAGTCCATTTAGTTCAACATTCAGCATTATCGGGGGACAATTCGTGGTGAATGTGTGCACCCCATGTACCTCTGCCTCCTCTAACTGAGGCTCAGGTTCGTCGTGATCCTCCGTAGATCTGTCCTCTTCTGCAACATGGTGGTTTGCAGGTTTAACATGCTTTGCAGCTTGCCTGCACACTTGTTGGAGGTGTCCCATTGTTCCACAGCTCTTGCAAACGTACTCTTTGAATCGGCATGAATGGAAATGATGATCACCCCCGCAGTGCCAACAAGGTGTTAATGGCCTTGCATTCATCACCCTTGATGGTGGACTCTGAGTCATCTGTGGATTTGCAGCTGCAGATATGTGTGATCCACCCTGTACGTTACGATTCGAAAACAACATCACTTTGTTCACAGTACTTGTAACAGCACTTGTGTGCTGAGAGATTTGCTTTGTATTGTCACTGGTGGCAATGAACTCCTGGGCTATCGCTTTGGCCTTACTCAAGGTTATGGTCTCTACAGTCAAAAGTTTGCGAAGTATTGTTTCATGGCCAATGCCAAGTATGAAAAAGTCTCTGAGCATGTGCTCCAAATGTCCTTCAAATTTGCAATATCCTGCAAGGCGTCTTAGCTCGGCGACATAACTCGCCACTTCCTGGCCTTCAGACCTTTTGTAGGTGTAGAACCGGTACCTCGCCATCAGAACGCTTTCCTTCGGGTTCAAATGCTCTCGGACCAGTGTGCACAAATTGTTGTACGATTTCTCCATGGGTTTCGGTGGAGTGAGCAGATTCTTCATGAGGCCATATTTTGGTGCCCCACAAATGGTGAGGAGGATCGCCCTTCATTTGGCAGCTCTCTCTTCCCCATCTAGCTCGTTGGCCACAAAGCATTGGTCGAGTCGCTCCACAAAAATTTCCCAATCATTTCCCTCCGAAAATTTCTCCAGGATGCCCACTGTTCTCTGCATCTTTGGGTTCGCTATCTGTATCTCATCACCAGTTGTTGTGTATGGAGAAAAAGTCAGACTGAACATTGTGAGCTCAAAGTAAAGTGTGACCTTAGTCTTTTGTTGCAGATCTCCAGAATGCCTCTCCAACCTGTGAAGCCTCCTTAAATACCTGTGCTCTCAAGGGATTATGGGATCCCTTGGGACTCCAGGGGATGAGCCCTCTGGTGGCTGTACAGAGTAAATACAAGTCCACATATATAACAACAGGGAAGCTGATAAAGTCCATCCTACGTGCGTAAGGGCCTCCATGGCCTGTCTAATGCAGCAATGTGTGGCATCTTGAGACAGAGGTGAATTGCCAACTGTGGAGGCCTGAAAGGAACTGGACGCATAGAACGACAGTGCCGCAGTGACCTCGACCTCGACAGGCAGTGATGTCCTGAAGGTGCTGGCAGGCTGCAGATCTGCTCTGATGAGCTGGCATATTTCACTGATAACCACTTTGTGGAAGTGCTGTCTCTGAAGGCAGGTGTTCTCGGGTAAGTCGAGGTAAGACCGCTTCTCCCTGTAAGTGCAGGGTGTGTATGGTCTGGACCTCCTCCTCAGTCTGGCACGTCTTAGATTGGGCACAAAATGCTGTGGATTAGACGTTGCGCCAATTTCACTCTGCAGCATCTGCGTTGTAATCGATGCAGGCTGAGAAATGGCTGGCCCCATTCCAATAAAAGTCCAATGCCGATTGTTCACAAGCAATAAATTTTCATACTAAAAGTCATCTACAGTAAAATGCAATCATCTACAGTCTGAAAGGATGTCTGTTCAGATGGTCACTTCACCTGAGAAGAATTCCAGAGTCAATCCAAACTCTGTTAAAGCAGCCTTTTCAATGAAGTGACCAGCGATTTGCAAAATGGCGTCCACACCAATGTGATTCGTTCAGAACAGTTCAACTTTTTCAGAACGGCGTTTTCGGCAAGCAATATTGTGGGCGAGATGTGTGCGATGTGCTGAAAGTGATGCTGGGTGATATACTGGGCGCTAGTTTCGGCAAATATGATCTTTACGACAAAAAAAAGTGGACAGTCGGCATTATTGAATCTCGGCGTTAATTACGTGTGGAAAGTAACACTGGGCGATATTATGGCCATTGGTTTCGCCCATTCTGATGATTCCAGTATTACTTTTTCCCGGCGTTATGTACATAGCGAAAGTAACGCTCGGCGATAAGTGTCTGAAAAATGGGCGTCAGTTTCCATTTTGTGGCTAAATGGTGATATCTGGGTGTTACACCTCATTTTAGCGTTAAAATGGATGTTAATTGGGCATTATGCATGCAAAAATAATGGAACATCTAGCTCATAGACTTCAGGAAGATATCAATGGACTGGTCAGGTGGGCAGAACAGTGGCAAATGGAATTCAATCCGGAGAAGTGTGAGGTAATGCATTTGTGGAGGTCTAACAAGGCAAGGGAATACACATTAACTGGTAGGACAATGAGAAGTGTAAAGGAACAGAGGGACCATGGAGTGCAGGTCCACAGATCCCTGAAGGTAGCAGGACAGGTAGATAAGTTGGTTAAGAAGGCATACGGGATACTTGCCTTTATTAGCCAAGGCATAGAATATAAGGGCAGGTAGGTTATGCTTGAACTGTATAAAATACTAGTTAGACCATAGCTAGAGTACTGCATGCACAGTTACAGAAATTATGTGATTGAACTCGGGAAGTACGGAGGAGATTAATGACGATGTTGCCTAGACTGGTGAATTTTGGCTATGAGGAAAGATTTGGATAGTCTGGGTTTGTTTTCTTTGGAGTAGAGCAGGCTGAGGGGAGACCTAATTGAGGTGTACAAAATTATGAGGGGCCTAGATAAAGTGGATAGGAATAATCTCAGAGGGGTCAATAACCAGGGGGCATAGATTTAAAGTAAATGTTCGGAGGTTTAGAGGGGAATTGAGGAGAATTTTTTTTCACCCAGAGGGTTGTGGGCATCTGGAACTCACTGCCTGAACAGGTGTTAGAGGCAGAAACCCTAATAGCATTTAAAAAGTACTTGGATATGCACTGAAGTGTCGTAACCTACGACGCTATGGACCAAGAGCTGGAAAGTGGGATTAGGTTCTTTGTCGGCTGGCACGGACACAATGGGCCGACTGGCCTCCTTCTGTACTGTAAATTTGTACGATTCTATGATTGGTAGTATAAGGAAACTGATTGACATCAATGCAATACATCACTGTAAGTAACGTGAGTCAAATTCTGTTAGAGAATGGTGACCCTTACACCATGATAGCATCAGTTATGTGATTCTGTACTCCTTCATGCCTGACATCATCCTTATCTTTATTACCCTCTCACCTATGGCACTTGGAACAGCTTTCATCTTTACCGCAGCACCTTGAAAACACAGTTTAGTAACTCGAACCCAATCCACCTCTAACAAGCTATAAATATTAAGTCGTATATATTATTACGAATAAAAAATAGCTGACAGATACAAGGTAGTAATTGAACCATGGGGTTTTAATGACATTGCAAATCATTCAAACTTCACTCCAGCAGTTTACAGTGACATTGCAATCATTAGAATCCTTGATTCAATTATTGCTTTTTTTCCATGCATTAAGACAATATTAATGCATGGAAAAAAGTTGCTTAGAAATCCCGATGTCTAAAGGATGAAAAGCTTACATTAACAATGGTAAAACAATGCACAATTTTTGCTGAACCAATGATGTGGCATTTTCTGGGTTTTTTCCACGATTTTTTTCCCCTTTTCTCGCATCTTCTCCTGAAGACTGTAGGATATGTTTTTCAGTGAGTAGGATTGGTCCTACTGATGTGAAACATGCAAGTGGGAATGTGTAAATCCCCATTACTAGATCCCCACCCAAACAAAGCACATGGGATTGGGGGTAGTGTGCTGACGTGGATTGAGAACTGGTTGTCAGACAGGAAGCAAAGAGTAGGAGTAAATGGGTACTTTTCAGAATGGCAGGCAGTGACTAGTGGGGTACCGCAAGGTTCTGTGCTGGGGTCCCAGCTGTTTACACTGTACATTAATGATTTAGACGAGGGGATTAAATGTAGTATTTCCAAATTTGCGGATGACACTAAGTTGGGTGGCAGTGTGAGCTGCGAGGAGGATGCTATGAGGCTGCAGAGTGACTTGGATAGGTTAGGTGAGTGGGCAAATGCATGGCAGATGAAGTATAATGTGGATAAATGTGAGGTTATCCACTTTGGTGGTAAAAACAGAGAGACAGATTATTATCTGAATGGTGACAGATTAGGAAAAGGGGAGGTGCAACGAGACTTGGGTGTCAGGGTACATCAGTCATTGAAGGTTGGCATGCAGGTACAGCAGGCGGTTAAGAAAGCAAATGGCATGTTGGCCTTCATAGCGAGGGGATTTCAGTACAGGGGCAGGGAGGTGTTGCTACAGTTGTACAGGGCCTTGGTGAGGCCACACCTGGAGTATTGTGTACAGTTTTGGTCTCCTAACTTGAGAAAGAACATTCTTGCTATTGAGGGAGTGCAGCGAAGGTTCACCAGACTGATTCCCGGGATGGTGGGACTGACCTGTCAAGAAAGGCTGGATCAACTGGGCTTGTATTCACTGGAGTTCAGAAGAATGAGAGAGGACTTCATAGAAACATTTAAAATTCTGACGGGTTTAGACAGGTTAGATGCAGGAAGAATGTTCACAATGTTGGGGAAGTCCAGAACCAGGGGTCATAGTCTAAGGATAAGGGGTAAGCCATTTAGGACCGAGATGAGGAGAAACTTCTTCACCCAGAGAGTGGTGAACCTGTGGAATTCTCTACCACAGAAAGTTGTTGAGGCCAATTCACTAAATATATTCAAAAGGGAGTTAGATGAAGTCCTTACTACTAGGGGGAGCAAGGGGTATGGCGAGAAAGCAGGAAGGGGATACTGAGGTTGCATGTTCAGCCATGAACTCATTGAATGGCGGTGCAGGCTAGAAGGGCCGAATGGCCTACTCCTGCACCTAGTTTCTATGTTTCTATGATCTTTACTGTTGTTGTGTGAAATATTTGAGGGGTTAATGCAAGTTTGAAAGCCAATTCTGATTTCATACACGATTCCTTAATTTTCTTGCTGGGAATGTGACATGCGCTCAATTTATAAAATGAGTGGTGAAGGTCAGGCAATTCTAAACTTTTAGCAAGTGACTGCATAATGACTGTTGGATTTTACAAATGGGCATTTTTGATTGTGGATTTTAACTGCAGATTTTACCAGAATCGTGGATTGGTAATTATTGGGGTTTCGTTTATGCAGTATTTTTGTACGATATATTTGTTTTGCTGGATTTTTAGTAGCCAGAGTTTTGATTCCTAAAATTAAAAATTTGACTATAGGAACCCCTTTATATGTTCCTCTCTTTTTGTGCTTGTGGGGGAGGTTTGAAAGAAGTTGTAAGGCAGGTCTGTATGAACCAGAGGAAAACCGCCCATACCCGCACTTACCAGCGTAGCCGTGGCTACAATCCCAGGCAAATCGACTTGAAAATCTCAGAGGAAAAATAGCTTTTGCAAGTTCTGCTTCAGCAGGAAGGCAGCGATGGAGCTGTGCCCACTGCTGAAATCTAAGCTGCAGAAGAAGGCATCACACGGATGCCACTGCTGGAGGCAGACCTGAATTTTTATGCCTCATACTCATTCCAAACTATCATAGGGGACATCAGCAACTTCAGTAAATCTGTTGTGTACAGATGAATTAAACAAGTCACTGAGTTGCAGTTTGCTAGGACAAACACCTTCATCACTTTCCACATGGAAAACCAGAAGCAAAATAAAAGAGCACTGCAAATTTTCTATTTTGTCAAGATTTCCCAACCCACGTGATTATTCAGATCTCTACTCACAACCTATGACATTCATTAAGTACAAGGGGTTCCATACCATGAATAAGCAGGTGGTTAGTTACCAGTCACATAAGATCGTCCAAGTTAATGCCTTCTTTCCAGGCAGCAGTCATGATATATTTATTTTATGGCAATCTTCTTTACCTGGGCTATTTGAAGGAGTAAGCAGACTATAAGTATGGCTGCAAGGATATTGCAGCCCTGGCTTATGATGCTATGTAAATGCACAGAAACATTAGCTCAATGAAGATACAATGAGATGCACGTGACCATAAAGTCATTACTAGGCATACTACATACATATGACAAACCTGAATCCTATCCCGCACCACCCATCGCCCCCTATCTTTGCTGATCTGCATTTTTCCCTGTTCTACAAAGCCTTAAATTTAAAATTTTCACCCTTGTATTTAAATCCTTACATGGCCTTGCTCCACCCTATCAGTAACTTCCTCCATCCCTTTGGCCCCTCCCTCCAAATCCTCCATTTCTCTGACTCTGGCCTCATGCATCCCAACTCCATTCACCCCACTGTTCAGCTGCCAAGGTCCCATACACTGGAATTGCCTCCCTAACTCCCTCCAATGTTCCCGCTCTCTCATCTCCTTTAAGACTCTCCTTAAAGTGCATCGCTTCAACCAGACTTTTCTTCACCCCTCCTACTCTCCTAATCCTAATTTATTCGCTTGACATCTTAATTTCTTTTTGCCTCTGTGAAGCACCTTGGGACCTTTTCTATGTTAAAGGTTCTAAATGAATACAACTTGTTGTTATTACTAAAGCAGTGCTTCAGATACCCATAGAGAACAGGGAACATATTACAGTTCATCTCTGCCAGGGGCTCCAAGGTTATCGTAGTCTGCTACATACCCCACAGCTTTGGCATCCAAATATACCTAACTATGAAGCAGGTGCTGGAAGAGGAACTGCCCAACATGCAAGTGCATAGCAGGAGTCTAACAATGATCAGGAGGACACACCTGCTGAAATACCTTTGCAACATTGAAGAGTTGTACACCAGACTTTCACAGCTGAGACCATCATCTAAGTGCCTGAGCCGCCCAATTGGCAAACAGTTCTTTCCACATGTCCATAGTGCAGTGGCCCAACATTGTCCTCGGAACTAACTCATCTACCATAATTTGACCTTGGGGGAGGTTAAAAAAATCTACATTTCAAACCTGCCCCCACCCAACTCCAACCCACCCAGTTCAGTTTTAAAGGAAGAGGGTCTGGGGGGGGGGGGAAGGGTCGGAGGGCACCAATCTGCTCTCAGGAGGTCGGTCGTTCAGTAAAATCTTTTAAGGAGGCTGCATGCCTCCATTTTAACTCAAGTTTTGTTTTAACACCTGCAGGCCATGATTCCTGGGCCTCGGGAATCCCAGCAGATGAAAGGAGGCGAGAAGGGCCAGATCCATGAGGGATGGCCTTTATCGCATTGTTTGTAGGCCAGCGGGAGCAGAAATGCTTCTCCCGGCCAACCAAGCTTACCTTTTAAACCCCCAGCGATGGGACCCCCCCGATCGGTTGACATCCATCCCCGCTGTTCAGCTCCCCCACTGCGGTGTCCGATTCCCATCACCCCCTCTCGATGTCCCACTCACCACCATGATGTCCCATTCACCTCCCCCGTGAAGTCAATGGTGGTGTATGCTTTACCTAGTGGTGATAGTCCTCAGGTACCTCACTCAAGTGGCCACTTTTCTTGTGTGTGCTTACACAGTGACTACTGGTGTACATTCCAGCTGTGAGTAATAGCATAGCCAAGACTAGCTCTGCTCACCCAGCATCTCCTCCCTAATCTTGGGATGTGAACCTCAATGGTATTGCTCCCATTACTGCCTTGGCTGGGATAAGCTAACTTCTTAGGCAGTCCCCCAGAGTCGAGGGTGACTTGCTTTCAGACTAAAATGAGTGCTAAGGTAACTGCTGAGACCAATGCGGGATCTACACTCTCTGTCACAGGTGGGGCAGACAGTGGTTGGAGGGATGGGTGGGTGGGCTGCTTGATTTGTTGTATCCTCCTTCCGCTTTTTGTGCTTGGCTTCCGTGTGCTCCCGGCGAAGAGACTCAAAGTTTTCGGTGCCTTCTCAGATGCTCCTCCTCCACTTTGAGCCATCTTGGGCCAAGGATTCCCAAAACTCGGTGGGGATGTTGCATTTTTTCAAGGAGGCTTTGAGAGTGTCCTTGAAGTATTTTCTCTGCCCTCCTGGGGCTCACCTGCTGTGACGTAGCTCAGAGTAGAGCGCTTGTTTCGGGAGTCTAGCATCGGGCATGCCGACAATATGGCCCACCCACCGGAGCTGGTCGAGTGTGATTAATGCCTCGATGCTGGGGCTGTTGGCCTGAAAATGAACGCTGATATTGTTACGCCTATCCTGCCAATGAATTTGCAAGATCTTGCGGAGGAAGCATTGGTGATACTTCTCCAGTGCTTTGAGGTGCCTACTGTACAAAGTCTATATCTCTGAAGCAAATAAGAGGGTGGGCAACACTAATGCTCTGTAAGCCATGAGCTTGGTGCCGGGTTTGAGATCCCTGTCTTCAAATACTCTCTTCCTCAGGCGGCCGAAGACTGTACTGGCACACTGACGGCAGTGTTGGGCTTCATCATCTATGTCTGCCCTTGCTGATAGTAGGCTCCCAAGGTATGGGAAGTGGTCCATATTGTCCAAGGCCTCATTGTGGATCTTGATAACGAGGGAGCAGTACTGTGTGGCAGGGGCAGGTTGGTAGAGGACCTTTGTCTTACTGATGTTTAATGTGAGGCCCAGACTCTTGTGCGCTTCAGTGAAGGTGCCAACGATGGTTTGGAGTTCGGACTCCGACTGTGCACAAACAAAAGCATCATCTGCATACTGTAATTCAGTGACAGAGGTTGGAGCAACCTTGGATCTGGACTGGAGGCGTCGGAGGTTGAACGATTTCCCGCTTGTCCTGTAGATTAACTCCACTCCAGCAGAGAGCTTGTCAAGGGTGAGATGAAGCATTGCAGCGAGGAAGATTGAGAAGAGCATTGGTGCAATGACACAGCCTTGCTTGACCCTGGTCTGTACTTGTATTGGATGGATCCGTTGGTAGGAATCACGGCTTGCATGTCATCATGAAGCAGGCAGAGGATGGTGACGAATTTTTGAGGACAGCCGAATTTGAGAAGGACACTCCATAATCCCTTGCGGTTGACAGAGTCGAAGATCTTTGTGAGGTCAAAGAAAACCATGTACAAAGGTTGATGCTGCTCCCTACATTTTTCTTGGATTTGTCGCGGTGTGAAGATCATGTCCATTGTGCCCCTTAATGTGCGGAATCCGCATTGCGACTCTGGGAGGAGCTCTTCAGCCACTAGGAGGAGATGATTGAGGAGGATTCTTGCGATGATTTTCCTTGTGGCAGACAGCAGGGAAACTCCTCTGTAATTACCGCAGTTGGACCTGTCACCTTTCTTGAAGATGGTCATGATCATGATCCCCTGGCATGCTCTCCCCCTTCCAGATCAGAGAGATGAAGTCATGGACTCATGCCAAGAGTACTTCTCCGCCATGCTTCAGTACTTCTGCGGGGATTCCATCTGCTCCTGAGGCCTTGTTGTTTTTCAGTTGTCGGATGACCTTTTCAACCTCATGCCGGGCTGGGATTGTGCCGTGTTGGTGATGGGTAGCTTGCTGTGGGATGGAATCAAGGACACTCACGTCAAAGACAGAGTCTTGGTTGAGAAGATCCTCAAAGTGCTCCTTCCACTGGGCACTGATTACCTCTCTGTCCTTGATGAGCACCTCTCCGCTCTTGGCTCTCAGTGGAATAGGACCTTGAGTGCTTGGGCCATAGGTGGACTTGACAGCGCCAAAAATTCCAGGCATGTCGTGATTGTCAGCTAGATGCTGGATCTCCTGTGCTTTTCGACTCACCATTTGTTCTTTAGGTCACAAGTTTTTTGTTGGACCTTGGCTTTCAGTTGTCTGTAGGTCTGTTTTCTTTCACTCGAGTTGTGGAGTTGCTTCCGATTCAGAAATGCCTTCACAGGTCTCGTCACAGGTGCTAATTCTGGTGGATTTGAGGGCAGACCAGGCACTATGGACACACTGATGCTCCGGTTCATTGGAGGTCATCAGGTTGGCTCTAAGGCGTTGGCTGAGTAGGACTTTCTTAGCAAGATCTTTGGGCTCAAATTTCCCCAGGAGTTGCCCTGCTTTTTTTGGAGCAAGTAGTTTTATGGAGTAACTTAAAAATCGCAAATGTCCCCATTTAACTTGCTCCAGTGTAAGTCAGTTAGTTCGTTTTTTATTTTAGTTTAGTTTTTTTTCTCCAAAAGGGGACGTGACCAGCCATGGAAGCAAATTTGGCCAGCTAAAAGTTACTCCATACTAACTTAGGCCAGTGTATGTAGCCACTTTTGTAGGCACAGAAAAACCTTATCTACATTTAAGAAATCATCGTAGGTAGCCCTAAATGAGGGAGTGGGGGGGGGGGGGGGGTGGAGATAAGTTAGAGGATTCTAAAGCACTAAAGACCTTCACAGCAGCAGCACAACATCAAAATAACTTCAGCACAACATCTTCACGACATCATCAAAAATAAATGAAAGATAAATCAGCTACTGAAAATAGAGCAGTCCTTCCTTGCCGACTGCAGAACGTACTGGCTAGCCCTCCCGCCAGGGCTAGGGGCGGCAGGCACGCAGGACTGTAAGGGTGAGGGATGTTTTTTTTTTACAGTTGTTCCTAAATGTTGTGTGGTGATAATGGAACATGATTCAGTTTTATTGTAAAAAATCTTTTATTGGAAAGTTTACAATGCACTTCAACAACAACAACAACAACAACAACAACATACAGCAAAGAAAGGCTGCACCCATCTCTCACCCACATATCGGGGAATGTGCATTTCCTCATAGGGGTAGTGATGGTTGTGGGGGTGGTGGCTGGGGGCCTGGCTTGGGTCTCAACAGAGGCTGGTGTAGGAATTGCAGTGGGAGTGGCATTTAATTGTCAGGCCTGTGTGCCCTTGTTGCAGCAGTTAGCTCCCTCATGGCTTCTGCCATCATTTGCACTCCCTTTGATATGCCCGCCCTCAGTTCTTGTCTCAGTGCTGATATTTCTCCCGACAGTGTCGCAACCTCATCAAGCACCCCACTGACGGTGGCCACGAGTGATCGGGTAAGGGCATTGGTCTCCTCACCCAATGACATAACCTGATGTACATCTGATGAAGGCTGCATCTCAGGAGAGACAGGTCGGCTTCTCCTTCCCCTCACCGTGGGTCTGCATAACGGCACCCCTCCAGTGCGAGGTTCAGGCTGGGACAGTGGGGCCCTGGGTGTTCCAAGCTGCATTCCACCACCGCCACTGGGACCCGCAACCTCGGAAGGTGTGAAACCAAGGATGACCTGGAAGAGGGGACAGAGTGCAGTGCAACAAAATTTGCAGATAACACTAAGATTAGTGGGAAAGCGGGTTGTGTAGAGGACACAGAGAGGCTGCAAAGAGATTTAGATAGGTTAAGCGAATGGGCTAAGGTTTGGCAGATGGAATACAATGTCAGAAAATGTGAGGTCATCCACCTTGGAAAAAAAAACAGTAAAAGGGAATATTATTTGAATGGGGAGAAATTACAACATGCTACAACCTGAAACTCTTTTTGGAGTTTACCTGCAAGACAAAAACATTAATCGGTGCCATCCGCCCTGGATGACACACCAGACATTTACAAGGCCCTCTTTTTTTCCTTTTTTTGGGGTTTTTTTTGGGGCACTAAAATCAAATTTTCCTTTTTCCAGTGCCCCCTATAAAAGGGGAGGGGGACACTAAAAGCACCGGCAATTAAAACAAATTAAACTTTAAAACGTAAAATCAAATTAAAATTTGGTTGCCGGGCGTGATGATGCACTCCAGTCCCTCCGGTGCCCACCTCTCGCGGAAGGCCGCGAGCGTACCGGTGGACACTGCGTGCTCCATCTCCAAGGACACCCTGGACTGGATGTAAGAGTGGAAGAGAGGCAGGCAGTCAGGTTGAACGACCCCCTCGACCGCCCGCTGCCTGGACCGGCTGATGGCTCCCTTGGCCGTGCCCAGGAGCAGTCCTACGAGGAGGCCTTCGGACCTACCCGCTCCCCTCCGCACAGGGTGCCCAAAGATCAGGAGAGTGGGACTGAAGTGCAGCCAGAATTTCAGGAGCAGCCCCTTCAAATAATGGAACAGGGGCTGCAACCTTGTGCACTCAATAAAAACATGGAACACGGACTCCTCCAGACCGCAGAAATTGCAGGTGGCCTGGGAGTCCGTGAACCGGCTTAAAAATTTATTGCACGGCACTGCTCCGTGCACCATCCTCCAGGCCAAGTCCCCGATGAATAGTGGGAGGACCCCTGCGTAGAGTGCCCTCCATCGGGGACCCCCGCCTCCTCCGGACGGCAGGATGGTACGCCATGGCGTGTCCGGACGGTAGGCGAGGATGGCAAAGTTGAGAGTGTGCAGGAGCAGCCCGTACAAGAAACCCCTCCGCGCGGAACTGAAAGGCACGGAGGGGATTTCCCCGAGGCGGCTCAAGTTGAGGGAGGTTCCGGGGTTTGGCGCCGATGAGGAATTCCGTCCGGACGGGGGTCAGTTCGGACGGGATCTCCCCACGTGCTTGAGCCTCCTCGATGCACCTAACGGAGTCAGGGCCCAGAGCTGTTTTTAGCGACTCGATGGCATCGGCCGCATGGCGGACGTTGGCAGAATTTAGGCGCCGCGCCAGCGTGTCTGGCGCTATCCAGCCTGCTCCTCCGCCATCGAGCAGGTCCCTGACCCTGGTCACCTCACCAGCCACAGCCCTCTCTTCCGACCGCCACATAAAACTTCGGCCGTGGAGGTACGGATTCCCGAGCAGCGGTTCCTGCAGGACGGCCGCCACTCCAGCCGGCGGAGAGCTGCGCTTGGTGGAGACTTTGTTCCAGACCCTGATGAGTTCCCTGTAAAAGACAGGCAGCTCCCGGAGGGCGGTCCTGGCACCCCCCAAGTTCACAAACAGGAGCTGCGTGTCATAATTGAGGTCGCGCTGCTGGCGGAAGAAATACCTCGCCAGAGCGCACCACCTAGGAGGGGGCTCGACGTAAAGGTATCTCTGCAGGGTCTGAAGACGGAAAGTCGCGAGCTGGGCGCTGACGCACACCAACGACTGACCGCCCTCCTCAAGCGGGAGACTCAAGACCGCGGCAGAGACCCAGTGCTTCCTGTTGTTCCAGAAGAAGTCCACCAGCTTCTTCTGTATCTTGGCGACAAACGCAGGGGGAGGGGTCAAAGTGACCAGCCGGTACCACAGCATTGCGGCCACCAGCTGGTTTATGACTAGCGCTCGACCCCTGTAGGACAGCACTCGGAGCAGTCCTGTCCAGCGCCCTAGGCGAGCGGCGACCTTGGCCTCCAGCTCCTGCCAGTTCGCCGGCCAGGCTCTCTCGTCGGGGCTAAGGTAGACTCCCAGATAGAGGAGATGGGTCGTGCTCCAGGCAAAAGGCCTGAGCTCCTCCGGCAGGGAGTCCACCCGCCACTGACCCACCAGGAGTCCGGAACATTTCTCCCAGTTGATCCTGGCGGAGGACGCGGCCGAGTAAATCTCCTGGCACTCACGCATCCTCCGCAGGTCAGCGGGATCCTCTACCGTGAGGAGCACGTCATCGGCGTAAGCCGAGAGGACGACCTCCACGCCCGGCCCTTGCAGAGCCAGTCCCGTCAACCTCGTCCGCAAGAGGCGCAGGAAAGGCTCCACGCAAACGGCGTATAACTGGCCGGACATGGGGCATCCCTGGCGCACCCCTCTCCTAAAGCGAAGGGGCGCCGTCAAGGACCCGTTAACCTTAATCAGACACTCCGCGGCGGCGTACAAAAGTCGGATCCGGGCGACGAAATGCGTGCTACAACATGAAACTCTTTTGAGTTAACCTGCAAAACATAAAACATGTATCCGTGCCACCCGACCTGGATGACACACACAAGACATTTACAAGGCCCTTTTTTGTTTTTTTTTTTGTTTTTTTTTTGGGCACTAAAATCAAATTTTTCCTTTTTTCCAGTGCCCCCTATAAAAGGAGAGGGGGACACTAAAAGCACCGGCAATTAAAACAAATTAAACTTAAAAAACGTAAAATCAAATTAAAATCTGGTTGCCGGGCGTGATGATGCACTCCAGTCCCTCCGGTGCCCACCTCTCGCGGAAGGCCGCGAGCGTACCGGTGGACACCGCGTGCTCCATCTCCAAGGACACCCTGGACCGGATGTAAGAGCGGAAGAGAGGCAGGCAGTCAGGTTGAACGACCCCCTCGACCGCCCGCTGCCTGGACCGGCTGATGGCACCCTTGGCCGTGCCCAGGAGCAGTCCTACGAGGAGGCCTTCGGACCTACCCGCTCCCCTCCGCACAGGGTGCCCAAAGATCAGGAGAGTGGGACTGAAGTGCAGCCAGAATTTCAGGAGCAGCCCCTTCAAATAGTGGAACAGGGGCTGCAAACTTGTGCATTCAATAAAAACATGGAACACGGACTCCTCCAGACCGCAGAAATTGCAGGCGGCCTGGGAGTCCGTGAACCGGCTTAAAAATTTATTGCACGGCACTGCTCCGTGCACCACCCTCCAGGCCAAGTCCCCGATGAATAGTGGGAGGACCCCTGCGTAGCGTGCCCTCCATCGGGGACCCCCGCCTCCTCCGGACGGCAAGATGGTACGCCATGGCGTGTCCGGACGGCCGGCGAGGATGGCAAAGTTGAGGGTGTGCAGGAGCAGCCCGTACAGGAAACCCCTCCGCGCGGAACTGAAAGGCACGGAGGGGATTTCCCCGAGGCGGCTCAAGTTGTGAGGCGCCGGCCCCCGAGGGAGGTTCCGGGGTTTGGCGCCGATGAGGAATTCCGTCCGGACGGGGGTCAGTTCGGACGGGATCTCCCCACGTGCCTGAGCCTCCTCGATGCACCTAACGGAGTCAGGGCCCAGAGCTGTTTTTAGCGACTCGATGGCATCGGCCGCGTGGCGGACGTTGGCAGAATTTAGGCGCCGCGCCAGCGTGTCTGGCGCCATCCAGCCCGCTCCTCCGCCATCGAGCAGGTCCCTGACCCTGGTCACCTCACCAGCCACAGCCCTCTCTTCCGACCACCACATAAAGCCTCGGCCGTGGAGGTACGGATTCCCGAGCAGCGGTTCCTGCAGGACGGCCGCCACTCCAGCCGGCGGAGAGCTGCGCTTGGTGGAGACTTTGTTCCAGACCCTGATGAGTTCCCTGTAAAAGACAGGCAGCTCCCGGAGGGCGGTCCTGGCACCCCCCAAGTTCACAAACAGGAGCTGCGTGTCATAATTGAGGTCGAGCTGCTGGCGGAAGAAATACCTCGCCAGAGCACACCACCTAGGAGGGGGCTCGACGTAAAGGTATCTCTGCAGGGTCTGAAGACGGAAAGTCGCGAGCTGGGCGCTGACGCACACCAACGACTGACCGCCCTCCTCAAGCGGGAGACTCAAGACCGCAGCAGAGACCCAGTGCTTCCTGTTGTTCCAGAAGAAGTCCACCAGCTTCTTCTGTATCTTGGCGACAAACGCAGGGGGAGGGGTCAAAGTGACCAGCCGGTACCACAGCATTGCGGCCACCAGCTGGTTTATGACTAACGCTCGACCCCTGTAGGACAGCACTCGGAGCAGTCCTGTCCAGCGCCCTAGGCGAGCGGCGACCTTGGCCTCCAGCTCCTGCCAGTTCGCCGGCCAGGCTCCCTCGTCGGGGCTAAGGTAGACTCCCAGATAGAGGAGATGGGTCGTGCTCCAGGCAAAAGGCCTGAGCTCCTCCGGCAGGGAGTCCACCCGCCACTGACCCACCAGGAGTCCGGAACATTTCTCCCAGTTGATCCTGGCGGAGGACGCGGCCGAGTAAATCTCCTGGCACTCACGCATCCTCCGCAGGTCAGCGGGATCCTCTACCGTGAGGAGCACGTCATCGGCGTAAGCCGAGAGGACGACCTCCACGCCCGGCCCTTGCAGAGCCAGTCCCGTCAACCTCGTCCGCAAGAGGCGCAGGAAAGGCTCCACGCAAACGGCGTATAACTGGCCGGACATGGGGCATCCCTGGCGCACCCCTCTCCTAAAGCGAAGGGGCGCCGTCAAGGACCCGTTAACCTTAATCAGACACTCCGCGGCGGCGTACAAAAGTCGGATCCGGGCGACGAAATGCGTGCTACAACATGAATCCCAAAAAGTTAGTTTGCAGGTGCAGCAGGTAATCAGGAAGGTGAATGGAATGTTGGCCTTCAATGCGAGAGGGATGGAGTACAAAAGCAGGGAGGTCCTTCTGCAACTGTACAGGGTATTGGTGAGGCCGTACCTGGAGTACTGCGTGCAGTTTTGGTCACCTTACTTAAGGAAGGATATACTAGCTTTGGAGGGGGTACAGAGACGATTCACTAGGCTGATTCCGGAGATGAGGGGGTTACCTTATGATGATAGATTGAGTAGACTGGGTCTTTATTCGTTGGAGTTCAGAAGGATGAGGGGTGATCTTATAGAAACATTTAAAATAATGAAAGTGATAGACAAGATAGAGGCAGTGAAGTTGTTTCCACTGGTCGGGGAGACTAGAACTAGGGGGCACAGCCTCAAAATATGGGGGAACCAATTTAAAACCGAGTTGAGAAGGAATTTCTTCTCCCAGAGGGTTGTGAATCTGTGGAATTCTCTGCCCAGGGAAGCACTTGAGGCTAGTTCATTGAATTTATTCAAATCACAGATAGATAGATTTTTAACCAATAAGGGAATTAAGGGTTAGGGGGAGTGGGCGGGTAAGTGGAGCTGAGTGCACGGCCAGATCAGCCATGATCTTGTTGAGTGGCGGAGCAGGCTCAAGGGGCTAGATGGCCTACTCCTGTTCCTAATTCTTATGTTATTATATTCTAATGTCGTGGCAGAGCTCATGGAGGTGTCTGGCAAAGTGATACCCTGTACCATGGACTGATCCATATTACGATCAGCATTCCATGGACCTCTCTTCCCCCCGCCCGCCTTGGTCTGGAGCGGATGCACATGGATCTTCTTGTTAATCTTCAGAATGTTCAGGATTATCTTCTTGTTCTGCAAAATACAACAGATCAGTCAAATAGTTAGCAGGAAAGGTGGGGGCAGGATGGGTGGAATGAGTAGTCTCACGTGTAGCAGGACAGTCAGCAGGTTGATTTGAAGGGCGTCAATGCATTTTCATGATTGACCCTCACCCTCGTGTGTGGGCCCAGCTTGTGCAGAGCTTATTCTTTTTGTGCAGGTGCGACTCACCAAGGCAGCGACCCTCTATTCCAGTGGTGATAGTTGGTGCAGATTTGGCGTCCTTCCTCCTCCTTCTCTCCCTTTTCTTTGGGCCAATTTCTTTTGCAAAGATGAAAATATAATTTTTGCCACATGGCAAGCTTCTGATGGATGAGACATATACAGATGATCACAGTAACAATTGCAATTCCATTTAAAACGCAAGAGAATACTTACACTTACTACTTGACCAATGTCCTACCATTTCTTTTTACACTGGATTCCAATTTTTGAAGTCTTCACCCCTGCAGAGAATTCTTCTGCAACTCGGTTCCAGCGTCTCCTCATTTCTTTGGGTGGAACTTTTGTGGGACCAGTCTTACTGATATCATCTCCTGCCATCGGTCCTCAATGACAGTGATTAGTTTCTGCACCTCCTCATGCAAGAAGTTCTTCGTCCTTGTTGCACACTTTTGCGTTATTGGTGTATTGGATTTACAGTCAGGTGATCTTGAAAACACACAGTTCTCATCTTTCATGCATTTATGCAGCACTCCTTTCCACTCCCTCAGCCACCCAAAAATCACAATTCACACCTTACCTTCTAATATGGTCCACTGCCAATGCTGCTGAGGCACTGAGGAAGCTCTCTCTTTAAATGGCCGATTGCCAAGGTTCCTGCCCCATTGCGCATACGCGCACACTTTAACGCGTATTGTACATGCGCGCACGCACAAACGGTCATGCATCCCCCTGCCGGCACTCGACGACACAACGGGCCCAAGCCCCGCTCCCCTTCCGGCTGCGCTGAACAAGCATTGAAGACAAATGTAGGCCCCTTGCAGTTGGATTCAGGTGACTTTATAATGGGAAGCAAAGAAATGACAGCCCATTTGAACAAATACTTTGGTTCTGTCTTCCCAAAGGAAGACACAAATAACTTCCAGAAATACTAAGCGACCGAGGGTCTAGTGAGAAGGAGGAACTGAAGGATATCCTTATCAGGTGGAAATTGTGTCAGGGAAATTGATGGGATTGAAGGCCGATAAATCCCCGGGGCCTGATAGTCTGCATCCCGCCTATTTCATTTCATACTTAAGGAAGTGGCCCTAGAAATAGTGGATGCATTGGTGATCATTTTCCAACAGTCTATCAACTCTGGGTCAGTTCCTATGGACTGGAGGGTAGCTAATGTAACACACTTTTTAAAAAGGTGGGGAGAGAGAAAGCGGTTAATTATAGATCGGTTAGCCTGACATTAGTAGTGGGGAAAATGTTGGAATCAATTATTAAGGATGAAATAGCAACGCATTTGGAAAGCAGTGACAGGATCGGTCCAACCCAGCATGGATTTATGAAGGGGAAATCATGCTTGACAAATCTTCTGGAATTTTTTGAGGATATAACTAGTAGAGTGGACAAGAGAGAACCAGTGGATGTGGTGTATTTAGATTTTCAAAAGGCTTTTGACAAGGTCCCACACAAGAGATTGGTGTGCAAAATCAAAGCACATGGTATTGGGGGTAATATACTGACATGGATAAAGAACTGGTTGGCAGACAGGAAGCAGAGAGTTGGGATAAACGGGTCATTTTCAGAATGGCAGGCAGTGACTAGTGGAGTGCCGCAGGGCTCAGTGCTGGGACCCTAGCTCTTTACAATATACATCAATGATTTAGATGAAGAAATTGAGTGTAATATCTCCAAGTTTGCAGATGACACTAAACTGGGTAGCGGTGTGAGCTGTGAGGGGGACGCTAAGAGGCTGCAGGGTGACTTGGACAGGTTAGGTGAGTGGGCAAATGCATGGCAGATGCAGTATAATGTGGATAAATGTGAGGTTATCCACTTTGGGGGCAAAAACACGAAGGTAGAATGTTATCTGAATGGCGGCAGATTAGGAAAAGGAGAGGTGCAACAAGACCTGGGTGTCATGGTTCATCAATCATTGAAAGTTGGCATACAGGTACAGCAGGCGGTGAAGAAGGCAAATGGTATTTTGGCCTTCATAGCTAGAGGATTTGAGTATAGGAGCAGGGAGGTCTTACTGCAGTTGTACAGGGCCTTGGTGAGGCCTCACCTTGAATATTGTGTTCAGTTTTGGTCTCCTAATCTGAGGAAGGAAGTTCTTGCTATTGAGCGAAGGTTCACCAGACTGATTCCCGGGATGGCTGGACTGACATATGAGGAGAGACTGGATCAACTGGCCTTTATAATTGGAGTTTAGAAGGATGAGAGGGGATCTCATAGAAACATATAAGATTCTGACGGGACGGAACAGGTTTGACGTAGGTAGAATGTTCCCGATGTTGGGGACGTCCAGAACCAGGGGACACAGTCTTAGGATAAGGGGTAGGCCATTTAGGACTGAGATGAGGAGAAACTTCTTTACTCAGAGCGTTGTTAACCTGTGGAATTCCCTGCCTCAGAGAGTTGTTGATGCCAGTTCATTGGATATATTCAAGAGGGAGTTAGATATAGCCCTTATGGCTAAGGGGATCAAGGGGTATGGAGAGAAAGCAGGAAAGGGGTACTGAGGGAATGATCAGCCATGATCTTATTGAATGGTGGTGCAGGCTCGAAGGGCCAAATGGCCTAATCCTGCACCTATTTTCTATGTTTCTAAGCTCTGCCCCCCGCAGGTTTCACAGCACCACGCACCGGGCTCACAGGGATCCAGGAACAGCCAAATTATCCCGTTAAGTTTTTGGCGCATTTTTTCCCCCATGAACTCGGCGCATCACATCTAACTACGTCGCTCTAAGCAGCTGGGGAAATTTGGGGCCTTTGAGTGTTTCAGTGTTGATCTTTATACGGCAGCATTTCTGTTGCACCCGCCATTTTGAGGCTACGTTGATGGAGATATCAGAGTGGATTAGATGGTGGTCAGTCCAGTAGTCTTCAGCTCCTGTCATGGCGTGAGTGATGCTGACGTCCTTGCGGTCCCTCGCTCGGATGATGACGCAGTCTAGCAGATGCCAGTGCTTGGAGTGAGAGTGTTGCCAGGAGGCCATGTACTTGTCTTTCTGACGAAACAAGGTATTGGTTATGACAAGACCATGTTTTGAGCATTTCGTCAGGAGGATGTTAGCATTGGAGTTGGTTTTCCCTACCCCCCTCCCAATCACCCCTCTCCATATGTCTGTGTCCTTTCCAACTCTGGCATTAAAGTCGTCAACGAGAATCAGCTTGTCGCGGTTGGGACTCAGGACAGGGACTGTTCAAGGCTGGAGTAGAATTCCTCTTTGGCCTCGTCTGTAGCTTCCAGGATTGGGGCTTATGCATTGATACCCGCAGCATACTGGTTCCGGGCTAGGTGAGGCGTTCGTTTATCCCATCTCTAAGATGCCAAACTAGCTCATTTTTGATGGTGAAGCCAACCCCATGGAGATGCCATTCTTCTTCTGGTTTGCCTTTCCAGAAGAAGGTGTAAGCACCACCTTTTTCCTTGAGCTGACCTTCTCCTGCCCGCCGTGTCTTGCTCAAGACGGCGATATCGATGTCATAGCGTCTGAGTTCCTGGGCAACAATAGCAGTACGGTGTTATGGTCTGTCACTGTTGGGATTGTCCATGAGGATCGTGATGTTCCAGGTCTTGAACTTAATTTTGATGAGTGGAAGATGCCTATGCGTGAATTATTTTAACGTGGGGTGGCTGTTGCACACCAGATACCACATGGGTTTGATAGAGCAAGGTCTTGGTCCAGTGTCAAGGGGATCCAAGACGATTGGAGACCAGGCTCTGCTGCACTACACAAGATCAGGAAAGACTTTTCAAGTCTTAATTTGAACTCCCCAGGTTTCCGATTGGGATTTATTTTTTTTGGGTAATTTTTTCCACCAGTTTTTGGTAGCTTTTCTTTTCTTGCCTGATCAGGCACTGAGATGGTGAGGCACAATCTCACAATCCCTTCCAGCTGCCACAAGCCCCTTTGGTTGCCACAATCCCCCTCTAAGCGAGAGGTGACGAGCATCCCTGTTTCACAAGGACGACATGTCTTTTTGAGGTGATTATTCGTGTGTTCATGTGTGGGTGAAAATCAGTACTGTTTCATGATCTTACCTGATGCTTCTGCTGCTCTGGGGGATGGAAACATGCTCTGGGTGGGAATTCATATTATAATTTTGTGACATCAGGAATTCCCATCCACAGAAACGCCACAGCACTTGAGGGCTTTTCGCTCAATGGCTCAGTCGAGACATAAATACATTTTTTAAAAGTGAGATTTCCCTGCTGCAGTTTTGGCAACAACAACTTGTATTTGTATAGTTCCTTTAAAATAATAAAACATCCCAAGGCACTTCACAGGAGTTTTATAAGACAAAAAATATGACACCGAGCAACATAAGGAGAAATTAGGGCAGGTGACCAAAACTTGGTCAAAGAGGTAGGTTTTAAGGAGTGTCTTAAAGGAGGAAAGAGAGGTAGAGAGACAGAGACATTTCGGCAGGGAATTCCAGAGCTTAGGGCCTAGGCAACAGAAGGCATGTCGACCAATGGTTGAGCGATTATAATCATGGAAGCTCAAGAGGGCAGAATTAGACGAGCGCAAATATCTTGGGGGGTTGTGGGGCTGAAGGAGATTACAGAGATAGGGAGGGGTGAGGCTATGGAGGGTTTGAAAACAAGGATGAGAATTTTGAAATCGAGGCGTTACTTAACCGAGAGCCAATGTAAGTCAGCGAGCACAGGGATAATGGGTGAGTGGGTCTTGGTGTGGGTTAGGACATGGGCAGCCGAGATTTGGATGACCTCAAGTTGGGTAGGGTAGAATGTGGGAGGCCAGCCAGGGGTGCACTGGAATAGTCAAGTCTAGAGGTAACAAAGGCATGGATGAGGGTTTCAGCAGCAGATGAGCTGAGGCAAAGGCGAAGACGGGTGATGTTACAGAGGTGGAAATAGGTGGTTTTATTTATGGCTCGTATATATGGTCGGAAGCTCATTTCAGGGTCAAATATGACACCAAGGTTGCGAACAGGGTGGTTCAGCCTCAGACAGATGTTAAGGAGAGGGATGTGGCTGGGGAAAGGAGTTTGTGGCGGGGGCCGAAAGCAAAAGCTTTACAGCCAATGAAGTACAATGAAGAAGCAGGCGAGTGCAGTCCCACCCAGCTGGAGATGAGACTGCCCGATGCGAGATTCCCAAAACAAGCACTCTACTCGGAGCTCCGACATGGCAAGTGAGCCCCAGGTGGGCAGAGAAAATGCTTCAAGGACACCCTCAAAGCCTCCTTGAAATAGTGCAACATTCCCATCGACACCTGGGAATCCCTGGCCCAAGACTGCACAAAGTGGAGGAAAAGCATCCTGGAAGGCGCCGAACACCTCGAGTCTCTACGCCGAGAGCAAGCTGAAGCCAAGTGTAAACAGTGGAAGGAGCGCTCGGCAACCCAGGCACCTCACCCACCCGTTCCTTCAACCACCATCTGCCCCACCTGCATCGGATTCATCAGTCACATGAGAACTCATTTTTAGTGTGGAAGCAAGTCATCCTCAACTCCAAAGACTAGAACTTCCACTTTTGTGCTTATTGCCCAAAAATGGGTGTTATTTCCGGCGTGGGCGGTAAAAAAGAGTTTTCATATCGCCAGCCCATTCTCAAAGCATCCAGTCTCTATTTTTTTAAATTAGCGTTACCGCGAGCGATATGAAATGGGTGGTAGCGTTAAATCTCGCTGACTTTCTCCCGTAAAGTGTGGCCATCCTTAGCAATAGCATGGCAACGCTCGATTCCTGCGATTCAAGAGGTCAAGGGTCATGACGACGTGTGCAGAAGAGGAGACAGAGAGAGAGGAAGCTGAGAGGGACTGAAGGCGTGTGTGGCTGTGGTGTGGCTGCTTTGGGAGGAAGGAGGGAAACTTTAGAGCTTCACAGCAAGTAGGCAAACAAAAATTAGCTGTTACCAGCCACATATTTTCCTGAATTTGGCCTATAATGGAGAGAGAGGGGGAGGCATCACAGCACTTTGTGGAGACTGATGCTGGAGAGAGCAGTGAGGTGGGAGAGGAGCACATTGGAAGGTGCAAAAGAGCCAGGAGGTTCTCGGACGAGGCAAATGCTTCCCTTCTGCAGGAGGTCGAGTTACGCTGGGATGATTTGACATAGGGAGGGCGTGGGAAGCCCATCCCAAAGGCCTACCAGAGGATATGGCTGAGATAGCTGAGATGGTCTCGTCGGTGAAACGATGGAACGACCTTTTGGGATCCGCAAGAGTAAGTATTACATTGATTTACATGTACTTATGTATTTATATAATTTGATTTGTAAGAGTCATGAGTGACTATCTTCAGATGTGAGGTCTTTCACTTTTACCGGGAATATTTTACTCAAACCCTGCGGTCACGGTGTACGTCTTTGGGTAAAGAATGATAATTTTCATAATAATCATGATTACATCTGTCGGTTATGTGTTGTATCAGTCTCTGTGACAGTACCTAGCAATGATATCACGCAATGATCTCATGCCATGTCATCCTGTCACCTTTTATAGAAGAAGCTATCGACGGTGAGGTCCGTGCAGAGTCGAACGGAGGAGGGGCCAGCAGTCATCAGCGACACCACTGAGATGGACGAGCGGGTGCTCACACTCGTGGGGAAGCACCCCCAGACAGCCATGGAAGCATCTGCAGACCCTGAAGTGATGCCACGTGAGTAAAGCTTACACCAGTGCATGATGTGAAGTCAATAGATGCCACACCCACTCATATCTGAACAATCATATATGATAGAAGGTTTCTAAAATTGTCATAGAAATAATGCTGGCCTAATGAAAATCATTGCAATGCAAATGTGTTGATGGTCATGAAAAGTGATGTCTGCGATGATTTTGAGAGCGATGGTGCATTTGTTTTGCATATGCTGTGTGTAGCACTGGACTGACCTTGTGACCCTAGCACCCCCTTCTCCTCTAACAACCTCATTTGTGTTTTGCAGCTCAGCCAGCAGCACTGCAAGACCACAGAGGCCAGAAGGCGGGGGTGCGGGGCCCGACTCTCCGGACAATCCTACATCTGGTGCTGAGGAGCTCCGATTCTCGCCCGTCAATCTGCTGGGTCTGTTCTCCATGGATGAGAGCGTGGACTTTGAGGAACCTGCATCGCCACACTCCAGAAGCCATTCCACACCAAGGCCATCTGGTGGTCCTCCGGTCATTCCTGCCTCCACTCTGGAGGTACTGGGCACAAACACCTCACCACAGGGCATCCCATTTGTCCCCAGGACGGCGCCGACCCGCGGAGGTCTCATGGACGTGGCAGGTCTGTTCCACGAGCGCAACATGACAGGAAAGAGATGGGACAGTTTTCCAGGAGGACTGTAGACATTGGTGACCAGTTCATCGAAGCATTGGGGGGCATATCCCGACAGCTGGCCACCATGACTGAGTACATTCCGCGGATGGCGGAGGCCCTGGATGCAATATCCAGGAACACTGCTGGCACAGGCCTCCCAGTGGTCCCAACCCCTAGGTTCCTCACCACCACTGTGAACGACAGATGAGAGCAAGGACCAAGATCCTGCTTCTGCATCAGAGAATGTTGCCCCCTCGGCAACACCCCCCGTACCCGTGAAACCACCGCCTCTGCCTTCATCCCCCCGCAATGAGGCACCGCTTGAGGAGCTCCTCGGCCAGGCGGCGTGGAGCGAGGATGGGAAGGGGTAGAGGTGGGGAGAAGAAGGGGAGGGGTGAAGGAAAGTGAGGTTCTTGTGCGCAGGTGATGGCTGTGTTATATCTCCATCTGGGTGTATGCAATTTGTTGTAATGTATGCGGGCCAGGGACCATGCTCCTGCTTTGCCTTCGTATTCTATGTTGCTCGACATGTTGAACCTGTGATTTATGTCAATGGTGGAAAAAGTGGGGTGTGGGCGGGGGTTGGGTGTTATTGCCTGTGATATTTATGATTTCAGACCAATGTTGGTATAAAATTTTTGTTATTGAACATAACCTTGTTGCGCATTGTCTCAGATAGCTGCACCATTACACACTGGTGATTCCTTAACATGAAAGGGTTAAATAAAACTCAACATCAATCAACGTAAACTTTAACTGGCACCAAGATGATGGGCACCATTGATGTCTGAGCTGCAGACACACAGCAGTGTGTCAGCTTTGTCAATCACATCAACGCTCTTTCAGGCAAATCGTTCAGATATCAGCTCCTCACGTAAGAGTCTTGCAGCTATGTAGCCACCACGGGCCCTTTCCTGAGGTCTGGAGGAGGCCGTGGGCATGGTTGCATAGCCCATGCCTGGCCCTAGGTCAGTGTCCAGCCCCTCATTGTCCTCTTCCTCTCTCTCCTGAGGTGGAGCATCAGTGCCTTCTGGCAATTCTTGGTCCCTCAGATTGTGCAGCATCGAGCACACGACTACAAATTTATCTACTTGCTCAGGGTTATATTGTAGCTCCCCTCAAGAGTGGTCTAAGCGCTGCTGAAGCACTGTTATTGTTTGGTGGCCCCATTGCATTGAAAGTATAATAGTGTTGATCAGAAGCAATGATTTCCTCACTAAAACACACCTGGAGTAAAGCCCCATTAGTCCAGAGTCTGAAAATATGTCTGTTGAGATGTTCACTTCACCTGAGAAGAACTCCAGTGTCAATGCAAACTCCCCCGAAGTTGAGGCAGCATTTTGAATGAAGCGACCTGCGATTTTAAAAATGCCAACCACACCGCTGGCGTTCGTTCAGAACAGTTCCACTTTTTCTGGGCACTTTTTGGGGCGAGCGTTTTGTGGGCGATACGTGTGCGAGGTGGTGAAAGTAACGGTGGGTGATGTCCTGGCTGTTAGCTTCACCAAATATGCTCTTTACGACAAAAAAGAGTGGGCGGGCGGTATTATTGAATCTCTGTGTTAATTCGGTGTGGAAAGTAACGGCAGGCGATATTATGGGTGTTGATTTTGCCCATTCTGATGATGCTGCCCCAAAAAAGTGGGCGGCCGGTAATATTTTTTCCTGGTGTTAAGCAAATGGGGAAAGTAACGCTCGGCGATAAGTTTCCTAGAAATGCCTGTCACTTTCCATTTTGTGCCAAAATGGGCGATATATGGGCGTTATATATCATTTCAGCGGTAAATGGGCATTAAGCATGCAAAAAAAGTGGAGGTTCTAGCCCAAAGAACCTGCCTCAGAAGAGAACCCAGCTGGACGATGGTGGAGAGGCGTTGGAGAAGGATGAAGTGGTCAACCATGTGGATTTGGAAAGAGGTGACATGATAGGTCCAAGTCAGCATGGATTTGTGAAAGGGAAATCATGCTTGACAAATCTTCTGGAATTTTTTGAGGATGTTTCCAGTAGAGTGGACAAGGGAGAACCAGTTGATGTGGTATATTTGGACTTTCAGAAGGCGTTCGACAAGGTCCCACACAAGAGATTGATGTGCAAAGTTAGAGCACATGGGATTGGGGGTAGTGTGCTGACATGGATTGAGAACTGGTTGTCAGACAGGAAGCAAAGAGTAGGAGTAAATGGGTACTTTTCAGAATGGCAGGCAGTGATTAGTGGGGTACCGCAAGGTTCTGTGCTGGGGCCCCAGCTGTTTACACTGTACATTAATGATTTAGACGAGGGGATTAAATGTAGTATCTCCAAATTTGCGGATGACACTAAGTTGGGTGGCAGTGTGAGCTGCGAGGAGGATGCTGTGAGGCTGCAGAGCGACTTGGATAGGTTAGGTGAGTGGGCAAATGCATGGCAGATGAAGTATAATGTGGATAAATGTGAGGTTATCCACTTTGGTGGTAAAAACAGAGAGACAGACTATTATCTGAATGGTGACAGATTAGGAAAAGGGGAGGTGCAAAGAGACCTGGGTGTCATGGTACATCAGTCATTGAAGGTTGGCATGCAGGTGCAGCAGGCAGTTAAGAAAGCAAATGGCATGTTGGCCTTCATAGCAAGGGGATTTGAGTACAGGGGCAGGGAGGTGTTGCTACAGTTGTACAGGGCATTGGTGAGGCCACACCTGGAGTATTGTGTACAGTTTTGGTCTCCTAACCTGAGGAAGGACATTCTTGCTATTGAGGGAGTGCAGCGAAGGTTCACCAGACTGATTCCCGGGATGGCGGGACTGACCTATCAAGAAAGACTGGATCAACTGGGCTTGTATTCACTGGAGTTCAGAAGAATGAGAGGGGACCTCATAGAAACATTTAAAATTCTGACGGGGTTAGACAGGTTAGATGCAGGAAGAATGTTCCCAATGTTGGGGAAGTCCAGAACCAGAGGTCACAGTCTAAGGATAAGGGGTAAGCCATTTAGGACCGAGATGCGGAGGAACTTCTTCACCCAGAGAGTGGTGAACCTGTGGAATTCTCTACCACAGAAAGTTGTTGAGGCCAATTCACTAAATATATTCAAAAAGGAGTTAGATGAGGTCCTTACTACTAGAGGGATCAAGGGGTATGGCGAGAAAGCAGGAATGGGGTACTGAAGTTGAATGTTCAGCCATGAACTCATTGAATGGCGGTGCAGGCTAGAAGGGCCGAATGGCCTACTCCTGCACCTATTTTCTATGTTTCTATGTTTCTATGTCAAAGCCTGCAGACAAGTCAAGAAGGGCGAGGGGGGATAGTTGGCCTTTGTCGCAGTCATAGAGGATGCCATTTGTGACTGTGATGAGAGCCGTTTAAGTACAATGGCAGAGGTGGAAGCCTGGTTGGAGGGAATAAAGAGGCTCTTGCATGATCACCCCTCCCGTTTTCATTGTCAGTGCCTGGAAATGATCTGGAATTAAAGAGAAATGAATTGTCTCATTTAGTGTCACTACTCAGAATCTTTAGCCTTAGCATCGAATATTCAGGGTTCTCAACTCATTTTGTCTTTGAAACTGACTGAAACCTCATGATTTAGTGCATGTGGAGTCTAATGCGGAAATCTCAAAGTTTTGATCTGTCATTTTCTGCTCCTCCACAGGCTGCCCTGTGCCTCCTCCCACCTCGACCCCCTGCCCCTGCCCCCCGCCCCCATAGAGTCGGCAATCAGTGAGATATCTCAAATCATGGAAACTGCCGAAAACCTCAGCTCCACTGCAGTGAATACACTGTTAAATTCCCCACCAAATGTTAGACCCAAAGGGATTAGGTGTAACTTGGGGTTTAACAGTGTATTGATTGCTAAACAAAGGTTATGGCCCTGAAAAACAAATTTAAATTTTGTGCATTTAATAAAAATTTAAATTTTTAAGAAACTTAAAAAAAAATGTTTTTAATAAGTTTGTTCATCTTTATTTCAGGTTTGCATTTTCCGCATGTGAGAGCCCCAATCTTTGTTTTGCTCTCCTGAACATTTTTTAAAGTTTGAATTTTTTAAGAGCTAACCCATTTCCTTGTTTGCTGTCTGTGAGAATTCTGCATTTTGATTGGCTGCTTAGACAGTCTGTTAACGTCACAACGGGTTCCCACTATACTATGTTGATTTGAATTACGCATTGGAAAACTCAAACTTCTGGACACAGAGATTGCTTACTTCGGGGCCAACGGTGAACGCCTTTTCTTCGCTGCTGACCGCAAATTGTGGGTCATTGATTTCCTACTCAGATCAGGAACTGAAAGCACAGTGTGACTGAGCAGCAGTGAAATAATGGTCATTGCCACCACCACCACACTGGCCAGTATATTAATTACAAGGGTTGGGTCAAAAGTTGGATGCGAAACAAAAATTAATGTTGTATATCCCAGTGACAGAATGCAGTCTGATCCACAAGAAATGCAGCTCCAGACAAGCAAAAGCTAAGATGATCACGAACTGTTTTTTGGTTGCATTGTCCATTGTTTTTCGGAGGATATACTTATCTATTCTATTATTACTTGTCAGACAGCGTTTCTCTCAGTGTTATATGAATACTTCGGCTAGAATGAAAATTAACAATGGTTTGAGTGCAGAATACTGTTCCTAGCGGATCTTATCTGAATAGTGAATCTGGCTCAAATTATCTTGTGTCTGGGATTCTAAGATTCCCAAGTATTAGTCAGGCCTTCCAAGTACTGTCACAGCACAGAATATTTGGTTTCCTTTCAAAGAATCTTGATCAAGAAATTTAGTATGCACAGCGCTGATTGCATATACAATAAGCTGTGTGTACTATTGAGACAATTTTAGTTACAAGTGGTGAGACCGAGAAACTGGCTATTTGGCTACAAGAGACTATGGGGCCAAATTTGTTCAAGGCCTCCGCCCGCCCAAGTGCCGCCCAAAGTGCTGCCAATGACCGCCGAGGTACCGGACGGTACTTTCGGCAAGGTTTTCATCGCCGAGGTCCCTTGAAGGTCGGTGGGCGGCAAATCACAACGTACGCCGCTAATCTGGGTGACAGCGGGCGGGACGTCTCATTCTCGGTGGCAGAGGCACTTGCCGCCCAAGTGCTGCCAAGGATGGTGTCGGGCCCATGAAGGGTCGAAGACATAAAAATAAAAATCATCACCAACAAAAAAAACATCTGAGGACCTTCGGGGGACCCCATCCAGGTAAGTACCTGTAAAGAAATAATTTAAAAACACTTCACTTACCTTTTATACAGGATCTTGACACTCACCATTCAGGACAGACCAGCCTCCATGCAGCGGTTCACCACCGTCCTGCCGTCGACTCCAGCCGACTCCCGCCTGCACCAATCTGGCATCTCGGCGGGCTGGAGTCTACTTACGTGCATCGGCCATTCGCTGACATTGGCGGGCACTTCCTGGAGGCTCACCCCTCCCACCCGCTCCAGGCCACGTCGAAAGTGGCACTGGGCAGTTCGAGCAGAGGAATGTCAGCGGCAGTGGGCGGCAGTTGGCGGCAGTGGGCGGTAAGTTCATCAAAATCAGCTCCTATGAAAGTGTAAAATGGGTGACAGCAACTTGGCAGCCTATTTTACATCTCTCCCGATTTTTATATTCATTGACTTCAAAGAAAATAAAATTCGGGCTGCCGATTCGCTATCTCCCATTTTACAGATTGTTGTCTGACATCTAGGCTGGAATTGTCACCACCTGGGTGATCGGCGTGGTGGGTTGGAACCGTGTTCTTCTTATCATCTCGCTCCTTGGAATGACTTCCCGTTAATGGAAACCTATTAAGGCTGGCCTGCGCAGCCCTATTAAATGGTGTTAGTCTGAAGACATAACCGATGATTTATTTCCAGCAGGGATATTGAAAGCAGCCTTGGCCAAATTGCATTTAAAGATTCATCTAGGAGTGTACAAGGAAGATATATCACTATCTGGTTATTGCTCAGCCTTGCAGAGATGGCTTCACAAAGACAGAGGGCAGCACCCAGGTTTTCAGATGACTCCCTATATATCCTTGTGGAGAGAGTCAGAGCATGCAGGGAGGTCCTCTTCCCTGCTGATGGGTGCAAGAGATCTCTCCAGGAGCCAAATTGCAGATGAGGTGAACAGTAGGGGTGTGGTGAGGAGAACCTGGGTGCAGTGCTGAAGCACATAAAGGATCTCGTGAAGTCAGGAAACCTCATCCTGCTGTGTCTATCACCACATCCCCATCACTGCCTTCCCAAGCCTACTCCAGTATATCATTACTCACATCAACATACCTTGCATGACCACCCATCCCTCTCTCTCTCTACATACTCACATCCCCCTCTGACTAACCACCATTTCACACGCACTCTCATCTTAATATAATCATACCAACTGACACCACACAAGGAGACCATTTGGCATTGGCACTTTGGCATCGGCACCACAGTCCCTAATAGTCACCCGCTATGGATGTAACCCACACACCTTACACTCATGCCATCACTCTCACTCAAACTTCTCTTCTTTCCCTCCTTGCTGGAGAAACGAATGCACAATAACAGGGAGAGGGAGAGAACCGGAGGTGGTCCTCCATCCTTCACCACTTTGACAGCAACAGAGGAGGTCACCCTGGAGGTATCATGAATTGTGGAGCAGCTGGCAGTGGGAGACAGAGAATGGGGGACATCTCAGCAACCTGGTGACAGAATTACATCTCCTACAGCCACATGGCATACAGCAGTCACTCATAGTGACCGATGTCAGCAGGCCGTGAATGTTCATCATGTGTGTAATGATATCGTTACCCATTCTTAATATAACATTTCTAAATCATTTCTTAACTCTCCCACTGGTCCATCCAGCTAGAAGAAGAAGATGACTCCTCAGAGTTCCCGAGGGTGCACCGTCACCAGACCTATGTACACCCAGCACCAGCACAGCTATGCACACCTCGGGGGGTGGTGGGTTCCTACGCGACATAGGAGTGAGAGTGATGGCATGAGTGTAAGGTGTGTGGGTTACATCTGTAGCGGGTGACTATGAGGGGGTACGGTGCCAATGTCAAAGTGCCAATGCCAAATGGCCTCCTTGTGTCACCTGGTGTCTCACAAGTCACAAGTGAGCAAGAGGGGATGGTGGAAACAGGGACAGCAGTGGAGACTCCTCATTGGAGGGCCCAGGACTCTCCCAGTTCTGCTCAGCTGCATGCCGACACTGAGTCTCGGGGGCCATCGAGAAAGAGGGCGATTCTGGAGGTGCAGGAAAAAGTGCAGGAGGCTCTGACAGGTTTTGTGGCCGTGATGTCTGCAAATATTCAGAGAATGCAGGAGTCCATCTCCAACATGAGCATCATCGTGTCGCAGGTGATGGGGATGGTACGCTGTTCCATGGAAAGAATAGCCACCTGCATGGAACAGCTAATGCACCAGTCACAAGAGCACATGGTATCTATGGAGAATAGATGGCAGATGCTCATAGACCTTCTCTTTAGGAGGGATGCCAACTTACACTTGGGTTATGGCCCTACTGCTGTGCAGCAAGGTGGTCTCCAGCTGCTTGCTAGCAGGGAAGTGCAGGTGGCCCATGAGAGGAATGACGGTGAGAGGGGACATGGAAGTGGGGCTCCTCGTTAAGCGCTCACACTTCCCCCCCCCATTGCCTCCCCCTGAGTCAAGCCCTGGATGTCGCCTCGGATCATAATGGTGAAGTCTGCCCCAGCATAGTCACAGGAGTAGCAGAGTTTGGTGGAGCCATCACAGGTTCCAAAACCCAGAGGATGTCTGCCAAAAGTGTCTGACAAGTCGCAGCAGGGAAGTGAGTGGACTGCCTCTCCCTCTGCTGAAGCCACAGGGGTAGCATCCTGTAGAATCACAAGTAAATGAAAAATGATACTGAAGTAGATGCATCAGGGTAAGCACACAGGTGTTTAAAGAGGTTTTTTTGTTAAGATTCCATTAATGTTTATGTCACATATAAAACTATTTATTTTGCCCACTTTCTGGTCATGCCCATTTTTTGTGTGCTACTTTGGAAGTGGCTTAGTGAGTTGGAGTGAATCGTCAGCATAACGTTACCTCCAGCAATGGGGGTCAGTTTGAAAGGAATGGCTTAGCCATTGTAGGGATGCTTTATTGTGTTGTTCAGGGGGCAGGGTGTGGCGGGGGGGTGGGGGCGGCGGTTGCGGTTGGGGAACCTGGCACAGCAAGTGGCAGCCATATGGGTGTAGTACAAGAAGTTATGAAGTTAAGTAAACCTGGCCATGATGAAGCCATCTCTGGCTCCCGGGCAGCAATGTGTTTGGGTGCTGGTGGCATCTGGACCTCAGGTTACTCCTGCTCCTCCTCCTCATCTTCCAGCTGATGGTCCTCCTCCTCTGAAGAGGCTGTGCACTCTGTGCCTTGCTCCTCATGCAGCGCTAATCCTTGTTGCTGCATTATGCTGTGCAGTGTGTAGCAGACAACGACAATTCTGGAGACCCTGGCTGGTGGGTACTGAAGGCTCCTCCAGATCTGTCAAGGCATCTGAAGTGCATTTTCAGCACGCCTATTGTTTGATCTATGACACATCAGGTGCACATGTGGCTTTCATTATATCTCTCCTGGGCCTCAGTACATAGCCTCCTCAAGGGTGTCATGAGCCACATAAAAACATAAGAACATAAGAAATAGGAGCAGCAGACCATACGGCCTATCGAGCCTGCTCTGCCATTCAATAAGTTCATGGATGATCATCGACCTCAACTCCACTTTCCTGCCCTATCCCCATATCCCTTGATTCCCCTAGACCCCCAAAATCTATCTATCTCAGCCTTGAATATATTCAGAGACTCAGCTTCCACATCCCTCTGGGGCAGAGAATTCCAAAGAATCACAATCCTCTGCATGAAGAAATTCCTCCTCATCTCTGTCTTAAATGGCCTACCTCTTATCCTGAGACTGTGCCCCCTAGTTCTAGACACTCCAGCCAGGGGAAACAACCTCTCAGCATCTACCCTGTCAATCCCCTTCAGAATTTGTATGTTTCAATGAGATTACCTCTCATTCTTCTGAACTCCAGAGAGTATAGGCCCATTCTACACAATCTCTCATCATAAGACAGCCCTCACATCTCAGGAATCAGTTAGTGAACCTCCATTGCATCGCCTCCAAGGCAAGTATATCCTTCCTTAGAAAAGGAGACCAAAACTGTGCACATTACTCCAGGTGTGGTCTCACCAAGGCCCTGTACAATTGTAGCAAGACTTCCTTACTCTTATACTCCTACCCCCTTGCAATAAAGGACAACATGCCATTTGCCTTCCTTATTGCTTGCTGTACCTGCATGCTAGTTTTCTGTGTTTCTTGCACAAGGACACCCAAATCTCTCTGAATACCAACATTTAAAATTTCTCATCATTTAAAAAATATTCTGTTTTTTTATTCTTCTTACCAAAGTGAATCACCTCACATTTCCCTACATTATACTCCATCTGTCACCTTACTGCCCACTCTCTTAGTCTATCTATATCCCTTTGTAGACGCTTTGTGTTCTCCTCACAGCTTACTGTCCCACCTAGCTTTGTATCATCATCAAACTTAGATACATTACACTTGGTCCCTTCATCTAGGTCATTAATATAGATTGTAAATAGCTGAGGCCCCAGCACTGATCCTTGCCGCACCCCACTAGTTACAACGTGCCAACCTGAAAATGACTTGTTTATCTCTACTCTCTGCTTTCTGTCCATTAACCAATCCTCTATCCATGCGATTACATTACCTCCAATCCCATGAGCCCTTATCTTGTGTAATAATCTTTTATGTGGCACCTTATCGAATGCCTTTTGGAAATCCAAATATACTACTTCCCCTTTATCTACCCTGCTAATTACATCCTCAAAAAACTCTAATAAATTTGTCAAACATGATTTCCCTTTCATAAAACCATGTCGATTCTGCGTAATCATGTTATGATTATCGAAGTGCCCTGAAAGCACTTAGCAATGAATTCCAGCATTATTCCGATGATTGATGTCAGGCTAACTGGCCTGTAGTTCTCTGTTTTCTCTCTCCCTCCTTTCTTGAATAACGGTGTTACATTTGCTACCTTCCAATCCATTGGGACCGTTCTAGAATCTAGGGAATTTTGAAAGATCAAAATCAATGCATCCTTTATCTCTGCAGCCATCTCTTTTAGAACCCTAGGATGTAGAGCATTATCTCCAAGGGATTTATCGGCTTTTAATCCCATTAGTTTCTCTAGTACTTTTTCTCTACTTTTATGAATTACATTGAGTTCCTCACCCTCATTAGCCCCTTGGTTCCCCACCATTTTAGGTATGCTTTTTGCAATTTCTACTGTGAAGACATATACAAAATATTTGTTTAACGTTTCCCCATAATAATTTCTCTTGCCTCAGCTTCTAAGGGACCAATGTTTACTTTTGCTTTTTACATACTCTTCCTTTTTACATACTTGTAGAAGCTCTTACAATCTGTTTTTATATTTCTTGCTAGTTTTCTCTCATAGTCTATTTTTTCCTTTTTCATCAATTTTTTGATCAATCCTTTGCAGTTTTAAGAAACTCTCCCAATCCTCAAACTTACTACTATTCTTCACAACATTATAAGCTTCTTCTTTCTATCTAATGCTATCCTTAACTTATTTAGTTAGCCATGGATGAACCACTTTTCCAGTGTAGTTTGTTTTTCAATGGAATGTATTTTTGTTAAGAATTATGAAATATTTCTTTAAATGCTAGCCACTGCTTATCTACTGCCATAGCTTTTAATCTATTTTTTCAATCTATGGTTGCAGACGAGCTGCACATTGGGGGAGTGGCAGCCCTTGCAGTTCACAAACACTCCTGGGTGATGGCCACATGTGTGCAGTCGATGATGCCCTGCACCCATGGGAAGCCAACCAGAGCGGCAAAGCCCAGATTTGCTCACTAATACTGGCTTCATTAATGGCAAATTTGATATAATTGGCTGAATTGTCAAATATGGCATTGGTGACTTGTGTGATGCATCTGTGGGCAGCCGACTGAAAGATGCCACAAATGTCTGCAGCAGATCCCTGGAAGGAACCTGAAATTAAGAATTTGAGGGCGCTGGCGACTTTGACAGCCACTGGTAAGGTGTATCCACCAGGTCCTCTGTGATGACCTGGCACAATATCATGAGCCTCCTTCGGCACTGCTGTTCAGCCATGTTGAGGGACTTCCTGTATACCCTGTGTTGGGGATATCGCCTCCGTCGCTGTGCAGCCCTGTGCTGATGCCCTCTATATCAGGTTGTTGAGTAGAAGGTTGGTGGTGGTGTTGTTGGTGCTGCTGGTGTGCCTGCTGCTGCTCGTGATGGGTATCATTGTGGTCCAATTCTGAGGACCAAGGTGAGAGAGTATAAGTGGCTGATATAATAGATGGCAGGTCATGTAGAGATCAGAGAAGCAATCTGTCAATGCTGTACTAGTAGCAATGAGATGAGAGTGGCTTCAAAAGTTACAGGAAAGATTTACAAACTGTAGACACCAAATCTCTTCTCAAAATGTACTCAGCAAAAGCCTTTCCCTTAGGCAAGTAAGCAGGTGTCCTGTGGGAGTATTTATTGTGTTCTTCATGCTCTGCAGTAATGTCCTCGATCAATGGCCACTGAGCTTCCATCTCAGCTTGACAGACGTGGTTCCCAAGCTGCGTGATTCCCATGGACACCCAGTGAAATTTAAAAGTTCTGACTAAAACGCTGCTAAGGGTCTGATAACAAGGTATTAATGAGCTAAATTAGGTTGCCAACCTCTGCTGTTCGGGTCCATGCTGTGCTGGCGAACACACCTGCTTTAAAGGCAGGATGACGGCGGGTTCCTGACGCGCTCCCATTGTCTGCAACTTTTACTCCCGGCCCTCCTCCAGTCCCGCATGCACGACAGCTTGAAAATTCCGGCCCTCGTTTTGAATGAGACACAATTTCCTCCAGACCAAAGCTAATGTCTTTGGCCCTGTCATAGACTCCGTACCCTAGCCACCGATTCCATCCTACTCCTTGGTCATTGTCTCAGGCTGAGCCAGATTGCTCACGATCTCAGTGTTGTACTTGATCCCATCCACGATCCTCTCCATCACAAATACCGCCTACGTCCACCTCCATAACATTGCTCACCTCCACCTCTACCTCACCCTATTTGCCGCTGAAACCCTCATCTATGCCTTTAACCACCAGACTCCACTTTTCCAATGGCCAGCCTTTCATTATCTACCCTCCAGAAACTTCACTTTATCCAAAATTCTGCTGCCCACATTATATTTTGGATCAAGTCCCTCGCCCATCACCCCTGTCCTTGCTGACCTATATTGCTTTCCAGTTCCCCCATGCCTGAAATTTAGAATTCTCATACTTGTGGCTGAATACATCCATGGCCTCGTGGCTCCCTATCTTCATAACCTTCTACAGCACTACAATTCCACCCCTCCAAACAGTATTTGTAACAGTTGGTGACCTACTTAATGCAGCTGTGTACTGCAGACTGTGATATGCAACTGATGTCCCCTGCAGCAGACTGAAAGGAGCCAGTGGCAAACAAGCTGTGGCAACTTTGAGAGCAATTTGGCACAGCATGCCCCCATGTCCAACAGGCAGCAGATCCAATTGCAGGAGGTTGCAGAGGCCAGCGACAGCCTGGAGACATGCAGCTTTGTCCTAGACTGCTCCTCAGAGAGGGTTAAAACAGAGATTTGGCCAGTACACGCTGTGCACTGGGCACGGCTTCCTATGAGTGGCTTCCCTCACCTGCTGCCCTTTGAGAGACTCAGCTGCTGGTGGTTTTGGTTGATGAGGCTGCAGCTGCTGCTGCACCTCCTGCTCCAAGTATTCCTGCATCCAGAATAAAGTCACAAAAATGGAACCCATAATAAGCAGCTAAAGCATACTGAGCGTGATACGGCCACAAAGTGTGAAGGAATCCGAAAGAAAGCTGGAAAATCTCCTGTTAAACCAGTCAGCAAAACGATCCACTGATTTACTGAACTGCAGCTGAGAGCCACTTTATATAGAACTTCAGTAGCTCTCACACATCAAACACACCAGGTTTTTCTGACAAGTTCGAGACTGGGTAGGGCTTCCGTGATTTTCAGTTAAAATGGCATTGTGGTCTGGATAATGTCACCATAGCATGACCGTTTCATTTTAATCAGACCCCTGCCTCTCCTGAATTTAAAGTTAAAATGGCAGCGATCGCAAACACATCAGGAACTCAGTGGGCAGGGTTCAAACGGGCCTTGTATATGTAACATGAAATAGCTCCATTTTGAGATACTTTGTTGTTGTGTTTTGCTAAATTTGGAAACACGGCTTTTATAATGTTATTTTCTTTTTTCTGAGGCCTCCCTGTGTTCAGTCCTAAATCTTTTAGCTTTTCCTTCACATTAGAAATGTGTTGGATTCGGAGTTTCTGGCACTAACTATCTGTAGGCGTGTCTTATGATTAAAACTTGGCAAGAAGCGGCCTGCAGATGTTTTTTTCCCCTCAGGTATAAGTTATGTGGTCTTATTCTGAAGTTTGAACAGCAAAGAACTAAACTAAACTTTCTAAGGCTGGAAAAACATTCCACTTCAGGACAAATGCTTGATGTGGAGAAAATATACTACTAATTTATTTTATGTAGCCTATTTGCTGTTGTTGGCCCTGCAATATCTGTCACAAAACACAAGTTAATATTTGACTCCACCCCTTTTTTACACTGAGGAGGGAAGGAGAAGCAAGACAGTCTTCTGCTCAGCATTAATGGCTCTCTGATAGAATAACTGCAGAGTGGCCATGAGCTTCACCTAGCTTTCTCGATAATGAAATAAACTTCAGAAAGCATATTTGAAATCTATTGTGCTGTACATGTATTCAGCAACAGAAAACAGAATCAAAGCCCAAATGTTTTCTATGGAAAAAAATCACCATAACAAATAGCTTCTCTACATCCGAAGACGGGGTCATGTCTACCATAACATTCAGTTTGCAATATCCAAGGGTGTTGAGGATCTTTCTCAAGTTGTCTGACATTGACACACTTCATAAACTTCATTGATCAAAATGAATTGTTGCATGAAGCATAGTCAGTATGTACATAAGCACAGTTTTTGTCAGAATTTTACAGTTCACATTAACTCATGATATTGGTCTGTTGGTGGTAAGTGCAAGTGAATCTTTTGCTTTTTGTGGGAGTGCAGAAAATTGAACTAAGGTCATGGTCACGGGAGGATGCCAGAGGACTATATGTGTTGTTAAAAGTTATTAAGTAACATTGTCATGACATAGAACTGTGAGGACAATCTATCCAGAGCTAGTGATTTATCCAAGGCCATGCTTCTAATAGCAGTTTCACACTCTGATATAGGAAAAAGAATCTCGAGACGATCTCCCTGCTGGGAACAGATTGGGTGGTCTAGGAAAAGGATTTTGCTCCTCTCTTCCTTACATGGAGTGCAAGTATTGTTTAAAGGGAAAGCGTACACTTCAGAACTGCTCATAATCTTCAATATTATAAATGTTGACATCTGTAAACTTAGCAGTGTCTCTCAGTTTATCCTTTGTCAGTGTATTTTATGCTTTAAAACTGTTAGTGACAGATGTCAGACAGATGCTGTAAAATTAACTTTGATGTAACATCTCAAAGTTCACTCAATTGGCATCATTAGTGTAATAACCAGCTGCAGAATAAATCTCCATTCATAAGAACATAAGAACATAAGAAATACGAACAGGAGAAGACCATACAGCCCCTCGAGGCTAATCCGCCATTTAATAAGATCATGGCTGATCCGATCATGGACTCAGGTCCACTTCCCTGCCCGCTCTCTCTAACCCCTTACTCACTTATCGTTTAAGAAACTGTCTATTTCTGTCTTAAATGTATTCAATGTCCCAGCTCTCTGAGGCAGCGAATTCCACAGATCCACAAGCTTCTGAGAAAAAAAATGTCTCTTCATCTCACTTTTAAATGGACGGCCCCTTATTCTAAGATTAAGCCCTCTAGTTCTAGTCTCCCCTATCAGCAGAAACATCCTATCTGCATCCACCTTGTCAAGCCCCCTCATAATCTTATATGTTTCGATAAGATCACCTCTCATTCTTCTGAATTCCAATGAGTAGAGGCCCAACCTACTCAACCTTTCCTCATAAGTCAACCCCCTCATCATTGGAATCAATCTTGTGAACCTTCTCTGAACTACCTCCAAAGCAAGTATATCCTGCTGTAAATATGGAAACCAAAACTGCTCGCAGTATTCCAGGTGTGGCCTCACCAATACCCTGTACAACTGTAGCAAGACTTCCCTGCTTTTATACTCCATCCCCTTTGCAATAACGGCCAAGATTCCATTGGCCTTCCAGATCACTTGCTGTACCTGCATACTAACCTTTTGTGTTTCATGCACAAGTACCCCCAGGTCCCGCTGTACTGCAGCACTTTGCAATCTTTCTTCATTTAAATAATAACTTGCTCTTTGATTTTTTTTCTGCCAAAGTGTTTGACCTCATACTTTCTAACATTATGCTCCATCTGCCAAATTTTTGCCCACTCATTTAGCTTATCTATGTTCTTTTGCAGATTTTGTGTGTCCTCCTCACACATTGCTTTTCCTCCCATCTTTGTATCGTCAGCAAACTTGACTACGTTACACTCAGTCCCTTCCTCCAAGTCGTTAATATAGCTTGTAAATAGTTGGGGTCCCAGCACTGATCCCTGCGGCACCCCACTAGTTACTGATTGCCAACCAAAGAATGAACCATTTATCCCTACTCTCTATTTTGTGTTCGTTAGCCAATCCTCTATCCATGCTAATATATTACCCCCAATCCCGTGATCTTTTACCTTGTGCAGTAACCTTTTATGTGACATTTTGTCAAATGCTTTCTGGAAGTCCAAATACTCTATATCCACTGGTTCCCCTTTATCCACATTGTTCGTTACATCCTTAAAGAATTCTAGCAAATTTTTCAAACATGACTTCCCCTTCATAAATCCATGTTGACTCTGCCTGACCAAATTTTGCTGTTCCAAATGTCCTGCTACTGCTTCTTTAATAATGGACTCCAACATCTTCCCAACCACAGATGTTAGGCTAACTGTACTATAGTTTCCAGCTTTTTGTCTGCCTCCTTTTTTAAATAGGGGTGTTACCTTTGCAGTTTTCCAGTCTGCTGGGACCTCCGCAGAATCCATGGAATTTTGGTAAATTACAACCAATGCATCCACTATCCCTGCCGTTACTTTTTTTAAGACCCTAGGATGCAAGCCATCAGGTCCAGGGGATTTATCTGCCTTTAGTCCCATTATCTTACTGAGCACCACCTCCTTAGTGATTGTGATTGTGTTAAGTTCCTTCCCCCCTATAGCCCCTTGACTATCCACTGTTGGAATATTATTAGTGTCCTCTACTGTAAAGACTGATACAAAATATTTGTTCAGAGATTCTGCTATCTCCATGTTCCCCATTACTAATTCCCCAGTCTCGTCCTCCAAGGGACCAACATTTACTCGAGCCACTCTTTTCCTTTTTATATACCTATAGAAACTCTTGCTGTCTGTTTTTATATTTTGTGCTAGTTTGCTTTCATAGTCTATCTTCCCTTTCTTAATCATTTTTTTAGTCATTCTTTGTTGGTCTTTAAATGCTTCCCAATCTTCTGTCCTACCACTAGTTTTGGCCACATTGTATGCCCTTGTTGCTAATTGGATACAGTCCTTTATTTCTTTAGTTAGCCACGGGTGGCTATCTTTTTTCTCACGCCCTTTCCTCCTCACTGGAATATATTTTTCTTGAGAGTTGTGAAATATCTCCTTAAATGTACACCACTGTTCATCAACTGTCCTACACTTTAATCTATTTTTCCAGTCCACTTTACCCAACTCTGCCCTCATACCTTCATCGTCTCCTTTATTTGAGCTTAGTATGCTGGTTAGAGATCCAACTTTTTCACCCTCCATCTGAATTTGAAATTCAATCATGCTATGATCACTCATTCCAAGGGGATCCTTTACTAGGAGATTGTTTATTAATCCTGTCTCATGACACAGGACCAGACCTAAGATAGCCTGCCCCCTGGTTGGTTCCGTTACACACTGCTCAAGGAACCCATCCCTTATGCACTCTATGAACTCTTCCTCAAGGCTACCCTGACCAATTTGATTTGTCCAATCAATATGGAGGTTAAAATCACAAGCACCCACTATTTCCTGGTTTATGCTACTGTTCGGGGGCCTATAGACTACACCCACCAGTGACTTTTTCCCTTTATTATTCCTTATCTTCGCCCAAACTGTTTCAACATCCTGATCATTTGAGCCAATATCGTTTCTCACTATTGCAGTGATTCCATCCTTTATCAAATTGTGCTACATTTAACTTGTATGACAAGATAATTGTTGCAGCTCTAAAGTCAATCAGAAATATTACAAATGGAATTCCACAATACCTTGCCACAACCAGTAACAATACAAAAAACATGCATTAAATAAAGTATGAAAGAATGCACTTTACAGCCAATTAAGTACTTTTGAAGATAACATAAAAAGGCCATGCATTAAAATCATAAATAGTATACTGTATGTCAATAGAAACCATGTGTAAAACAGTATAATAATTATATTATGGGATTTCTCCGTGATTTAAAAAAAATGAGTAAAATCCACTAAGATAAATGTAAAAAGCAAAACTAAATCAGAGAAATGCAGTTGAAAATCTGTTGGGGACCATGTGCCTTCATTTTCTCACCTGAAGCAACTCTGAGACCCAAAAAAGGCGGGAGACTGCAAATCAGTTGCTATGCCCGTTGTAAGAGCCTGATTGTAACTTTCAAGATTGGAAAGTAGGCCATAAAAGATGCTGTAACAGGGAAGTAAGAGGATCACTGCCAGCTCAGGAATTGTGATTAACCTTCTGCTGCTACTTGCTCTCATCGTATTCTTTCATATCATTTACTGACAGCAAAGCTTTACCTTAGCTCTACTGAAAGCTAAAAGTGAAGGCTGTGCTGAAGAATACCATTGCAATCTATCCTCCTCTTTTCTTTCTTTAGGTATGTTACAGAAAACAAATCCAGGGCATACCAGCAATTCACATTGCACACCGTTATTCACTCTATGCCTTGGACTCAGCTTCTCCTTTCCCAGAAGGGAAAGGACCGGATTCTGTCTTCACCTGGAGGGAAAGCCACAGCAGCTTCCCCACTCAGGCTGCCACTTAACAGTGCATGAATTATATCATCAGGATATGACATGCGTATGAAAAGAAGGACCTCAATGACTTTGCAGGGGGGGCGGGGGCGCGGAGGGGAGGTGGTGGATGTCCTTTCCACCTACTTAGTCGAACAGGTTAAAATTCAGAACAGGGGGTTCTTGTAATGTATATATGCCTGAGTTTACCTGCCACCAGGGGGAACGACTGTCGGAGGTCATTGGGCCACAGACTCACACATGCAGCCCTTATATATAAAGAAAGTCTCCATGTTTAATCCTCACTTTGAGAACTAATAAAGTAGAGTCAGGTCGCACCTGATTGAGTTCACGGTACTAAGCCTATTGAGTTATTGCATACTCAACATTTGGTGACGAGGCACAATACGAACTTTCAAGCACACAAAAAAAAAATGAACGCCGTTGGAATCCTGGAGCAATTCATGGAGGGAGAAGACTGGGAGGATTTTACAGATTGCCTCGACCAAATGAGGAGGAACTTCTTCACCCAGAGTGTGGTGAACCTGTGGAATTCTCTACCACAGAAAGTTGTTGAGGCCAATTCACTAAATATATTCAAAAAGGAGTTAGATGAAGTCCTTACTACTAGGGGGATCAAGGGGTATGGCGAGAAAGCAGGAATGGGGTACTGAAGTTGCATGTTCAGCCATGAACTCATTGAATGGCGGTGCAGGCTAGAAGGACCGAATGGCCTACTCCTGCACCTATTTTCTATGTTTCTATGTTTCTATGTACTTCGTGGCCAACAAGATGGAAGAAGGCGCTGATGCAGTTAGGCGCAGGGCGGTTTTCTTCACGGTTTGTGGTCCAAAAATCTATGGCCTCATAAAGAATTTGCTCTCACCTGCATGTCCAATGGAAAAGACCTGTGAGGAATTGTGTGCTCTGATTCAGGACCATCTCAAACCTAACGAAGGCATCATTATCTCGAGATAGCGCTTTTACAAGCATGTTCGTTCTGAGGGCCAGGACGTGGCGGAATTTGTTGCTGACCTGAGACGTCTCACTGGACCGTGTAAGTTTGGAACAGTGTTGGAAGACATGCTGCAATAGGCCTAAACGACGAGGTGATCCTGCGGAAGCTGCTGGCTGCGGAGATGCTGGATCTGACCAGGGCCATCACAATCGCCCAGGCTTGCCTGACCACGGTCGATAGTACAAAGCAGATATCTTCACAGAGTCGGAACTCCACGGCAAGTACTGTGCACCAGATTGTATTGTCGGCTGGCAGAGCTGCACATGGCAGGGCCTAACCGATTGTGTTTGCGAACCCTGTAGCTGCTCAAAGTCCGCCATTGGGCACAAATCCTTTTTCACCCTGTTGGTGTTGTGGGGGCAATCATTGGCCCCATTAGTGCCGTTTCAGACAGTATATTTGTAGAGGCTGTGTGAAAATGGGCACCTTCAGTGGATGTGTCCGCAGCTCAGCAAACATGCTGCGACACATCACGTGGATGAAGATGACCGATCCGGAGCAGATCCGGCAATGCAACCTAAGATACCCGAGAACCTGTGGAATTCTCTACCACAGAAAGTTGTTGAGGCCAGTTCGTTAGATCTATTCAACAGGGAGTTAGATGTGGCCCTTACGGCTAAAGGGATCAAGGGGTATGGAGAGAAAGCAGAAATGGGATACTGAATTTTCATGATCAGCCATGACCATATTGAATGGTGGTGCAGGCTCGAAGGGCCGAATGGCCTACTCCTGCACCTATTTTCTATGTTTCTATGTTTCTATAGTGCACATTCATTCTTGACAAAGAGCCAACTGATAATGATTGAAGTAAAATTGTACGACGTGCCGGTATCTATGAAATTAGACACGGGTGTGAGTCAGTCAATTATGAGCCAGAGGACTTTCGAAAAGCTGTGGGACATCAAGGCCATGAAACCCAAGCTGAATCCAGTAATTGCAAAATTGCGTACCTACACCAAAGAGCTCATACCAGTGATTGGCAATGCAGCAGTCAAGGTGTCGTACGATGGAGCGGTTCATGATTTATCGCTATGGATCGTTCCAGGCAATGGTCCAACGCTATTCAGCTGGAGTTGGCTCGAAAAAATAAAATGGAACTGGAACTATATTAAAGCTTTGTCATCGGTGGATGACGCTTCGTGTGCTCAAGTGCTGAGCAAATTTGCAGATCCACCTGGACTCGGATGCAAGACCCGTCCATCACAAAGCCCGGGCGGTCCCGTACATGATGAGGGAGAAGGTCGAAATCGAACTGGACAGACTCCAACGTAATTTCACCGGTCGAATTTAACGAATGGGCTAGTCCCATTGTTCCTGTGCTAAAGAGTGATGGCACTGTCAGGATTTGTGGAGCCTACAAGGTCATGATCAGCCGAGTTTTGAAACAGGATCAGTACCCATTATCAAAGGCTGATGACCTGTTTGCAACGCTAGTCGTTCACCAAATTTGATCTGACGTCGGCGTATATGACACAGGAGCTTGTCGAATCGTTGAAGAAACTTACATGTATCAGTACGCATAAAGGGCTGTTCATTTACAACAGGTGTCCTTTTGGAATTCGCTTGGCTGCTGCCATATTTCAGAGAAACATGGAGAGTTTACTGAAGTCCATCCCTCGAACCGTGGTTTTTCAAGACAACATTCTGGTCACAGGTCGTGACACTGCCGAACACCTGCACAACCTGGAAAGAGGTTCTACGTCATCTGGACAAAGTGGGGCTCAGTCTGAAATGCTCAAAGTGTGCCTTTATGGCACTGGAAGTCGAATTCCTGGGAAGGAAGGTTGCTGCAGACGGCATCAGGCCTACGGACTCGAAAACAGAGACCATCAAAAATGCACCCAGACTCCAGAATGTGACGGAGCTGTGTTTGTTCCTTGGTCTTCTTAACTACTTCTGTAATTTAATACCTAAATTGAGCACATTATTAGAGCTACTACACATGCTGCTCAGAAAAGGTGACAACTGGGTTTGGGGTGTATCTCAAGACAAGGCCTTCGAGAAGGCTAGAAATCTGCTTTGTTCCAACAAATTGCTGGTACATTATGACCCGTGCAAGTGTTTAGTATTGGCGTGTGACGCTTCATCACATGGCGTTGGTTGCATGCTCCAACAATCCAATGAGTCGGGCAAATTACAATCCATTGCACACATGTCGAGAAGCATGTCTAAAGCAGAAAGAGCCTATGGCATGGTAGAGAAAGAAGCTTTAGCCTGCGTATATGGGGTTAAAAAGATGCACCAGTATCTGTTTGGACTTCGTTTCGAGCTTGAAACTGATCATTCCGCTCATATCTTTGTTTTCAGATCATAGAGGTATTAATACCAACGCATCATCCCGCATCCAGAGGTGGGCGCTGACATTATCTGCCTATGATTATGTCATTCGACATAGACCTGGCACCGAGAATTGTGCCGATGCATTGAGCCGTTTACCGTTGCCCATGCCAGAGGTAGAAATGCCACAGCCCGCAGACCTACTGTTGGTCAAGGATGCCTTTGAGAGTGAAGGGTCGCCTGTCACTGCTCAACAAGTTAGGACCTGGACCAGCCAAGATCCGCTCTTATCAGTTGTAAAATGTTGTGTCCTTAGTGGTGATTGGTTGGCCATTCCCAGGGAAGTGTGTGATGAGACCAAACCTTACAACCATCACAAAGACGAACTATCCATTCAATCTGATTGTTTTCTATGGGGTAATCGTGTTGTTATGCCCAAGAAAGGCAGGGAGAGATTTGTACGGGATTTACACAGTACCTATTGTGATGATGAAGGCCATTGACAGTCTAACGTTTGGTGGCCTGGCATTGATTCTGATTTGGAGTCATATGTGCATCAGTGCAATGTTTGCATGCAGTTAAGCAATGCACTGGTGGAATCTCTGCTGAGTCTGTGGTCGTGGCCATCCAAACCATGATCGAGAATCTAAATCGGCTATGCGGGTCCTTTCCTGCGCAAAATGTTTTTGGTGGTGGTGGTGTAATCATGTCATCCAGCACATCCACAGCCACCATTGAGAGCCTTCATGCCATGTTCGCCACTCATGGTCTACCCGACATTATTGTGAGGGACAACGGATCGTGCTTCACGAGTTTGGAGTTTCAAGAGTTTATGAGACTTAATGGTATCAAGCACATAAGGTCAGCACCATTCAAACCCGTGTTCAATGGTCAAGTGGAGCGGGCCGTCCAAACCATCAAGCAGAGCCTGAAACGCGTAACTCACGGTTCTTTGCAGACTCGCTTGTTACGCATACTGCTTAGTTACAGGACAAGACCCCACACGCTTACCGGGGTCCCCCCTGTTAAACTGTTGATGAAGAGAGGTCTCAAGACTAGGCTTTTGCTTGTCCACCCTGATCTTAACGATCACGTCGAAAACTTCAGCAGTGGTATCATGATTGCATTGCCGTGTAACGCGACATCTCTATTAATGATCCGGTGTATGTGCTAAATTATGGTCAAGGCCCCAAGTGGGTCACTGGCATTGTTATGGCCAAGGAGGGTAACAGGATGCTTATTGTCATGCTCACTAATGGGCAAACATGCAGGAGGCACATTGATCAGATGAAATTGCGGCACACAGACGAACCGGAACAGCTTGAAGAAGACACCATCAATGACCAACCGATTCATATTCAGCCATCAGAAGACCCTGTTGTTGTTAATGAATCGGGACCTGCAATCCCCGACATGGACACTGCCACTCCCATTAGATCGGCTACCCAGCCTCAAGTCATGATTGACTCGAAGAGCTCATCCAGATCTGGAATTGAACTGAGACGATCAACTAGGGAGCGGAAAGCTCCGGATCGTCTCAATTTGTAAATAGGACTGATACCAAGATCTTTGGGGGAATGATGAAATGTATGTATGCCTGGGTGTGCCTGCCACCAGGGGGAGTGACCGTCGGAGGTCATTGGGCCACAGACACACACGTGCAGCCCTTGTATATAAAGAAAGCCTCCATGTTTTATCCTCACTTTGAGAACTAATAAAGTAGAGTCAGGTCGCACCTGATTGAGTTCATGGTACTAAGCTGATTGAGTTATTGCATACGCAACAGTTCTTGGCGGCTTTCTGGCAGTTAAGTAACCTGGGCAATTTTAATTGCCCACCTACCTGGTTTCTGCCAGACAGTTGGGTTAACATCACCTCCTAAAAATTTCATTGCAGTGATTATTTTGCAAAAGTTTGTAAGTATGTTTTATCAGGTGGTAGGAATGTGATATTTTGGGGTACCTGGAAGATGAAAGGTACTGGTGAAGGTATAGTTGTGGAATGCAGACATGGAGCCAGCTTCCACATATATACTGATGATACCCAGATCAAGCTCTCCACGACCTCAACGTACTGTGTTGTTAGACTGCAGTCTTGAATAAGCTACAATTTTCTCCCGCTAAAAATTGAGAAGATCAAAGCTAATGGCCCGGATTTTATGGTGCTCCCGACAGCATACGCACAGTGTGCACTGTTGGAAGGCTTCAGAATGGCCCCGAAAGTTCAGAGTTTTCGCGTGCATGTGTGAAATCTCAAAACTTGTAATCTGTCAAGTTTTGCTTGGAAAGATCCACCGCATCCGCTACAAAATCACTTTTGCTGCCGCAGAGTAGGGCTATTTGCCCAACTACTGCTCAGCGAATGCCCATGAAACCCTTATGCCTGGTAAAAGTAGGCATACGACCTTCTTTCACCAGCATAAGGGTTAAAATAAATGTCAAAGTATATATATTTTTAAATGATTTGAACATTCACATAGATTTAAAATTAGCTTAGGTTAATTTTGGCCTGTTTTAAAATGTTTAAAAATGTCATTTTCAAATAAATACATTTTCATTTTCAATGTTAAATTAAAGAGTCTTTTAATTAATTTTGAACATGTGGTCATTTATTTTTATTTAAGTGGTGGGAAACGATATTTATTTAGGGATTACTATTATGTTTAGAGGGATTCTCTACGTAAATGGAATCCCCATAAGCATCAAAGGAATCCCCATTTTTGATTGGTTAGCCTGGCCCACATGATCTCAGGGACTCTTGCGAACCGCAGATGCCCCTGGGATCCGTGGGCCTTTACACAAGCATACGCAAGCAGGCCCAGAACTGCAATTGTACGAAGCTCTGGAGACACCTGGTAAGTTCGCATGTTTTCTTGCGGTTCGGAGGCATGCGCCGGCGGCAAGCTTCCGACCGCAATTTCCAGGCTAATGTTTTTGGTTCTGCCACAAGCTCTGTTCTCTTGCCACTGATTCCATTCCCCTCCCCGGCCGCTGTCTCAGGCTGAAGCAGACTGTCACAACCTTGTTACTATAATCTCTTGTGGGCAGAATCTAACTTAATACCATCATATAAAAGACGTTAGTCAACCAATTGAGTTTTTACAACATTTATACTGATACCAGTTTTTTATTTCCAAATTTTAAAGAAGAAAATGAATTCAAATGCTCTAACAACTGCCATGGTGGGATTTCAACTCATATTCTTTGGATTATTTGTCTAGGCCTCGGGATTGCCACTCTATGAGCATAGAAACAGGAGTAGACCATTCAGCCCCATTCAATTATATCATGGCTGATCTGTACCTTAACTCCAACCAACTGCCTTGGCTCCATATCCTTTTATGCATTTGTCTAGCAAATTTATATCGATCTCAGATTTATAATTATTAATTGGGCTAGCATCTACTGCAATTTGCAGGAGAGAGTTCCACACTTCCACCACCCTTTGCGTGAATAAGTGTTTCCTAACTTCTCTCCTGAATGGTCTGGCTCTGATTTGAAGGTTAAGTCCCCTTGTCCTAGAATCCCCCACTAGCAGAGAGGGTCTACCATATCAATTTCTTTCAAAATCCTAAAAGCCTCAATCAAATCACCCCTTAATCTTCTATATTCCAGGGAATACAAGCCGAGTTTATGTAATCTCTATGTATCATCTAACCTTTGGAGCACTGGTAACAGTCTGGGGCATCTGCCCTGCACTCCTTACACGGCCAATATATCCTTTCTAAGATGCGGTGCCCAGAACTGTACACAGTACTCCGGATGTGGTCTAGCCAGGGCATTGTATAGCTGTAGCAATATTTCCTCCCATTTATATTCTAACTCTCTAGTTATAAAGGCTAACATTCCATTATTCCTGTTAAATTTGTTTTTGTACTTGACTACTACATTTTGGTGATCTCTGCACATGAAGCTTAAATCTCTTTGGACCTCCACTGTTCCAATTAAATAATACACAGATGAATCCTTTTATGGTCCAAAATGGATGACCTCACACTTACCTGTGTTGAAATCCATCTAACACAGTTTTGCCCACTCACTTAATCTATCAATGTTTCCTTTGTAATTTTATGCCCCATCTACATTACTTACTATACCACCAATCTTTGTGTCATCGGCTGTCTATTGTGTTATATAATTCATTAATAAATATAGAGATCAGTTGAGGCCCCAGTACATCCTTATGGGGCACCACTAGTCACTTCCTTCCACTTCGAGTACATGCCTACTCTTTTTTTCTACCGCCTAACCAATCACCTAACCAGGACAATAATTTGCCTTCATTTCTATGTACTTTAATTTTAGCTAACAGCCTCTTATGTGGAACCTTATTGAATGCCTTCTAGAATTCCATATAAACTACATCCATAGACATTCCCCTGGCTATTATTTTAGTCACTTCCTCAAAATTTATGTTGGCTCTTTCTAATTAGCTCAAATTTTTCGAGGTGGTCAGTTGCACTCTCCTTAATTATAGATTCCAATAACTTCCCCACAGCAGATGTTAGACTAACAGGACTATAATTTATTTTTTTTAATAATGAAGTTACATTTGCAATTTTCCAATCTGAATAGGCAATTCCTGAATTGAAAATGCTTTGGACGATCATGGCTGAAGCATCTGGAATTTTCTCACCTATTTCCTTTAAAACCCTGGGGTGGAAACTATCAGTTCCTGGGGATTTGCCAATCTTTAATGGCATTATTTTTTCTAATACTGTTTTCTTGCTTATATTAACTTTAGTGAGTTCCAGTCGTAAATTCATTATTCATTTCCCTGGAATGTCAGGTATACTATCCTCTTCCTCTTCTGTATAGACTGACACAAAGTAATTATTCAACAAGTCTTCCATTTCCTTATTTACATTTGTAATATTATCATTTGTAATATTATCCCCATCTGTTTTTAAAGGGCCGACTTTACCCTGGACTACCTTTTCTCTTCGAACATAATTGTAAAAACGTTTTGTGTTAATCTCGATATCCCTCGCAAGTTTCTTTTTGTATTCATTTTTGAAGCTCTTGCTATCTTTTTGTCTTCCTTTGCTGTTCTTTATATCTCTCCAGGTCCCCTGGATCTACGCTATTCTTTGCACATTTGTATGCTCTTTCCTTTAGTTTTATATTATCTCTCACTTCTTTTGTTGACCATAGCTGTTTTATTTGATAAGTAGTTATTTCCCCTTAGAGGTATATATTGGTCCTGTATTAAGCTAAATTCATTTTTGAACACCTCCCACTGTTCATCTGCTCTTTTACGCAATAATAATTTTGACCAGTTTGCTGTCATCAGTCTCTGTCTTATCCCATTAAAGTCAGCCTTACCAAAATCTAGAATCTTAGGGCCCGAACTCAGTCGAAGTCAAGGCCCGTCCAAGTGCCGCCCAAAGGACTGCCGATGGCCGCTGAGAGACTGGGCAGTACTTTGCCTGGAAGATTCCTCTAAAAGAGGTGGCAGTACTGCCCGGCTGCCAAACAATGGCTTATGCCGTCAATCTGGGCAACAGCGGGTGGGAGCTCTCAATCTCGACGGTAAAGGATCTTGCTGCCCAAGTGCCACCGAGGATGGAGTAGGGCCCAAGGAGGGTGGAAGACCTGCAAATAAAAATCATAGCAAACCAAAAAAAACACTAGAACACCTTCAGGAGACGCCATCCAGGTAAGTCGCTGTAAAAAGTTAAAAAAAAAATATGCTCACTAACCTTTTTTCTGTTCTTCGTACCGACCGTTGGGGTTAGAACAGCCTCCACGCAAGAACAATCCTTCCCCTTGCTGGTGACAACTCCCGCTGATTCCCGCCCACACCAGTCTGGCAGCTCGGCAGGTGAGAGGCCACTCACGCTACTTGGCCGCCAGAGGATGTCAACGGGTGGTTCCGGCGGTACTCTCCTCCCACCCACTCCAGCTCAAGTGGAAAATGGCAAAGAGATGAAACCGGCAGCAAAACTCGGTGGCAGTGGGTGGCAGTGGCCGGTAAGGCCACCAAAATCAGGGCCTTAGTAACTGAGTTACATTCCTCCTTTCAAAAATAACATTGAATTCGATCATATTATGATCACTGTTAGATAAATATTTCTTTACTGTTAGATTATTAGATTAATACTGTTAGATTATTAAGTCTGGCTCATTATCCATTACTAAGCCTGCTCTCTTCATGATTCTAGAACATACTGCTCCAGAAAACTATCTTGAATGCACTCAAGAAATTCACTACCTTTCTGATTTGAGCTACTTTGTTCTATGCTCTATTTCTAGCAACCATAACCATTATACTACCGTACCCTTATCATTTACTTGAGAAACAAGGAAGAGTGGAGGATTGATGCTGCCTTTGCTCATGATGCCTCTGAAATAATCACAAAGAACTGCAGTGTAGCAAGGACCATCCAGCCACCAAGATCATTGTTGAACACGTTAGGTACCGTGTATCAGTGTCCTCTTTTCTACTGCCAGTTGGCCACCATAAAACTGACTAAATTACTTTCCCTGGTGAACAAGAATCAGTCACCTGATTAATATAGCTGGACAAAACTGGGAATGTCCTACAATACAAGACTATTAATATCACCAAGGGCTTCACTGTAGCTACGTGTTGTACAACCTTGCCATCCAAGGAAGTGTAACTATGGAGCAGATGGAGGAGGAGGACACTCAGTCAAATACAACCTCTTAAACATTGACCTCTACACTAGCTCAGCAATCATTCCTGTCTTCGGCTAACACCTTATACTACATCAACCCCAAGAAAATGTTATCAAATAGGTCAGTATAAGTACAAAATAGGAATTTCTGTTTTGTATTCATGCTGAAATTTTCAGAAAAATTTTGATCAGAGTGGCAAGGGTTAAATTTTCTTGTTACAGTTGTTTTCAGTTACACTTTGATGCGATGACATTATATTAATTTTGTTATTCATTAAAAAGATTGCCACTGTTTGGAATGAGTAATTATATGGCAGTTACAACTAATTTCTGTGACCTTGCCTGCCATAGAAAAACAACAAAATGGTCTTCATGGGCGTGATTCTTGGATCACTGGCAAAATAAACACTTCACATATGAGAAAATCAAAACAATTCTAACAGAAAGGACATCATCATTTGTACAGTTTTTCCTTTTGTCATTTAGCTGTAATAAATAGGTTTCAGTAAGGCAATTAGCTAAAACTAGATTTTTTTTTTACAATTCAAGTCACATATAACTGAACAAGTAAGTGCATGTCCAGTCCTTACTATATATTCTGAAACATATAGGACTGGATTTTCGACTTTTTGTGATTTTGCCCATTTCCAGACGCAAATCGCGACAAAATCAAAATGTTAGTGCTGGGTTAGTGTTAGCGCTAGAGCGTGCAACTTTTGCCGAATGAAAGTTCACGACGGGCATTAGCGCTAAGTCCAGCGTTGCACCAAAGTTTGTGCGTCGGAGCCAAACTTTCCAACTGAAAAAGAAATCGGCCATTCTGCACATGCCCCAATTTTTGTTTTTTCCCCCATGCTTCTGGTCTGCTATCCGATTGCAAATGCTAATGCAGGGTGTGGCCGCCGTATGCATGCGCAGAACACCGGGGCTGAATCAGCCATTTTATTATTCTATTTTCATGATGGAAGAGGAGGATAGCAGGTAGCATGCGTGAAGATTCACACAGGAGGCTAACAAAGCTCTTGTGGGGGCTATGGAGAGGAGATGGCAGGAACTCCACTGGAGGAGTGGATCTAGACGACTGCCAGCGATTTTTAACAGGATCTGGAGGGAGATAGCTGAGGAGGTCTCTGCCTCAGATACTGTGATAAGGACTGCCGCACAGTGCCGGAAAAAGTTCAATGATCTTTCGAGGGTCGTTAGAGTGAGTACAATTTTTATTCATGCACTCCTTCAATGCTTCAATTATAAATTTAACACATAGTCATTCTCATGCTGTTGCTGTCTCTGAGCACTCTGTGGGTTGCCTCCTAAAATGCATGACACATGTATAGTCTTAGTGTGGCACCCTATTTGCCATGAATGATCTTTACACTTAATTAAGATTTCTTTCTGAGATCTCATAAAATGTTTTCACACTTCGATGTCCTCCTGATGAACTACATGCAACTTCCAAGGCCATTAAACAGACAGTATGATATAAGTGCTTTGGTGGCTATCTGTTTGTGCCACAAGAGCAGATGGACCCTCTGGTAACCATTCCCATTTAAATCTTTGCAGGCAAAGAAGTCACACAACTGTTGTGAACGGGTGCAGACAGGCGGCGGTCCACCTCAGACCCTGCCATTCATCGACATCGAGGAGCGAGTGGCAGGCCTCATTGGCATCTCAGGTTGGGTAACTGCCACTGGTGGCACTGATCCTCACTTGCATCGTGAGAGTAGATCCTGCACACTCACTAGGCTGGGTTGGGGCAATGTCATGCAGTGTCTGTGGACTAGGGTTGGGGCAATGTGATATAATGTTTGTGGACTAGGATTGGGGCAATATGATACAGTGTCTTTGGACTAGGGTTGGGGCAATGTCATGCAGTGTCTCCGGACTAGATATAATGGAGTTACGGTGGTCCTCCAAATGAGCCTGTGCTATGTGACCTTCCTCATGTCACTCTGCCCCCTCCCCTGCAGATAACCACTGATCTGCTGCTTTCTACTTCCAGATGACCAGTTGGAGGTGCCGAATCCCTGGGATCAACCCTCCACATCAGCCCAACATGTGGAGGAGGAATTTGAGGAAGAGGAGTTGATGGAGCAGGTGGGGGGGGCGGCGGTGGGGGGCACAGACGCAGTCTAAACCTCTTTTACCAATGGAAAACACCTCGTCTGAGGATGTCGCTACATTCTCAGGCTTTGAGATCTCTCGGGCTCCTGGGACTAGTAGCATGCAGCAACGCAATTCTGGGGTCGAATCCTGTATACCATCTCTCCAGAGGGTGAATCGGCAAAGCCGGTCTGCTGAAAGACAGGCAGACGCGGAAGTGGACATGGTGGGACTGTCCAGGGAGAACATGAGGCTCACCTGTCAGTGCCCTGATGTCCTGGGTAGGATTCCCGTGAGCCTCGATAGTCTGAAAGCAACCATAATGGAGGTAGGGTCGCAGATTGTCGGTGCAAGCCGCGAAACCTGCGAGGCCATCACTGCCCACACGAGGCTGGTGGCCTCCACCAGTCACACCGGAGTCTCGGAGTGTGGCGAGCAGCCTTTCCGAGTTCCCCAGTGTGACACCCAGACACACCCCCACACCACCTGTGAATGGCGACACCGATGAAGAGGCTCACCAGTCACAAGCCGGGCCTTCCACGTCACGAGCTGGTCCAGTGTCTCCCCAGGAGGTGTCTCCAATGTCTGTCCCCCATCCACAGCAGTGCTCTGACAATGTTGCTGCACGCCATCGTGGTGCCACTTTGGATACGAGGAGCAGGCAAGGGAGGAGGCTAAGGGTAAAGGTAAAGGGGGGGTAAAGCCGGTGGTAAAAGACTGTGGGGCAGGGGTGTTGGTGATCATGTTGTTGTTGCTGTTGTTGTAGTATAATCAGTTTAACCACAATTTATGTTATTTTATTAAAGTTTCAACAGTTTTCAAGTTATGGTAACAAAGTTATAACATTTTACAATGTTTGATAAATTCTTTTGTTCACCTTAACCATTCCTGTGTAGTGTCCCACTTGCAGAATAAGAAGGGGAATAGTCAACATGGTGCGATCCAGTGACCAGGCAATGCACAAACGTGTTGTTCACTCTTCAAGCAAAGCGTTGAATTATGAGTTGCTGACATAAGGCTTTTGCAGTGATGAAATTTCCACAATGTCTCTCCTGTGGTTGTGGTGGGGGTGGTGGTGGCATGGATTCCTCACAAGGCTCCTCTTCCTCATCCTCGTCCTCCTCCTCCTCCTCCCCTCTCTCCTGAGGTGCTCCTGCAATCCCCATTGGCAAATCCTGTCCCCTCATGCTGGCTAAGTTATGTAACATGCAACACACCACAATGAACTCAACCTGCTGAGGGGAGTATTGTAGGCAGCCTCCAGAGTGGTCCAGGCATCAGAAGCACTGCTTGAGCGCTCCAATTGTCTGTTCGACGATGTTGTGAGTGGCTGCATGGCTGTCATTATAGTGATGTTCAGCTTCTGTCTGAGGGTTCCGAGAGGGGTCATGAGCCAGGTGGCGAGACCGTAACCTTTGTCCCTGAGCATCCAGCTTTGGCCTTGTGGGTGAAGCTGGAATAGGCCTGAGACACTGCTCTCACACAAAATGAAAGGCATCATAGATGCTCCCTGGATATTGGGCATTGACTGCTGTGATGCGCTATGATAGAAACATAGAAACATAGAAAATAGGTGCAGGAGCAGGCCATTCAGCCCTTCTAGCCTGCACCGCCATTCAATGAGTTCATGGCTGAATATGAAACTTCAGTACCCCCTTCCTGCTTTCTCGCCATAACCCTTGATCCCCCGAGTAGTAAGGACTTCATCTAACTCCCTTTTGAATATATTTAGTGAATTGGCCTCAACTACTTTCTGTGGTAGAGAATTCCACAGGTTCACCACTCTCTGGGTGAAGAAGTTTCTCCTCATCTCGGTCCTAAATGGCTTACCCCTTATCCTCAGACTGTGACCCCTGGTTCTGGACTTCCCCAACATTGGGAACATTCTTTCTGCATCTAACCTGTCTAAACCCGTCAGAATTTTAAACGTTTCTATGAGGTCCCCTCTCATTCTTCTGAACTCCAGTGAATACAAGCCCAATTGATCCAATCTTTCTTGATAGGTCAGTCCCGCCATCCCGGGAATCAGTCTGGTGAACCTTCGCTGCACTCCCTCAATAGCAAGAATGTCCTTCCTCAAGTTAGGAGACCAAAACTGTACACAATACTCCAGGTGTGGCCTCACCAAGGCCCTGTACAACTGTAGCAACACCTCCCTGCCCCTGTATTCAAATCCCCTCGCTATGAAGGCCAACATGCCATTTGCTTTCTTAACCGCCTGCTGTACCTGCATGCCAACCTTCAATGACTGATGTACCATGACACCCAGGTCTCGTTGCACCTTCCCTTTTCCTAATCTGTCACCATTCAGATAATAGTCTGTCTCTCTGTTTTTACCACCAAAGTGGATAACCTCACATTTATCCACATTATACTTCATCTGCCATGCATTTGCCCACTCACCTAACCTATCCAAGTCACTCTGCAGCCTAATAGCATCCTCCTCGCAGCTCACACTGCCACCCAACTTAGTATCATCCGCAAATTTGGAGATACTGCATTTAATCCCCTCGTCTAAATCATTAATGTACAATGTAAACAGCTGGGGCCCCAGCACAGAACCTTGCGGCACTCCACTAGTCACTGCCTGCCATTCTGAAAAGTACCCGTTTACTCCTACTCTTTGCTTCCTGTCTGACAACCAGTTCTCAATCCACGTCAGCACACTACCCCCAATCCCATGTACTTTAACTTTGCACATTAATCTCTTGTGTGGGACCTTGTCGAAAGCCTTCTGAAAGTCCAAATATACCACATCAACTGGTTCTCCTTTGTCCACTTTACTGGAAACATCCTCAAAAAATTCCAGAAGATTTGTCAAGCATGATTTCCCTTTCACAAATCCATGCTGACTTGGACCTATCATGTCACCATTTTCCAGATGCACTGCTATGACATCCTTAATAATTGATTCCATCATTTTACCCACTACTGAGGTCAGGCTGACCGGTCTATAATTCCCTGTTTTCTCTCTCCCTCCTTTTTTAAAAAGTGGGGTTACATTGGCTACCCTCCACTCCATAGGAACTGATCCAGAGTCAATGGAATGTTGGAAAATGACTGTCAATGCATCCGCTATTTCCAAGGCCACCTCCTTAAGTACTCTAGGATGCAGGCCATCAGGCCCTGGGGATTTATCTGCCTTCAATCCCATCAATTTCCCCAACACAATTTCCCGACTAATAAAGATTTCCCTCAGTTCCTCTTCCTTACTAGACCCTCTGACCCCTTTTATATCCGGAAGGTTGTTTGTATCCTCCTTAGTGAATACCGAACCAAAGTACTTGTTCAATTGATCCGCCATTTCTTTGTTCCCCGTTATGACTTCCCCTGATTCTGACTGCAGGGGACCTACGTTTGTCTTCACCAACTTTTTTCTCTTTACATACCTATAGAAACTTTTGCAATCCGCCTTAATGTTCCCTGCAAGCTTCTTCTCGTACTCCATTTTCCCTGTCCTAATCAAACCCTTTGTCCTCCTCTGCTGAGTTCTAAATTTCTCCCAGTCCCCAGGTTCGCTGCTATTTCTGGCCAATTTGTATGCCACTTCCTTGGCTTTAATACTATCCCTGATTTCCCTAGATAGCCACGGTTGAGCCACCTTCCCCTTTTTATTTTTACGCCAGACAGGAATGTACAATTGTTGTACTTCATCCATGCGGTCTCTAAATGTCTGCCATTGCCCATCCACAGTCAACCCCCTAAGTATCATTCGCCAATCTATCCTAGCCAATTCACGCCTCATACCTTCAAAGTTAACCTTCTTTAAGTTCTGGACCATGGTCTCTGAAATTACTGTTTCATTCTCCATCCTAATGCAGAATTCCACCATATTATGGTCACTCTTCCCCAAGGGGCCTCGCACAATGAGATTGCTAATTAATCCTCTCTCATTACACAACACCCAGTCTAAGATGGCCTCCCCCCTAGTTGGTTCCTCAACATATTGGTCTAGAAAACCATCCCTTATGCACTCCAGGAAATCCTCCTCCACCGTATTGCTTCCAGTTTGGCTAGCCCAATCTATGTGCATATTAAAGTCACCCATTATAACTGCTACACCTTTATTGCATGCACCCCTAATTTCCTGTTTGATGCCCTCCCCAACATCCCTATTACTGTTTGGAGGTCTGTACACAACTCCTACTAACGTTTTTTGCCCTTTGGTGTTCTGCAGCTCTACCCATATAGATTCCACATCATCCAAGCTAATGTCTTTCCTAACTATTGCATTAATCTCCTCTTTAACCAGCAATGCTACCCCACCTCCTTTTCCTTTTATTCTATCCTTCCTGAATGTTGAATACCCCTGAATGTTGAGTTCCCAGCCCTGATCATCCTGGAGCCACGTCTCCGTAATCCCAATCACATCATATTTGTTAACATCTATTTGCACAATTAATTCATCCACCTTATTGCGGATACTCCTTGCATTAAGACACAAAGCCTTCAGGCTTGTTTTATTAACACCCTTTGTCCTTTTAGAATTTTGCTGTACAGTGGCCCTTTTTGTTCTTTGCCTTGGGTTTCTCTGCCCTACACTTTTCCTCATCTCCTTTCTGTCTTTTGCTTTTGGCTCCTTTTTGTTTCCCTCTGTCTCCCTGCATTGGTTCCCATCCCCCTGCCATATTAGTTTAAATCCTCCCCAACAGCACTAGCAAACACTCCCCCTAGGACATTGGTTCCAGTCCTGCCCAGGTGCAGACCGTCCGGTTTGTACTGGTCCCACCTCCCCCAGAACCGGTCCCAATGCCCCAGGAATTTGAATCCCTCCCTGCTGCACCACTGCTCAAGCCACGTATTCATCTGCGCTATCCTGCGATTCCTACTCTGACTATCATGTGGCACTGGTAGCAATCCCGAGATTACTACTTTTGAGGTCCTACTTTTTAATTTAGCTCCTAGCTCCTTAAATTCGTTTCGTAGGACCTCATCCCTTTTTTTGCCTATGTCGTTGGTACCAATGTGCACCACGACAACTGGCTGTTCTCCCTCCCATTTCAGAATGTCCTGCACCCGCTCCGAGACATCCTTGACCCTTGCACCAGGGAGGCAACATACCATCCTGGAGTCTCGGTTGCGGCCGCAGAAACGCCTATCTATTCCCCTCACAATTGAATCCCCTATCACTATCGCTCTCCCACTGTTTTTCTTGCCCTCCTGTGCAGCAGAGCCAGCCACGGTGCCATGAACTTGGCTGCTGCTGCCCTCCCCTGATGAGTCATTCCCCTCAACAGTACCCAAAGCGGTGTATCTGTTTTGCAGGGGGATGACCGCAGGGGACCCCTGCACTACCTTCCTTGCTCTACTCTTCCTGCTGGTCTTCCATTCCCTATCTGGCTGTGGACCCTTTCCCTGCGGTAAGACCAACTCACTACACGTGATACTCACGTCATTCTCAGCATCGTGGATGCTCCAGAGTAAATCCACCCTCAGCTCCAATTCCGTAACGCGGACCGTCAGGAGCTGGAGGCGGATACACTTCCCGCACACGTAGTCGTCAGGGACACCGGAAGTGTCCCTGAGTTCCCACATGGTACAGGAGGAGCATAACACCCGACCGAGCTCTCCTGCCATGTCTTAACCCTTAGATACACTTAAACTGGTAATAACAATGTTAAAAGTTACTGACCAATATAAGAAGAAAAAGAAAAACTACTCACCAATCACCAGCCAATCACTTACCCCCTAGGCTGTGACGTCACCTTTGTTTTTTTGCCTTCTCCCTGTAGCTGCACCGGCACGCCTCTCGCCGACCCCGGACTCGCGCTGCTCCGAGCTCCCGCCTCCTCGACTGACTGCTCGAACTGCCTGACTCCCGCTGGCCTTTATAGGCCTCTCGCCGACCCCGGACTCGCGCTGCTCCGAGCTCCCGCCTCCTCGACTGACTGCTCGAACTGCTCGACTCCCGCTGGCCTTTATAGGCCTCTCGCCGACCCCGGACTCGCGCTGCTCCGAGCTCCCGCCTCCTCGACTGACTGCTCGAACTGCTCGACTCCCGCTGGCCTTTATAGGCCTCTCGCCGACCCCGGACTCGCGCTGCTCCGAGCTCCCGCCTCCTCGACTGACTGCTCGAACTGCTCGACTCCCGCTGGCCTTTATAGGCCTCTCGCCGACCCCGGACTCGCGCTGCTCCGAGCTCCCGCCTCCTCGACTGACTGCTCGCAGACGATCTGTACATTCATGAAGTGGAATCCCTTTCAATTTTGGTAAACTTCTGGATTATATAAAGGTGCTCGCAGGGTGATGTGCGTACTGTCAAGGGCACCCTGAACCTTGCGTAAGCCAGCAAATCATCCTAAACCTACAGCCCTCTCATTTTGGGCCTCCTTGGTCATTGGGCAGTTTATGAAGTCGATCTAGCATGCGTACAATGCAGTAGTCACCTGACGAATGCAACAGGAATAATGGCTGACATAGTATAGCCCCCATCTTTTAAAATGTCCTTAAATGTCTTTTAAAACTAACTATAAACTCACATAAAACTTCACTGTGAAAAACGCAGCCTTCTTCTCCTTTTATGCAATCAACTTCTCCTCCATTTTCAATATGGTGCCACTAGCACCGGGTGTGCCCTGGGTCCGACCTGGGTTCCACTGCTTTAGTTAGAACTCTAAGAGGAGTGTTTCCCCCCCATAATCTAACTAGGATTCTGTTCCAATAACAGTCTGAACAAGTTTAAATAAATATTAGCAATTTACAGGTCAAAAAAGTGAAGAAGTATATCCTTTTATTAAGCTTTAGATTAAGTACTATGAATATATATTTTGTCAAATGTGTTATACCTGACAGGACTCCTGCCCACCCTTTAGTAACCCCCTGGTCCAAACCCATTTTCCTGGGTCGGGAATCCTTGTTTAGCCATGCCAGCCTCCGAGTAGGGTTCCCACCTACAAGAGGGAGCCCATCAGTGCGGGGACACCATTGCATCACCACAAGAGCCAGTGAGGAAATTTAAAGGGGCAAAAGAACCCTGAAGCTCAGAAGAAAAGCTCCCATTGAAGGCCTCGACCAAATCCAAGGCTTTCAGCAGCTTGCTAAATTGAGGGAACTCTGGGCCGCTGTCACTGCTTCCCGGGGCCGACCGCCACTTTCAGTATGCCAGCGCAAGAAAGCAGTGGTGACTAGGATGGAAATGACGAACACCCGCCGGGACCCAGGCCCTACCTCCCATGCTACCATTTGCATGCATTGGGTGGGGAAGAATCAGCCAATGGCAGTCCCAGTGGGGACATAGGGAGGAAAATCCCAGTTGGGACAGTAAGGCAGTAGTAGCCCTCACAACTGAATTTTCTAACATTCTTTGCTGCATGCTGCCTGAGTTTGGATGGGATCGTGAAGAAGAAATTCCCCTCCCCTCACAGTTTGCTCCAAATTTACACTGGGATTCTTCTCTATCGTGTCTATGTTGCTGTAGGTTTGGTGGGGAGTGGCTTCCTCCCACCTAAAGAGTGCCCTATGAATTTCCTGGTGTCAGGCTCATTGGCAGTTTTTGGCAGGCTCCTGATGGGATTCCTGTCAATGCTGAGACATCTACTTTGAAGGGTGGAGGCTTCAGGCGGTAGAAGGAGAGGGGCCTGTTCTCCAATAAATTTCAAGTTTCAGAATTGCAAGCCGAAGAAGGGACTATCTCTCCGCAATTGACTCTCCTCCTTTCGTGGGGATTTAAATTGTAACAAGCCTTCTGTCAGACTTTAACAACACTGGTTCCAGGTAACATGCTGTCATTACTTGCTTCCAGTGTTGTTCTGGCAAAAACAAAAACTGTGGCATATGATGACACTTTGTCATTACCACCTTCTTTGAATGTCCCTGCCTATATTTGGACATATATTCAAAATCCACCATTACTGCTGGCAAAAAATTGCAGAGGTTATGGCCATCGGTGAGGCTTTGTATTTTTCTCCTCCCCTGTCTGTCCAATTTTCCCCCCAGAAATTTCTGCAAAATGATAGTTGATTCAGATATATGGGGTAGAATTTCCACAGGGGGTTCCGTGATCTCCCAGCTTAACTTTGGCCAAAGATAGGTAGAAACCCTGGAGAAATTACGTAAAAAGCATTTCTGCTGATCTTCTTCTGAGATTGGAAAATTCCCACAAAAGTTACGAGTAAATGTTACAAACTGTAACGGGGAGACCGTGGGTTTCTAGTGATAGATGACCTATGTTTATCTTTGTGATCCTTTGATCATTACACTCCTTCTGCTGCAATCTCTGAATCATTTCACATACTATCATTCTCTTTTCCTAAGTCAAAATGGCTTCAAAACTATCCTGCAGACTCTTCAGTATGAGACACTGAGCTGAAATGACAGTCACCAAGGACCAAGATCCCTGGCCATCACAAATTGGGTGACAATAACTCATCTACTAACTGCGATCATCAAACAAGTTAATCAGGGAAGTTCCTTATAAACCAGCTTCAGTTTCAACAAGTTAAAAGTGTAATGAAATATAGTAATGCGTAATTGACAGCTTCACAAATGTAATGGCTTGGAATTTGCAGTAAAAATAATGGTGAGGCAGCACTCACCGATACTAAAGAATAAAGCGGACACCAACGTCCGGCGATCACACATTTGCAGTTAAATGTGGAAATCAGGAAGCTGCTGTCTGAGTTGCCCTGCTCCTCTAGATGCTTTGTTATATTGACATCGCGCCCAGAGATTCAGCATTCAAATACATGCAATGGTGTGAAGTTGCAGTACTTATGTGATAGATACCTACTAAACTCAGCAGGAAAAGTTAGGCTTGTCCACTCCAGTGTAAGTAAAATTTTAATGGCCTGATAAGTCTTAATTACTGTCAAACAACCTCTCTAGCACTGAAACTTAACTTTTAAAAGTGTGGAGTGTCATTACTAGATTATAGGGAAAATAGATTAAAGGGTAAGATGGTAGATAAGTAGTGGCAGACATTGAAGGAGATATTTTAAAACTCTCAGCAAAGATCTATTCCAGTGAGAAAGAAAGGCTCTAAGAGAAGGATGAACCATCCGTGGCTAACTAAGGAAGTGAAAGATGGTATCAAATTGAAAACAAAGATATACAATGTTGCGAAGACTAATGGTAGGCCAGAGGATTGGGAAATGTTTAGAAACCAGCAAAGAATGACTAACAAAATAATAAAGTGAGAGAGGATAGTTATGAAAGTAAACTAGCAAGAAATATAAAAACAGACAGTAAGAGCTTCTACAGGTATATAAAAAGGAAGAAAGTAGCTAAAGTGAACATTTGTTCCTTAGAGGATGAGACTGGGGAATTAATAATGGGAAACAAGGAAATGGCAGAGACTTTGAACAAATATTTTGTATCGATCTTCACAGTAGAAGTCACTAAAAGCATTTTAAAATTGATAATCAAGGGCCCATAGGGAGAGGGGAACTTAAAACAATCACTCTCACTCGAGAAAAAATACTAGGCAAACTAATGGGACTAAAGGTGGACAAGTCCCCTGGACCTGATGGCCTGCATCCTCGGGTCTTAAAAGAATTGGCTGCAGAGATAGTGGATGTATTCATTGTAATCGACCAAGATTCCCTCGATTCTGCAGAGGTTCCAGCGGACTAGAAAACCGCAAATGTAATGCCCCTAGTTAAGAAAGGAAGGAGACATGAAGCAGGGAACTATAGACCAGTGAGCCTAACATCTGTCATTGGGAAAATGCTGGAGTCCATTATTAAGGAAGTAGTAGCAGGACATTTAAAAAATCATAATACAATCAAACAGAGTCAACATGGTTTTATGAAAGAGAAATCGTGTTTGACAAATTTGCTAGAGTTCTTTGAGGATATAACGAGCAATGTGCATAAAAGGGAACCAGTAGATGTAGTGTATTTTGATTTCCAGAAGGCATTCGATAAGATGCCACATAACATGTAACTGCACAGGATAAGTGCTCACAGGGTTGGGGATAATATATTAGCATGGATAGAGGATTGGCTAACTAACAGAAAACAGAGAGTCAAGATAAATGGGTCATTTTCTGGTTGGCAAACAAGTGGGGTGCCACAGGGATCAGTGCTGGGGCCTCAACTATTTACATTAATTATATTAATTACTTGGATGAAGGGATCGAGTGTAATGTAGCCAAATTTGCTGATGATACAAAGATAGGTGGGAAAGCAAGTTGTGAGGAGGACACAAAGAATCTGCAAAGGGATATAGATAGGCTAAGTGAGTGGGCAAAAATTTGGCAGATGGAGTATAATGTGGGAAATGTGAGGTTATCCACTTTGGTAGGAAAAATAAAAAGGCAAATTATTATTTAAATGGAGAGAGATTACAAAATGCTGTGGTACAGAGGGATCTTGGCGTCCTTGTACATGAAACACAAAAAGTTAGCATGCAGGTAGAGCAAGTAATTAGGAAGGCAAATGGAATATTGGCCTTTATTGCAAGGGGGATGGAATATAAAACTAGGGAAGTCGTGCTACAACTGTACAGGGCATTGATGAGATGACACCTGGAGTATTGCGTACAGTTTTGGTCTTCTTATTTAAGGAAGGATATAGTTGCATTGGAGGTAGTTCAGAGAAGGTTCACTAGGTTGATTCCTGAGATGAAGGGGTTGTCTTATGAAGAAAAGTTGAGCAGGTTGGGCCTATACTCATTGGAGTTTAGAAGAATGAGAGATGATCTTATTGAAAAGTATAAGATTCTGAGGGAGCTTGACAGGATCATTGCAGAGAGGATGTTTCCCCTCATGGGGGAATCTAGAATTAGGGGCCATAGTTTACGAATAAGGAGCACCCATTTAAAATGGAGATGAGGAGGAATTTCTTCTTTCACAGGGTCGTGAATCTGTGAAATTCTCTATCCCAGAGGGCTGTTGATGCTGGGTCATTGAATATATTTAAGGTGGAGATAGACAGAGTTTTGAACGATAAGGGGGTCAAGGTTTATGGGGAGCCAACGGGGAAGTGGAGTTGAGGCCATGATCAGATCAGGCATGATCTTATTGAATGGTGGAGCAGGCTCGAGGGGCCTCATGGCCTTCTCCAGCTTCTAACTCTTATGTTCTTATGTTTTTATATGTTACTTCAGATTTTAATTATTGTTGGATATTTAAAAAATTACAAAATTATAATAATATTTTCCTTGACTTTTTCTTTCTGTCTCTTTTATCTCTGTCGCTTAATCTGATCTTTCTTTCGCTCTCTTTATTCTGCTTTCTGTACACGATTTGGCATTGAATTAACCATTCGAACCGACATGTCGTGGTTTAGACTCTGCAGCCCCGATTTTAAGTTTGCAATGCACTGTGGGTAGGGCATGTCCGATAGCATGTGGGAACCCTGGCAGTAAGTTCAGCGCATCTTTAACTCAGTCACCTTATTAACATTTTACTTCAAGGTTTCCTGTCCAATTAGCGTCAGCGGGGATGATGTGGAGCTGCGTGATGCAATCTCAACTTCAGCACTTAAAGGGACAATCCAAACATAAAGAAAGAAAGACTTGCATTTATATAACATCTTTCATGACCACCAGACGTCTCAAAGTGCTTTACAGCCAATTAAGTACATTTGAAGTTTAGTCACTGTTCTAATGTAGGAAATGGGCAGCCAATTTGTGCACAGCCAGCTCCTTCAAACAGCAATATGATAACCAGATAATCTGTTTTGTTATATTGATTGAGGGATAAATATTGGCCAGGACATCGGGGATAACTCCCCTGCTCTTCTTCAAAATAGTGCCATGGGATCTTTTGCGTTCACCTGAGAGGGCAGACAGGACTTCAGTTTAACATTTCATCCAAAGTGCAGCACTCCCTCAGCACGGCACTGGAGTGTCAGCCAAGATTTGTGTGTTTAAGTCCCTGGAGTGGGACTTGAACCCACTTCCTTCTGACTCAGAGGCAAATGTGCTACTCACTGAGCCACAGCTGCCACATGAAACATGCAAATTGAAGGAGTTTGGAGTTAGGAAGCAAAGAGAAGCAAGTGTCAGAATGGAGTTCAGACGGGCAAAGTCTGCACCCCGTTTCAGTAACACCTTCCTGGATGTGCTGCTGGAGGCTGTGAGGAATCAGAGAGAGATACTCTTCCCTAGCAATGGAAGGAAAATGCCTGCAGCTGAGACCAAGAAGATGTGGTTGGAGGTTGTGGAGGAGATCTGCAGCAGGAGCATGGTGCCACATTCCTGGATTCAGTGCAGAAAGTGATTTAGTGACCTAAGCAGGTCAAGAAAGGTGAGTACATTCATCTACATCCTGTTGCACCAGCCCTCCCTTCACTCTGCCATGTTAAGCATACTCCAGCACATCACTCCTCACATCCACTTACCTTGCAGGTGCATCCATCTTTCTCTTTCTTTGTACTTCCTCACATCCCTATCTATCCATCTGCCATTCCCACTCACCCTCATCCTTATGCAATGTCATGCCTCTCTCTCATTGTCACATGGATGAACACATGCCATTACACTCACTCATAGGTCTGTTCATTCCCTCACTGCAGGAGAAGAGAAAACTGAACACCAGGGAGAAAGAGAACCAGCTCACAATGCAGAGGAGGTGGTGCTGGAAATACGAGGAGTTTTTGCATCCCTGGGTGTTGGTGATGGGGAGACGGAGAGCCCCCAGCTACCTGGTGACACAATTAAATAAGAGCCACCCACATGTCATGTTGGTTTCAACAGCAAGTGAAATATGGGCCCTGAAATCCCGGTTTCTTCTTCCCGTGAGCGTTTGACTAAAAATAGGACAAAAGATGCGCACTTACCTTTTGGTTGAACGCTCACCAAAGATCCTGGTCCTGAGGCCTCCTCTTCTTGTGCAACAGAGCGTGTTCACATTGGGACGTCCGTAGCAGTCATGTGGGCCTGGACACCCAATCACCGTAAAGTATTTTCTCATTCATAGTAATAGGAGTTTCATAAGTCATAAAAAATTAAAAAAACACCTCACTTAAATACATTATAGAAATTAAAGTTGATAGAAATGTTTTTGAAAAAAAATACTTGCCGATTTAAAAAAAAATGTAAATTATGGTTTAAAATAAAATTACCTGAATGGGCAGGGATTTTAAAATAAATACGTATTTTTAAATTTTATTTTTATATGTTTTTCATATGTTTTTAAACTCTTACACTGGTAAAAGAAGGCTATACGCCTGCTTTTACCAGGTGCAAGCGTTTTAAGGACATTCGCAAGGCAAGAGATGGGCAAATAGCCCAATCTCTGCCATGGAAATGTCCTTCTCCCCGAAAACCGGCTTTTGCGATGCCTTCCTGGGTCCGTACACACTCCGTATGGACCCGGGGAGGCCGGGATTTCAGAGCCATGATCATTTTCATGATGATAACTTGCAATATTCTTACCTTGCTATGACATATTACGTCTTTTATTTCCCACAGGGCTGTCACGCGTGCAGCAGGAGTTGGTGGATGTGCCAGGCGACGAGTCCTCAAAGGAGCTGAATCCTTCTGAGGGTGCACCATCACAGAACTCGCGTATAACATGCACCAGCTCAGATACTCACACTCTGGTGAGACCAGTAAGATAGAGCTGTCTTTTCAACTGGTGACTCAAACTTCACAAGTGAGCAAGAGTAAATGGTAGAGACAGTGACAGCAGTGGAGAATCCACCTCAGAGGGCGCAGCCCTCTCCAAGTTATGCTCAGATGGACACAGGTGCTGTATCCTGGCGGCTGTCGCTGAAAAGGAGAATCATTGAGCAGCAGCAGACAATGTGCAATGTACTGACAAACCTTCAAAGTGGATTTACCATGGTTTCAGAGAGATTAAGTGCATAAGAACATAAAATATAAGAGCAGGATTAGGCCATACAACCTATCAAGCCAGCCAAGGGAAAACAGCCTTGGAGCATCTATCCTCGCAAACCCGCTAAGAATTTTATACATTTCAATTCGATCACTTCTCATTTTACTAAACTCCAGAGGGTATAGGCCCATTCGATTCTATCTCTCCTCATAGCCCTCTCATCCTAGGAATCAATCTAGTGAATCTTTGTTGCACAAAAGGCAAGTATATCCTGAGGAGATCAAAACTGCACATAGTATTCCATGTGTGTTCTCACCAAAGCCCTATATAATTGAGGTAAAGCGTCCTTTCTCTTATACTCCAACCCCCTTGCAATAAAGGCTAACATACCATTTGCTTCCCTAATTATTTGTTGTACTCCTCCATATTGAACACCATTTGGAAGAAGCACTAAGGGTAGCAAGGGAGCAGAATGTACTCTGGGTGGGGGACTTCAATGTTCATCACCAAGAGTGGCTCGGTAGTACCACTACTGACCGAGCTGACCAAGTCCTGAAGGACATAGCTGCCAGAATGGATCTGCGGCAGGTGGTGAGAGAACCAACACCAGGGAAAAACCTACTTGATCTCGTCCTCACCAATCTACCTGTCGTAAATGCATCCGTCCATGACAGCATTGGTAGCAGTGATCACCACACAGTCACTGCAGAAACCAAGTCTCGTCTTCACACTAAGGACTCCCTCCATCGTGTTGTGTGGCGCTACCACCATGCTAAATGGGATATATTCAGAACAGCTCTAGCAGCTCAAAACTAGGTATCCATGAGGTGCTGTAGGCCATCAGCAGCAGCAGAATTATATTCCACCACAATCTGTAACCTCATGGCCTGGCATATCCCTCACGCTACGATTACCATCAAGACAGGGGAACAATCCTCGTTTAATGGATGTGCAGAAGAGCATGCCAGGTGCAGCACCAAGCATATCTATAAATTAGGTGCCAAACTGGGGAAGCTGCAACACAGGATGTGTGGAAATGTATTTTTATCTAAGCTGATACCACACGGTATTTTTGTGCCCTTTTTAATATATAACAAAATGGAGTCCTGGTCCTTCCAGAAATTTCTGCATAAAGCAGTCGGTTTGCATAAACAGCTAAACCTGGCTTGAAAGGGCTGATAGCCACCAGACAGCTAGGAGGCAAGTCCTGCTGAGACAAGTACCCCCCCCCCCCCCATGGTGCTCTCCTATTGTCTATACGACACCAGTTCCATGCCACCCCACCCTTTTCGAAGTACTCAAACCACCAGTCATTATCTCTTCTAGAGACCTCATCCATTTGATGCAAAAAGATAACCGACTAGGAAACTGGACAATCCTGACACAATGCAAGACAGGTAATAGCTCATTACCACACTCTCATGGAGTAATGGCCGGCTGGCCAACTAATAACCCTGACAAAAGGAAATATCTGGAAACCATGCCAGGACAAGGATGTAGTAATTAACTCTATCTGTATTCATTGACTGCGAGACAGAGCCAATACACAGGGAGAGGCCATAACTTGGGTTTTACTGTATAAATATCTCGTGAAACTGTACCATTTCGGAGGTGTTCACTTAGCCATTGACTGAGTGTGACCTTTCCCTTGCTAGCAAGTAAATTAAAGAAACTTCTGCCGGAGCTGAAAGTGTCGGAGTCATTTTTTTCGGAGGTCGAGATTTCGACAGTTACTTCTTGGAGGTTCCACCGAGATGCATACTCTCTGTCCTGTGAATAAAACAGATACAGGCATAGTGCCTCTCCAGTGAAAGGCTTCAGTGGCCAAAACAAGGTGAGCCTTTTGCTCACAAGAAGGTTTCTTCACTGTTGAATTGCATATGTAATCTGTTGTCCACAGGGGAGGTACTGCAATCTACAAGACTCGACATTTAAAAGCTAAAGTTATTTTTTTTTAACCATTTCTTTCTCAGCTTGCAAGCAGAAGAGAACGGGTTCTGGAAATATCTCGAAACAGCCCGGGGAAGGTTTCAGTAGGTAAGGTAGAAACAGCGCTATTCGATCGAAAAAGGTTCCTGAAGGTTCTTATGTGATAAGATTAGAAAAAAAAAAGCACTAATCGATCGAAGGTTCTTATGTGATAAGAGTTAATTGTTTTTAATTAGGAAAAGGTTCTTATGTGATAAGAGTAGGAAAAAAAAAGAAGCGCAATCGATCGAAGGTTCTTATGTGATAAGAGTTAGGATAATGGAACCATAAGTTTTATCAGTTTTATAAGTTTTATTAGGATAAGTTAAGGACTCGGTCTGTAGTGGCGTACAACGCAGACTGAGAATTGATTATTTATTTAGATAGAGTTTAAAGGTTATGATTTGTGTACTCGCATGAATATTGTTTGTCCTAGTTGTCCTTGTTATACTGTTGTGTGCAATACCTTTGTGCGACATTGCCATTAGAGAAATGGGAAGAGTCACTAGGGAAAATTGTGATTCGGGAATAAACAAGGATTGATTAAGAGAAGAAACAGTAACTGATTGGTTCGTGCCAACATATCTCACACACCCAGACTGAGCCCGAATTAAGAGCCTTTTCAGGCCACGTAACGGCCAGGAGAAGTGGGCGTAGAGAACTCAGTTGGCCGAAAGGATTGTGAGATCAGAAACTAGAAAATCTTTATCATCCAGAATGGGTACCGGAGCAAGTAAAACACCACAAAAGGCACACCAGCCTATGTCATGCTCCAGAATTGTGGTCAGTCTTCAATTGACCAAAGAAAAAAAAAGGGGTAAAGTGGATTAAGGGTGAAAACAGGCCATTTCCACCCGATGGTTCATTTAATTTAGAGAGAACAACATGTCTAGAGGAGTGTCTTATAAACAGAGACCCAGGTAGAAGAGAAAAAAAAAGGAAAGTAATAGAAAAGGCCTGGGTTCCGATTCTTCAAGCCCATGTAAAATTAACAGAGGAAGTAAATCAATATGTAAAAAAAAAGAGAACCTGATAGTGACTTATGGATTCAAAAAAAATAATAAAGCTAGCCAAAAAAAAGCTTTATTGAATGGAGAGAGACTTTTGTGAATGGCTTGTCTTTGAATGAGAGTGCTTCTGTGTTTTTTTTCATGTGTCTGGAAACCTGTTTAGAAAGGTTGTGGAACTGCCTGTTTGTTTTAGCTCCACCCACTTTTTCAAACAGAGTGAAGTTTTTTTTTAACCCTTCATAGTGTTGTCCTGTATGTGGGAAGTTTAAGACATTTTAAGTTAGAAGAGCAGATGTGGATTTATTCGGATGAGAAGTTACGGAGCTAGGAAATGCACAAAGGGTAGGTTTGTTGAGACATGGTCCTGGTGGTTAAAAAAAAGAGAATTTATTTGACACGCTCACTTACTTGTCGAAAGAAGACACGCAATCATTGATTATCTTGGTATGAAAGACATAAATTTAGTCTAGGAGTAAGATAAAGAACGAGGAAGGGAAGTTGTAATGCCTTGGGAAGTTGTAATGCTTTTTTTTTTAAAAAAAAGCCCTTGTGGGTCTCTCGAGATGCAGGCTGGGGGAGTACACTCCCATTGTCCTTGGTATAAAAGCTTCTAGCTCAGTAAGAGGATTTTTTTTTAGCTAAGGAGTGGCAGTACAATATTTGAATTGGGATTTTGAGATATTTCAGGTGATCTCCTTGATCAACATTTTGGGTGTATTGGAAAAATCTTGGGTTTGGAAGCCTTTTAATAAAATTAGAAAACAAGTACTTTACATTCTGTGATCTGTGAATCACTATAAACATAAATGAGAAGTCCGTTAACACACCGAGTCTTCCGGTTCAGAAGCCCAATAGTGACAAATGGAGGTTTGTCCATGACCTACGAGCTGTGAATGAATCTACTATATTCTCACAATGCTTAAAGAAGGATTTGGAATGAAGTATCCCGGAATGCTTTCCAGAGTCTTAAGCAGTCCCTCACTTCAGCACCAGCCTTGGGATTACCAGATTACACTAAGCTATTCAACTTATTTGTGCATCACAAAATCGGGTTTTGCACAATCTGTTTTGACTCAGTTACATGGGGACAGGCAGCAACCGGTAGCGTATTTCAGTACCCAACTAGATCCAGTGGCACGCGGACTACCAGGATGTCTTCCTTCGCTGGCAGCAGCTTATTATGCTATACAACAGGCTCAGGCAATAACTCTAAATCATCAGACCATTCTATACATCCCACACTCTGTCGAGATTTTACTTACTAAATGTGCCACCCAACACCTAACCTCTGCAAGAACCACTAAATATGAAGTTGAACTGTTATCAAATCCGAACCTTATAATTGCTCAGACCCGCCACCCACTATTAATGATGTGCTGACCTTTCAGACACAGGCCAGTACGGAGGAGGTGGTGACCTGGACGAAGGATCAATGTTATAAAAATCCAGAAGGAATATGGGTTCACCACGACGGCCGCGTGGTGGCGCCCAAATCCTTACTTCCATGGATTGCCCGATGTGTTCATACATTCACACATGCAGGCAAAGGGGGAATGGCAGATTATATTTTGGCAACTTGGTATGCACCAGGTATTTCGGCAATTGCAAAACAAATCTGTGAAAATTGTGTTACCTGTCAGACAATGAATCCGGGTAAGACGGAAAAAGTAGAATCTGCCTCCCACCCAAATCCAGTAGGGCCTTTTGTACATTTACAAATGGATTTTATTGAATTACCTATGTGTATGGGATTCAAGTATGTATTAGTTATTGTAGATGTGTTCTCTAGATGGATTGAAGCCTTTCCATGTAAAAAGGCCGATGCCACTACTGTTGCTAAATGTTTGTTAAAAGAAATTGTACCGCGCTTCGGAATCCCTGCTAAGCTTTCTAGTGATAACGGGTCACATTTCACGGGAACTGTTATAAGAGAAATGTGTAAAGCTTTGCAGATTAATCAACGTTTTCATTGCAGTTATCATCCACAATCAGCTGGACTTGTTGAAAGATATAATGGAATGCTTAAAAATAAGCTGGCAAAATTATGCAATGACACTGGACTGAAATGGACAGAACTGCTGTCCTTAGCTTTGATGGTAATGCGATCTGCAACCAACAGAACAACAGGCCAGTCACCGCATGAGATAGTTATGGGACGTCCCCAACGACTACCTTTTACAGCACCATTTACTGCAAAACAAATGGACATCCACAAAATGGAGGAAAATATGTTGAGTTATTGTATTGCACTAACCAAATGTATTTCCAGCTTTCATTCACAGGTAAAGGAAGCTCAAGTCAAGCCAGCGGAAGGGAAGTGTCATAACCTGGAGCCCGGGGAATTCATTTACATCAAAATCTTTAAAAGAAAAAGCAGTCTACAGCCAAGATTTGAAGGACAATACCAGGTCTTGCTGGCGACTAATACTGCAATCAAGGTAAAGGAAAGACCAACATGAATCCATGCGTTCCATTGCAAAAGGGCACCCAACCAGGAGGAAGGGAAGAAGGAACCAGAGGAACAGAAAAAGGAAGACTGAATAAGGAACTGTACGGACTATGGGGACTGATGGTGCTGGGCTTGACAGGGTTTTATTTTGCATTATTGATTATACCAGGGGTACAGACCCGCCACCGAAGGGAACTGCAAGTAAACGTATTTATGGCACTTCGTCATAAGTCTGCTCAAGAAAGAAACTTGTCGAGTTGTTGGATATGTTCCCATGTACCTGTCCACTCCAAAGGGGTTATTCCCCTGAGATCTGTCCCCTTTAACCAATCAGAAATGGTAGAATGGTTGATAGTGCAAAATAGGACAAACCTAACCAAAGTGTCAGAAACGAAGGAGCAAACAGAATGGAGGTCAGCAGGGTATAAACTTACAGCCTTCCAGGGATGGTACCAGCCCAATTATAATAATAACCATCAGCCACCCTTCCTAAGTATTACTCCCAGAATAGGAAATCCTGAAGGTATAATATGCCTAGTGAGTGATGAGACTAAAGGACCAGAAATGGGACGCAGCAAGTGTTCCCAAATGACTAAATGGCAAGCCACAACTAACCCCACTGATGGGAGAAAGATAGCAACCATTGGCTGGACAATGGTCCATAACAAAGCCCCAGGTGAAGGGTGGGAAGCTGAGACCACTCGAGTATGGATGGCGCAAAAGGACCAGGAGCTGACATCCTATAATTGCACCTACTTTATTTGTGGCCATAAAGCCTACCCATGGTTACCAGCCAACTGGACAGGGTCCTGTTACTTAGGATATGTGGTACCCTTTATCAGATCAATAAAGACTCTAAGGGATGCCTATGGAAGTCATAGATTTAAACGGGATTTGATATGGCTAAATGTAATATTCAAAGTAATGGTGCCACCCTATGGAATAGCATCAACCGAATGGCAGTTACGGGAACTGGCTAACTTAGTCGAATCAGTAGCCAACGCGACTTCCCAAGCCTTTGAAGGGGTGAATGATGAAATGGTAGCTATTCGAACAGTGGCTCTCAAGTCGTATGGCCTTAGATTATCTCCTAGCCAAGGAAGGAGGGACATGCGCATTAATAGGTGGAGCATGCTGTACGTATATCCCAGATAAATCAGAAGAAATCGGCAGTCTAGCTGAATACATTAGGAAAAAGGTAATAGAGTATAAACAGACAGTTGGCCAGGATGATATCACCTTGTGGGGTTGGGCATCGGGATGGTTGGGATCCCTAGGGAGATCTGTGGTACAGGGTTTGATCATATTCCTGCTGATAGTCTTCGCCCTGTATCTATTATTTGTCTTGGTTAAGTGTTGCTGTGCCAGGGTGGGAAAAACCATGTTACCTACCGAGACCACGGCTAGAGTTATGGTAGCAACAACTACTGAAGGCTCTTGTGTGGAAGTGGAAATAGTGAGACTGTACAAGATCAGAATGGATTAAGTTGTCCTTGTGAAGGACAAAATGGGGGAATGTGGAAATGTATTTTTATCTAAGCTGATACCACACAGTATTTATGTGCCCTTTTTAATATATAACAAAATGGAGTCCTGGTCCTTCCAGAAATTTCTGCATAAAGCAGTCGGCTTGCATAAACAGCTAAACCTGGCTTGAAAGGGCTGATAGCCACCAGACAGCTAGGAGGCAAGTCCTACTGAGACAAGTATCCCCCTCCCCCCCTCCATGGTGCTCTCCTATTGTCTATACGACACCAGTTCCATGCCACCCCACCCTTTTCGAAGTACTCAAACCACCAGCCATTATCTCTTCTAGAGACCTCATCCATTTGACGCAAAAAGATAACCGACTAGGAAACTGGACAATCCTGACACAATGCAAGACACACTCTCATGGAGTAATGGCCGGCTGGCCAACTAATAACCCTGACAAAAGGAAATATCTGGAAACCATGTCAGGACAAGGATGGAGTAATTAACTCTTTATCTGTATTCACTGACTGCGAGACAGAGCCAATACACAGGGAGAGGCCATAACTTGGGTTTTACTGTATAAATGTCTCGTGAAACTGTACCATTTCGGAGGTGTTCACTTAGCCATTGACTGAGTGTGACCTTTCCCTTGCTAGCAAGTAAATTAAAGAAACTTCTGCCGGAGCTGAAAGTGTCGGAGTCATTTTTTCCGGAGGTCGAGATTTCGACAGATGACATGCATGCTAAACAATGGTAGCAGCATGTCATAGACAGAGCTAAGCGATTCAATAATCATGGGATCAGATCAAAGCTCTGCAGTCCTGCCACACCCAGTCGTGAATGGTGGTGGACAATTAAACAACTAATGGGAGGAGGAGGCTTCATGAATATCCCCATCTTCAATGATGGCGGAACCCAGCACGCCACTGCAAAAAACAAGGCTGAAGCGCTTGCAACCAGCTTCAGCCAGAAGTGCTGAGTGGTTGATCCATATCGGCCTCCTCCTGAGGTCTCCACCATTACAGAAGCCAATCTTTAGCCAATTCGATTCACTCCATGTGATATCAAGAAACGTCTGAGAGCACTGGATACAGCAAAGGCTGTGGATCCTGACAACTTGTGCTCCAGAACTAGCCGTGCTTCTAGCCAAGCTGTTCCAGTACAGATATAACACTGGCATCTACCCGACAATGTGGAAAACTGCACCGGTGTGTCCTGTCCAAAAAAAGCAGGACAATTCCAATCCAGCCAATTACCACCTCTCCATTCTACTCTCAATCATCAGTAAAGTGATGGAAGGTTTCATCAACAGTGCTATCAAGCGGCACTCCTTGCATTAGGCGCGGTGGCCCAACCTGCAAGGACCATCAACAGGTCGGGGCCTTTAAAGGAGCGGCGTGCGGAGGCATACCACTTCAAGGTACAGCTGGTGCAGGAGAGCGACGGCTGTGAAGAGGGTGACTGGATTGGACGTCACCATAACCCAGGTCGGTGATTGGAGCATGGGCAGGTACAGCAGGAGCTGCAAGGTCAGGGTGCAGGAGTGACGAGAGAGCATGGAGAGACGTGATCGGGGCCCAGGAGAGGTTTGAGTTCGGGGCCCAGAGGAGGTGAGAGCCCAGGGGCAGCACGGGCCAACCCACACTGCAATATGTGTGTGCACTAAGTTCGTGCAATAGAGCTGGTCTCCAGTCGTCTTGGTTAATCCTTGCCATTGGATCAAGACCGTGTGAAACCCATGTGGTGGCTGGTGTGCAATGGCCACCACGCATTAAAAAAAATCCACGCACAGGCATCTTCCACCCTTCAACATGCAGTTCTGGACCTGGAATATCAGGTCACTGATTGAAACACCTGTGAACTCATCCCTTTTTGGCGTGGAAGCAAGTCATCCTCGATACGAGGGCGAGCCTATGATGATGATGACTCAAAAACAAGCTCACTGATGCTCAGTTTGGGTTCCACCTGGACCACTCGGCTCCAGAGATCATTATAGTCTTTGTCCAAACATGGACAAAAGAGCTGAATTCCAGAGGTGAGGTGAGAGTGACTGCCCTTGACATCAAAGCAGCATTTGACCGAGTGTGGCAGCAAGGAGCCCTAGTAAAACTGAAATCAATGGAAATCAGGGGGAAAGTTCTCCACTGGTTGGAGTCATACCTAGCACAAAGGAAGATGGTTGTGGTTGTTGGAGGTCAATCATCTCAGGCCCAGGACATCGCTGCAGGAGTTCCCCAGGGCAGTGTCCAAGGCCAACCATCTTCAGCTGCTTCATCAATGACCTTTCCTGCATCATATGTTCAGAAGTGAGCATATTCGCTGATGATTGCACAGTGCACCTCCAGTGCGCCAGTGCAGTCTTTGGCCGTCTGAGAAAATTAGTTTTCGAAGACCAGGCCCTCAAATCTACCACCAAGCTCATGGTCTACAGGGCTGTAGTAATACCTCCTGTATGGATCAGAGGCATAGATGATGTATAGAAGGCACCTCAAGTCACTGGAGATATATCACCAACGATGTCTCCATAAGATCCTGCAAATCTCCTTGGAGGACAGGCACACCAACACTAGTTTCCACGTCCAGGCTAAAATCCCCAGTATTGAAGCACGAACCGCACTCGATCAACTTCGCTGTGCAGGCCACATAGTTCGCATGCCAGACACGAGACTCCCTAAGCCAATGCTCTATGCGGAGCTCCTTCATGGCAAACGAGTCAACGGTGGGCAGCCGAAACATTACAAGGACACCCTCAAAGCCTCCCTGGTAAAGTGCGACATCACCACTGACACCTGTAAGATCCTGGCCGAAGACCGCCCGAAGTGGAGAAAGTGCATCTGGGAGGGTGTTGAGCTCTTCGAATCTCAACGCCGCGAGCATGAAAAGGTCATGCGCAGGCAGCGGAAGGAGTGCGCGGCAAACCAGTCCCACCCATCCCTTCCCTCGACGAATGTCGGTCCTACCTGTAACAGGGTCTGTGGCTCTCGTATTGGACTGTTCAGGCATCAAAGAACTCACTTTAGGAGTGGAAGCAAGTCTTCCTTGATTCTGAGGGACTGCCTATGATGATGAGTATTGTTTTCTTAACACAGGTGAGACTGCACACAGGGAGGTTAAAGTAACAGTGACCTCAGTCTTTATTAAGACACTCCAGAGTGCGGAACAGACCTTAGGGGCCGGCTTATATACAGCGTTCCCAAGGGATGCTGGGAGGGCCTGGTCTTGCTGGGCTGTTGAGCATGATGGGTTCGATTTCCTGGTCCGGGCTGGTGTCGTTGATCCTTTGGGTGTGTGTTGTGGGCTCGAAAAAGGTGGTGTCTGCTGTGGGTTGTTCAGGGCAGTCTGTGAACCGCAGCCTCATTTGGTCCAGGTGCTTTCTGCAAATTTGTCCATTGTCTAGTTTGACTACAAACCCCCTACTCCCTTCTTTAGCTATCACCGTGCTCGCGATCCATTTGGGACCACGTCCATAGTTCAGCACATATACAGGGTCATTCAGATCAATTTCCTGTGACACAGTGGCGCGACCATCGTTTACATTTTGTTGCTGCCGCCTGCTCTCTACCTGATCATGCAGGTTGGGGTGAACCAGCGAGAGTCTGGTTTTAAGTGTCCTTTTCATGAGTAGCTCAGCCGGGGGCACCCCTGTGAGCGAATGGGGTCTCGTGCGGTAGCTGAGCAGTACTCGGGACAGGCGGGTTTGGAGTGAGCCTTCTGTGACTCGTTTAAGGCTCTGTTTGATTGTTTGCACTGCCGCTCTGCCTGCCCATTGGAGGTTGGTTTAAACGGGGTCCAGGTGACATGTTTGATCCCATTGTGGGTCATGAATTCTTTAAATTCGGCACTAGTAAAACATGGCCCGTTGTCACTGACCAGTATGTCACGCAGGCCGTGGGTGGCAAACATGGCCCTCAGGCCTTCAATGGTGGCGGTGGCGGTGCTTCCCGACATTAGTTCACTTTCAATCCATTTTGAAAAAGCATCCACCACCACCAGGAACATTTTGCTGAGAAACTGGCCCGCATAGTCGACATGGATCCTCGACCATGGTCTGGAGGGCCAGGACCACAAACTTAGTGGTGCCTCTCTGGGCGCTTTGCTCAATTGAGCACACACGCTGCATTGCCGTACACAGGACTCTAAGTCAGAGTCGATACCGGGCCAACACCACGTGGGATCTGGCTATCGCTTTCATCATTACTATACCCGGGTATGTGCTGTGGAGATCCGAGATGAATGTCTCCCTGCCCTTTTTGGGTAGCACTACGCGGTTACCCCACAACAGGCAGTCTGCCTGAATGGACAGCTTGTCCTTTCGCCGCTGGAACGGCTTGATTAGCTCTTGCATTTCAACGGGGATGCTGGCCCAGCTCCCTTTCAGTACACAGTTTTTTTACTAGGAACAGCAGAGGATTTTGGTTGGTCCAAGTCCTAATCTGGCGGGCCATGACAGGTGATTTATCATTTTCAAACGCTTGCATGACCATCAACAAGTCTGCGGGCTGCGCCACCATCAACAAGTTTGCAGGCTGCGTCATTTCCACCCCCGTAGTGGGCAATGGTAGCCGACTGAGAGCATCCGCACAGTTCTCGGTGCCTGGCCTTTGGCGGATGGTATAGTTATAAGCTGATAGCGCGAGTGCCCACCTTTGTATGCGGGCTGAGGCATTAGTATTTATCCCCTTGTTTTCAGCGAACAGGGATATAAGGTGCTAGTGATCGGTTTCCAGCTCAAATTTGAGGCCAAACAGGTACTGATACATTTTCTTCACCCCGAACACACACGTTAATGCCTCTTTCTCAATCATGCTGTAGGCTCTCTCGGCCTTAGACAAGCTCCTGGAGGCATAGGCGACAGGTTGCAATTTCCTCGCAACGTTAGCTTGTTGTAATACACAACCGACTCCGTACGACAACGCATCACATGCTAGCACAAGTCTTTTACACGGGTTATACAATACAAACAGCTTGTTGGAGCATAAAATGTTTCTGGCTTTCTCAAAAGCAATTACTTGTTTTTTTCCCCATACCCAGTTCTCACCTTTACGCAATAACACATGTAAGGGCTCTAAGAGGGTGCTTAACCCTGGTAGGAAGTTACCAAAATAGTTGAGGAGTCCCAGGAATGACCGCAGCTCCGTGACGTTCTGTGGCCTGGGCGCATTCCCGATAGCCTCTGTCTTGGCGTCTGTGAGCCGAATGTCGTCCGCAGCGATCTTTCTCCCCAAAAACTCTATTTCTATTGCCACGAAGACACATTTCAACCTCTTCAGCCGCAGCCCTACGCGATCCAGTCGCTGGAGGACCTCCTCCAGGTTTTGTAGGTGCTCGACGGTGTCCCGACCCATGACCAATATGTCGTCCTGAAAAACCACCATGCGTGGTGCCGACTTGAGTAGGCTCTCCATGTTTCTCTGGAAGATAGCTGCAGCCGACCGAATTCCAAACGGGCATCTGTTGTAAATGAACAGTCCCTTGTGTGTGTTGATGCAGGTGAGGCCCTTCGAAGACTCCTCCAGCTCCTGCATCATGTAGGCCGAAGTCAGGTCGAGCTTGGTGAAAGTCTTGCCTCCTGTCAGCGTTGCAAATAGGTTGTCTGCCTTAGGTAGCGGGTATTGGTCCTGTAGCGAGAAACGATAAATAGTTACTTTATAATCGCCACAATTCCTGTCCGTGCCATCACTTTTGAGTACTGGAACAATCGGGCTGGCCCACTCGCTGAATTCCACTGGGGAGATGATGCCCTCACGTTGCAGCCTGTCTAGCTCGATTTCCACTCTCCCTCATCATGTGAGGTACCGCTCGAGCCTTGTGGTGAATGGGTTGTGCCTCTGGGACCAAGTGGATCCACACCTTCGCTCCGGAAAAGTTTCCAATGCCTGGCTCAAAAAGGGAAGGAAATTTGTTAAGAAACTGGGTACATGAGGCCTCATCGACATGTGATAGCACTCGGATGTCATCCCAGTTCCAGCGGATTTTGCCCAGCCAGCTCCTTCCAAGCAGTGATGGGCCATCGCCCGGGACAATCCAGAGTGGCAGTTCATGCACCATGCCCTCGTAGGTGACCTTGACCATGGCGCTGCCCAGGACAGTGATAAGCTCTTTGGTGTATGTTCTCAGTTTGGTGTGGATGGGGCTCAGGGCTGGTGTGAGTGCCTTGTTGCACCACAGTCTCTCAAACATATTTTTACTCATGATGGATTGGCTAGCGCCAGTGTCCAGTTCCATGGCTATGGGTGTAAGGGGTGGTTTGCAGGGGGTCAGCTTTCCATTCTGACCTTATATGAGCGGTTCTGAATCGCTCCCACACCCTTGGTTCTCGACACTGGAATTATGAAGGGGCTGTGACAGACTTGGACAGACAATCGGTTTCAAGGTAGGAAGCAGGTATGGCTTTATTGTGTTTAAAAAGAAGTAAAAGGCACACCTTTAATAACACACACAGACCAATACACACTGAGGGGTACAACACATTGAATAAAATGTCAAATTACAGCCTGTGGGGAAAAGAATACAGCTTAAACTCTAAATGGGGTAGAGAGGAGAATGCCGATACATTTCCACAAGTTATCCCAGCCTCCCTCCTCCCAATTCCCCTAACTAACTAAGTTATAGCTCTGAGGGTTCAGGGGCTATGCTCACCAATCCCTTTAGACAGTTGCCGGTGAATCACGGTTTCGGGGTTCGCTGCACTTGGTCTTCTAGGCGAGCCGCACCCCGGACGGAGGAGAGGACTTCGGACTGCGTCGTCTTCAGTTGGGGTGCGTCCGTTGATGCGGTAAGTTGCGTTTCGGATGTATGGGATAAGTACCCACTTTCTTTGGTTTTAATTAGTCCTTTTAGGTCATTTCTCACCTGTTTGCCATTCAGAAGTAGATTGTAGAGTGGAAATAAATGTCGATTCTTCGGTTTTTGCTGAGTTGGTTTCGGTTGGTCGTTTCGCTGGTTGTGGTAGCCCGGGTTTGTCAATTTGGTTGCTGACAACCTTCCATTTCATGGCCCTCGTGCTCAGTCGGTCCTTGACGATTTCTTATAGGTTCCTTCACGACTCCATTTCTTCACTCCGGCTGCTTGTGTCTGTCTGTGTTCCTTTCGAGTCTGTGTTCTGTTCGAGTCTGTGTTCTGCTTCGTTCTGTGTTCTGCTACTTCTGTGTTCTGCTTCTCTCCTGTGTTCTGCTAGTTTCTGTGTTCTGCTAGTTCTGTGTTCTGCTTCTCTCCTGTGTTCTGCTAGTTTCTGTGTTCTGCTAGTCCTTCCTTGTAAAACTGGGGGGATAGATATATCCCAAAAAAAGGCTCCTTTATCTCCCATCAAATCTCTTAAACTGTTCTGTCCATTGATTTTCAAATGTCTCCTTTGTCAGCAGTAACTCGATTAGGGTGTGAGAATGTGCTATCACTGGTTTTGCATTGTTTTAGGATTGTCCAGTTTCTTGACCATGATTTTCATTGTGCTTGATTGGGTAATTCGATTATCTCTTCGAGGGTGAATAGCCTGGGGTCCTTAATGCACAAATTTGGCCCCACCTCCTGTATTTGGTAACTCTTTTTCGCAGCCAAAATGTTGTAGAATCTTAAAATTGATATGCTCCTTCCCATAGATGTTTAGGGGATCTCAAGCTTCTGTAATTTAGGTCCATTTTGAATTCCCTTTCCTATGAGTCCAAACACTGGGGGGGGGGGGGGTCTCCATGAATGCATCCCCTTTTATCCCCCGCAGGCTTCGTCTGCCCCTTTAAACTAATTTTAAAAGCCCAGAAAGGGATTCTTCTCCTCTGCAGGGGAAAGGTACCTGGAATCTTTGCGAGATATTGGTAAATTCTACATGGGTAAGCCATTCAATTTTACATTTAGCATTATAGGTGGACATTTCATCGAAAATATGTGCACCCCGTGTACTTCAGCATCTGCCTCCTCTCTCTGAGACTCGAAATTTCTTTGATCCACCATGGACCGATCTTCCTCTGCCACGTGGTGGTTAGCAGGTTTTTCAGAGCTTGCAGCTTGTCTGCAAGCTCATTGGAGGTGCCCCATTGTTCCACAGCTCTTGCCAACATACCCTTTGAAGCAGCATGAATAGGCTGAATGGAAGCCTCCACAACGCCAACAAGGTGTGAATTGCCTTGCATTCATCCTTTGTTGCGGACTCTGAGTCATCTGGGTCACCTGAGGCCTGCTGGCAGTTGCAAACTCGTGGTTTCTGCCCTGTACATTTCTGCTTGCAAACACAGTTCCAGTTAATTTATGAACATTGCTAACACTTGTGTGCTGAGAGATTTGTTTGGTGTTATCACTGGTGGACATGAACGCCTGTGCTATCACAATGGCCTTACTGAGGGTAGTCTCTGCAGTCAAAAGTTTTCGTAGGATGGTCTCGTGGCCAATGCCCAATACAAAAAAGTCTCTGAACATTTGCTCCAGGTAGCCATCAAACTCACATTGTCCTGCAAGTCGCCTTAGCTCGGCGACGTAGCTCGCCACTTCCTGACCTTCAGATCGCTGGCACATGTAGAACTGATACCTCGCCATCAGCACGCTCTCCCTCGGGTTAAGATGCTCCTGAACCAGTTTACTCAGCTCCTTATATGACTGGAACCAGAGCCAGAAGATTCTTCATGTGGCTGTAGGTCGGTGCCCCGCAGACTGTTTGCAGTGCTTCCTTCTCCGTCCAGCTCGTTGGCTACAAAGTACTGGTCTAGCCGTTCGACATAGGCTTCCCAGTCCTCACCCTCCGAGAACTTCTCCAAGATGCCCACAGTTTGCTGCATCTTTGCGTTGAATTCGTATAATCGTCGCCGTTATTGTGTTCCTAACACAGATGAGACTGCACACAGGGAGGTTAAAGTAACAGTGACCTCAGACTTTATTAAGACACTCCAGAGTGAGGAACAGGCTTATATACAGTGCTCCCAAGGGATGCTGAGATCCCTTGGTATGTCAGGGGATGCGCTCCCTGGTGGCGGAACATGGGAGTGCATGCTTTACAGATACTCAACAATGATGATGTTCAGTTCTATTCGCATCTCCTCAGAAAATGAAGCTGTCCATGCCTGCATGCAGGAAGACCTGGATGACTTTCAGGCTTGTGCTGATAAGCGGCAAGTAACATTCACGCCACACAAGTGCAAGGCAATAACTATCTCCAACAAGTGAGAGTCTAACCACTGTCCCATGACATTCAATGGCATTACCATTGCCAAATCCTCCACCATCAATATCCTGGGGGGTCACCATTGACCCGAAGTTTAACTGGACCAAGTACATAAATACTGTGGCTACAAGAGCAAGTCAGAGGCTGGGTATTTTGTGGTGAGTATCTCACCTCCTGACCCCCCAAAGCCTTTCCACCATCTACAAGGCACAAGTCAGGAGTGTGAGGGAATGATGGAGTGCAGCTCCAACAGCACTCAAGAAGCTTGACACATTCCACGGCAAAGCAGCCAGCTTGATTGGCACACCATCCTGAGTTGAAATTTATTGCCGTTCCTTCATCGTCGCGGGGTCAAAGTCCTTGAACTCACTCCCTAACAGCACTGTGGGAATACCTTCTCCACAAGGACTGCAGCGGTTCAAGAAAGCGGCTCACCACAATCTTCTCAAGGACAATTAGTAATGAGAAATGAATGCTGGCCTTGCCATCGTTGCCCACATCTCGTAATGCATAAAAAAAGATCTGCATTCAGAGCTTGGAGCTTGGAGCTTCCTGTGCCCTCTGGTGAGGAGTCTCCACTGCTGTCCCTGTCAACACCATCAATTCTTGCGCGCTTGTGATGTGAGAGATACCACGTGACAACACTACTCTATCTCACACAGGACCCACCGAGGTGTGCATGTCTGCACTGGTGCTGGCTACACTTGGGTCTGCTGAGGGTTCACCCTCAGAGACTAGAGTTTTCCCTGAGGAGCCATCTTCCTCATGCGGCTGCACATATGGCACCATATGAGTGACTGTTATATTCCATGTGGCTGTATAAGATTTAATTCTGTCACCACATTGCTGGGAGGACCCCCTCTCTCTGTCTCCCACCTCCAGCAGCTTTGCAACTCCAGAGATTTCGAGGGCATGCTCCTCTGCTGGTGTCAAATTACTGAAAACTGGATTCTCTGCCTCTCCCTATTGTGTGCTCTCTTCTCCTGCAAGGAGGGAAAGAAGAGAACTTTGAGTGAGAGTGATGGAATGAGTGTAAGGACTGGATGGGCTACATCTGTAGAGGGTGATGATTAGGGAGTGGGGTGTCAATGCCAAATGGCTCCTTCTGTGCTGTTACTTGCTATGATTGAGGGTGAGTGTCAGTGGGGATTAGTTAGATGGGGATGTGAGTATGTGCATGGACATAGAGGGATGGGTGGACCTGCAATGTAGGTAGGTGTGAGGAGTGATGTGCAGGAATAGCCTTGGGAAGGCAGAGTGATGGGGATGTAGTGACTGGCAAAGTAGGATATAGGTGAGTGTGGCATTGCACTCACCTTTCCTGACCTCAGCACTAGATCCAGATCCTCCTCACGACATCCCTGCTACTGACCTCCTCTGCGATATCAAGACATGCCCTTTTTGTCTCTTTGGGTGGTTGTTTTCTTCCATCCCGAGGGGAGAGGACCTCCCTGTGTGCTCTTACTGCCTGCACCAGCACTTCCAGGGAAGCATCTGGGACTCTTGGAGCTGCCCTCTGTCTTTGTGTCTCTATGACCCACAGACTTCTCAATCTAATTCTGCAATTTTTAGCCCTTGACTGCACCTTGATCACTCCTACATCAACCTTCAAATGAGATGTGTGCAAGGCTGCTTTAAATATCATGCTGAAAATGAGTCATCGATGACATCATCAGACCCGCTCCATTTAATTGGGCCCAGAAATGCGCATGAGTATTTCAATTGTTGTCATTTAATTAGATGCGCAGTGCAGAACATCCCGACGCACTACATGGCAAGAACACACCCGACCCGACTCCAAGGTGAAGATTCCATCCAATGTGCTTGATTTTACCTAAGTTGCTACTCTGGTCTACTGCCTTGACTTTTCTCTTCAGACATAAATTCACCCTTATCTGACCTCAGAGTGATCATAAGGGGCCTGAAATCCTGGGGCTGGGCTTCCCGCATGCGCTCGCCAGAAAATAGTTTAAAAAATCCGCACCTACCTTTTGCTGCTGCGCCCTCCAGCGATCCCGGTCGGAGGCCTCTTTTTTCTCGCATCGGAGCGTGTTCACATCTTGGAGATGCGGAGGGAGAAGCTGAAGTCATGTGGCACTGGACAGCCAATCAAAGTACAGTATTCTCATTCATAATAATGGGAACTCCGTAAGTAGGAATTCTCATTATTATGAATGAGAAACCCACCCCGAAACACCCAAACACAAATAAAAAACAAAAAATCACATATTTGACATTAATTTATATTAAGGTTAATAAATGTATTAAAAAAAAAGGTTTTCCAATTTTTTTAAAGTTTTGTAATTAGGGTTTAAAATAAACTTACCTTAGTGGGCAGGGTTTTTAAAAGAAAAATGTGGTTTTAAATTTTATTTTCATATGTTTTTTATATGTTTTAAAATTCTCATGCCGGTAAAAGTAGGCTATGCACTTGCTTTTATCAGGCGCAAGAGTTTTAAGAACAGTCGCTGGGCAAGAGATGGGCAGATTGCACAATCTTGCCTTTGCGAATGTCCTTGCTGCTGAGATGCGTGTGATCTGTCAAGACAGAACTTGACAGATCGGAAAAGTCGGTTTTCGACGCATGCGCATTGCGCGCCAAAAAACGGCTTTTGCGATGCCTTCCCGGGTCCGTGCACACTCTGTACCGACCCGGGGAGGCTGGAATTTCAGGGCCAATATGATCTAATTTCATATTGAGTATGAGAGTGATTGGAGGAGTCCACCACAAGCATGAGATGGTGAGAAGTTGGAGGCCACTGGGATGATGGCCGTAATTTTAATCTGTAGGTGTGTAGGGAGTGGTGGGGCGGGGGACACGGCAATGTGGTTGGAAACCTGGTTGAAATGGTCTTTTTAATATCTTAATTCTTTGTTTCCTTTCTGTAACCATCCAGAGGAAAAGGCTAGCTGGCTGTCGGGCAGGAAGGCGTGCGGCACCAGGCTGCAGAGAAGAGGGAGAGCAGGATCGTGTGGGGTGAGGGTGGGGGGTCGGAAGGCTAGGGATCATGGGAGGGATCGGGGGCTGCAGATTGTCGGCGGGATCGGGGGCTGCAGATCATTGGAGGGATTGATAACAAGGGTTGGAGGGGGGGAATCGGATGCTGGAGGGAGAGTCGGGGGCCTGGTGTCAGAAGGCTGGAGGGGGGGATTGGAGATCAGAGACCTCGTGGGGGCGGGGGGGGGGGGGCGGGGAGGAGATGTGATCGGAGGCCTTGGGGGGAAGCTTGGGGTATTATTGGAAGGGTGGGGGTGGGGATCTGATTGTGGGGGGCGGGGGGGAGTTGCGAGACAGGTACGCTGGATCCAGTAGGTAAGTGGAAAGGCACTTAAATCCTGGATCCAGCAATCCTTGCCTTCCTTTAGCTGGCGGGTTCCCCAAGACCTGGGAAACCTGGCCAGCAGAGTTAAATATAAAATGGAGCTTCAAAATGAGGCACGCAGCTTATTATAATATTCATAATATTTAAAGTGCCAATCCGCCTCTTGGGAGCGAGTTTGCTGGCCATCCATCCCATCCCGCGTATGTTAAATCCAGAAGTGAGCCGGTTGGGGTTGAGGTTCAGAATTTTAACACTTTAACCTCTCAGCCGACCACAACCCATCCATTTTTTGGAGTTAAAACTCCCACCGATGTCTTCTTCCGTAAATAGAGTGGCCAGGCCCTGGACCATTATACGCTCCAATCAAATGAGTCCATGCATGCCTTCAACACCAGCGTGCAGACTCTGGATGCTATCATGTCTCCCACCTTAAATAGGTTGACAGATACTTTAACCTTGGCCTTACAGGGCTGCACTGATCTGCACCAAAATGTTCTCCAGCCCTGTGGTAGCAGTGAAATGCGGCTGGGCCATGAGAGGGTTGATGGCAAAAGACTCCACTCAAAACGCTTCTACTTCTCACCCACAGCCCACCTCGCAGTCAGTAGCCCACATGCTGCCTCATCTTCTAATGGCCGAGTCTGCCCCACACAGGTGCAGGTAGAGCAGCTTTTGGCGGGTCTTCACAGGTTCCAAAGCCCAGAGGACGTAGGCGAAGAACAACTCAGCTGTCAGGACAGGGAACTGAGCAGCCTGCCTCTACCTCAGTGGAAGCCACAGGGGTTGCACAACATAGGAGTAGCAGACAAAGGAAGAGTAAGGATTTGTAGTGGCAAAAACAGGAAGGCAGATTATTATCTGAATGGTAACAGATTAGTAAAAGGGGAGGTGCAACGAGACCTGGGTGTCATGGTACATCAGCCATTGAAGGTAGGCATGCAGGTACAGCAGGCAGTAAAGAAAGCAAATGGCATGCTGGCCTTCATAGCAAGGGGATTTGAGTATAGGAGCAGGGAGATCTTGCTGCAGTTGTACAGGGCCTTGGTGAGAGAACACCTTGAGTATTGTGTGCAGTTTTGGTCTCCTAATCTGAGGATGGATGTGCTTGCTATTGAGAGAGTGCAGCGAAGGTTCACCAGACTGATTCCCGGGATGGCAGGACTGACATATGAAGAAATACTGGATCGGCTAGGCTTATACTCACTGGAATTTAGAAGACTGAGAACAGATCTCATAGAAACATATAAAATTCTGATGGGACTGGACAAGTTAGATGCAGGAAGACTGTTCCCGATGTTGGGCAAGTCCAGAACCAGGGACACAGTCTAAGGATAAGGGGTAAGCCATATAGGACCGAGATAAGGAGAAACTTTTTCACCCAGAGAGTTGTGAACCTGTGGAATTCTCTGCCACAGAAAGTTGTTGATGCCAGTTCATTGGACATATTCAAGAGGGAGTTAGATGTGGCCCTTATGGCTAAAAGGATTGGGGGTATGGAGAGAAGGCAGGGGTGAGGTACTGAAGTTGAATGATCAGCCATGATCATATTGAATGGCGGTGCAGGCTCGAAGGGCTGAATGGCCTGTTCCTGCACCTATTTTCTATGGATGTTTCTATGTACGCACAAGAGTTTTGTTCTTTATTTCGCTCACATAAATGCAATTCTTATTCACCACTTTCCCGTTTGTCCATTCTTGGGTTTTAGGTGGTAATTGGCCTTCTAATTTGTTTGATGATGGAAGTGAAGACATGAATTAATGGAGACCAATGTGAGGATGTTCAAGGAATCAGAGGCAGGACATAAAGGAGAGAGCAGAGGAACAGCGTGAACCTAATCGGAGTCAGCAGCAGCGGCGTACCTTCCAGGATGTATTTTCAAAAAAGACCCAAAGAGGTACGCCACAGGATAGCAGTTAGGTGATTGGTTGGTGAGTATCACTGGTGTCTTTTTTTCTTTCTAAGTTAGGGCAGAGGAGTATACTGTTATTGGTTAATAATCTAATAAATAGAGGCATGGCAGTTCAGTCCTGTGGAATGTACATCCTGTGGCATGTGGGAAGTCCTGGATGCTCCTTGTGACTTGGACGACCATGAGTGCGGGAAGTCTTGCCAGCTAGAGCAGCTTGAGCTCCAGGTTTTGGAGCTTGAGCGGCGGCTGGCATCACTGCAGTGCATCCGCGAGGCTGAGAACATCGTGGATAGCTCGGTTCAAGAAGTGGTCACACTGCAGCTTAAGAGTGTGCAGGCAGAGAGGAAATGGGTGACTGCCAGACAGACAAGGAGGACCAGGCAGGTAGGACAGGAGTCCCCCGAGGGCATCTTGCTCGCTAACCGGTTTTCAGTTCTGAATACTAGTGAGGGCAATGGTTCCTCTGGGGAGTGCAGCCAGAGCCAAGTCCACGGCACCATGGTTGGCTCAGCTGCACTGGGTGGAGGAAGAAGAATGGAAGAGCTATAGTGGAAGGGGATTCAATAGTTAGGGGAACAGACAGGCGCTTCTGTGGCCACAGACATGACTCGAGGATGGTATGTTGCCTCCCTGGTGCCAGAGTTAAGGATGTCACTGAATGGCTGAAGGACATTCTGAGGGGGGAGAGTGAACATCCAGAGGTCATGTTCCATATCAGCACCAATGACATAGGTAGAAAGAGGCATGAGGTCCTGCAGGCAGATTTTAGGGAGCTAGGAAAGAGATTAATAAGCAGGACCTCAAAGGTAGTGACCTCCGGATTACTCCCGGTGCCACGAGCTAGTGAGTACAGAAATAGGTTGATAGAGCAGATGAATGCATGACTGGAGAGATGGTGCATGAGGGAGGGCTTTATATTCCTGAGGCATTGGGACCGTTTCTGGGGGAGGTGGGATCTGTACAAGCCGGATGGGCAGCAACTCATCAGAGCCAGGACCAATCTCCTCGCGGGGGTGGGGGGGGGGGGGAGCGGTGGGGGGAGCGGGGTGGGGGGGAGCGGAATTGCGAGTGCTATTAGCTTTTAACTAGCTTAGTAGGGGAAATAGGGATGGAATGGGGATGGGAGCCTGAGAGCAGATTCAGAAGGGAGAGAATAAAAGTTGGCTATGGAAGGCAGAAAATTTGTAAACGAGTTTGGAAGGCAGAGGAAACAAAAGCGAGAAGATAAACAACAAGGGAGTTTGGCAGTGCTAAATAATATATACTTTAATGCAAGGAGTCTAAGGACTAAGGCAGATGAGCTGAGGGCACAGAGAGACATGTGGGAGTATGATATTAAGGACTGGATTTTCAGCTTTTGAGATTTCGGGGCGGTAATGGCACCGGGGCGGTCCTGGTACCATTAAAAAAGTGTTATTGATTTAAGGAACTACATTGCTGCTCAGTGCCTTGGAATATAACATCATATATTATAGGGCTTTATTTTGGTGGGGGGAGTTTTTGCTACTTTGTTGCAGTAAAATTTATGATTCATCCTTTGCCATGGTGTCCTTGAGTATCAGGTGCAGCACAGGCCAGTCCACACTGCGATCTATGGACAGTAGGAGTATATGTGCACACTCGGTCTGTGCAGCAGAGCTTGGTCTCCAGTCATCTTGGTTAATCCTTGCCACTGGAGCAAGATCTGCTCAGGTAAGTCCATGTGGTACCTGGTGTGCAACGGCCACTCCACGTTAAAAGAATTCACGCACAGGCATCTTCCACACTTCAGGGTGCAGTTTGATACCTGGAATGTCAGGTCCCTCATTAAAATAACTGTGAACTCATCCCTTTTTGGAGTGGAAGTGGGTCATCCTCGACATGAGAGACTGTCTAATACTATATACTGTACATTGTGTATCTTTCCAATGTTCAACGGAGATGTGCCTTTATGAGGGCACATAGCGTGCCCAGTATTAGCTCCATCCCTTAGTTTTCTCCATTTAGGAGAACTGGTCCATTATGAGCTGGCGACGTGCGACTGTTGGTCCGGCAGCATCTCCAAGCTGCCTCCCCCGTGGATGGGTGACGATCCAATGGAGGCCTCGCCAGACTCCTCTTTGTTGTCCCTCTCCTCCTGAGGTAGGCATGCAATCCCCACTGGCAATGCTTGGCCCTCATGATGGCCTAGTTGTGCAACATGCAGCACAACACAATTAATTCGGATACCTGTTGAAGGAAGTATTGACGGCTGCCTCCAGAGCGTTGCAGGCATTGGTCTGCCTTTAGGAGATGGCATTTCTCTGTCAGCACTTCATAATTTAAATGGAGAAAAATTGCAAAGTGCTGCAGTACAGAGTGACCTGGGGGTCCTTGTGCATGAAACATAAAAAGTTACTATGCCGGTACAACAAGTAATCAGGAAGGCAAATGGAATGTTGGCCTTTATTGCAAGGGGGATAGAGTATAATAGCAGAGAAGTCCTGCGACAACTGTACAGCGTATTGGTGAGGCAACACCTGGCGTACTGGAGTTTTGATCTCCATATTTAAGGAAGGATATACTTGCACTGGAGGCTGTTCAGAGAAGATTCACTAGGTTGATTCCAGAGATGAGGGGATTGATTTATGAAGATAGGTTGAGAAGGTTGGGCCTATACTCATAGAAACATAGAAACATAGAAAATAGGAGCAGGAGTAGGCCATTCAGCCCTTCGAGCCTGCACCGCCATTCAATGAGTTCATGGCTGAACATGCAACTTCAGTACCCCATTCCTGCTTTCTCGCCATACCCCTTGATCCCCCTAGTAGTAAGGACTACATCTAACTCCTTTTTGAATATATTTAGTGAATTGGCCTCAACAACTTTCTGTGGTAGAGAATTCCACAGGTTCACCACTCTCTGGGTGAAGAAGTTTCTCCTCATCTCGGTCCAAAATGGCTTACCCCTTATCCTTAGACTGTGACCCCTGGTTCTGGACTTCCCCAACATTGGGAACATTCTTCCTGCATCTAACCTGTCTAAACCCGTCAGAATTTTAAACGTTTCTATGAGATACCCTCTCATTCTTCTGAACTCTAGTGAATACAAGCCCAGTTGATCTAGTCTTTCTTGATATGTCAGTCCCGCCATCCCGAGAATCAGTCTGGTGAACCTTCGCTGCACTCCCTCAATAGCAAGAATGTCCTTCCTCAAGGTAGGAGACCAAAACTGTACACAATACTCCAGGTGTGGCCTCACCAAGGCCCTGTAGAACTGTAGTAACACCTCCCTGCCCCTGCACTCAAATCCCCTTGCTATGAAGGCCAACATGCCATTTGCTTTTTTAACCGCCTGCTGTACTTGCATGCCAACCTTCAATGATTGATGTATCATGACACCCAGGTTTCGTTGCACCTCCCCTTTTCCTAATCTGTCACCATTCAGATAATAGTCTGTCTCTCTGTTTTTACAACCAAAGTGGATAACCTCACATTTATCCACATTATACTTCATCTGCCATGCATTTTCCCACTTACCTAACCTATCCAAGTCACTCTGCAGCCTCATAGCATCCTCCTTGCAGCTCACACTGCCACCCAGCTTAGTGTCATCCGCAAATTTGGAGATACTACATTTAATCCCCTCGTCTAAATCATTAATGTACAATGTAAACAGCTGGGGCCCCAGCACAGAACCTTGCGGTACCCCACTAGTCACTGCCTGCCATTCTGAAAAGTACACATTTACTCCTACTCTTTGCTTCCTGTCTGACAACCAGTTCTCAATCCACGTCAGCACACTACCCCCAATCCCATATGCTTTAACTTTGCACATTAATCTCTTGTGTGGGATCTTGTCGAAAGCCTTCTGAAAGTTCAAATACACCACATCCACTGGTTCTCCCTTGTCCACTCTACTGGAAACATCCTCAAAAAATTCCAGAAGATTTGTCAAGCATGATTTCCCTTTCACAAATCCATGCTGACTTGGACCTATCATGTCACCTCTTTCCAAATGCGCTGCTATGACATCCTTAATAATTGATTCCATCATTTTACCCACTACCAATGTCAGGCTAACTTGTCTATAATTCCCCGTTTTCTCTCTCCCTCCTTTTTTAAAAAGTGGGGTTACATTGGCTACCCTCCACTCCATAAGAACTGATCCAGAGTCTATGGAATGTTGGAAAATGACTATCAATGCATTCGCTATTTCCAAGGCCACCTCCTTAAGTACTCTGGGATGCAGACCATCAGGCCCTGGGGATTTATCGGCCTTCAATCCCATCTATTTTCCCAACACAATTTCCTGACTAATAAGGATTTCCCTCAGTTCCTCCTTCTTACTAGACCCTCTGACCCCTTTTATATCCGGAAGGTTGTTTGTGTCCTCCTTAGTGAATACCGAATCAAAGTACTTGTTCAATTGGTCTGCCATTTATTTGTTCCCCGTTATGACTTCCCCTGATTCTGACTGCAGGGGACCTACGTTTGTCTTTACTAACCTTTTTCTCTTAATATATCTATAGAAGCTTTTGCAGTCAGTTTTAATGTTCCCTGCAAGCTTCCTCTCGTACTCTATTTTCCTTGCCCTAATCAAACCCTTTGTCCTCCTCTGCTGAGTTCTAAATTTCTCCCAGACCACTGGTTCGCTGCTATTTCTGGCCAATTTGTATGCCACTTCCTTGGCTTTAATACTATCCCTGATTTCCCTTGATAGCCACGATTGAGCCACCTTCCCTTTTTTATTTTTACGCCAGACAGGGATGTACAATTGTTGTAGTTCATCCATGCGATCTCTAAATGTCTGCCATTGCCCATCCACTGTCAACCCCTTAAGTATCATTCGCCAATCTATCCTAGCCAATTCACGCCTCATACCTTCAAAGTTACCCTTCTTTAAGTTCTGGACCTTGGTCTCTGAATTAACTGTTTCATTCTCCATCCTAATGCAGAATTCCACCATATTATGGTTACTCTTTGCACAACGAGATTGCTAATTAATCCTCTCTCATTACACAACACCCAGTCTAAGATGGCCTCCCCCCTAGTTGGTTCCTCGACATATTGGTCTAGAAAACCATCTCTTATGCACTCCAGGAAATCCTCCTCCACTGTATTGCTTCCAGTTTGGTTAGCCCAATTTATATGCATATTAAAGTCACCCATAATAACTGCTGCACCTTTATTGCATGCACCCCTGATTTCCTGTTTGATGCCCTCCCCAACATCACTACTACTGTTTGGAGGTCTGTACACAACTCCCACTAACGTTTTTTGCCCTTTGGTTTTCTGCAGCTCTACCCATATAGATTCCACATCATCCAAGCTAATGTCCTTCCGAACTATTGCATTAATCTCCTCTTTAACCAGCAATGCTAACCCACCTCCTTTTCCTTTTATTCTATCCTTCCTGAATGTTGAATACCCTTGGATGTTGAGTTCCCAGCCCTGATCATCCTGGAGCCACGTCTCTGTAATCCCAATCACATCATATCTGTTAACATCTATTTGCACAGTTAATTCATCCACCTTATTACGGATACTCCTTACATTAAGACACAAAGCCTTCAGGCTTGTTTTTTTAACACCCATTGTCCTTTTAGAATTATGATGTCGTGTGGCCCTTTTTGTTTCTTGCCTTTGTTTACTCGGCCTTCCACTATTGCTTTATACCTTTCTACCATCTGTTTCTGACTCCATATTACTTCGCCCTGTCTCGCTGCATAGGTTCCCATCCCCCTGCCATATTGGTCTAAACACTCCCGAACTGCATTCGCAAATGTTACCCCTAGGACATCAGTTCCAGTCCTGCCCAAGTGCAGACCGTCCCTTTTGTACAGGTCCCACTTCCCCCAGAACTGGTTCCAATGTCCCAGGAATTTGAATCCCTCCCTCTTGCACCACTGCTCAAGCCACGTATTTATTGTCATTCGAGTTCAGAAGAATGAGAGGTGATCTTATTGAAACATATAAGATAATGAGGGGGCTTGACATGGTGGATGCAGAGAGGATATTTCCAATAATAAGGGAAACTAACACTAGGGGACAAGGGCTAGATTTTACACTTTTGTGCTTATCGCCCAAAAATGGGCGCTATTTCCAGCGTGGGCAGTAAAAATGGGTTTTCATATCACCGGCTTCTCGTCCATTCTCAAAGCACCTAGTCTCCATTTTTTAAATTGGGCATTACCGCGAGCAATATGAAATGGGCGGTATTATTAAATCTCGCTGACCTTCTGCCGAAAAGTGTCGCCATCCTTAGCAACGGCATGGCAACGCTCGATTCCCGTAATCAGGAGGTCAAGGGTCATCATGGCATGCGTAGAAGAGGAGACAGAGAGGGAGGGAGCTCAGAGGGACTGAAGGCGTGTGTGGGTGTGGTGTGGCTGCTTTGGCAGGAAGAAGGGAGACTTTAGAGCTTTACAGCAGATAGAGAAACAAACATTAGCTGTTACCAGCCACATATTTGCCTGAATTTAGCCTATAATGGAGGGAGAGAAGGTAGTTTCACAGCACGATGTGGAGACTGATGCTGGAGAGAGCACTGAGGTGGGAGAGGAGCACATTGGAGGGCGCAAAAGAGCGAGGAGGTTCTCAGACGAGGCAAATACCTCCCTCCTGCAGGAGGTTGAGTTACGTTGGGGTGATTTGACACAGGGAGGGCGTAGGAAGCCCAAAGGCCAACCAGAAGAAAGCAGAGGTAGTCTCATCGGCGACCAACGAGGTGCATGAGGGCAACCAATGCTGCAAACGATGGAACAACCTTGTGGCATCCGCAAGAGTATGTATTACATTTATTTACATGTACTTACGTATTTATATAATTTGCTTTGTAACAGTCATGAGTGACTATCATCAGATGTGAGATCTTTCACTTTTACCGGGAATGTTTTACTCAAAGTCTGCGGTCACGGTGCACGTCTTTAGGTAAAGAATGATAATTATCATAATAAGCATGATTACATCTGTCGGTTATGTGTTGTATCAGTCTCTGTGACAGTACCGAGCAATGATTTCACGCAATGATCTCATGCTATGTCGTCCTGTCACCTTTTACACAAGAAGGAGCAGGCTCGAAGGGCCTGAAGGCTCTTATTTCTTCTGTTCTAATGGCGTACCGCAGGGCTCAGTGCTGGGACCCCAGCTATTTACAATATACATTAATGATTTGAATGAAGGAATTGAGTGTAATATCTCCAAGTTTACAGATGACACTAAACTGGGTGACAGTGTGAGCTGTGAGGAGGATGCTAAGAAGCTGCAGGGTGATTTGGACAGGTTAGGTGTGTGGGCAAATGCATGGCAGATGCAGTATAATGTGGATAAATGTGAGGTTATCCACTTTGGGGGCAAAAACACAAAGGCAGAATATTATCTGAATGGCGGCAGGTTAGGAAAAGGGGAGGTGCCACGAGATCTGGGTGTCATGGTACGTCAGTCATTGAAAGTTGGCATGCAGGTACAGCAGGCGGTGAAGAAGGCAAATGGTATGTTGGCCTTCATAGCTAGGGGTTTTGAATATCAGAGCAGGGAGGTCTTACTGCAGTTGTGCAGGGCCTTGGTGAGGCCTCACCTGGAATATTATGTTCAGTTTTGGTCTCCTAATCTGAGGAAGGACGTTCTTGCTCTTGAGGAAGTGCAGCGAAGGTTCATCAAACTGATTCCCGAGATGGCTGGACTGACATATGAGGAGAGACTGGATTTACTGAGCCTTTATACATTCGAGTTTAGAAGGAGAAAAGGGGATCGCATGGAAACATATAAAATTCTGACGGAACTGGACAGGTTAGATGCAGGAAGAATGTTCTCGATGTTGTGGAAGTCCAGAACCAGGGAACACAGTCTAAGGATAAGGGGTAAGCCATTTAGGACTGAGATAAGGAGAAACTTCTTCACTCAGAGAGTTGTTAACCTGTGGAATTCCCTACCGCAGAGAGTTGTTGATGCCAGTTCATTGGATATATTCAAGAGGGAATTAGATATGGTCCTTACGGCTAAATGGATCAAGGGGTATGGAGAAAAAGCAGGAAAGGGATACGGAGGTGAATGATCAGCCATGATCTTGTTGAATGGTGGTGCAGGCTCGAAGGGGCAAATGGCCTACTCCTGCACCTATTTTCTATGTTTCTATGTTTCTAAGCTATTGACGATGAGGTCAGTGCAGAGGCAAACGGGTGGGGGGCCACCAGTCCCCAGCGACATCACTGAGACGGAAGAGCGGGTGCTCGCACTCGTGGGGAAGCACACCCAGACAGCCATGGAAGCATCTGCAGACCCTGAAGTGATGCCACGTGAGTAAAGCTTACACTATTGCGTGATGTAAAGTCAATAGATGCCACAACACTCATATCCGAACAATCATATATGATAGATGATTTCTAAAATTGTCCTAGAAATAATGCTGGCCTAATGAAAATCATTGCAATGCAAATGTGTTGATGGTCATGAAATTTGATGTCTGCGATGATCTTGATGGCGGTGGTGCTTTTGTCGTGCATATGCTGCGTGTAGCACTGGAATCACCTTGTTACCCTAGCACCCCCTTCTCCTCTAACAACTTCATTTATGTTTTGCAGCTCAGCCAGCAGCATGGCCCGAGGCAAGACCACAGAGGCGAGAAGGTGGGGGTGCGGGGCCCAACTCGCCGGACGATCTTACATCTGCTGAGGAGCTCCGATTCTCGCCCGTCAATCCGCTGGGTCTGTTCTCCACGGATGAGAGCGCCGACTTTGAGGAACCTGCATCGCCTCGCTCCAGAAGTCATTCCACCCCAAGGCCATCAAGTGGTCTTAAGGTAATTCCCGCCTCCACTCTGGAGGTACCGACCCTGTTATGTATGCATGCTTGTATTGTTATATAATGTCTGTAACACTGAATGTACCTTTACACTGTACACACCTTACCTGTTCACCAGAGGGTGCTGCTGCTGGAGATCTAAGGGTTACCTGCACACTGCAGGTAACCCAGTATAAAAGGGAGCTCACAGCTTGGTATCCTCACTCGAGGAGCTGCAAAATAAAGAACTACAGTCTACACAGTTTGAGTACCATACCCCTGCCTCGTGGAGTCATTACCAAGGTGCCTACCTTCATAATAGGCCACAAGCACCTCGCCACAGGGCACCCCATTTGTCCCCAGGAATGCGCCAACCCCGCGGAGGCCTCGTGGATGTGGCAGATCTGGTCCACGAGCGCCACATGAGAGCGGAGAGATGACACAGTTATCCAGGAGGACTGTACACATTAGTGACCAGCTCATCGAAGCATTAGGGAGGTATATCCCGACAGTTGGCCACTATGATTGAGTACATTCCGCGGATGGCGGAGGCCCTGGATGCGATAGCCAGGAACGCTGCTGGCACAGGCCTCCCAGTGGTCTCATAGTGCGGCACTCCACACTTAGGTTCTGCATCACCACTGAGAGCAAGGACCAAGATTCCTGCGTCTACATCAGAGAATGTTGCCACCTCGGCACCCCCCGCTCCCGTACCCGTGCAATCAATGTATCTGCCTTCATCTCCTCCACTGAGGCACTGTCTGAGGAGCTCCTCGGCCAGGTGCCGTGGAGTGAGGAGGGGAAGTGGTAGAGGTGGGGAGAGAAAGGGGAAGGGGCAAGGAAAGTGAGGTGCATGTCCACAGGTGATGGCTGTGTTACATCTCCATCTGGGTGTATGCAATTTGTTATAATGTATGGGGGGAGGGGACCACCCTTCAGCTTTGCCTTTGTATTCTGTGTTGCTGGACATGTTGAACATTTCATTGATGTCAATGGTGGAAAAAGTGGGGTGTGGGCGGGGGTTGGATGTTTTTGCCTGTGATACTTATGATTTCAGACCAATGTTGGTATAAAAATATTTTTATTTTTGTTGTGGACCAAGCATCCAGCATTGTCCTTGTGGCTGACTCTTGAAGATGCCAGAGACAGTGCTCTCACGCAGGATGTGAGCCTCATCGAAGATGCCCAGACATTTGGCATTCATGCCATTATGACCTGGTTGTGGTCGACAACTGGCTGGACCTTCAGGGAGTGAAATCCTTTTCTGTTACGAAAACGCTCCGGGTCCTGAGAAGGTGGCGGCATGGCGATGTGAGTGCACTGTATAGATTCCTGCACCCTGGGAAAATTAGCAATGCGGTAGAATATTCCAGCCCTGTCAGTCTGAGCCTCTGTGGTCATGGGGAAGCTGACAAAGTCCATCCTTCTCGCGTACAGGGCCTCCATAACCTGTCTAATGAAACAATGTGTGGCATGGTGAGACAGAGGGCCGAAAGGAACCAAACGCGTAGAAGGACAGTGCCGCGGTGACCTTGACCTCGACCGACACTGATGTCCTGATGGCAGGCTGCATATGTGGCCTGATGAGCTCACATATTTCATTGATCACCACCTTGTGGAAGCACAGTCTCCGAAGGCAGGTGTGGTCGGACACGTTGAGGTAAGACCTCTTTTCCCTGTATGTGCGGGTTGTCTATGGTCTGGCCCTCCTCCTCATTCTTGCACATCTTAAATTGCGGACATAATGATGTGTGTCACACATTGAGCCATCTGCACTCTGCAGCATCTGTGTATTAATCGATGCAGGCTGAGAAATGGCTGGCCCCATTGCAATGAAAGTATAATAGCGATTGATCAGAAGCAATAATTTCCTCACTAAAATACACCTAGAGTAAACCCTCAATAGTCCAGAGTCTGAAAATATGTCTGTTGAGATGGTCACTTCACCTGAGAAGAACTCCAGAATCAATCCAAACTCCCCCGTAGTTGAGGCAGCCTTTCGAATGAAGCGACCTGCGATTTTAAAAATGGCAGCCACACTGCTGGCTTTAGTTCAGAACAGTTCCGCTTTTTCTGGGCAGTTTTTTGGGCGAGTGATATTGCGGGTGACATGTGTGCGATGTGGTGAAAGTGATGGTGGGCGATCTCTTGGGCGTTAGTTTCGCCAAATGTGCTCTTTACAACAAAAAAAATGAGTGGGTGGTATTATTGAATCGCGGCGTTAATTCGTGCGGAAAGTAACGCTGAGCGATATTATGGCCGTCGATTTCACCCATTCTTATGATTCCGCCCCAAAAAAGTGGACGGGCGGGATTATTTTTTCCTGACATTACGCACATGAGGAAAGTAACGCTCGGCGATAAGTTTCCGAAAAATGCCTGACAGTTTCCATTTTGTGGCAAAATGGGCGATATATGGGCGGTTATACGTCATTTCAGTGGTAAAATGGACGTTAAGTGGGCATTAAGCATGCAAAAATGGAGGAAATTCTAGTCCATAGTCTCAGAATAAGAGGCCGCCCATTTAAAATTGAGATGAGGAGGAATTTCCTCTCTCAGAGCATTATAAATCTATGGAATTCTCTGCCCCAGAGAACTGTGAAGGTTGGGTCATTGAATATATTTAAGGTGGAGATAGACCGATTTTTGATCGATAAGGGAATAAAGTGTTATGGGAAGCGGGCAGGGAAGTTGACCTGAGTCCATGATCAGATCAGCCATGATCTTATTAAATGACGGAGCAGGCTCGAGGAACTAAATGGGCTACTCCTGCTCCTATTTCTTATGTTCTTATGTTAGAAAGCGCAGGTTTCTCACACACTGCTCATCAGAGAGCTGGAGGTATGAGCGTTGGTGCCTGTAAACTGGTGTGGGGTAAGTCCTCCTCTGCAGACGTCTTCGGCCTCTCCTCATCCATGGGCTGACACGGCCACGAGTCCTTCTTCTAGCTTGACACTGCCTGGCAATAGTATGCCACATGGTACGTTGTCGAACTAGTAATGCCCCATTAAATTTTCTCATTCACCTTTTAAGGGCACTGTAATGGCAGATAAAAATGCTGATTGCACATCGGAGCTTCACGCAACGTGATGTGCGCAACCGTTGCAGTCAATGTGACCTGCGATGTAGGATCCTCATCCCTCCTTTTAAATATGCTGCCAATATCGTCTGCTGAATCCTGGGAGTGCCTGGTTTTTCAGATGTTTCCTGGGGCGGGTGTTCAATGAGGTGTTAGGGCCTATTTTTGCAACCGTGGTGCCGCCGGAGTGTTGCAGGATGATTGATGTTATGATCTCAGTGAAACTACAGGATGGGGCGGTAAGTTTTTGCACTGGTGCAAACCATGAGCCGAATTTGGTGGCCGCGCGCTAAAACTGGACGCCCGGCATTACGCCTAGAAACAGCATTTACCACCCTTCAGGGGCGCAAACAGAGGTTAAGTGATTTGTAAATACAGCCCTATAGCTATTACTGAGACATGGCTGAAAGAAGTACAGGAATGGCAGCTCAACATTACTGTCTACAGGGTTTTCAGATGAGATAGAGAGTTTGATAAAAACGGAAGGGGGCTCGCAATATTGATCAAAGAAGCAATTAAAATTGTAAGGCAGGATGTTATGTTCGAAGGATCATCAAATGAAGCCACATGGGTTGAATTGAAGAACAAAAAAGGGGCAATAACACTGCTGGGAGTGTACTCTAGACCCTCAAACAGTCAGAGGGAGATAGAAGAGCAAATATGTCGGCTAATAGGGCAAGTTCAATAGGGCAGTAATAGTAGGGGATTTCAACGACCCTAATATTAACTGGGATAGAATTAATGTGAAAGGTATAGAGGGAGCAGAATTCTTAAAATGCATTCAGGAGAACTTTTTTAGCCAGTACGTAGCAAGCCCATCAAGAGAGGGGGCAGGTCTGGACTTAATTTTAGGGGATGAAGCTGGGCAGGTGAAAGGGGTATCAGTGGGAGAGCCTTTTGGGGCTAGTGATCATAATTCAGTTAGATTTAGGGTAGTTATGGAAAATTACAAAGTTAGACCAGGAATAACATTTCTCAATTGGGGAAAAGCCAATTTTTCTAAGCTGAGATATGATTTAGCCAAAGTGGACTGAAAACTGCTACTTGAAGGTAAATCAGTGTCAGAGCAGTGGGAAGCATTCAAGGAGGAGATAGTGAGGGTTCAGAGCAAGTATGCTCCTTTAAGGAAAAAGGGTGGGACTAACAAATCTAGAGACACTAGATGTCAAGGGGCATACAGGGTAGGATAAGAAAAAATGGAAGCTTATGACAGATACCGAGTACTCAACACTGCAGAAACACTTGAAGAGTATAGAACGTACAGGGGTGCAATTAAAAAGAAAATTAGGAAAGCAAAGAGAGGGCATGAAAAAATATTGGCAAGTAAAATCAAAGAAAATCTAAAGATGTTTTATAAATACATTAAGAGCAAGAGGATAACTAAAGAAAGAGTAGGGCCTATTAGAGACCATAAAGGTAACCTGTGTGTGGAGGCGGAGGACATGGGTTTGGTTCTTAATGAATACTTTGTGTCTGTTTTTACAAAAGAGAGGGACGATGCAGACATTGCAATCAGGGAGGAGGAGTGTGAAATATTAGATGAAATAAACATAGTGACAAATTAAGGGTTTTAGCATCTTTGAAAGTGGATAAATCCCCAGGCCTGGGTGAAATGTATCTCAGGCTGTTAAGAGAAGCAAGAGAGGAAATAGCAGAGGCTCTGATCATTATTTTCCAATCCTCTCTGGCTACAGGTGTGGTGCCTAAGGATTGGAGGACTGCTAATGTTGTACCGATGTTTAAAAAGAGAGAAAGGGATAAACCAAGTAATTACAGCCAGTCAGCCTAACCTTGCTGGTGGGAAAATTATTGGAAAAAATTCTGAGGGACAGGATAAATCTTCACCTAGAAAGACACGGATCAATCAAGAACAGTCAGCATGGATTTATTAAGGGAAGGTCGTGTCTGACTAACTTGATCAAATCTTTTGAGGAGATAACATGGTGGATCGATGAGGGTAGTACATTTGATGGAGTCCATATGGCTTTTGATAAGGTCCCACATGGCAGACTGGCCATGAAAGTAAAAGTCCATGGGATCTAAGGCTAAGTGGCAAGTTGGATCCAAAATTGGCTCAGACGCAGGAAGCAAAGGGTAATGGTCGATGGATTTTTTTTGTGACTGGAAGGCTGTGGGGTTCCGCAGGGCTCAGTACTAGGTCCCTTGCTTTTTGTGATATATATCAATGATTTAGACTTGAATGTAAGGGGTATGATTATGAAGTTTGCAGATGATACAAAAATTGGCCATGTGATTGATAATGAAGAAGAAAGTTGTAGACTGCAGGAAGATATCAATGGACTAGTCAGGTGGGCAGAACAGTGGCAAATGGAATTCAATCTGGAGAAGTGTGAGGTAATGCATTTGGGGAGGGCTAACAAGGAAAGGGAATACACAATAAATGGTAGAACACTGAGAAGTGTAGAGGAACAGAGGGACATGGGTGCACTGATGCAACACAAGTGCATGTCCACAGATCCCTGAAGGTAGCAGGACATGTAGATAACAACAATAACAACTTGTATTTATATTGCACCTTTATAGTAGTGAAATGTCCCAAAGCGCTTCACAGGAGTATTATGAGATAAAACAAATTGACACTGAGCTGCATAAATAGAATTCAGGGCAGGTGACCAAAAGCTTGGTCAAAGAGGTAGGTTTTAAGGAGCGTCTTGAAGGAGGAAAGAGAGGTAGAGCGGCGGAAAGTTTTAGGCAGGGAATTCCAGAGCTTGGGGCCCAGGCAACAGAAGGAAGGGTCATTAAGATGCTGTAAGATAAGGTGGTTAAGAACACATATGGGATCCTTGCCTTTATTAGCTGAGGCATAGAATACAAGAGCAGGGAGGTTATGCTTGAATATAAAACATTAATTCGGCCACAGCTAGAGTACTGCAGAAAAGACGTGATTGCACTAGAGAAGGTAGAAAAGAGATTTACGAGGCTGTTGTCTGGACTGGAGAATTTTAGCTATCAGGAAAGATTGTAGAGGCTGGGGTTGCTTGCTTTGGAACAGAGGAGGCTGAGGAGAGACCTAATTGAGGTGTATAAAATTATAAGGGGCCTAAATAGAATGGATAGGAAGGACTTGGCAGATGCGTCAGTAACCAGGGGGCATAGATTTAAAATAATTGGTATTAAGTTTAGAAGAGATTTGAGGAGAAGTTTTTTCACCCAGAGGGTGGTGGTAGTCTGGCTCCCCGCTGGAGTGGAACTAAACTACAGAACCAGTGGGAAGCTGTTTAACCTACGCCGCCTCCAGGCAGGTCGAAGACCACCCGAACCTCTGTCATTGAGTTACAGTACACGGACGACGCCTGCGTCTGCACACATTCTGAGGCTGAACTCCAGGACATAGTCGATGTATTTACTGAGGCATATGAAAGCATGGGCCTTACGCTAAACATCCATAAGACAAAGGTCCTCCACCAGCCTGCCCTAGCCGCACAGCACTGCCTCCCAGTCATCAATATCCACGGCGCGGCCCTCGACAACATGGACCATTTCCCATACCTCGGGAGCCTCTTATTAACAAAAACAGACATTGATGCGGAGATTCAACACCACTTCCAGTGCGCCAGTGCAGCCTTTGGTTGCCTGAGGAAAAGAGTGTTCGAAGACCAGGCCCTCAAATCTACCACCAAGCTCATGGTCTACAGGGCTGTAGTAATACCTGCCCTCTTGTATGGATCAGAGGCATGGACGATGTACAGAAGACACCTCAAGTTTCTGGAGATATATCACCAACGATGTCTCCGCAAGATCCTGCAAATCCCCTGGGAGGACAGGTGCACCAACTCCTCGTCCAGGCTAACATCCCCAGTATTGAAGCACTGACCACACTTGATCAGCTTCACTGGGCAGGCCACATAGTTCGCATGCCAGACACGAGACTCCCAAAGCAAGTGCTCTATGTGGAGCTCCTTCACGACAAATGAGCCAAAGGTGGGCAGCGGAAATGCTACAAGGACACCCTCAAAGCCTCCCTGATAAAGTGCGACATCCCCACTGACACCTGGGAGTGCCTGGCCGGAGACCGCCCTAAGTGGAGTAAGTGTATCCGGGAGGGCGTTGAGTATTTCTAGTCTCAACGCCAAGAGCGTGAAGAGGTCAAGCGCAGGCAGCGAAAGGAGCGTGCAGCAAACCAGTCCCACCCACCCCTTCCCTCGGCGACTGTCTGTGGCTCTCATATTGGACTGTTCAGCCACCATAGAACTCACTCACTTCAGGAATGGAAGCAAGTCTTCCTTGATTCCAAGGGACTGCCTATGGTGATGATTTTCTGAAAGGTTGGTAGAGGCAGAAAACCTCATAACATTCAAAAAGTACTTGGATATGCACTTGAACCTACAAGGTTCCTGACCAAGAGCTGAATAGTGGGATTAGGCAGCACAGCTCTGTCAGCCGGCACAGACACGATGGGCCTAGTGGCCTCCTTCTGTGCTGTAAATTTTTATGATTCTATGATTCTATGATATGGTGGTTAGTTAGTTGCAGGTCTGCTTTGTGTCAGTGGCATTGCCAGGGAGTGGGGGGGGGGGGGGAGGGGGCTGGGTGCTGGGCGTGGCGGAAGGGGGATGAGTGGCCATTGCTTTTTCTGGTGAAATGGGTGTGCTGGTGCAACGTAAGTGAACCTTGCATTCATAAAGTGATCCCTGGCAGCAATGTGAGCAGTTTGTGTGCCCATTGCCTTCATCACCCTGTCCTCTTCTTTGTCCTCCTCTCCGAATCGTCCAAGGAGGATTTGCAATGGGTCTCCCTTGTCGCCTTGCAGCCACCCCTTAAATCTGCTTCCATGTCCAAACAGTTCAGGGAGCTTTGACTGCCGCAGGACAAATCCATTATGGCAGCTGCCCAGGAATCTTGCACACATCTGCATAAACATCTTTTTGTGATTGCACACCAGCTGTATAATGATGCAGTGGAAACTCTTGTTGTTGGCGAAGACTCCTGGTTGTTCTGAGGGTTCGCGGATTGCCATGTTTGTGCAGTCAATGGTGCCCTGCACCTGTGGGAAACCTAACTATACAGTATAAATGCACACGAGGCCCATACTTGAGAGAAGGTCACTCTGTGATCAGTTACCTTTATTACCAAGACCTCAAGTGATGAAGGTGGGTGAAGCTTCCCCTTTTATACCTGAAAGTCCAGGTTAGGAGTGTCTCCCACAAGTTCACCCCCTTGTGGTCAATGTTCTCAAGGTCAGCTTATACATGGGCTACAATGATAGTTGAATACATGACATCACCTCCCCCCGAAAATCTTATTGGGATCACAGGTTAAGTCTCTCTGCTGGTTTACGCTCCCTTGCAGAGCGCCTGAGTCAGGGCTCCGGTTGTTGGGCGCTGGCCTGAGTGTCTGCTGTTTGCGGTGCCTCAAGCCTGTCCGGACTGCCCACAGTGACTGGGCTCTCCTCCACTTGGTTCCGGTGTTCGGTCACCTGTGGTGGAGTAAACTCTATGTCGTGCTCTTCCTCTGCTTCTTCTACGGGGTTGCTGAACCTCCTTTTAGTTTGATCCACGTGTTTGCGGCAGATTTATCCATTGGTAAGTTTAACTACCAAAACCCTATTCCACTCTTTGGCAATCACAGTACCTGCAAGCCCTGCAGCGTAATTAAGGACAAAAACAGGGTCATTGACATCAATACATCGCGCCCTCGCATTCCTGTCATGGTAGTCACATTTTGACTGACGCCTGCTCTCAACAATTTCTTTCATAGTAGGGTGCATAAGGGATAACCTGGTTTTGAGTGTCCTTTTCATTAGCAGCTCTGCGGGTGGAACCCCTGTGAGCGAGCGTGGTCAGGATCTATTGGCCAACAGGAGGCATGATAAGCGGCTTTGTAGGGAACCCCCTTGGATTCCGAGCATCCCCTGTTTGATTATCTGCACTGCTGGTTCCGTCTGGCTGTTTGAGGCCGGCTTGAACGGTGCCGTTCTGACATGGTTGATTCCATTGCCTGCCATGAAGTCCTGGAATTCAGTGCTTGTGAAGCATGGGCCATTGTCGCTGAGCAAGACATCCGGTAGACCATGGGCGGTGAACATTGCCCGTAGACTTTCTACTGTGGCAGAGAATGTGCTTGAATTTAAAATGGCACACTCCATCCATTTGGAGTAGGCGTCTACTACAACCAAAAACATTTTTCCCATGAAAGGACCTGCGTAGTCCACATGGATGCATGACCATGGCTTGGCGGGCCAGGACCAGGGGCTAAGGGAGGCTTCCCTGGGTGCGTTGCCCAACTGAGCACATGTGTTGCACCTGCGAACACAAAGTTCCAGGTCCGCATCTATCAATGGCCACCAAAGGTGTGACCTGGCAATTGCCTTGATCATGACAATGCCCGGGTACTCATTGTGAAGTTCACTGATGAACACCTCTCTGCCCATCTGGGGCATGACTACTTGGTTTCCCCACAGTAGGCAATCAGCCTGAATCGAGAGTTCATCCTTGCGCCTATGAATGGTTTAAATTCCTCAGGGCATGCCCCATACGTGGCTGCCCAGTCCCCATTCAGGACACATTTCTTAACTAAAGACAGTAGCAGGTCTTTATTTGTCCAGACTTTAATCTGACGGGCTGTCACAGGTGAGCCTTCGCTTTCGAAAGCTTCAACAGCCATGACCATCTCAGTATCATGCTCAGTTGCCCCCTCAGTGGTGGCTAGTGGGAGTTTGCTGAGTGCATCAGCGCTGTTTTTAGTGCCCGGTTTGTGCCGAATTGTGTAGTCATAGGCGGCTCACGTGAATGCCCACCTCTGTATGCGGGCCGATGCATTCACATTTATGGCCTTGTTGTTGGCCAAAAGGGACGTTGGGGGTTTGTGATCTGTCTCGAGCTCAAATTTCCTGGCAAACAGATGCTGGTGCATTTTTTTTACTGCATATACACATGTTAGCGCTTCCTTTTCTACGATCCCGTAGCCCCTTTCTGCCTGGGACAGACTTCTGGAGGCATAAGCCACCGGCTGTAACTGACCATTGGCATTCACATGCTGCAACACACACCCAACCCCATAGGACGATGCATTGCATTTTAAAACAAATTTCTTACACGGGTCATATAACGTTAACAGTTTGTTGGAGCATAACAAATTGCGTGCTCTATCAAAAGCCCTTTCCTGGCTGTCCACCAGACCCATTCATGACCGTTGCGTAGGAGCACGTATAGCGGCTTTAACAGCGTGCTCAATTTGGGAAGAAAGTTACCAAAATAATTCAGGAGCCCCAGGAACGAACGCAGCCCCATCGTGTTATGGGGTCTGGGTGCTCTCTGGATCGCTTCCGTTTTGGATGTAGTGGGTCTGATCCCGTCTGCTGCTATCCTCCTCCCCTGGAATTCAACCTCTGGAGCTAAGAAGACGCACTTCGCCTTTTTCAGTCGCAGCCCTACCCAGTCCAGTCTGCGTAGCAGCTCCTCCAGGTTGTGGAAATCTTCTTCAGTATCGTGACCCGTGATGAGGATGTTGTCTTGAAAAACCACCATCCTTGGAATCGACTTGAGGAGGCTTTCCATATTTCGCTGAAAGATCGCGGCGGCCGAACGAATCCCGAACGGACATCTGTTATACTCAAACAACCCCTTGTGTGTCGTGATGGTGGTCAGCTTCTTTGACTCACTCGCCAGCTTCTGGGTCATGTAAGCTGAGGTCAGGTCCAATTTTGAAAAAAGTTTACCACCGGATAGCGTCGCAAAGAGGTCCTCCGCTCTCGGTAGCGGTCTTGGAGTGACACCCGATTGATGGTGGCCTTGTAATCACCACATATCCTGACCGACCCATCCGCCTTGAGCACCGGCACAATCGGGTTCGCCCAGTCACTGAATTCGACTGGCGAGATGCTGCCTTCCCTCAGCAGGCGGTCCAATTGGCCTTCTATCTTTTCCCGTATCACGTACGGCACCGCTCTGGCCTTGTGGTGTACTGGCCTGGTGTCCGGGTTTATGTGAATCACTACCTTGGTCCCCATGAAAGTGCCGATGCCGGGTTGAAATAATGAGTCAAATTTGTCCAGGACCTGTGAGCATGATACTCGCTCCACAGAAGAAATTGCATTGACATCGCCCCATTTCCAATTCATGACAGCAAGCCAACTCCTCCCCAGTAGTGCGGGACCGTCCCCCGGGACAATCCAGAGTGGCAACCTGTTCTCCGAATCTTTGTGGGTCACGACTACCGTGGCGCTCCCTAGCGCCGGAATGATCTCCTTTTATATGTCCGTAGCTGTGCATCAATCGGCAATAATTTTGGCCTCCTGGCCTTGGACACCCACAATCTTTCGAACTGTTTGATACTCATCAGGGACTGGCTGGCCCCCGTGTCTAGCTCCATTAATACTGGGATGCCATTGAGGAGCACTTTCATCATTATCGGTGGTGTTCTGGTATATGAACTGTATATGTGCTCCACAGGAACTCGCTGAACTTCAGCTTCCAGTGATTTCCCCCAGTATTCATTTGGTCTCGTAGGGCTTACATCGGGCCCGTCCTTCTCGTACATCAACTGGCTGCAGACTTCCTGCACATACGCGCCAGGTGACCGCTGACGTTGCAGTTTCTGCAGGTATATTGCTGATACCTGCAAGCTCTGGCTGGGTGTTTGCCTCCACACCTCCAGCATGAGCTGGAGGCCCCGTTGTTGGAAACAAAAGGTCCATTACCAGTCGATCGTCTCTGACTGTCTCTGTAACTGTCCTTAAGCGCACCATTAACAGGTGTTGATGGCCCCATTACTGGTGGCATTGTCCATTGCGATGGCATGAATCGCTGTTCAGCTAGCCATTGTTTCTGTTGAATTCCCCCTTTACGTTCGACTACATGCTGGGGCATGTCCAATTGCCCTTGTCTGCCTAGAGAACTGTGTGCCACGTTAACAATGTTGACTCCCTGGTCGTTTGCCGCATTTGAGCCAAGATTTTTGTCACACATCATTCTGGTCTCTTCCTCCCCTGAGATAAATGTCTGGGCTATCAGAGCTGCCGCTTCCAAGGTCAAGTCTTTGGTCTCAATCAGTTTCCTAAAAACCCCAGCGTGCCCGATGCCCTCAATAAAAAAGTCTCGCAGCATCTCCGCTCTGCATGCATCTGTGAACTTACATCGGCTCGCCAGTCGCCGGAGATCTGCCACCAAGTCAGGAACGCTTAGCTCTTCTCGCCGCCGGTGCGTGTAAAACCGGTGTCTTGCCATGTGCATGCTGCTCGCCGGTTTAAGATGTTCGCTAATCAACTTACTGAGCTCTTCGAACATCTTGTCCGCCGGCTTCTCTGGCGCTAGAAGGTCCTTCATCAGGGAGTACGTTCTGGATCCACAAACCGTCAGGAGATGAGCCCTGCGTTTGTCGGCCGAATCCTGTCCCAACCATTTCTTGGAGGCAAAACATTGCTGTGGTCTCTCAATAAAGTCGTCCCAATCATCACCAACACAGTACCTCTCTTCTGTGCTGTTAGTGACCATGCTCGCGTGGTTTAAATCCCAGTTTCTCGTCGCCAATGATATGTCCTTACTATACAATATAAATGCACACAAGGCCCATACTTGAGAGGTCACTCTGTGACCAGTTATCTTTATTACCAAGACCTCAAGTGATGAAGGTGGGTGGAGCTTCCCCCTTTTATACCTGAAAGTCCAGGTTAGGAGTGTCTCCCACAAGTTCACCCCCTTGTGGTCAATATTCTCAAGGTGTATAACTTAGGTCAGCTTATACATGGGTTACAATGATAATTGAATATATGACACTGGGGGTTCCCGGATTGCCATGTATGTGCAGTCAATGGTGCCCTGCACCTGTGGGAAACCAGCTAAAGCCACAAAATAAAGTATCCGCTCATTCTGACTAGCGTCATCGCAGGCAAAGTTGACATAATTGCCGGCCCTGGCATTCAACCCACCAGTGATCTGTCTTATGCAGTTATGTGATGCTGACTGGGAGTTCCTGGATAGGTCTGCAGCAGATTTTTGGAAGGCTCTGGAGGCAAAAAATGCTGAGGACAGTAGTGACTTTGACAGCCACTGGTAATGCGTGGCCACCAGGTCCAGGAGGGAGAAGGTCTTCTTCTTGGAGGTTGCAAATATCTGCTATCGCTTGATGTAACATATTGAGCCTCCTGAGTCACTGGTGGTCAATCATGTCAAAGAAACTGAACCTATTTTGTGCTTACTGTCTCCTGCGAGCTGCACCTCTCCGCTGTTCCTCTCTCTGCTGATCTTCTCTCGGCTGGTTTTCTCTCTGCTGCCCCCTCTTGCTGGCCCCCTCTCTACTGGTCCTCTCTCTACTGGTCCTCTCTCTGCTGGTCCTCTCTCTGCTGGCCCCCTCTCTCTGCTGGTCCCCTTTCTGCTCGTCCCTTCTCTGCTGGTCCCCTCTCTGCTGGTGTTCTCTCTGCTGGTGTTCTCTCTGCTGGCCTCCACTTCGCTGGTGTTTTCTCTGCTGGCCCCCTCTCTGCTGGTTCTCTCTTCACTCCTGTGCAGCTACAGGTCTATGACCAGCAGGCTTCAGGTGCTGTTGCTGGTCATCTTGGTCTTGATCTGAGGTCCAATCTAAGGCAGCATAAGTGGCACCCATCCTGATGTGATAGAGCAAACCTCCAAAGTACAGAAAGTAAACTACAAAGTGTGGAAAGTAACCTTTCAGCAAAAGTGCTGTGAGCAAACCCTTTCCCACGAGGAGGTAAGAATGCAGCTGAGTATTTATTGACATATTTCCCTGAAATTGATTCAGCCCCCAAAATTGCCGTTGTGTACTCGCCTTGTTTTCACTGGCAAATTTCAGGAAGCCCGGGAAAACTGTGGACCCGACGTTAAAGTCAACAGAGTACTCATTGGAGTTTAGAAGAATGAGAGGTGATCTTATTGAAACATATAAGATAATGAGGAGGTTCGACAAGATAGATGCAGAGAGGATGTTTCTACTCATAGAGGAATCTAAAACTAGGGTGCACAGTTTCAGAATAAGGGGTCATCCATTTAAAACTGAGATGAGGAGGAATTTCTTCTCTCAGAGGGTTGTAAATCTGTGGAATTCTCTGCCCCAGAGAGCTGTGGAGGCTGGACCATTGAATATATTTAAGGCAGAGGTAGACAGATTTTTGAGCGATAAGAGAGTAAAGGATTATGGGGAGCAGGCAGGGAAGTGGAGCTGAGCCCATGATCAAATCAGCCATGATCTTATTGAATGGCGGAGCAGGCTCGAGGGGCCAAATGGCCTACTCCTGCTCCTATTTCTTATGTTCTTATGTTCTTATGTTAATATCGCTCTAATTAAGCGATTAACATATGGAAATTGAAAACCCACCTCTCCCAATGGGTTTGCGTGCACGCAGCTTAATGCGCTCAAGTGAAATGTGGAAGTCGGTGGGTTGGAGCCGGCTTCCCGATGCGCTTTCAATTTCCTTACTTTTAACCTCCACCCGCATCCAAATGCTCCTGCAGATTAAAATTCAGCTCTGCGTGTCTCAGCAAGAATTCATCAGTCTGATTGGTTAAAGAGCTAAACAGTCACTTGACCTGATCACACAGGTCTCCGATCCCCTGTAAAGGGCGCAGCGATGAAATGGCTTTCTAATTACAGCAAATGCCCAGAGAAAGTCTGCGGGCAAGTGCAAGTTTAATGAATGGAGGAGTCATTGATTCATAGAAACATAGAAACATAGAAAATAGGTGCAGGAGTAGGCCATTCAGCCCTTCGAGCCTGCACCACCATTCAATACGATCATGGCTGATCATTCACCTCAGTAGCCCTTTCCTGCTTTCTCTCCATACCCCTTGATCCCTTTAGCCGTAACGGCCATATCTAACTCCCTCTTGAATATATCCAATGAGCTGGCATCAACAACTCTCTGCGGTAGGGAATACCACAGATTAACAACTCTCTGAGTGAAGAAGTTTCTCCTCATCTCAGTCCGAAATGGCTTACCCCTTATCCTTAGACTATGTCCCCTAGTTCTGGACTTGCCCAACATCGGGAACACTCTTCCTGCATCTAACTTGTCCAGTCCGGTCAGAATTTTATATGTTTCTCTGAAATTCCCTCTGATCCTTCTAAACTCCAGTGAATACAGGCCCAGTCGATCCAGTCTCTCCTCATATGTCAGTCCAGCCATCCCAGGAATCAATCTGGTGAACCTTCGCTGCACTCCCTCAATAGCAAGAACGTCCTTCTCAGATTAGGAGACCAAAACTGAACATAATATTCCAGGTGAGGCCTCACTAAGGCTCTGTACAACTGCAGTAAGACCTCCCTGCTCCTATACTCGAGTCACCTAACTATGAAGGCCAACATACCATTTCCCTTCCTCACCGCCTGCTGTACCTGCATGCCAACTTTCAATGACTGATGTACCATGACACCCAGGTCTCGTTGCAGCTTCCCTTTTCCTAATCTGCCGCCATTCAGATAATATTCTGCCTTTGTGTTTTTGCCACCAAAGTGGAGAACCTCACATTTATCCACATTATACTGCATCTGCCATGCGTTTTCTCACTCACCTAACCTGTCCAAGTCACCCTGCAGCCTTTTAGTGTCCTCCTCACAGCTCACACCACCACCCAGCTTAGTGTCATCTGCAAACTTGGAGATATTGCACTCAATTCCTTCTTCTAAATCATTAATGTATATTGTAAATAGCTGGGGTCCCAGCACTGAGCCCTGCGGCACCTCACTATCACTGCCTGCCATTCTGAAAAGGACCCATTTATCCCGAATCTCTGCGTCCTGTCTGCCAACGAGTTCTCTATCCACGTCAGTACATTACCCCCAATACCATGTGCTTTAATTTTGCACACCAATCTCTTGTGTGGGACCTTGTCAAAAGCCTTTTGAAAGTCCAAATACACCACATCCACTGGTTCTCCCTTGTCCACTCTACAGTTACATCCTCAAAAAATTCTCGAAGATTTGTCAAGCATGATTTCCTTTTCATAAATCCATGCTGACTTGGACCGATCCTGTCACTGCTTTCCAAATGCGTTGATATTTCATCCTTAATAATTGATTCCAACATTTTCCCCACTACTGATGTCAGGCTAACTGGTCTATAATTACCCGTTTTCTCTCTCCCTCCTTTCTTAAAAAGTGGTGTTACATTAGCTACCCTCCAGTCCATAGGAACTGATCCAGAATCGATAGACTGTTGGAAAATGATCACCAATGCATCCACTATTTCTAGGGCCACTTCCTTAAGTACTCTGAGATGCAGACTATCAGGCCCCGGGGATTTGTCGGCCTTCAATCCCATCAATGTCCCCAACACAATTTCTTGCCTAATATGGATTTCCTTCAGTTCCTCCTTCTCACTAGATACTCGGTTCCCTAGTATTTCCGGAAGGCTATTTGTGTCTTCCTTCCTGAAGACAGAACCAAAGTATTTATTCAACCGGTCCGCCATTTCTTTGTTCCCCATTATAAATTCACCTGAATCTGACTGTAGGGTCCTATGTTTGTCTTCACTAATCTTTTTCTCTTCACATATCTAAAGAAGCTTTTGCAGTCAGTTTTTATGTTACGAGCAAGCTTCCTCTCACATTCTATTTTCCCCCTTCTAATTAAACCCTTTGTCCTCCTGTGCTGAATTCTAAATTTCTCCCAGTCGTCAGGTTTGCTGCTTTTTCTGGCCTATTTATATGCCTCTTCCTTGGATTTAACACTATCCTTAATTTCCCTTGTTAGCCACAGTTCCCCGTTTTATTTTTACTCCAGACATGTTGAAGTTCATCCATGTGATCTTTAAATGTTTGCCATTGCCTATCCACCGTCAACCCTTCAAGTATCATTTGCCAGTCTATTCTAGCCAATTCATGTCTCATACCATCGAAGTTACCTTTCCTTAAGTTCAGGACCCTAGTTTCTGAATTAACTGTGTCACTCTCCATCTTAATAAAGAATTCTACCATATTATGGTCACTCTTCCCCAAGGGGCCTTGCACAACAAGATTGCTAATTAGTCCTTTCTCATTACACATCACTCAGTCTTGGATGGCCAGCCCTCTAGTAGGCTCCTCGACATATTGGTCTAGAAAACCATCCCTAATCGACTCCGGGAAATCCTCCTCCACCGCATTGCTTCCAATTTGGTTAGCCCAATCATTATGTAGATTAAAGTCGGCCAAGATATCTGCTGTACCTTTATTGCACACATCCCTAATTTTTTGTTTGATGCTGTCCCCAACTTCACTACTACTGACCGCAAAATCCGGGGCATGGTAGATAGATTTTAAAAGCCAGCTAATACTATAAATAAGTTCACAAGCTAAAGAAAGTTACAATTTAATCGGAACACTACTAAATCTGCACATTTTTGGTTGGTTTTGCAGCTGGAACATTTGGGGATTAGGTACGATGATTTCAAGTTTTATCTTTTTAGATTAGGATAAGACAACACTGGAAATTACAGGGCTTTTCTAGTCATTTCAACAGATGTGATCTTCTCCATGATGTTAAAATTTGATGCACAGATATTTATTAAAATATGATAGATTATGCAGGTACACAAATGAAAGATAGCATGTAGCCCTTTTATTAAATAGATACATGTTCAAAAGAAATCTTTTGTACTTTTAACATCCTACGCTGTGTCACCTGGATTTCAGTACAGACCAACTCCTCCCTTCTGTTCAGCTGCATCCTTTAAACACGAACTGCTGCCAATATTATCCTCAATATATTTTTTTAACCCTAAAAGGTCATGTATCATTTGAAAAAAGGCAAATTTTTCTTCTGTAATACAAATATAATTTCTGCAGAAATGAATGACTGTTCGAGAAATGTTGCGTAAAGATGTGGGTTACATGACAAGTAGACAAAAAGAAAGTAACATTGAAGAAGCTTCTGCAGTGCAATGAAAAAGGTTATCATGTTTCAGCAGTTTTTCCTTTTGACATTGGTAAACTTTTACTATGAGGTATTCAACTAATCATCCCTTGCAGTTTAGTACATTTGGTTGAATCATTTGCCTCATGACAGCGTCCGAATGCCAGACAGCCTCTGAGACTGCTTTCTATCCTGGAAGGACAATTATTTGGAAGATTTGCCACCTCACTTAAGTTGCATTGGAATCTTGAGATTAAATGAATATTTACTATTTGGATGAACTTTCAGAACATAACTTTTAGAAATGGGCATCTCGTACACTGAAATAACACCAGTTCTCCTGATGACCTTTCTACATTAGTGGGGTCATCTTCTCCAAGGTATTCCAATCAGTTACTTTCACTCCCAGAGCTCCTTTGCTCACTAATTCAGTATCATTTTGTTATAAAGCCTAGGCTCTGGGTGGCCAGATTACAGGGTTTCCTGTTATTATGCATAACAGGATTCATATTTGTCGAGAGAATATACTGAAGGCAACTCCTTCAGACATTCTTTTTGAGATAAGTTGTGTTGCTACAGAATACCCTTCTCCATCTGTTTCAGTATCACAAGTTGTCTCACAGCAACATGCACTGGAGAAGCCATGAGAATTGTCAATTGGATCTGTTGCTTTATTCTTAGCTTCAAACTTTCTATCACAGAGGACACATATGCAGGCTTCTTTGGCTGGTGAACTTGTTGGAACCAAGTGATTGATATGTCCTAAATAAGTTGTCATGTATCCTACATGGCTACTGTTGGTACTATCACAAGGTTTGCCACCAGAGGGCACAGCAGTGGGAGACTCGGAGGTTACCTGTACAGGTGTGCCTGGCCTAGTATAAAAGGCAGGCCACCAGATGTGATCCTCACCCTGGAGTTAACTAATAAAGGACTAAGGTCACTACAGTTCAAGTACAAAACACTGCATCATGGAGTCATTGTTAGAGCATCTAAGGACACAACAACTGGTGACAAGATTACGAACTTTCACGCGAAAATGGCTACCCTTGGTACGTTGCAGCAGTTCGCGATGGTGATGATTGGGACGCCTTTGTGGAGAGGCTAGAACATTTCTTCACAGCAAATGACCTGGCAGGAGACGACCCGGCCACACTGACTGATAAGCGCCATGCTATCTTGCTAACCAGTTGTAGGCCCACTATGGCCTCATCAGGGACTTGCTGGCACCAGCGAAGACAACGACCAAATCGTACAAGGAGCTCATAACCCTGATCCAGGAGCAACTCAAGCCCAAGGAGAGCATCCTCACAACCAGACACCGGTTCTACACCCACCGACGGCCCGAAGGCCAGGAAGTCGCGAAGTACGCCGCAGACCTCAGGAGGCTGGCGGCACTGTGCGAGTTCGGCACCCACCTCAACGAAGCGCTGCAGGACATTTTTGTCATTGGAATTGGCCATGAGGGCCTTCTTCACAAGCTACTGTCGGTGGATACCACAGTCACACTGCAGAAGGCCATCTCTGTGAGCCAGGCATTCATGACCTCGACCTGCAGCTCTAGGCAGATGACTCACCCTCAGGACTCAAACCCGGCAGGTACTTTGCACAGAGTGGCACCATTTAGAGGCTGGACTGTAGAGCGCGAACCCTCTCAGGGAAGAGAGAACAGGCCCCTGAGTCCCTTAACTCAGAGTCCGCCAAGGGGGGCTAATCGAGTAGCACCATGCTGGTGTTGCAGAGGGAATCACAAGGCTCACCAGTGCCGCTTTAAAGACTATGAATGCATAGGCTGCAGCACAAAAAGGGCTACCTCCAGCAAATGTGTAAGAGAAATATGGCTCACTGTGTCGATGAAGAATCTGCAGATGGCCATGATTCCAGCGTGGATTATGAATTGATAGGCAGAGAGGCAGCCCAGTCCCACTGGGAGGTACATAGCATGTTTACCTGCAGCACCAAGTGTTCTCCGCTGAAGATAGAAGTTGAGATAGAGGGAGCTCCAGTCTTCATGGGAGTGGACATGGGGGGAGCCAGTCAGTGATGAATCAAGGAGCCTTTGAGAGGCTATGGGACAATTCAGCTGAATGAACTGGTTCAGGCAAAGCTGCGCACCTGCACCAATGAAATTATCCCAGTCGTTGGTAGTGTGAATGTAAAGGTACTCCATGATGGCGTGATGCACAAGTTACCTCTGTGGATTGTTGCAGGTGATGGAAAAACACTGCTCGGCAGAAGGTGGATGGAGAAGATCCATTGGAAGTGGAAGATTTCACCCTTCCAGCGATCAAAGCCCTCTGTGCTCAGAGGCACAGCAAGCCCTCACCTGAGAGTGGACCCGGCACCGGAGAGCTGATCAGCACAGCACCCGAGACACAGACCACTCAGCCTGACTGCGTGGAGAGGATCCAGCTGAGACGACCCGAACGCACCTTCCAGGTTCCAGTGGCAGGACTCCGGAGGAAGAAAAGTGGATCCAGAAGCAACTTCCCAACTGCGGAGGCAGAATCTGGGGAGAAGAGGATCACCGCAGTTGACATAGTGGATGAAAGAAAGATAGCGCCCAAACCATGAGGTGATGCGTTGAAGACAAAGATGACTGTGGCCAGACCATGTGCTGCAGCGCTGATGGAGCAACACATGGCACCAAACGGAGAAGCGGATTGGGGTAAAGCAAGCAAGGTTCTCGTAAAGGAGGCCTGCAACCCTTTACAATTAAAGGGACAGTTCCACACACTCAAGAACTGTAAGTCAGAGACAAAATGTGTAACTGATCATGTGAAATGTGTTACGGATAATCTATATTGTGTACATGCAATCAGCGAGGAAAAGTCATGCGATCATGTAAAATGTGTAATTGATGATCTGAACGGTGCACATGCAACCAGCGAGGAAAAGTCGCGCGATCACGATCGGACCCATAGTGTCCATCATAAGTAAGGAAAAGTTATGTGATGCAGGATTCCCACTGCACGCAGCCAATCCAGTGGACAGATACCCATCGGGTGCACACAGGTCCAGCGAGCTACCCAATGCTGTAGCCTGCTTCCTGGGGACCAAGGTCATGCACCATGAAGTGTGGCCACAAGCAGCCAACACACACGAGCTGCAGAGCAAGTGACCTCAGCAGGGCAACGGCACTGGTATCGATACCATGCCCCGGGTCGGCTCCACCTCTCAGGCACCCGATGGCACCAACTGCCACGAGCCTGAAGGAGCAGACTGCACCAAGGCCACACCCCTAGATATACAGTCACCCGCCACTGTTCCCCCGAAGGAAACAGGCACCAACCAGGCTCCCAAACCAAACGACACTCAGGCCAGCGAGTCAGCAGTTCCCTGTGCACTGCTAGATGACAGCTCCGCAGGGAGCAGCTATGACCCAGGGCGCAAAGAAAGGACAGGGAGTTCACAGACATCTGTGAACTGACCCGATGCTAGGGACCACGGCAACAGCCCCGAGAGCAGGCTATGCGAGCCAACCGGGTTCCCACTGCCAGCACCGGGCACTGAGCCGCCACTGGTACACAACCCAGCAGCTCCGGAACTAGCTTGACCTCACGCACTGATCACTGCATCGATAAGGCATCTAACGTACTGGTCACACCACGGAACCACAAATATAATGTAAAACCCACTTTCCTGAACTTGAATGTACATGAATGTTAGGAGCCCCCGCTATAATCGATGTGGGGCGGGGGGGGAGGGGGGGTGCGGAGAATGGAGTGGTCAGGGACACACACACACAAACAGCAACTACCAGCATGCTACTGCACCAACTACTCACCCAAAGTTGAAGTGACCCACCAAGGGTCAACAAGACAGAGCCCATATAGAGCTAAAGCTAGAGCACGGTCAATGCAGAGGCGATTTGCACTGAGGGCTCGGGGGGAGTGATGTCATGTATCCTACATGGCTACTGTTGGTACTATCACAAGGTGTGCCACCAGAGGGCACAGTATTGGGAGACTCGTAGGCTACCTGTACAGGTGTGCCTGGCCTAGTATAAAAGGCAGGCCACCAGGTGTGTTCCTCACTCTGGAGTTAACTAATAAAGGACTAAGGTCACTACAGTTCAAGTACAACACATTGCCTCGTGGAGTCATTACTAGACCATCTAAGGACACTACATAAGTGATAGGAATCCAAAAGTATAATAGATATTCTCCAATGCAACAACTGCTCTTAAACTCCATTGCTGAATCCTTCATACATGTCTTTTCTACTTCCAGATTCAACTATTGAACCCTCCTAATTGGCATCCCATTCTCCTGTCTTTATAAACTATATTTTTTCCAAAATTCCAATATTTGTGTCCTGTCTCGCGCTATGTCTTATTTGACCAACAGTCTCATCCTCACTGACCTTCACTTGCCTTCAATTTCTCAACATATTAAAGTGGAAAAGTAGAAAAAGTAGCACCAGGCGCTAGTGATTGTCTCCTGCTGGGAAATTCAGCTTTAGCGCTCCAAGAGGGAAGTCGTGCACTAAATCAAGCGTGAACCACTTCTCTTAGGGTGCTAAAATCCGAGAGCGGGGCAGTAGCAGAAGAGCGCTAAACAATTTAGAGTGCATTGCTAACTTACTTGTCAGCAGTTCTGTGTTGCAAGGCGACCTGCGCGACTGCCATTACAGCCCCAAACACTCTCACAAAGTGGAGGGCTTGGACATCATGCTGCAATGAAACATCAAAAATTTTGAGCATGCACCAGAGTGGTGCAAATAAAAAGGTTGACCTACCTGAAAACCATTCCCTTTAATTAGCACTCCCCAAACGGCCAGCCGAGGAAACAACGCCTCCTCTTCCTGCCATTGTTCATGCCCGGCAATACAGCAGGGGGCGGGAAGCAATTTCACATCCGGGCTGATAATGGGGCACTGCACAATTTATGACATCATGATCTGTGAGGCACTAGAGGCCCAGGCGGTAAGAGTTAGCACCAGCACTAAACTGGCACAGGAGTTTGTGCGTGTCGCTGCATTCACTGTGCCCGGTTGCTCACCCCTTTGCGCCCCCCGCAGGCGCTAATGGGAGGCACTAAGCAGCAGAATTTCTCCCCCTACATCGTCTATACAAATTCCGTGTCCCATCCTACCAATGCAAGCAAATTAGATGCACTATGTAAATTTCAAAAGTGAACGATGGATCGGTTTTCAACTTAGCGCATTTTTAATTGGACCCTGGTCTCAGATGGTCAGCATTTGAAAAACTACAAAGATACAATTTAAGAAATAGCAGGCAGAATGATTCCACCAGGGTGTAAAAAGGGTGGTAGCTAATTGGCTGCCCATTTACAGCCCGCTTAAGTTTTCTTTCCATTGACCTCAATGGAAAATTGAAGTGTATAATGAGCAATCGATCCCCTACTGCCAGTTTTTCAACCCCCACTGAAGTTGAAAATGACCCTCAGTCTATTAAGGATATTTGGATGCTAAATGTGGCAGTAATTACCCACAATTAATTCCAAGTACCAATGCACAATTTACTGGTGTTTTATATCTTACATTGCCATCATCAGTAATTTAAACCATCAAATAAATCATATGGGGTAATTCTGCAAATTTCAGAGCTGGAAGTGAGCCTATAATAATAAGTCAGACTTTAGTTTTGGTGGCACTTATATAAAGCAAATGACCTGCAAGTGTTAATTAAGACACACAGCAAATATTTTAATTGAAGAATTTATGAAAAAAATATGCAATTATAAGCTCAGAATGTCATGTGCCGAGAGCAAATGTGCATCAAAATTTTTGAATAAAACAATCTCCCCAAAATACTTTGTGCATCTGAAGAGATGCAGATAATGACCATGAGTCCTCAAAGTCAGCCAGGGTTGGGTGCGGCATCTCCGTGCCAGGTAGAAGGCTCCCTTCCCAGAGGGATTCATCCCAATCAAGGATGGGGGAGGGGGGAAGGCGAGTATATTTATTTATAATGCTATTCTCCTATTGCTTTAAAAAACTTGCTGAAACATACTTGTTCGTCCCTCCCAAAGTTCCTTATTCTGAGTTCCATTAGTGAGTTTGCTTTGTACCTGCTGCAGCGGATTTGCAGCTTTTGGTGAAGATGTAAATATTTTTTCATTAACTTATTCGTTCAAAAACTTTATTTAGTACTTTAAATTGTAACAATGCTGGTATTTAATCAATTAGTTGGTTAGTAACTTGATAGAGGAGTGTTTTTTTACTGCCAAAGACTAATTCTTGCCCTGTGGATAGTAAGGTCATCCTAAAGGGTGATGCTCTGATTATAAAGGTTATACTTTAAAGGTTTGGCTCCTTGAAAGATATCACATAGAAACATAGAAAATAGGTGCAAGAGTAGGCCATTCGGCCCTTCGAGACTGCACCACCATTCAATATGATCATGGCTGATCATGCAACTTCAGTACCCCATTCCTGCTTTTGCTCCATAACCCTTGATCCCTTTAGCCGTAAGGGCTGTTGTGTATCTGTAAAGCGTGCACTCCCATGTTCCACCACCAGGGAGTGCATCCCCTGAAGTCCCAAGGGATCCCAGCATCCCTTGGGAGCACTGTATATAAGCCGGCCCCTAAGGCCTGTTCTTCACTCTGAAGTGTCTGAATAAAGACTGAGGTCACTGTTACTTTAACCTCCCTGTGTGCCGTCTCATCTGTGTTAGGAACACAATAACTGCCGACGAGTATACGAATCCAACGCAAAGATGCAGAAAACTGTGGGAATCATGGAGGAGTTCTTGGCAGGTGAGGACTGGGAAGCCTATGTCGAATGGCGACACCAGTACTTTGTAGCCAACGAGCTGGACGGAGAAGGAAGCGCTGCAAAAAGGAGAGCTGTCCTCCTCACGGTCTGCAGGGCACCGACCTACAGCCTCATGAAGAATCTTCTGGCTCCGATGAAACCCTCAGATAAGTCATATGAGGAGCTGTGTACCCTGGTTCGGGAGCATCTTAACATGATGGAGAGCATGCTGATGGTGAGGTATCGGTTCTATACGTGCCAGCGATCTGAAGGTCAGGAAGTGGCGAGCTACGTCACCAAGCTAAGGCGAATTGCAGGACAATGTGAGTTTGAAGGCTACCTGGAGCAAATGCTCAGAGAACTTCTGTACTAGGCATTGGCCATGAGACCATCCTACGAAAACTTTTGACTGTAGAGACACCAACACTCAGTAAGGCAATTGCGATAGCACAGGCGTTTATGTCCACCAGTGATAACACCAAACAAATCTTTCAGCACACAAGTGCTAGCAATGTTTACAAATCAACTGGAACTGTGTTTGCGAGCAGAAATGTACAGGGCAGAAACCACGAGCCTGCAACTGCCAGTAGGCCTCAGGTGACCCAGATGACTCAGAGTCCGCAACAAAGGATGAATGCAAGACAATTCACACCTTGTTGGTATTGTGGAGGCTTCCATTCAGCCTATTCATGCCGCTTCAAAGGGTATGTTTGCAAGAGCTGTGGAACAATGAGGCACCTCCAATGAGCTTGCAGACGAGCTGCAAGCTCTGCAAAACCTGCTAACTGCCACGTGGCAGAGGAAGATCGGTCCATGGTGGATCAAAGAAATTTCAAGCCTCAGAGAGAGGAGGCAGATGCCGAAGTACACCTATTTTCGAAGAAATGTCCACCTATAATGCTAAATGTAAAATTGAAAGGTTTACCCGTAGCCATGGAACTGGACACTGGTGCTAGCCAATCCATCATGAGTAAAAGGATGTTTGAGAGACTATGGTGCAACAAGCACTCAGACCAGCCCTGAGCCCCATCCACATGAAACTGAGAACGTACACCAAAGAGCTTATCACAGTTCTGGGCAGCACCATGGTCAAGGTCATCTACGAGGGCACGGTGCATGAACTGCCACTCTGGATTGTCCCGGGCGATGGCCCCACACTGCTTGGTAGGAGCTGGCTGGGCAAAATCCGCTGGAACTGGGATGGCATCCGAGCGCTATCACATGTCGATGAAGCCTCATGTACCCAGGTTCTTAACAAATTTCCTTCCCTTTTTGAGCCAGGCATTGGAAACTTTTCCGGGGCAAAGGTGTGGCTCCACTTGGTCCCAGAGGCATGACCCACTCACCACAAGGCGCGAGCGGTACCTCACATGATGAGGGAGAGATTGGAAATCGAGCTGGACAGTCTGCAACACGAGGGCATCATCTCCCCAGTGGAATTCAACGAGTGGGCCAGCCCGATTGTTCCAGTACTCAAAAGTGATGGCACGGTCAGGATTTGCTGCGATTATAAAGTAACTGTTAATCGTTTCTCCCTACAAGACCAATACCAACGGAGACGACCTATTTGCGACGCTGGCAGGAGGCAAGATGTTCACCAAGCTCGACCTGACTTCGGCCTATATGACGCAGGAGCTGGAGGAGTCTTCGAAGGGTCTCACCTGCATCAACATGCACAAGGGACTGTTCATCTACAACAGATGCCCGTTTGGAATTTGGTCAGCTGCAGCGATCTTCCAGAGACACATGGAGAGCCTACTCAAGTCGGTACCATGCATGTGGTTTTTCAGGATGACATATTGGTTATGGGTCGGGACACCGTCGAGCACCTACAAAACCTGAAGGAGGTCCTCCAGCGACTGGATCGCATAGGGCTGCGGCTGAAGAGGTCGAAATGCATCTTCATGGCAACAGAAGTGAAGTTTTTGGGGAGAAAGATCACGGAGGACGGCATTCGGCCCACAGACGCCAAGACAGAGGCTATCAGGAATGCGCCCAGGCCACAGAACGTCATGGAGCTCCGGTCGTTCCTGGAACTCCTCAACTATTTTGGTAACTTCCTACCGGGGTTAAGCACCCTCTTAGAACCCCTACATGTGTTATTGCGTAAAGGTGAGAACTGGGTATGGGAAAAAAAACAAGTAATTGCTTTTGAGAAAGCCAGAAATATTTTATGCTCCAACAAGCTGCCTGCATTGTATAACCGTGTAAAAGACTTGTGCTAGCATGTGATGCGTCGTCGTACGGAGTCGGGTGTGTATTACAACAAGCTAACGTGGCGGGGAAGTTGCAACCTGTCGCCTATGCCTCCAGGAGCTTGTCTAAGGCCGAGAGGGCCTACAGCATGATTGAGAAAGAGGCATTAGCGTGTGTGTTCGGGGTAAAAAAAATGTATCAGTACCTGTTTGGCCTCAAATTTGAGCTGGAAACCGATCACAACCCCCTCATATCCCTGTTCACTGAAAACAAGTGGATAAATACTAATGTGTCAGCCCGCATACAAAGGTGGGTACTCGCGCAATCAGCGTATAACTATACCATCAGCCACAGGCCAGGCACTGAGACCTGTGCGGATGCTCTCAGTCGGCTACCATTGCCCACCACGGGGGTGGAAATGGCGCAGCCTGCAAACTTGTTGATGGTGGCGCAGCCCGCAAACTTGTTGATGGTCATGGAAGCGTTTGAAAATGATAAATCACCTGTCACGGCCCGCCAGATTAAGACTTGGACCAGTCAAGATCCTCTGCTGCCCCTAGTAAAAAACTGTGTACTGCATGGGAGCTGGGCCAGCATCCCCGTTGAAATGCAAGAGCCAATCAAGCCCTTCCAGCAGTGAAAGGACGAGCTGTCCATTCAGGCAGATTGCCTGTTGTGGGGTAACCGCGTACTGCTAACCAAAAAGGGCAGGGAGACGTTCATCTCGGATCTCCACAGCACACACCCGGATATAGAAATGATGAAAGCGATAGCCAGATCCCACGTGTGGTGGCCCGGTATCGACTCTGACTTAGTTTCCTGTGTACAGCAATGCAGCGTGTGTGCTCAGTTGAGCAACGCGCCCAGAGAGGCACCACTAAGTTTGTGGTCCTGGCCCTCCAGACCATGGTCAAGGATCCATGTCGACTATGCGGGCCCGTTTCTCGGCAAAATGTTCCTGATGGTGGTGGATGCTTTTTAAAAATCGATTGAACGTGAAATAATGTCGGGAAGCATCGCCACCGCCACCATTGAAAGCCTGAGGGCCATGTTTGCCACCCACGGCCAGCTTGACATACTGGTCAGTGACAATGGGCCATGTTTCACCAGTGCCGAATTTAAAGAATTTATGATCCGCAAAGGGATCAAACATGTCACCTCGGCACCGTTTAAACCAGCCTCCAATGGGTAGGCAGAGCGGGCAGTACAAACCATCAAACAGAGCCTTAAACGAGTCACAAAAACTCACTCCAAACCCGCCTGTCCCGAGTACTGCTCAGCTACCACACGAGACCCCACTTGTTCACAGGGGTGTCCCCGGCTGAGCTACTCATGAAAAGGACACTTAAAACCAGACTCTCGCTGGTTCACCCCAACCTGCATGATCAGGTAGAGAGCAGGCGGCAGCAACAAAATGTAAACGATGGTCGCGCCACTTTGTCACGAGAAATTGATCTGAATGACCCTGTGTATGTGCTAAACTATGGACATGGTCCCATGTGGATCATGGGCACGGTGATAGCTAAAGAAGGGAGTAGGGTGTTTGTAGTCAAACTAGACAATGGACAAATTTGCAGAAAGCACCTGGACCAAACAAGGTTGCGGTTCACAGACTGCCCTGAACAACCCACAGCAGACACCACCTTTTTCGAGCCCACAACACACACCCAAAGGATCAACGACACCACCCTGGACCAGGAAATCGAACCCATCTCGCCGAACAGCCCAGCAAGGCCAGGTTCACCGAGCAGCCCCGCCGGGCCAACAACATGCCAACCCAGCGTTGGCACAGCCAACACACCAGAACAGACATTTGTACCGAGGCGGTCCACCAGGGAAAGAAAGGCTCCCGACCGCCTCACCTTGTAAATAGTTTTCACTTTGACTTTGAGGGGGGGGGTGATGTTGTGTATCTGTAAAGCATGCACTCCCATGTTCCACCACCAGGGAGCGCATCCCCTGAAGTCCCAAGGGATCCCAGCATCCCTTGGGAGCACTGTATATAAGCCGGCCCCTAAGCCCTGTTCCTCACTCTGAAGTGTCTTAATAAAGACTAAGGTCACTGTTACTTTAACCTCCCTGTGTGCAGCCTCATCTGTGTTAAGAACACAATAAGGGCTAGATCTAACTCCATATATCTAATGAACTGGCCTCAACAACTTTCTATGGTAGAGAATTCCACAGGTTCACAATTCTCTGACTGAAGAAGTTTCTCCTCATCTCGGTCCTAAATGGCTTACCCCTTATCCTTAGACTATGACCCCTGGTTCTGGACTTCCCCAACATCAGGAACATTCTTCCTGCCTCTAATCTGTCCAATCCCGTCAGAATTTTATATGTTTCAATGACATTCCCTCTCATTCTTTGAATTTCCAGTGAATATAAGCCTGGCCGATCCAGTCTTTCTTCATATGTCAATCCTGCCATTCCGGGAATCAGTGAACCTTCGCTGCACTCCTTCAATAGCAAGAATATCCTTCCTCAGATTAGGAGACCAAAACTGCCTACAATATTCAAAGTGTGGCCTCATCAAAGCCCTGTACAACTGCACCAGGTCCTCCCTGCTCCTATACTCAAATCCTCTCGCTATGAAGACAGCATGCCATTTGCCTTCTTCACCGCCTGCTGTACCTGCATGCCAACTTTCAATGACTGATGTATCATGACACCCAGGTCTCGTTGCACCTCCCCCTTTCCTAATCTGTCACCATTCAGATAATATTCTGCCTCCCTGTTTTTGTCACCAAAGTGGACAACCTCACATTTATCCACATTATACTGCATTTGCCATGAATTTGCCCACTCACCGAACCCTGTCCAAGTTATCTTGCAGCATCTTCGCATCCTCCTCACAGCTCACACTGCCACTATCTTAGTGTCATCTGCAAACTTGGAGATATTAAATTCAATTCCTTCATCCAAATCATCAATGTATATTGTAATTAGCTGGGGGCCCAGCACTGAACCTTGCGGCACATCACTAGTCACTGCCTGCCATTCTGAAAAGGACCCGTTTTTCATACTCTTTGCTTCCTGTCTACCCACGTCAATACATCAGCCCCAGTACCATGTTCTTTAATTTTGTACACTAATCTCTTGTGTGGGACCTTGTCAAAAGCCGTTTGAAAGTCCAAATACACCATATCCACTGGTTCTCCCTTGTCCACTCTACTAGTTATATCCTTAAAAAATTCTAGACGATTTGTCAGGCATGATTTCCCTTTGATAAATCCATGCTGACTTGGACCAATCATGTCACTGCTTTCCAAATGTGCTGCTATTACGTGTTTAATAACTGATTCCAACATTTTCCCCATTATCGATGTCAGGCTAACAGGTCTATAATTCTGTTTTCTCTCTCCCTCCTTTTTTAAAAAGAGGGGTTACATTAGCTATCCTCCAGTCCATAGGAACTGATCCAGAGTCTATAGAATGTTGGAAAATGACCACCAATGCGTCCACTATTTCTAGGACCACTGCCTTAAGTACTCTGGGATGCAGACTATCAGGCCCTGAGGATTTATCGGCCTTCAATCCCATCAATTTCCCTAACACAATTTCCTGACTACTAAGGATTTCCTTCAGTTCCTCCTTCTCGCTAGACCCTCGGTCCCCTAGTATTTCCAGAAGGTTATTTGTGTCTTCCTTCCTTCGACACAACCAAAGTATTTGTTCAATTTGTCTGCCATTTCTTTGTTCCTCATTATAAGTTCACCTGATTGTCTCTTCACATATCTATAGAAGCTTTTGCAGTCAGTTTTTATGTTCCCTGCAAGCCTACTCTCATATCTATTTTCCATCTCTTAATTAAACCCTTTGTCCTCCTCTGCTGAATTCTAAATTTCTCCCAGTCCTCAGGTTTGCTGCTTTTTACATAGAAACATAGAAACATAGAAAATAGGTGCAGGAGTAGGCCATTCGGCCCTTCGAGCCTGCAGCACCATTCAATAAGATCATGGCTGATCATTCCCTCAGTACCCCTTTTCCTGCTTTCTCTCCATACCCCTTGATCCCTTTAGCCGTAAGGGCCATATCTAACTTCCTCTTGAATATGTCCAATGAACTGGCATCAACAACTCTCTGCGGCAGGGAATTCCATAGGTTAACAACTCTCTGAGTGAAGAAGTTTCTCCTCATCTCAGTCCTAAATGGCCTACCCCTTATCCTAAGACTGTGTCCCCTGGTTCTGGACTTCCCCAACATCTGGAACATTCTACTCGCATCTAACCTGTCCAGTCCCGTCAGAATCTTGTATGTTTCTATGAGATCCCCTCTCATCCTTCTAAACTCCAATGTATAAAGGCCAAGTTGATCCAGTCTCTCCTCATGTGTCACTCCGGCCATCCCGGGAATCAGTCTGGTGAACCTTTGCTGCACTCCCTCAATAGCAAAAACATCCTTCCTCAGATTAGGAGACCAAAACTGAACACAATATTCCAGGTGAGACCTCACCAAGCCCTGTGCAACTGCAGTAAGACCTCCATGCTCGTATACTCAAATCCCCTAGCTATGAAGGCCAAACATACCATTTGCCTTCTTCACTGCCTGCTGTACCTGCATGCCAATTTTCAATGACTGATGAACCATGATACCCAGGTCTCGTTGTACCTCCCCTTTTCCTAATCTGCCGCCATTCAGATAATATTCTGTCTTCGTGTTTTTGCCCCCAAAGTGGATAACCTCACATTTAGCCACATTATACTGCATCTGCCATGCATTTGCCCACTCACCTAACCTGTCCAAGTCACCCTGCATCCTCTTAGCGTCCCCCTCACAGCTCACACCTTCACCCAGTTTAGTGTCACCTGCAAACTTAGAGATATTGCACTCAATTCCTTAATCTAAATCATTGATGTATATTGTAAAGGGCTGGGGTCCCAGCACTGAGCCCTGCGGCACTCCACTAGTCACTGCCTGCCATTCTGAAAAAGACCCATTTATCCCGACTCTCTGTTTCCTGTCTGTCAACCAGTTTTCTATCCATGTCAGTATATTACCCCCAATACCATGTGCTTTGATTTTGCACACCAATCTCTTGTGTGGGACCTTGTCAAAAGTCTTTTGAAAGTCCAAATACACCACATCCACTGGTTCTCCCTTGTCCACTCTACTAGATACATCCTCAAAAAATTCCAGAAGATTTGTCAAGCATGATTTCCCTTTCATAAATCCATGCTGACTTGAACCGATCCTGTCACTGCTTTCCAAATGCGCTGCTATTTCATCCTTAATAATTGATTCCAACATTTTCCCCACTACTGATGTCAGGCTAACCGGTCTATAATTACCCGCTTTCCCTCTCCCTCCCTTTTTAAAAGTGGTGTTACATTAGCTACCTTCCAGTCCATAGGAACTGATCCAGAGTCGATAGACTGTTGGAAAATGATCACCAATGCATCCACTATTTCTCGGGCCACTTCCTTAAGTATGAAATGAAATAGGCGGGATGCAGACTACCAGGCCCCGAGGATTTAGCGGGCTTCAATCCCATCAATTTCCCTGACACAATTTCCCGCCTAATAAGGATATCCTTCAGTTCCTCCTTCTCACTAGACCCTCAGTCCCCTTGTATTTCTGGAAGGTTATTTGTGTCTTCCCTCGTGAAGACAGAACCAAAGTATTTGTTCAATTGGTCTGCCAATTTCTGGCCAATTTATATGCCTCTTCCTTGGATTTAACACTATCCCTAATTTCCCTTGTTAGCCATGGTTGAGCTACCTTCCCCGTTTTATTTTTACACCAGACAGGGATGTACAATAGTTGTAATTCATCCATGTGATCTTTAAATGTCTGCCATTGCCTATCCACCATCAACCCTTTAAGTATCATTCGCCAGTCTATCCTAGCCAATTCACGCCTCATACCATCGAAGTTACCTTTCGTTAAGTTCAGGACCCTCGTCTTTGAATTAACTGTGTCACTCTCCATCTTAATGAAGAATTCTACCATATTATGGCCACTCTTCCCCAAGGGGCCTCTCACAACAAGATTGCTAATTAATCCTCTCTCATTACACAAGACCCAGTTCAGGATGGCCTGCTCTCTAGTTGGTTCCTCGACATATTGGTCTTGAAAACCATCCCTTTTACACTCCAGGACATCCTCTTCCACAGTACTGCTACCAGTTTGGTTAGCCCAATTTATATGTAGATTAAAGTCGCCCATGTTAACTGCTGTACCTTTATTGCACATACAACAACAACAACAACAACTTGTATTTATGTAGCGCCTTTAACGTAGTAAAAAGTCCCAAGTGTCTTCACAGGAGTATTGTAACATAAAAGAATTTGACACCCAGCCACATAAGGAGGAATTAGAGCAAGTGACCAAACGCTTGATCAATGAGGTAGATTTTAAGGAGAGTCTCAAATGAGGAAAGAGAGGTAGAAGCGGAGAGTTTTAGGGACGGACTTCTAGAGCTTAGGGCCTCGGCAACAGAAGGCATAGCTACCAATGGTTGAGCGATTATAATCAAGGATGCTCAAGAGGCCAGAATTAGAGGAGTGCAGATATCTCGGGGAGATTATGGGGCTGGAGGAGATTACAGAGATCGGGAGGTGCAAGCCATGGAGGGATTTGAAAACAAGGTTGAGAATTTTAAAATCAAGGCATTGCTTAACCGGGAGCCAATGTAGGTCAGCGAGCACAGTGATGGGTGAACAGGACTAAGTGCGAATTAGGACATGGGCAGCCGAGTTTAGGATGACCTCTAGTTTACGTAGGGTAGAACGTGGGAGACCAGCCAGCAGTGCATTGGAATAGTCAAGTCTCGAGGTAACAAAGGTATGAAAGGAGGGCTTCAGCAGCAGATGAGCTGAGGCAAGGGTGGAGACGGACGATGTTACAGAGGTGGAAATAGGCGGGTTTAGTTATTCCGTAGTTATGTGGTCAGAAGCTCATTTCAGGGTCAAATATGACACCAAGCGTGGTTCAACCTCAGACAGATGTTAGGGAGAGGGATGGAATCAGTGGCTAAGGAACGAATTTAGTGGCGGAGACCGAAAACAATGGCTTCGGTTTCCCCAATATTTAATTGGAGAACATTTCTGCTCATCCAGATCTGGATGATGGATAAGCAGTCTGAAAATTTAGAGATCATGGAGGGGTCAAGAGAAGTGGTAGTGAGGTAGAGCTGGGTGTCGTCAGCGTACATGTGGAAACTGATGCCATGTTTTTGGATGATGTCGCCAAGGGGCAACATGTAGATGAGAAATAGGAGGGGCTAAGGTTAGATTCTTGGGGGATACCAGAGGTAACAATTGCAGGAGTGGAAAAAGAAGCTGTTGCAGGTAATTCTCTGGCTATGATTAGATAGATAAGAATTGAACTAGGCAAGTGCAGTCCTACCTAGACAGTGGAGAGGCGTTGGAGGAGGATGGAGTGGTGAACCATATCAAAGGCTGCAGACAAGTCAAGAAGGACAAGGAGGGATAACTTAACTTTGTAACAGTCAAAGAGGATGTCATTTGTGACTTTGATGAGAGCTGTTTCAGTACTGTGGCTGTATTGTAACACCTGATTGAAAGAGTTTAAACATGGAGTTGCTGGAAAGATGGACATGGATTTGGGCGGCGACAGCACGTTCAAGGACTTTGGAGAGGAAAGGGAGGTTGGAGATGGGGTGGTAGTTTGCAAGGACGTAGGAGTCAATGGTTTTCTTTGAGGAGAGGGGTGATGCCGGTAGAATTGAGGGAAAGAGGGACAGTACCTGAGGAGAGAGAACTGTTAACAATGCCAGCTAACATGGGAGCCAGAAAATGAAGTTGGGTGGTCAGCAGTTTAGTGGGAATAGGGTTGAGGGAGCAGGAAGTGGGTTTCATGGACAAGATGAACACAGAGATGTCATGAGGGAAGATCGGAGAGGAACTGGAGAAAGATGTGAGTTCAGGGCTAGGGCGCATTTGCTGGCAGGATTTTGATTATTTTGATGAAGATTTATTTATTTTTCTGTTATTGAATGCTTGTTGGAACAATTTTTTTTCGGCGGGTCTCTTTTATATGTTGGATAATTACCATTTCAAAATAGAGTAGGAAAATGTTGAGGAGGGAGTACAGTAAAATGGCCCTGTGTCAGGTACTTATAGCATTTGAAGTATTCCAGCAAATGTGCCACACCTTTAATTTCTAAATCCCAATTTATTTAGTGACTGTAGGTACGAAGTATGCGGCTTGCCTTATGCAAGATAATCTATCAAATTTGTTGGATAGAGTGTTTTACTGTCAATGAGATATTGTTACATTCTCTTTCGTTAACCACATGATGTTCACTAAACATTGTAACTACCTGGTAAATGTCATAGGGGGAAAAATTCCATTGTGCCCCATTTGGGGGTGGTAACACGCTCCATGTCCTCTCTGGGGCGCTAATGAGGCGAAAGCAGAGGGAGCAGGTCACAGCACTACGCACTGGGCCGCGTAGCGCTGACGCGTTGAAGGGGCTCTCCCCTTTATTAAGGGGGAGGGCCCAAGCTGCCAACTCTGTGGGGTCCTACCTGGACCACCAGGGAGCGAGGTGCTGTGCAACCAGATTGCCGGGCAGATTGCGGCATGGACCCCGCATTGAAAACTCCAGCAGGGCGCTCGGGAAAATTACGACATTCATTTTCAAGATGGTCGACACCTCCCCTTTAAGTAGCGCCCCGCGAGTCTCCTGCCACCCCGTTCACATCCCCTGAAACTGTTGCTGTCATCGCCCAGCTTCAGGGGGCATGTGCCAAATTCTGTTCTGGGGCGAAAATGGGGCGTTGCGCACGGTGATTTCGTCAGCATCGCTGGCGCAGCAGAACGTGACACAACCGGCTATTGCCACTGTTAAGCTCCCTCAAAATTTAGTGGGAGTTGTTAGCGGCGGCGTGCCAGGGCGACAAGTTATTTGTGCCCCGTTAGCACCCCCGGGGGCGCTAACAGAAGGTGCAAATTACCCCAATTTCTCCCCCATAGATTGTTTAGAAATCCTAAAACAATTCTGTGATTGAATCATGGTACTGTTAATAAGGTAATGATAGCTCTATAGCTCACAGCAATGATATATGAATCAAATTAAATGGAAGATGTATGATCTAGTATTTCTCTGGCAGATAGAATTAACTGATGTTATTTCGGATCGAGCCTTATTTTATAAGATGCCTCACACTCAAAGGCTTCCTACTAAGCTATATTCCATTTTTGCTAAGTTTCTTCTTTGTCAATAATTCTTGATGCCTATGATAAGTTTACAAAGCAATTGTGATCATACCCAAAGTGAACCCAGAACACATTCCACTGGGTGCTCATAGTATGAAATTGCATCATACATAGAAGAATTATTTTTTGTGCCTATTCGCATCTGGGAAGAATGTACAAAATTTGTGCATTAGCCATTAATACCATTGTTATAATATATTTGGCCAGCACTCAGTCTTATAACAAAATTAGACATTACTGTGGACTTACAGTGGCATTGAACTAAGTTACTAAGAATAGCAAACAATGGCGATTTGTGTTGTTTTGCACTGCCTTGATATTATACAGCTAGAATAGAAGAAATTTGGGGGGGCAAAATGACCCCTCTTTATAGCTCCATTAGCGCTTCTGGGAGCACTAACAGGGTGCAATGCATTTTGGCCCAGGGGAGGGGGGCGGTAGTGCCTCCAGGTTGGATTGGGGGGTCGCTGGCAGCGCCGCGCCCCGCGATTAGTGCCCTGGCCCGGCCCTCAACCGCCGATGATGTCATCGCTGTGTGCACTGATCCCTTACTGCCCCACGGGGGAAATTGCCTCACGGGTCATGAGGTTGGCATGGTGGGATGTCAATGACAGCTTTGTGAGTCGGGAAGCTTGTGGACATCTGCCATCGTGGCGCCCCTTAAAGAGGAGGCCTTTAGTGCCCCGGGTTGCCATTTTCATCTGTCGGCCAACCCTTGCACCGATTCGACAATGTTGGCCCTCACGTCGACTGGGCTGCCATTGTGCAGTCCAGCACTCCATTATTAACTGAAGGGGAGCTCTGACCTGCTCCATGCGGCACAGGACTCAGCGCTGCACTGCTGCCCCCGGAGCGTCCCTCATAGGAAGCAGAGCGCCGGAGACAGCACTCCGCTTCCTTTGCGGGATGCATGGCCCAATTCCGTGTCGGCCCGGGACTACCGGGCTGGGCGCAGGAAGTCCCGGCCCTGGAAGGTTACCGCCCCCAATCGGGTCGAAGGGCAATTTCGGGGCCCAAAGCTTTTAACTTAGAAATGGTCCCCGGCTTTGTAGAATTCAGGTTGAGTTCTGGTGGGGTGTGGTGGTGCTAGAGAGGATTGGGGCTTTAGTGCAGAAAAACATGCCGTGAGTGTACCATTAATGCATGAGCTATATGAGTGCAATGAACATTTTGAAAATACACCCTAAAATGTTTCGCAAACTTATGAAATTAACAGTTGTGGTACATTTAAGACTTCTGCGAGTATCTTAGCACAGATTAAAAATATAAACATAGAGCTCAGCTGGTTAAGTAGCTGAACTAAACAGGCCAAGAAAACACAATTGGAATCCCCAGTCTTTGCCAAGTGAGGGTGACAGCATGGCCACTAGAATTGGCCTCAGCATCTCTGTGATTGGGAAGAAAAAAAATTCCACCAGGATTCCTGCCCCTCATCACTAGCCAGTGACTGCTGTTGGTAATGCAAATGTGTCAGGTAAGGAGAGGCTTGGTTGTGATGCTCCCACAGGTGAGTAGTCTACTGGCAATCACTGTCTAGGTTCACAGATGAAGAATGGTTACTACAGTGAGACCCTTAACAAAGCCAATGCCTTCAAGAGAGAAGGAGGAGGAGTGAAGTGGAGAAAGTTAACTGAAAAAAATTCAATGCATCAAAGCACTAAAATAGGCATGAACATTTCACTTTTATTAGAATTACCTGCAAAAAACTGGCTTCCATTTTCTGTACTATAACAACAACAGCAAAAACTGGATTAGTTGAACAGTAAAATATACTGCAGCTTAGAGTGTGTCTATTTAAGTATTTTACTCTTTTAATGCTGCTTTGGTTTTCGAATAGCTGCATGATTGCATTGAAAATATTTTTTTGGATTTGGCTTAAGCACTTGACTTCTAACAATTTATTTGATGTATGGTTTTTACTTAGTGGTCTGCAGGATTAAAGTATTTTATTGAGATTCCAGTTTCCTTTGCTATTGTACTTCACAGTAACTTTAACATTTGGAAACTTGGCACCACAGCAACAAAAGCAAACCTAGAGAAAAGTTCTCATTTTTTTGTGACAAAAAGAATACATTGATGCTTCATCATGCTTATGTAAGTCTATTATAAAATAAACATTTAAATCAGTACCACTTTAACCTGATCTAACGTTTCTAGATGTCATTATCCAACATTTATTTGGTTAAGCATTTAATTATATCAAGTAAACATTTAAACTATTTTACAAATTGATAAAGACAATAGTTCCCTTTAATGGAAAGGTTTGACCTCTTGCTGTCTTTTTGCATTTGGGTGGTCTTTATATTTTAGTGTCTCAATATACTCTTTGCTCCTTGTACACATCCACGAACTGAATGATAGCATAGAGTCATTCTAGCCCCATTCAGCTTCAGTGTCAGTTGACCACAATCCACATTCAATGTCATTTATCTATTTCTTACAGCACCTGTAACTCAATATGATAATACAATGTCACCCATAGCCAACGGAGCCTCTTCTCTCCTTAAAAGAATCAACGTTCCAGTGTCATAAATAATCCATTCTGCTGCTTGTGATTTGCAGTTTCAATGAGTTATACAATGACCCATTAAGTCTTGCCTGGGACTGAGCAAATGTTTTTTGTTCTAATTTGGCAGAACCAGATGTGATATGGAGAACAGGTACCCCTGGGAGTTGTCAACTGACATGGCAGTGAAGTGGGCCTCAGAAAGGGGTAAGATAACTCATCCATGGAGAATTCATTGACCCTCATCTCTTTGTTTTGGTCCTTTAAAGTCTGCCAATTATACAGGACAATTCTACTTCTGCAGAGCCCACAGACAGCCATTCTGCTGAAATACATGTCAAGGATTTTCTCCTGAGGAGCATTTTGAAAAGGCACTTCAGGGTACTTTGCTTAGTTCCTGATCAAGCATACTCTATGATGCTATTTGGATTCTTAAAGTGTTTAGAAATGCCAGTCATATTGGAACTGACCTTAGTAAAACAGGCAGAATAAGCACATTGTAACAGAATAATTAATCTTTTTTGATATTAGCTTTGGCAATGATAGTGCTTCTAATAATAAGAAAACCCACAATTATTAAACAGATACCTAAAGATAATAACTACGAGCAATTAGTTCATTAAATATTTGTAATTTAAAAATAATAAAAGTGTTATTTTGAAAAGTGCTATGTCGGTATGCATTGGAGCATTTTTCTCAATCGACATTCTCCTGTTAGTGCCTCTGCTGGGTGCACCTCAACAAACACTGACAATAATCTGGTACCATATGCAAGTTACCATTATTCATGTGCAATCTTGGACAATGAGCGTTGACAGGCTACAAAACTATGAAGACTATTACATCCAAACCCATTCTTGTCTTACCCAATGTCCAAACATGTACCGTTTCCAGCAGAGGTCACTGGATACCAATCAAAACTAAGGACCATGGCTGATATTTTCTCCTCCTTAGATATGTCTCATGCCCACAAAGAATCCTGAAATGAAGGGACAAATGCCTATTTTAGGAACCCTTCCTGAAACTAAGCTGTCCTGAATGCAGCTACAAAAAGGTAAGTTTCTTAAAAAGTCTCGAAGAATGTTGCCTCCCGATAGACTCCCCCCCTCCCCTCCCCCAGAGACTACCTAAGGGATTCTGTCAGCTTTGCTGCAGCCCGAAATTGATGTCTGCTTCACTGGAAAGCTGCAGGCATCGTTAGCTCGCCAAGCTAATTTAAATGAGGCATTAGGCCCCTTTTTGATGAAGCCTTGAGCCTACGTGTTCCAGCGCAGGGATCGTTCTCTGCATCTGGTATGCGTCTGTTGGCCAGCTTTATCCAAATAAAGCTCTTTGGGGCTGGATTTGGTCAATGTTCTGCCCGCATCTGCTGAGGTCCCGCCGCAAATGTCGGTTTTCTGGGCGATTCCTCCGGAACTGTCGTCGAGGTTCCGCCTGGCGGAAGATTGGTGGGGAAGGGTTCCGCCAATGTCAGATCATGTCCCCCACCCATGCCGGATGTTGGAAAAGTGCCATTTTCATCAGTTATGCTGGCCTCCGGTTGACCTGCCGCCCGCCAGAAGGACCGGTCGGGAAAAGCAGTGAGATCGGGTGGGAGGGAGGGAGAGGTGGATGGCATTTGGCCAGCAGTGAGATCGGATGGGAGGGATGTCTGGCCTGGACGGCATTCGGCCAGCAGTGAGATCGGTTGGGAGGGAGGGAGAGATGGATGACAGTCGGGCAGCACTGAGAACGGGAGGTTAAGGGACAAAAAGATGGGTCCTTCTCCCTCATGTCTCTCCTGTTCTTCCTGGCCTTGGGTAGCGGAGGTAGCAGTGGTGGAAATGGGTTATCTCGTGGAGGGGGATGCGGTGCAGGAAGGATCCGGTGTCTTTGGGTGTGGAGAACGTCGGGGTGGGAGATGCTGGGGCCTGATGACTTCTGTGAAGGCCAGAGGTCAATGGTCTCTCTAGATCCGTGTTGTCCGACTCAGCATCTGCAAGTAGAGGACAACATTTCAGTCTGTAGGTGTGGTGGTGGTCAAGCTGGGATGTGAACCATTCCATCTCACATTATGCCAGCATGTCCATGTCCACATGTCCACAACAATAATGGTCGACAAAGTGTGCGTTCAACCACGAGTGCCTTAACATTGCATGTACTTTCATGCCATGAGTGCCGCTGACACCAGAGATAAATAAGTATGACCTTACCACACAGTAGCACTGGATCTGCATCAATGTGTGTGATTGTATGGCGGAGGTCACCCATCAATGCCAACGCACGCTCCTCCAGCCGGTCAATTCGACCACCTCTTCTGGGCCCCCTTCGGTCGCACGCAGGCTTGTTTGGTTGGCTGCTTGTTCTTTCTGCACAAAGAAACGTTGCAGCCTTTAGTTCCTTTGCTGATGCCCCCCACACACCCACACACACACACACACACACACACACATCTGGCACACAACATTTTTGGCCTTGGAGAGGAGGGGACGAATACATTTTAGCTCACTTTAGCTGACGCCAGTAAATCATTCCAATGTTGGCGGCATTGGTCCCCATCCCACTCAACGTTGCCCATTGAGTCACCATCTCACCGAAGTCCATCCAAAGACATCGGTTTTGGGCTTGTGGAGGCTTGCCACTACCATCCCGGGTGAGGTCGTTGTACCTGTGCTCCACCTCCATCACCAGCTCCTCCAATTACAGTTCATTGAACCACGGAGCTCTGGGCATGGTTCTGGCAATCTTCATTGTCTATTTCTGACCACTCATCCTCAATGACGAGAGGAATGGCTGCTGAAGAGTTTGTGGGTTTAAATTTCTCACAATGCCTCCTCTGCAACTCAGACTACCCCCTCCCCAATATCACCTCTCTGCTCTCTACCCTCTAACTCTTTCCTCTGTAATGCCACCTCTCTGCTCTCTAACCTCCAACTCCGTCCTCTGTAATGCCACCTCTCTGCTCTCTACCCTACAACTTTCTCCTCTCCCCTCTCACACTCACAGGTGGAATAAAGTGCTTCCCTTTTATGTGCATGCACAGTTCCCCAATCAGCCTCCAAGGGCCACGAAAGGATTACACGTCAGATCAAGAAAACAACAAAAGAAACAAAACCCATAACCTTGTGCATGCGCAGTGGATGCTCTCCAAAGATCTCCGAGTGGAGAGGCCTCCAACTGATGCACAGTAGTGATGTCGGCCACCGAGTCCCGCTCCCAGATGCCGACTGCTGCTGACCGCCGCTTCCGCCCACACAATGGAGCCAAAAATGGCTCCTGAAGGGACCCAGCGGCAGCGGATAGCAAAAACGGACCTCCCGCCCGGGGCCTGCCGAGAAATGGGCGGGCCCCAGCCGGGACCAAATTCAGGCCCTTTGTGCCTAAGATAAGTCTTTCAGGTGACTGAGATTTAAGTGTGAACAATTCTCAATCAAAAATAGATTGAATGATAGCTGATACTATGGCCGCGAAATTGGAGCCTTTTGCACCGGCCGTTAAGACCGGTTTGGAAGAAAAAATGGCCATTTTGGGCAGGTCAGTAATGCTGTCGTTGCCTACACTCGATGCAGATATTTAGGTCAATTTTCAATGTCTCCGCTCCACTTAGCATCCTCTCCTAATCACGACCAGCTGACCATGCATTCCGCAGCAGGGAGGATTCTCCAGCAACTCTCTTTAAAGGGATCATCAACAACTTGCAGCTGACTTGCTTTTCATTTCTGCTGCCTTTTGTATAAGTTTGAGAAACTGTTTAGAGCTTTTTAGAGTTGTTTAAAATTGGTGAGGTGACAGGGAGTGATGTTGCAAGTGGAGAATGTTGTGTCCTTAGATGCTCTAACAATGACTCCATGAGGCAGTGGTTTGTACTTGAACTGTAGTGTCCTTAGTCCTTTATTTGCTAACTCCAGAGTGAGGATCATACCTGGTGGCCTGCCTTTTATACTAGGCCAGGCACACCTGTACAGGTAAACTACAAGTCTCCCACTGCTGTGCCCTCTGGTGGCACACCTTGTGACAGTACCAACAGTGGCCATGTAGGATACATGACATCACTCTTCTCTAAGCCTTTAGTGCAAGTTGCCTCTGCATTGACTGTGCTCTGGGCTTAGCTCTAGCTGGGCTCTATCTGATTGACCCTTGGCAGGTCGTTTCAATCTTGGGTGAGTGGTTAGTGCAGTAAAGTGCTGGTGGTTGCTGTTTGTGTGCATCCCTGACCAGTCCATTCTCCGCCCCTCCTGCCACATATTGATTATGCCGGAGGCTCATTGCATTCATGTACATTCAAGTTCAGAAAAACAAGTTTGCATTACAGTTGTGGTTCCGTTGTGAGACCAGTAAGTTAAACTGGTGAGATACATTATCGATGTGGTGACCGGTGCGTAAGGACAAACTAGTTTCAGAACTGCTGCAGTCTGGTGGCGGCGCGGTGCCCAGTGCTGGCAGTGGGAACCCAGTTGGCTCAAGTTGCCTGCTCTTGGGGCTGTTACTATGGTTCCTAGTGTCGGGCAGGTTTACAGATGCCTGTGACCTCCCTGTCCTTTTTTTGCCTCCTGGGTCGCTGCTGCTCCCTGAGGGGCTGTCGTCTAGCAGTGCACAGGGAACTGCTGGCTCGCTGGCCTGAACATGGTTTGGTTTGGGATCATGGCTGGTCCCGGTCCCTTTTGGGGGGACTGTAGCGGGTGACCCTTCATTTCCGGGTATGGCCTTGGTGGCGATGGGGTCTGGAGGCTGCGCATTAGCACAGTTTGTTCTTTCAGGCTCGTGGCGGTTGGTGCCATCGGGTGCCTGAGAGGTGGAACCGATCAGAGGCAGGATATTGATACCGGTGCCGTTGCCCTGCTGAGATCGCTTGCTCTGCAGCTTGTGTGTGTTGGCTACTTGTGGCCACACTCCATGATGCATAACTCTGGTCCCTGGGATGCAGGCTAAAGCATTGGGTAGCTCGATGGATGTCTGCCCGCTGCATTGGCTACATGCAGTTGAAATCCTACATCACACAACTTTTAATTTCTTATGATGGATACTCTATAGTTCCAATCGCGATCGCGCGACTTTTCCTCGCTGGTTGCATGTACCTAATTCAGATAATCAATTACACATTTTACATGATCACGTGACTTTTCCTTGCTTATTGCATGTATACAACTCGGATCGTCAGTTACACATTTTGTCTCTAACTTACAGTTTCTATTACATTGTTCGAGTGTGTGAAAATGTCCCTTTAATTGTAGTAGGTTGCAGGCCTCCGTTAAGAGAGCCTTGCTTGCTTTACCCCAATCCTCTTCTCCATTTGGTGCCACGTGTTGCTCCATCAGCGCTGCACCTTGTGGTCTGGTCGTGGCCATCTTTTTCTTCAGCGCTCACCTCGTGGTTTGGGCGCCATCTTTCCTCCATCCACGATGTTGACTGCGGTGATCCTCTTCTCCCCGGATTCTGCCACTGAAGATGGAAAGTCACCTCTGGATCTGATTTTCTTCCTCTGGAGTCCTGCCACTGGAGCCTGGAAGGTGCGTTCAGGTCGTCTCAGCTGGATCATCTCCATGCAGTCGTGCTGAGTGGTCTGTGCCTCAGGTGCTGTGCTGGTCTGCTCTCTGGTGCCGGATTCACCCTCAAGTGAGGGTTTGCTGTGCCTCCGAACGTGGAGGATGTCGATCGCTGGAGTGTTGAAGTTTTCCCACTTCCAGTGGATCTTCTCCATTCACCTTCTGCCGAGCAATGTTGATCCATCACCTGCAACAATCCACAGAGGTAACTTGTGCACCACGCCATTACGCAGTACCTTTACATTCGCGCTACCAACGACTGGGATAATTTCATCGGTGTAGGTGCGCAACTTTGCCTAAACCGGGACCAACTTGGGTCGTTCAGTTTGATTGTCCCATAACCTCTCAAAGGCTTCTTGATTCATTACTGACTGGCTCGCCCTCCGTGTCCACTTCCATGAAGACTGGAACGCCATCTATCTTCAATCTTCAGCGGGGAACACTCAGTGGTGCAGGTAACATGCTATATACCTCATCGTGGGGCTGAGCTGCCTCTCTGCCTATCGTTTCATAATCTGTGCTGGATTCATGGCCATCTGAAGATTCTTCATCGACACAGTGAGTCATATTTCTCTTACACATTCGCTGGAGGTGGCCTTTTGTGCTGCAGTCTATGCAAACATAGTCTTTAAAGCGGCACTGGTGAGCCATGTGATTCCCTCCACAACGCTAGCATGGAGCTACTCGATTAGCCCCCCTCGGCAGACTCTGAGTTAAGTGACTCGGGGGCCTGTTCTCTCTTCCCTGAGAGGTTTCGTGCTCTACAGTCCAGCCTCTAAATGGCGCCACTCTGTGCACAGTACCTGCCGGGTTTGAGTCCTGAGGGTGAGTCATCTGCCTAGAACCTCAGGTCGAGGTCATGAATGCCTGGCTCACAGAGATGGTCTTCTGCAGTGTGACTGTGGTATCCACTGACAGTAGCTTATGAAGGAGGCCCTCATGGCCAATTCCAATTACAAAAATGTCCCACAGCGCTTCGGTGAGATGGTGCCACCAGCCACCTGAGATCTGCAGCGTACTTCGCGACTTCCTGGTCTTCGGGCCATCGGTGGGTGTAGAACCGATGTCTGGCTATGAGGATGCTCTCCTTCGGCATGAGTTGCTCATGGATCAGGGTTACGAGCACCTTGTACGTCTTGGTTGTTGTCTTCACTGGTGCTAGCAAGTCCCTGACGAGGCCATAGATGGCGGGCCCACAACATAGTTAGCAAGATAGCTCTGTGGCCGGGTCCTCTCCTGCCAGGTCATTTTCTGCAAAGAAATGGTCGAGCCTCTCCACAAAGGCATCTCAATCATTACCATCGGTGAACTGCTGCAACGTACCAAGGGTAGCCATTTTTGCGTGAAAGTTCGTAATCTCGTCGCCAATTGTTGTGTCCTTAGATGCTCTAATAATGACTCCACGAGGCAATGTGTTGTACTTGAACTGTAGTGACCGTAGTCCTTTATTTGCTAACTCCAGAGTGAGGATCACACCTGGTGGCCTGCCTTTTATAGTAGGCCAGGCACACCTGTACAGGTAACCTACAAGTCTCCCACTGCTGTGTCCTCTGGTGGCACACCTTGTGATAGTACCAACAGTGGGCATATAGGATACATGACAGAGAGCAGCATGCTTCTCATTTAAAGGGTTCTGCTCAGATCACATGCTTCCAGTAAGGGAGGCTCTACATGCAGTCCTCCTCGTGCTTGAGTTAGACAGGGAAATGAAGGGAGGCAGCAAGGAAGATGCTCACAGAGGAAGGACGGCTCTCAGCCGGAGGCCATAACCACTTGGGGTCTTCAGGGAGTCCATTTCCTACCTGCACCTAAGTCAGGCTCAGTATATTAAAAAGCTCTTTATCAAGATATAAAGTGCAACATCCCCACCGACACCTGGGAATCGCTGGCCAAAGCCCGCCCGAAGTGGAGGAAGAGCATCTGGGAGGGCGCTGAGCACCTCGAGTCTCATCACCGAGAGCATGCAGAAGCCAAGCGCAGGCAGCGGAAGGAATGTGCGGAAAACCAGACTCCCCACCCACTCTTTCCTTCAACGACTGTCTGTCCTACCTGTGACAGAGACTGTAATTCCCGTATTGGACTGTACAGTCACCTCAGAACTCACTTTTAGAGTGGAAGCAAGTCTTCCTCGATTTTGAGGGACTGCCTATGATGATGATTAGAAGGCTCTGCTTCACCAAATAGGTGGCCATAGAAATCTGCCACTTCCTGCAACCAGACCTGCAGCCTCAAAACAGGGTAACAACGGCTCATCCAGTGTCCCTCAAGGTCACCGGGCTCTCAATTTTTTCGGCACCAGATCTTTCCAGTCTGGAGCAGGCGACAAAGCTAATATCTCCCAGCTCACCATCCGTTGCTGCATCTGAGAAGTCACTGAGGCTCTCTACTCCAGGAGAAGGGACTTCATTGCCTTTTCTCTGAACAGAGAGAAGGAGGAGAAATGTGCATTAGACTTTGACAGGATATTGGGCTTCCCCATGGTGCAGGGTGCCATCGACTGCACTCACAAAGCTCTGCAGGCGCTGTGTACCAATCCTGACATATTCTGTAACCGCAAAGGCAACCACTCACTTAATGTACAGTTGGTGTGCGGCCACACCCAGCGCATCATGATGGTGAATGCCCGATATCCTTGCAGCAGTCATGTTGCCTTCATCCTGCGCCAATCTGGTGTGCCAACAATCTTCTAGCAACTACGTCAAACCCGAGGGTGGCTGCTCAGAGACCAGTGCTATCCGCTTTACACCTGACGGATGACTCCCCTCTGCAACCCAACACTCGTATCAGCAGTCATATACTGGCACAAATAGAAATAAATGGGTATGATCTGAAAGCCATTACAGTGATGTGGTTGCAAGGTGACCAAGGCTGGGAACTGAATATTCAGGGGTACTTGACATTTGGAAGGATAGGCAGAAAGGAAAAGGAGGTGCGGTAACTTTGTTAATAAAGGATGAGATCAGTGCAGTAGTCGTCTCCAGGCCAGATTCAAGACCGTCCCATCCTCTGTCGTCGAATTACAGTACGCGGATGACGTTTGCATCTGTGCACATTCAGAGGCTGAGCTCCAAATCATCGTCAACATTTTTACCGAGGCGTATGAAAGCATGGGCCTTACACTAAGCATCCGTAAGACAAAGGTCCTCCACCAACCTGACCCCGCCACACAGCACTTCCCCCAGTCAACAAGATCCACAGCACGGCCCTGGACAATGTGGACCACTTCCCAAACCTCGGGAGCCTATTATCAGCAAGGTCGATGACGAGGTTCCACACCACCTCCAGTACGCCACCGTGACCTTCGGCCGCCTGAGGAAGAGAGTGTTCGAAGATCAGATCCTCAAATCTGGCACCAAGCTCATGGTCTACATGGCTGTAGTGATACCCGCCCTCCTGTATGGCTCAGAGACATGGACCATAGACAGTAGACACCTCAAATCGCTGGAGAAATATCACCAACGATGCCTCTGCAAGATCCTGCAAATCCCCTGGGTGGACAGACGCACCAACGTCAGTGTTCTCGATCAACATCCCCAGCTTCGAAGCACCGGCCGCACTCGACCAACTCCGTTGGGTGGGTCACATGTGTCCGCATGCCGGACACAAGACTCCCAAAGCAAGCGCTCTACTTGGAACTCATAAACAGCAAGCAAGCCCCAGGTGGGCAGAGGAAATGTTTCAAGGACACCCTCAAAGCCTCCTTGATAAAGTGCAACATCCCCACCGACACCTGAAAGTCCCTGGCCAAAGACCGCCCTAAGTGGAGGAAGAGCATCCAGGAGGGCGCTGAGCATCTCGAGTCTTGTCGCCGAGAGCATGCAGAAAACAAGTGCAGGCAGCGGAAGGATTGTGCGGCAAACCAAACTCCCCAGCCACCCTTTCCTCCAATGATTGTCTGTCCCACCTGTGACAGAGAGTGTAATTCCAGAAGTGGACTGTTCAGTCACCTGAGAACTCACTTTTGAAGTGGAAGCAAGTCTTCCTCGATTTCGAGGGACTGCCTATGATGATGATGACTGAGAAATGATATTGGCTCAGAAGATCAAAATGTAGAATCAGTTTGGGTAGAGATAAAAAATAATAAGGGAAATAAGTTACTGGTGAGAGTAGTCTATAGGCCCCCTAACAGTAGCTATCCTGTAGGACACAGTATGAATCAAGAAATAATGGAGGCTTGTAAGAAAGTTAGTTGCAATAATCATGTGCAATTTTAATCTTCATATAGATTGGACAAATCAAATTGGTAGAGGTAGCCTTGAGTACGAGTTCATAGTGTGTATTCTGGATAGTTTCTTGAACAATACCTTGTGGAATCAACCAGGGAGCAGGCTATTTTAGATCTGGTAATGTGTAAGGAGATAGGATTAATTAATGATCTCATAATAAAGGATCCTTTAGTGAAGAGTGATCATAGCATGTTAGAATTTCAAATTCAGTTTGAGGTTGAGAAACTTGGGTCTCAAACTAGTGTCCTGAACTTAAATAAAGGCAATTATAAATGTATGAAGACAGAGTTGGCTAAGGTGGACTGGGAAAATAGATATAAGGGTAAGACGATAGATAAGCAGTGGCAGACATTTAAGGAGATATTTCATAAATCTCAGCAAAGATGAATTCCAGTGAGAAGGAAAGACTCTAGGAGAAGGATGAACCATCCGTGGCTAACTAAGGAAGTAAAGGATGGTATCAAATTGAAAACAAAGGCATACAATGTTGCGAAGATTCGTGGTAGGCCAGAGGATTGGGAAATTTTTAGAAACCAGCAACGACTAAAAAAATAATAGAGTGAGAAGATAGATTATGAGAGTAAACCAGCAAGAAATATAAAAACAGACAGTAAGAGCTTCTACAGGTATATAAAAAGTCACTGAGTAGCTAAAGTAAACATTGGTCCCTTAGAGGATGACACTGGGGAATTAACAATAGGAAACAGGGAAATGGGAGAGACTTTGAACAAATATTTTGTATCATTCTTCACGGTAGAAGACACTGAAAGTATCCCAATAATAATAGATAACCAAGGGGCTATAGGGAGGGAGGAACTTAAAAGAATCACTATCACTAGAGAAAAAGTACGAGACAAACTAATGGGACTAAAGGTGGATAAGTCCCCTGGAACTGGTGGCCTGAATCCTAGGATCTTAAAAGAAGTGGTTGTAGACATAGTGGATGCATTGGTTGTAATCTATCAAAATTCATAGAAACATAGAAACATAGAAAATAGGTGCAGGAGTAGGCCATTCGGCCCTTCGAGCCTGCACCACCATTCAATATGATCATTCCCTGGATTCTGGAGAGGTCCCAGCGGATTGGAAAACCTATTCAAGAAAGGAGAGAAACAGAAAGCAGGAAACTATAGACCAGTTAGCCTAACATCTGTCATGGGGAAAATGCTAGAGTCCATTATTAAGGAAGTAATAGCAGGACATTTAGAAAATCATAATACAATCAAGCAGAGTCAGCATGGTTTTATGGTAGAGCTCTTTAAAAATGTAACGAGCAGGGTGGATAAAGGGGAACCAGTAGATGAAGTGCACTTGGATTTCCAGAAGGCATTCGATAAGGTGCCACATAAAAAGTTACTGCGCAAGATAAGAGCTCATGGGGTTGGGGGTAATATATTAGCATGGCTAGTGGATTGGCTAACTAATAGAAAAAAAGTGTCGGCATAAATGGGTTATTCTCAAGTTGGCAAACTGTAACTAGTGGGGTGCCACAGGGATCGGTGCTGGAGCGTCAACTATTTACAATCTATATTAATGACTTGGATGAAGGGACCGAATGTACTTTAGCCAAATTTGCTGATGGTACAGATAGGTGGGAAAGCAAGTTGTGAGGAGGACACAAATAATCTGCAAAGGGCTATATATATTTTAAGTGAGTGGACAAAAATTTGGCAGATGGAGAATAATGTGGGAAATTGTGAGGTTATTCACTTTGGTAGGAAGAATAAAAAAGGAAATTCTTACTTAAATGGAGAGAGACTACAAAATACCGAGGTACAGAGGGATCTGGGGGTCCTTGTAGATGAAACACAAAAAGTTAGTATGCAGGTACAGAAAGTAGTTAGGAAGGCAAATGGAATGTTGGTCTTTATTGCAAGGAGGATGGAATATAAAAGTAGGGAAGTCTTGATACAACTGTACAGGGTGTTGGTGAGCCACACCTGGAGGATTCCGTACAGTTTTGGTCTCCTTAATTAAGAAGGGATATACTTGCATAGGAGGCAGTTGAGAGAAGTTTCACGAGGTTGATTCCTGAGATGAATGGGTTGCCTTATGAAGAAAAGTTGAGCAGGTTGGGCCTATACTCATTGGAGTTTAGAAGAATGAGAGGTGATTTGTTGAAACATATGAGATAATGAGGGGGCTCGACAGGGTAGATGCAGAGAGGATGTTTCCCCTCGTGGGGGAATTTAGAACTAGGGGGCATAGTTTCAGAATAAGGGGTTGCCCATTTAAAACGGAGATGAGGAGGAAATTCTTTTCTCAGAGGGTCATGAATCTTTGGAATTCTCTACCCCAGAGAATTGTGGAGGCTGGGTCATTCAATATACTTAAGGTGGAGATAGACAATTTTTGAACTATAGGGGAGTCAAGGGTTATGGGGAGTGGGCAGGGAAACGGAGTTGAGGCCAAAATAAGAGAAGCCATGATCTTATTGAATGATGGAGCAGGTTTGAGGAGCCAATATGCCAATTCCTGCTCCTATTTCTTATGTTCTTATGTTCTTACGACAGCCATGCTGCCACAAGAAATGTAATCGATCAGACCATTGGGGTGCTAAAGCAACAGTTCTGCTGCCTAGACTACTCGGGAGGAGCCCTCCTGTACTCAGCAGAGTAGATGCCCTATAACATGACCATCATGAAGGCACAGCCCTTGACTCCACAGGTTCGAAGACCACCTCAGGAGGAGGAGTAGGAGGAGGAGGAAGGGGAGGAGGGGAGGAGGGGAACGGGAAAAGGCGGGCAGCAGAACTCCATTTTGTATAGGCTGTCTCTGAGCACCTCATCAGACTCTGATTCCAGAGAATGAAACCCCACCTCCCCTTTCCCACCACTTCCCCATCTTACCATTCCTCTGCCACGGAACTTCACAGCGTCCTCCTGGGCACAAAGCTGAAATGATAGCCAGCACAAAACAAACATTCCAGACATAGGCTGAAATTTCCCGTTGAAACGTGTGCAGTTTTGGGGGTGAGTTGGCAGTAAAAATTCCGGAAATAGCGAGTGCGTTGGGAACCCGTCGTCATCCCCGTCGCCTCGCGCATTTAACTCGGGCAACTATGAAGGCGCGACACGGACCCGAGCGGCAGAGACCTCATTGAAATCATTAAATACTTGTTGAGAGACACTGAAGAGTAATTTTAATGCCAGCTTTTGAATTTGACAGCAGAAGCACGAGATTCATGGAGGTCGGATACCTCACCTGTGAAGGGGAGGTGGAGGCTTGGTGGCCATTGGTGAGTTCATTCATTAACAGCTGGGAAAAGCACATAAATACTCTAACATTACGCCTCATGGGAAGGCTCTGGCTCACTTCATTTTGTCCACAGATTTCGGTGTCTGCAGCTTGCAGGTCATTATTGAAACCTCAGAAGTCACTATCACCACATTGCAACTCTATAGCAGAACATAGAGGTGGTGCCTCTGATCTCCACTTCACCTGCCATCTACTACATCAGTATGGGTGCAGCTTATACTGACACACCTTGGTCCTCAGAATCAGACCAAAATGCGCCTTCCCACCAAAACACCAGCCACAACACCAACAGCAGCAACCACAACCAAGCAGCCTTCTCCTCAAAGACCTGATATCCCACAGTCGAGAGAGGATCAGCACAGGGCTGCAGTGCACCGGAGGCGATACCACCAACACAGGGTATACAGGCAGGGGATGAGCTTCCTCAACATGACTGAGCAGCAGTGCTTCAGGAGGCTCAGGCTATCACACCAGGTTGTCGCAGACATTTGTAGCTTGTTGGAACAAGACCTGCTCCCCTGAGGACCTGGTGGACACTCCTTACCAGTGGCTGTCAAAGTCACTACCGCCCTCAACTTCTTCACCTCAGGCTCCTTCCAGGGATCTACAGCAGACATTTGCAGGATCTCACAGTCGGCATCACCAATACCGTGTTTCACAAGTATATCAACTTTGCCACTGATGAAGCCAGGGTTACTGAGCGGGTGTTCAGCTTTGAAGCTCTGGCTGACTTCCCACAGGTGCAGGGCATCATCGACTGCACTCATATGGCCCTGAACACACCCCATCATCACCCAGGAGGGTTTGTGAACTGCAAAGGTTTCCACTCATTCAATGTGCACCTCCTCTGCAACCATAAAAAGATAATAATGCATGTGTGTGCCAGATTCCCTGGCAGCTCTCATGACTCCTTCATGCTGCGCCAGCCCACCCTCCATCAGCTCTTTGAACCTCCAAACACACTTATTGACTGGTTGCTTGGAGACAAGGGCTATCCATTGAAGACATGGCTCATGACACCTGAGAATGCCAAGTACTGAAGCCGAGACGTGTTATAATGAGAACCACATGTCCACCAGATGTGTCATAGAGCAAGCAATAGGCATGCTGAAGATGCGCTTCAGAAATCTTGACAGATCTGGAGGAGCCCTTCAGAACCCACCAGCCAGGGTCTCCAGAATTATCATCATCTGCTGCGCGCTGCACAACATAGTGCAGCAGTGAGGATTGGAGCTGCAGGAGGAGCAAAGCATATATCGCACAGCCTCTTCAGAGGAAGAGGAGGAAACATAGAAACATAGAAAATAGGTACAGGAGCAGGCCATTCGGCCCTTCAAGCCTGCACCACCATTCAATATGATCATGGCTGATCATGCAACTTCAGTACCTCACTCCTGCCTTCTCTCCATACCCCCGATCCCTTTAGCTGAAAGGGCCACATCTAACTCCCTTTTGAATATATCCAATGAACTGGACTCAACAACTTTCTGTGCCAGAGAATTCCACAGGTTCACCACTCTCTGGGTGAAAAAGTTTCTCCTCATCTCGGTCCTATATGGCTTACCCCTTATCCTTAGACTGTGACCCCTGGTTCTGGACTGGAAGAGGAAGATGAGGAGGAGGAGGAGGAACCTGAGGTGCAGATAGCACCAACAGCAGAAAATACTGTTGCCCGGGAGGCCTGGGAAGGCCTTATCATGTTCAGATTTTCTGAACTTGCTCCAATGCAGTCACGTATCTGCCATATGCTGTACTCAGTAGCCTCTCCCCCAACAACACCACAAAGAATCCTACAATGCCCAAGCCATTCCTCTCACCCAAAACCCCAATGCTTGAGGGTAAATAATGTGTCACCATTCACTCCAAGTGACAAAGTCACTTCAAAGGTTGGAATTTTAAAAAAAACATTCATGTGTCATCAAAATAACTGAAAGTTACCAGTAACATTTTTTCATACATCCATGTGCATACCCTTGTGCATCTACTTTTGTGTCATTTTTCTGTTCTGAATGTTTGTACGAGGTGCAACCCCCGTGGCTTCAGCAGAGGTAGAGGCAGTCTGCTCACTTCCCTGCTACGACTGCTTTGTCAAGTTTGGCGGATGTCCTCAGGATTTTGGAGCCTGTGATTGCCCCGCCAAAGTCTGCTCCTCCTGCGACTGTGCACAGATGGACTTGGCCATCAAGATCCGAGAAAGCATGTGGGACTCTGACTGAGGGGGGGGCAAAGGTGGAGAAGTGGGAGTGCTTTGAGACGAGCCCCACTTTCATGTCCCCTCTCATCATTGCCGTTACAGAGATGTGGTTGCAAGGTGACCAAGGATGGGAACTGAATATTCAGGGGTATTTGCCATTTCGTAAGGATAGGCAGAAAAAAATAAGGGATGAGATCAGTGCAGTCGATAGAAATGATATTGGCTCAGAAGATCAAAATGTAGAATCAGTTTGGGTGGGGATAAGAAATAATAATGGTAGGAAGACACTGGTGGGAGTGATCTACAGGTGCCCAAACAGTAGCCACATTGTAGGACAGAGTATAAATCAAGAAATAATGAAGGCTTGTAAGAAAGCAATGGCAATAATCATGGGCGATTTTAATCTTCATATTGATTGGAGAAATCAAATTGGCAAAAGAAGCCTGGAAGAAGAGTTCAGAGAGTGTATGCGGGATAGTTTCTTGGAACAATATGTTGTGGAACCAACCAGGGAGCAGACTATTTTAGATCTGGTAATGTGTAATGAGTTTGGATTAATTAATGATCTCGTAGTGAAGGATCCTCTTTGGAAGAGTGATCATAACATGGTAGAATTTCAAATTCAGTTTGAGGGTGAGAAAGCTAGTTCTCTGTTGTGTATGCAATAACTCAATAGATTGAATACTGTAAACTCCGAACAGGTACAAACCTGGTTCTATTTTATTAGGACCCAAAGTGATTACATTACAAGATGGCTGGCCTTTTATATCTGGGCTGTACACACGTGCTCACAGCCCAATGACATCTGACAGTGGCGCCACCTGGTGACTAGTAAACCCAAGCTTACATATATGATAACATCTCCCTTTAAGATATTAGTAACGGTCTTTTTACAAATTGAGACGGCCCAGGGCTTTCCGCTCCCGAGTTGAACGCCTCAGTTCAACTCCAGCCATGGGCGAGCGTTCTGAGTATGCTGTGACTGGGGGCTGGGTAGCCGATCTGATGGGAGTGGCAATGACTACATCAGGGATTGAAAGTCCAGATTCATTGATGACAGCAGAGTCCTCTGAAGACTGAGGTGGGTTGGTTGGTCACTGATTGTGTCTTCTTCAGAGTGTTCCGGTTCATCCGTGTGCCGCAGCCTTATCTGATCGCCATGTTTCCTGCATGTCTGCCCATTCTTGAGCTTAACGATAAACACTCTGCTACCCTCCTTGGGTACCGGCGATCCATTTGGGACCTTGACCATAATTCAGTACATACACAGGATCATTGATAGGAATGTTGCATGACACAGTAGCGCGATCATGATATCCTTGCTGACTTTGACATTTGTATTCGACACGATTATTCAGTCAGGACAAGAGAGAGCCTGGTCTTGAGACCTCTCTTCATCAATAGTTCAGCAGGGGAGACCCCGGTAAGTATATGGGGTCTTGTCCTGTAACTAAGCAATATGCGTGACAAGCGAGTTTGCAGTGAACCTTGAGTTACACGTTTCATATTCTGCTTGAAGGTTTGGACCGCATGCTCTGCTTGTCCATTAGATGCAGGTTTGAATAGTGCTGACCTCACATGTTTCATACCATTGACTTTCATGAACTCTTGAAACTCCATACTGGTGAAGCAAGATCCGTTGTCGCTTACAACAATGTCAGGCAGACCATGCATAGCAAACATGGCAAGAAGGCTCTCAATGGTAGCTGTGGATGTGCCGGATGACATGTTGATAGGAGACTCCTGAGATATGGGAAGTGGTCCGTGGATCTTGATGACTGGGGGGCAGTGCTGTGCAGTGAGGACAGGCTGGTGGAGGACCTTTGTCTTACGGATGTTTAGTGTAAGGCCCATGCTTCCGTACACTTCAGTAAATACGTCGACTGTGTCCTGGAGTGCAGCCTCTGTATGTGTGCAGACACAGGCGTCGTCCGTGTACTGTAGCTTGATGATAGAGGTTGGGGTGGTCTTGGATCTGGCCTGGAGATGACGAAGGTTGAACAGGTTCCCACTGGTTCTGTAGTTTAGTTCCACTCCAGCGGGAAGCTTGATGACTGTGAGGTGGAGTATGGCGGGAGGCTCCTATCAACAAGAGCATGCATCGACGACGAGACCCAACACAGCCTCCAGTGCACCAGTGCAGCCTTCGGCCACCTGAGGAAAAGAATGTTTGAAGACCAGGCCCTCAAAACTGCCACCAAGTTCATGGTCTACAGGGTTGTAGTAATACCTGCCCTCCTGTATGGCTCAGAGACATGGACCATGTACAGTAGACACCTCAAGTTGCTGGACAAATATCACCAATGATGTCTCTGCAAGATCCTACAAATCCCCTGGAAGGACAGGCGTACCAACATCAGCGTCCTCATTCAGGCTAACATCCCCAGCATTGAAGCACTGACCACACTCGATCAGTTCCGCTGGGCAGGCCACATAGTCCGCATACCAGACACAAGACTCCCAAAGCAAGTGCTCTATGCGGAGCTCCTTCATGGCAAACGAGCCAAAGGTGTGCAGTGGAAACGCTACAAGGACACCCTCAAAGACTCCCTGATAAAGTGCGACATTCCCACTGACACCTGGGAGTCCCTGGCCCAAGACTGCCCTAAGTGGAGGAAGTGCATTCAAGAGGGTGCTGAGCACCTCGAGTCTCAACGCCAAGAGCATGCAGAAATCAAGTGCAGACAGCAGAAAGAGCATGCGGCAAACCAGTCCCACCCATCCCTTCCCTCAATGACTATCTGTCCCACCTGTGACAGAGTCTGTAGCTCTCGTATTGGACTGCTCAGCCACCAAAGAACTTACTTCAGTCTTCCTCGATTCCAAGGGACTGCCCATGATGATGATGATGATGAGGGGGGATGACATGATTGTACACTCTATCCACTTGGAATAAGCATCCACCACAACTAAGAACATCTTTCCCAGGAAGGGACCTGCAAAGTCGATGTGGATCCTGGACCATGGTTTAGATGGCCACGGCCAGAGACTCAGCGGCGATTCCGCTGGTGCTTTACTAAGCTGCATGCAAGTGTTGCACTGATGCACACATGATTCCAGATCAGAGTCAATTCCAGGCCACCATTCATGAGACCTGGCAATGGCTTTCATCATGACAATACCAGGATGCATGCTGTGTAGATCATGCACAAATTTCTCTCTGCCTTTCTTGGGCATAACAACACGATTACCCCACAGTATACAATCTGATTGAATAGATAGTTCGTCTTTGCGAAGGATGTAAGGTTTGGTCTCCTCACACATTTGCTTGGGTATGGCAGATCAAATCACCACTAAGGATATAACATTTCACAACCGATAATATCGGGTCCTGGCTGATTCAGGTCTTAACTTGTTGGGCTATGACAGGGATTCCTTCACTTTCAAAAACATCCATGACTAACAGTAGGTCTGCCGGTTGTGGCATTTCCACCTCTGGTGTGGGCAACGGCAGATGGCTCAATGCATCGGCACAATTCTCAGTGCCAGGTCTATGGCGAATGACATAATCATAGGCAGATAATGTCAGCGCTCACCTCTGGATGCGGGATGATGCATTGGTATTGATACCTCTGTTTTCCGAAAACAATGAAATGAGTGGCTTATGATCTGTTTCTAGTTCAAACCGAAGACCAAACAGGTACAGATGCATCATTTTAACCCCATACATACAGGCTAGTGCTTCTTTCTCTACCATGCTGTAGGCTCTTTCTGCCGTTGACAAACGTTTTGAAGCATATGCAACAGGTTGTAATTTTCCCGACTCATTAGCTTGTTGGAGCATGCAACCAACTCCATATGTCGAAGCATCACAGGTCAATACTGGACATTTACACGGATCATAATGTACCAGCAACTTGTTAGAGCAAAGCAGATTAGTAGCTTTCACAAAAGCTCTATCTTGAGATGCACCCCAAACCCAGTTGTCGCCTTTTCTTAGCAGCATGTGCAGTGGCTCTAATAAGGTGCTCAATCTAGGTAAGAAATTACCGAAGTACTGAAGTACCCAGGAACGAACGCAGCTCCGTCACATTCTGAGGCTTGGGAGCATTTTTGATGGCCTTGGTTTTCGAGTCCGTAGGCCTGATACCGTCAGCAGCAATTTTCCTCCCCAGGAATTCGACTTCTGGTGTCATGAAGACGCACTTGGAGCATTTCAGTCTGAGTCCCAATTTGTCCAGATGATGTAGAACCTCTTCCAGGTTGTTCAGATGTTCAGCGGAGTCACGACCTGTGACCAGTGTGTAATCTTGGAACACGATGGTTCTGGGGACGGACTTCAGGAGACTCTCCATGTTCCTCTGAAATATGGCTGCAGCGAGCGAATTCCAAAAGGGCACCTGTTGTAGATAAACAGTCCTTTATGAGTGTTGATGCACGTAAGTTTCTTCGACGTGTTGACCAACTCCTGTGTCATCTAGGCCAACGTCAGATCCAGTTTTGTGAACGACTTCCCTCCGGCTAGCATTGCAAACAGGTCATCAGCCTTCGGTAACGGGTATTGATCCTGTTTCGAAACTGGGTTGATCGTAACCTTGTAGTCTCCACAAATCCTGACAGTGCCATCACTTTTCAACACGAGAACAATGGGGCTGGCCCGTTCATTAAATTCGACTGGTAATATGATCCCTTCATGCTGGGGTCTATCCAGTTCGATTTCGACCTTCTCCCTCATCATGTACGTAACCACCCGAGCTTTATGATGGATGGGTCTTACATTCGAGTCCAGGTAGATCTATACCTTGGCTCCCATGAAATTGCCGATGCCTGGTTCAAACAGTGAGGGGAACTTGCTCAGCACTTGAGCACATGGAGTATCCTCCCCCTCCGATCTTGTTCCAGTTCCATTTGATTTTTTCTAACCAGTTTCTGCCGAACAGCGTTGGAACATTGCCTGGAACAATCCATAATGGTAAATCATGAACCGCACCATCATACGACACCTTGATTACTGCACTGCCAATCACTGTTGTGAATTCTTTAGTGTACGTACATAACTTGGCATTGACTGGACCAAACTTAGGCCTCACAGTCTTAGTATCCCACAGCCTGTTGAATGTCCTTTGGCTCATTATTGATTGACACGCACCTGTGTCCAATTCCATCGATACCGGCACACCATTAAGTTTTACATTAATCATTATCGGTTGGTTCTTTGTTAGGAATGACTACAGTCCATACACTTCCTCCTCTGGTATCTCGGATTGCATATCTGGATCCGCGCTAGACTGCTCATCATCCTCCATGTGGTCTATTGCAGCACGCTTGCTCAGTTGCAACCGCATGCGCTGGAGAAGCCCCACTCTCGAACAGCCTTTACAAATATACTGTTTAAACCGACACTGATGATGCCGATGATTTCTCCCACAACGCCAACACGGTGATATTGGATTCATTCCCATTGGCGGACTTTGAGCAGCCACAGGTTTTGTGTATGCAGTCGGGTAGACCCTGCCATATGCAGCTCTGCCAAACGACGATGCTATCTTGTTTACAGTACTTGCTGAGTTCCAATTTTTCAAGGATATCTGCTTTAAGCTTTTGTTGGTCGTCATGCATGATTGGGCAATTGTGATGACCTTTCTGATATCCAGCGTCTCTGCCACCAGTAGCTTACGCAGGATCATCTCCTGGTTGATGCCGATTACAAAGAAGTTCCGCAGCATATCTGCCAACGCAGTTTCGAACTTACGCGGTCCAGCTAGACGTCTTAGGTCGGCAACAAATTCTGATACATTCTGGCCCTCAGAATGAACGTGCGTATAGAATCGATATCTTGAGATGATGATGCCTTCATCTGGTTTGAGATGGTTACGTACCAGAGCACACAATGTTTCATAGTCCTTGTCCGTTGGACTTAAGCGCAAGAGGAGATTCTTTATGAGTCCATAGATTTTTGGACCGCAAACTGTGAGGAGGATCGCATGGCGCCAAACTGCGTCTGCCTCTTTCTCCATTTTGTTGGCCACAAAGTACTGGTTCAAGCTGGCTACAAAGTCTGCCCAATCTTCTCCCTCCATGAATCAATCCAGAATTCCAATTGTGCTCATTTTTGCAACCTCGTCGCCAAATGTTTTGTATGCAATAACTCAACAGACTGAATACTGTAAACTCTGAACATGTACAAACCTGGCTCTACTTTATTAGGGCCCAAAGTGATTACATTACAAGATGGCTGGCCTTTTATACCTGGGCCGCACACACGTGCGCATAGCTCAATGACCTCCGACAGTGGCGCCACCTAGTGGCTAGTAAACCCAAGCATACATATATGACATTCTCAAACTTGTGCCTTGAACTTAAATAAAGTTAATTACAAGGGTATAAAGGCAGAGCTGGTTAAAGTGGACTGGGAAAATATATTAAAGGGTAAGACTGTAGAAAAGCAGTGGCAAACATTTAAGAAGATATTTCATAACTCTCAGCAAAGATATAGTCCAGTGAGAAAGAAAGACTCTAAGAGAAGGATGAATCATCCGTGGCTAACTAAGGAAGTAAAGGATGGTAACAAATTGAAAACAAATGTTGCGAAGAATAGTGGTAAGCCAAAAACAGACAGTAAGAGCTACTACAGGTATATTAAAAGGAAGAGCATGGTTAAAGTAAACGTTAGTCCCTTAGATGATGAGACTGGGGGATTAATAATGGGAAACAGGGAAATGGAAAAAAGTTTGAACAAATATTTTGTATCAGTCTTCATAGCAGAAGACATTAAAAGCATCCCAATAATTGATAATCAAGGGGGTATTGGGGTGGGGGGAGAGGGGGGGGGACTGAAAACAATCACTTACACTGGAGAAAAAGTATTAGGCAAGCGAATGGGACTAAAGGTGGACAAGTCCCCTGGACCTGATGGCCTGCATCCTCGGGTCTTAAAGGAGGTGGTTGCAGATATAATGGATGATAATGGATGCATTGGTTATAATCTACCAAAATTCCCTGGATTCTGGACAGGTCCCAGCAGACAGGAAAACCGCAAATGTAACAACAGAAAGCAGGAAACTATAGACCAGTTAGCATAACATCTGCCATTGGGAAAATGCTGGAGTCCATCATTAAGGAAATAGTAGCAGGACATTTAGAAAAATCATAATGCAATCAAGCAGATTCAGCATGGTTTTATGAAAGTGAAATTATGTTTGACAAATTTGCTCGCATTCTTTGAGGAGGTAACAAGCAGGGTGGATAAAGGGGAGCCAGTGGATGTTGTGTATTTGGATTTACAGAAAGCATTTGATAAGGTGCCACGTGAAAGGTTACTGCACAAGATAAGAGCTCACGGGGTTGGGGTAATATATTAGTATAGATAGAGGATTGGCTAATTAACAGAAAACAGAGAGCCGGAATAAATGGATCATTTTCAGGTTGGCAAACTGTAACTAGTGGGGTGCCACAGGGATCAGTGCTGGGGCCTCAACTATTTACAATTTATATTAATGACTTGGATGAAGGGACCGAGTGTAATGTAGCCAAATTTGCAGATGATACAAAGATAGGTGGGAAAGCAAGTTGTGAGGAGGATGCAAATAATCTACAAAGGGATATAGATAGGCTAATTGAATAGACAAAACATTTGGCAGATGGAGTATAATGTGGGGAAATGTGAGGTTATCCACTTTGGTAGGAAAAATAAAAAAGCTAATTATTATTTAAATGGGGAGCGATTGCAAAATGCGTTGGTGCAAAGGGATCTGGGGGGGCCTTGGACATGAAACACAAAAAGTTAGCATGCAGGTACAGCAAGTAATTAGGAAGGCAAATGGAATGTTGGTCTTTATTGCAAGGGGGATGAAGTATAAAAGTAGGGAAGTCCTGCTGCAATGGTATAGGGCGTTGGAAGGATATAATTGCACTGGAGGCAGTTCAGAGAAGGTTCATGAGGTTGATTCCTGAGATGAAGGGGTTGTCGTATTAAAAAAGGTTGGACAGATTGAGCCTATGCTCATTGGAGTTTAGAAGACTTAGAGGTGATCATATTGAAACGTATAAGATACTGAGGGGGCTCGATAACGTAGATGCAGAGAGGATGTTTCCCCTTGTGGGGAATCTAGAACTAGGGGGCATAGTTTCAGAATAAGGGGTTGCCTATTTAAAACAGAAATGAGGAGGAATTTCTTCTCTCAGAGGGTTGTGAATCTTTGGAATTCTCTACCTCAGAGAGCTGTGGAGGCTGGGTCATTGAATGTATTTAAGCTGGAGATAGACAGATTTTTGAAAGATAAGGGAATCAAGGGTTATGGGGAGTGGGCGGGGAAGTGGAGTTGAGGCCAGGATCAGACCAGATCAATGATCTTATTGAATGGCGGTGCAGACTCGAGGGGCCAAATGACCTATTTCTGCTCATATTTCTTATGTTCTTATGTTATCATCATACCTCTCGTGGGCCACCCGAACTTCCCTGCTAGCAATGAGCTGGTGAGCACCTTGCTGCACAGTAGTGGGGCAATGAAGGTCCAAGTCTACATTTACATCCGTCCGTGAGAGGAGGTCTATGTGCGCCTGCCATCTGTTGTCCACAGCTAGCATTTGCTCATGCGAGTGGTGCATTTGCTGCACTATGCAGCTGGCCATCCTTTTCATGCAACAGCACATTGTCCCCATTGCCTGCAACATGGTGGTGCTTATATTGGAGATGGACACCTCCATTCTTTGAACATTTGCAGTCATTGTGGCTGCAAATTATTCCAGAGCCTCGTGCAATTGTTGCTGCCTCTGTCTCTCGATGGCCCCTGAGGCACAGTGTCTACATGCAGCTCAGCAGAGCATGGAGCATCCTGCCCCCTCTGGTGAGGAGTCTCCACTGCTGTCCCTGCCAACACCACCTCTTCTCCACTTATGAATTTTAAGACACCAGGTTATGACTCTACTCTATGGCGCAAAGGACACACCAAGGTGTGCTTATCTGCACTGAGGCTGGCTGTGCTTGGATCAGCTGACGCTACACCCTCAGGGACTAGAGCTACCTCTGAGGAGTCGTCTTCCTCCTCCGGCTGGACAGTGGGAGGTGGGTGGGGGCAGTTGATGGACCTGTGGGAGCATAAAGAGATGAATTAGAAGTGTTATAATAAGAATGGGTAATGTTACCATTATGTTCAAGATGACATTTCACTCGCTGCTGACATCAGACACCATATGAGTGACTGTTGTATGCCATGTGATGTGATTCTGTCTCCAGGTTGCTGGGATGTTCCCTTCTCTCTGACTCCCACTGCCCCCATCTCTCGAGCTTCCATGATCTCCAGAGCTGTTTGGTGTGCGAAGACTGGAGGGCCACCTCCGGTTCTCTCCCGCTCTCTGTTGTTGTGCGCTCTTTTCTCCTGTGAGGAGGGAAAGAAGAGAAGTTTGAGTGAGAGTGATGGAATGAGGGTAAGAAATAGATGGGTTTCATCTGTAGAGGGTGACTATGATGGAGTGTGGTGTCAATGCCAAATGGCCTCCATCTGTCGTGTTACTTGCTATAATTGCATTAGGATGAGGGTGTGTGTGAGGCGTGGTTAGTCAGATGGGGATGAGATAATGTAGATAGAGCGAACAGGATGGGTAGATGTGCAAGGTAGGTTGGTGTGAGGAATGATGTACAGAAGTAGGCTTGGGAAGGCAGAGTGATGGGGATGTGGTGACAGGCACATCAAGATGAAGACGAGTGTGGCATTGCACTCACATTTCCTGATCTCCTGAGATCATTGAATTGTTTCCTGCACAGGATCCAAGTCCTCCTCACAACCTCCCTGCTGCTGACCTGCTACGCTATTTCCAGTCAGGCCCTTTGGTCTCTTGGGGAGATCACTTGCACCCATCTGCTGGGAAGAGGACCTTCCTGCGTGCTCGTACCTCCACCAAAATATACGGCGAGACCTCTGTATAACAGAGTGCAGCCCTCTGCCTGGGTATTCATAGTTTACACTTTGTAAAATAACTCCAACCTTTCCTTTGCTCCTTCCACACTCCTTTACCAACCTTCAAATGAGCTGTGTGCAAGGCTGCATTAAATATGGGCGCTGTAAATGAGTCATCAATGACATCATCAGTCCCACATTCTATAATAGAGCTAGGAAACGTGCATGGCTGGTTTAATTGGGCCATTACGCAAAAGACGCTCTGAAGAGCGGACTGATCAGTACATCATGTTGCTGACCTGTTACGTGGCCTGCACGCACCCGACCCGACTCAAATGTAAAAAACTCCAGCCTTCATTTATAAATTCATCTGATGTAAATCAAAACAACAATGTCAACTGATCACCCTTGTGAATTTTCTTAGTGCCCGTCTTTCGTGTATCTTTTCCTATTCTTGTGCTTCTCTGAAGTACTCCCCTAGTGGCTGCAGCATGGCTTGTGGAAGGCTTCTGATTTTAGTGGAGGACATTGCAGATGGTCTTACTGGATGACCTCAAGCAGCTTTGAGCCTAGAACATAAGAAATAGGAACAGGAGTAGGCCATACGATCCCTCGAGCCTGCTCCGCCATTCAATAAGATCATGGCTGATCTGATCATGGACTCAGCTCCACTTCCCCGCACACTCCCCGTAACCTCTTATCCTCTTATCGTTTAAGAAACTGTCTTAAATTCATTCAATGTCCTAGATTCAACAGCTGAGGCAGCGAATTCCACAGATATACAACCCTCTGAGAGAAGAAATTTATCCTCATCTCAGTTTTAAATGGGCGGCCCCTTATTTTAAGATCGTGCCCTCTAGTTTTAGTCTCCTCCATCAGTGAAAACATCCTCTCTGCATCCACCTTGTCAAGCCCCCTCATAATCGTATACGGTTTGATAAGATCACCTCTCATTCTTCTGAATTCCAATGAGTAGAGGCCCAAACTACTCAACCTTTCCTCATAAGTCAACTCCCTCATCCCCGGAATCAACCTAGTGAACCTTTTCTGAACTGCCTCCAAAGCAAGTATATCCTTTTGTAAATATGGAAACCAAAACTGCACGCAATATTCCAGATGTGGCCTCACCAATATCTTATACAGCTGTAGTAAGACTTCCTTGCTTTTATACTCCATTTCCTTTGCAATAAAGGCCAAGATACCATTGGTCTTCCTGATCACTTGCTGTACCTGCATCCTATCATTTTGTGTTTCATGCACAAGTATCCCCAGGTCCCGCTGTACTGCAGCACTTTGCAATCTTTCTCCATTTAAATAATAACTTGCTCTTTGATTTTTTTCTGCCAAAGTGCACGACCTCACACTTTCCAACATTATACTCCATCTGCCAAGTTTTTTGCCCACTCACTTAGCCTGTCTATGTCCTTTTGCAGATATTTTCTGTCCTTCTCATACATTGCTTTTCCTCCCATCTTTGTATCACCAGCAAACTTGGCTACGTTACACTCAGTCCCTTCTTCCAAGTTGTTAATATAGATTGTAAATAGTTGGGGTCCCAGCACTGATCCCTGCGGCACCCCATTAGTTACTGGTTGCCAACCAGAGAATAAACTATTTATCCCGACTCTCTGTTTTCTGTTAGTTAGCCAATCCTCTATCCATGCTAATATATTACCCCCAATCCCGTGAACTTTTATCTTGTGCAGTAACCTTTTATGTGGCACCTTGTCAAATGCCTTCTGGAAGTCCGAATACACCACATCCACTGGTTCCCCTTTATTTACCCTGTTTGTTACATCCTCAAAGAACTCCAGAAAATTTGTCAAACATGACTTCCCCTTCATAAATCCATGCTGACTCTGCCTGACTGAATTTTGCTTTTCCAAATGTCCTGCTACTGTTTCTTTAATAATGGACTCCAACAATTTCTCAACAACAGATGTTAGGCTAACTGGTCTATAGTTTCCTGCTTTTTGTCTGCCTCCTTTTTTAAAAGGGGGCAGACAAAAGGCCTGCCTATAGACTGCACCACCTTGGCATATGTGGCAGCAGTCTGAGCTGGTTGGACAACAGGTAGCAGCAGCGGCACTGGCAGAGTGGCAGTGGTGGGAGTCGAATGCTGTCATCCTGAGAGAGAACAACAGGTTCTTGCTCCACGGAGCCACTGCCACTCTCCCGGGTCAGCACCTCTGAATTCCTACCCATCTGTTGGAGGACAGATTGCTGGTGTTCTGTGATTCCCTGCAAGCACCACTTCACACTTGAAAACCCAGTCACGATGGCAAAAGTCTGAGCTACCACTGCAGCACTGTGACGTTGGGTCACTTCCGCCTGTACTACAATAGAAGATGCAACATTGCCCATCACACGCAGCATCATGGCTGGTACCACAAGGTCTCTCATGGAGTTGCTCATCATTTCTATCCAAGCTCCACACAAAGCCCCGTGCTATGTTGGAGCCAGACTCCACCATGTTACTTGACACTGTCAAGAGACTCTCTGCTCGTCTGCTGCTACTGCCGGCGGTTAGAAACATAGAAACATAGAAAATAGGTGCAGGAGTAGGCCATTCGGCCCTTCTAGCCTGCACCGCCATTCAATGAGTTCATGGCTGAACATGCAACTTCAGTACCCCATTCCTGCTTTCTCACCATACCCCTTGATTCCCCTAGTAGTAAGGACTTCATCTAACTCCTTTTTGAATATATTTAGTGAATTGGCCTCAACAACTTTCTGTGGTAGAGAATTCCACAGGTTCACCACTCTCTGGGTGAAGAAATTCCTCCTCATCTCGGTCCTAAATGGTTTCCCCCTTATCCTTAGACTGTGTCCCCTGGTTCTGGACTTCCCCAACATTGGGAACATTCTTCCTGCATCTAACCTGTCTAACCCCGTCAGAATTTTAAACGTTTCTATGAGGTCCCCTCTCATTCTTCTGAACTCCAGTGAATACAAGCCCAGTTGATCCAGTCTTTCTTGATAGGTCAGTCCCGCCATCCCGGGAATCAGTCTGGTGAACCTTCGCTGCACTCCCTCAATAGCAAGAATGTCCTTCGTCAGGTTAGGAGACCAAAACTGTACACAATACTCCAGGTGTGGCCTCACCAAGGCCCTGTACAATTGTAGCAACACCTCCCTGCCCTTGTACTCAAATCCCCTCGCTATGAAGGCCAACATGCCATTTGCTTTCTTAACCGCCTGCTGTACCTGCATGCCAACCTTCAATGACTGATGTACCATGACACCCAGGTCTCTTTGCACCTGCCCTTTTCCTAATCTGTCACCATTCAGATAATAGTCTGTCTCTCTGTTTTTACCACCAAAGTGGATAACCTCACATTTATCCACATTATACTTCATCTGCCATGCATTTGCCCACTCACCTAACCTATCCAAGTCGCTCTGCAGCCTCATAGAATCCTCCTTGCAGCTCACACTGCCACCCAACTTAGTGTCATCCGCAAATTTGGAGATACTACATTTAATCCCCTCGTCTAAATCATTAATGTACAGTGTAAACAGCTGGGGCCCCAGCACAGAACCTTGCGGTACCCCACTAGTCACTGCCTGCCATTCTGAAAAGTACCCATTTACTCCTACTCTTTGCTTCCTGTCTGACAACCAGTTCTCAATCCATGTCAGCACACTACCCCCAATCCCATGTGCTTTAACTTTGCACATTAATCTCTTGTGTGGGACCTTGTCGAAAGCCTTCTGAAAGTCCAAATATACCACATCAACTGGTTCTCCCTTGTCCACTCTACTGGAAACATCCTCAAAAAATTCCAGAAGATTTGTCAAGCATGATTTCCCTTTCACAAATCCATGCTGACTTGGACCTATCATATTACCTCTTTCCAAATGCACTGCGATGACATCCTTAATAATTGATTCCATCATTTTACCCACTACCGATGTCAGGCTGACCGGTCTGTAATTCCCTGTTTTCTCTCTCCCCCCTTTTTTAAAAAGTGGGGTTACATTGGTTACCCTCCACTCCATAGGAACTGATCCAGAGTCAATGGAATGTTGGAAAATGACTGTCAATGCATCCACTATTTCCAAGGCCACCTCCTTAAGTACTCTGGGATGCAGTCCATCAGGCCCTGGGGATTTATCGGCCTTCAATCCCATCAATTTCCCCAACACAATTTCCCGACTAATAAGGATTTCCCTCAGTTCCTCCTCCTTACTAGACCCTCCGACCCCTTTTATATCCGGAAGGTTGTTTGTGTCCTCCTCAGTGAATACCGAACCAAAGTACTTGTTCAATTGGTCCGCCATTTCTTTGTTCCCCGTTATGACTTCCCCTGATTCTGACTGCAGGGGACCTACGTTTATCTTTACTAACCTTTTTCTCTTTACATATCTATAGAAACTTTTGCAATCCGTCTTAATGTTCCCTGCAAGCTTCTTCTCGTACTCCATTTTTCCCTGCCCTAATCAAACCCTTTGTCCTCCTCTGCTGAGTTCTAAATTTCTCCCAGTCCCCGGGTTCTCTGCTATTTCTGGCCAATTTGTATGCCACTTCCTTGGCTTTAATGCTATCCCTGATTTCCCTTGATAGCCACGGTTGAGCCACCTTCCCTTTTTTATTTTTATGACAGACAGGAATGTACAATTGTTGTAGTTCATCCATGCGGTCTCTAAATGTTTGCCATTGCCCATCCACAGTCAACCCCTTCAGTATCATTCGCCAATCTATCCTAGCCAATTCACGCCTCATACCTTCAAAGTTAGCCTTCTTTAAGTTCTGGACCATGGTCTCTGAATTAACTGTTTCATTCTCCATCCTAATGCAGAATTCCACCATATTATGGTCACTCTTCCCCAAGGGGCCTCGCACAACGAGATTGCTAATTAATCCTCTCTCATTACACAACACCCAGTCTAAGATGGCCTCCCCCCTAGTTGGTTCCTCGACATATTGGTCTAAAAAACCATCCCTTATGCACTCCAGGAAATCCTCCTCTACCGTATTGCTTCCAGTTTGGTTAACCCAATCTATGTGCATATTAAAGTCACCCATTATAACTGCTGCACCTTTATTGCACGCACCCCTAATTTCATGTTTGATGCCCTCCCCAACATCACTACTACTGTTTGGAGGTCTGTACACAACTCCCACTAACGTTTTTTGTCCTTTGGTATTCTGCACCTCTACCCATATAGATTCCACATCATCCAAGCTAATGTCCTTCCGAACTATTGCCTTAATTTGCTCCTTAACCAGCAATGCTACCCCACCTCCTTTTCCTTTTATTCTATCTTTCCTGAATGTTGAATACCCCTGGATGTTGAGTTCCCAGCCCTGATCATCCTGGAGCCACGTCTCCGTAATCCCAATCACATCATATTTGTTAACATCTATTTGCACAGTTAATTCATCCACTTTATTGCGGATACTCCTTGCATTAAGACACAAAGCCTTCAGGCTTGTTCTTTTAACACCCTTTGTCCTTTTAGAATTTTGCTGTACAGTGGCCCTTTTTGTTCTTTGCCTTGGGTTTCTCTGCCCACCACTTTTCCTCATCTCCTTTCTGTCTTTTGCTTTTGCCTCCTTTTTGTTTCCCTCTGTCTCCCTGCATTGGTTCCCATCCCCCTGCCATATCAGTTTAAATCCTCCCCAACAGCACTAGCAAACACTCCCCCTAGGACATTGGTTCCGGTCCTGCCCAGGTGCAGACCGTCCGGTTTGTACTGGTCCCACCTCCCCCAGAACCGGTTCCAATGCCCCAGGAATTTGAATCCCTCCCTGTTGCACCACTGCTCAAGCCACGTATTGATCTGCGCTATCCTGCGATTCCTACTCTGACTATCACGTGGCACTGGTAGCAATCCCACCTTTGAGTGCCACCTTTGCCTGCAAGGGAAAGGGAAGTGTGTCAGTGAGTGTGCTGCAATATATTTGGATGAAGTGCCTGTCATAATTGATTAGCTGGCAGTGTGTGCATGGTTTGAGATGTGGATATGCGTCTTGCAGCCATGGTAAGTGCAGGAGGGTGAATTGAAACTTTGATTGTGAGTTATGAGTGGTGATTGCTGGAGATTGTTGGTAGCGGAGTGATGGGGGTGTGCTGCATTGAGCATGTGTGAGGCTTGTGGTACAGGTGATGGGATCTGTCATTTGATGATGCATTCACTCAGCTTTACCACTCGTGTAAGGTCATTAAACTATTTGTGGCACTGGATCCAGGTCCCGTGGACAACACTAGTCGCAGTGATAGCTTGAGTGATCTCCTCGCACAACCTTCTGGTGTTCTGCCTTGAAGGCCTCCTGCAGATAGAGGACCTGACAGCATCATTGTACCCACAATGATGCCTCCTCTGAAAATCTCCTTGCCCTTCCCTTGGCTGTTGGGCCATGGCTCTGTCCATAATGATAATAAGGTGCTTCTGCCACAATGCACCTCCCCTTTACGTAGTGCAAAGTGCCTAGGCCAAACTTTATTGCCCAGTAGATTGCACCCAATTTTGGCCCTTTTGTATAGCTCTAAGCCAATTGCTACAACTATATATGGTATTGGTGAGGTCACACCTGGAATATTGTGTGCAGTTTTGGTTTCCATATTTACAAAAGGATATACTTGCTTTGGAGGCAGTTCAGAGAAAGTTCACTAGGTTGATTCTGGGGATGAGGGGGTTGACTTATGAGGAAAGATTAAGTAGGTTGAGCCTCTACTCATTGAAATTGAGAGGTGATCTTATCGAAACGTATACGATTATGAGGGGGCTTGACAAGGTGGATGCAGAGAGGATGTTTCCTCTGATGGGGGAGTCTAGAACTGGAGAGCATGTTCTTAGAATAAGGGGCCGCCCATTTAAAACTGAGATGAGGAGAAATTTCTTTTCTCAGAGGGTTGTAAATCTGTGGAATTTGCTGCCTCAGAGAGCTGTGGAAGCTGGGAAATTGTATAAATTTAAGACAGAAATAGACAGTTTCTTAAACGATAAGGGGATAAGGGGTTATGGGGTGTGGGCGGGGAAGTGAAGCTGAGTCCATGATCAGATAAGCCATGATCTTATTGAATGACGGAGCAGGCTTGAGGGGCTGTACGTGTCATGTATCCTACATGATTACTGCTTGTACTATCAAAAGGTGGCCACCAGGGGGCACCTCAGTGGGAGACTTGTAGGTTACCTGTACAGGTGTGCCTGGCCTAGTATAAAAGGCAGGCCACCAAGTGTGATCCTCACTCTGGAGTTATCAATAAAGGACTAAGGTCACTGCAGTTCAAGTACAACACGCTGCCTCATGGAGTCATTATCAGAGCATCTAAAGACATAACAATTGGCGACGAGATAAGGACCTTCATGTGAAAATGGCTACCCTTGGTACGTTGCAGCAGTTCGCCAATGGTGATGATTGGGACGCCTTTGTGGAGAGGCTTGACCATTTCTTCACAGTAAATGACCTGGCAGGAGACAACCCGGCCACACTGGCTGATAAACGCAGAGCTTTCCTGCTAACCAGTTCTGGGCTCACCATCTATGGCCTCATCAGGGACTTGCTGGCACCAGCGAAGACAATGACCAAGACGTACGAGGAGCTTGTAACGCTGATCCGAGAACAACTCAAGCCCAAAGAGAGCATCCTCACAGCCAGACATCAGTTTTATACACACCGACGGCCCGAGGGCCAGGAAATCGCAAAATATGCTGCAGACCTCAGGAGGCTGGCGGCACCGTGTGATTTCGGCAACCACTTCACCGAAGCGCTGCAGGATATCTTTGTCATTGGAATCGGCCATGAGGACCTTCTTCATAAGCTACTGTCAGTGGATACCACAGTCACACTGCAGAAGGCCATCTCTGTGAGTCAGGCATTCATGACCTCGACCTGCGGCTCTAGGCAGATGACTCATCCTCAGGACTCAAACCCCACAAGTACTGTGCACAGGGTGGCACCTTTTAGAGGCTGGACTGTAGAACGTGAACCTTCGCAGGGAAAAGGGAACAGGCCCCCTAGTCCCTTAACTCAGAGTCCGCCAAGGGGGGCTAACCGAGTAGCTCTATGCTGGTGTTGCGGAGGGAATCACAGGGCTCACTAGTGCCACTTTAATGACTATGTGTGCAAAGACTGCAGCACAAAGGGCCACCTCCAGCAAAGCACTGTGTTGATGAAGAGTCTGCAGATGGCCATGAATCCAGCATGGATTATGAAACGATAGTCAGAGAGGCAGCTCAGCCCCACGATGAGGTATATAGCATGTTTACCTGCACCACCGAGCGTTCCCCGTTGAGGATGGAAGTCGAAATAAATGGCATTCCAGTCTTCATGGAAGTGGACATGGGGGCGAGCCAGTCAGTAATGAATCAAGAAGCCTTTGAGAGGCTATGGGACAATCAAGCTGAACGACCCAAGTTGGTCCCAGTTCAAGCAAAGCTGCGCACCTACACCAATGAACGTATCCCAGTCGTTGGTAGTGCAGTTGTAAAGGTACTCCATGATGGTGCAGTGCACAGGTTACCTCTGTGGATTGTTGCAGGTGATGGACCAACGCTACTCGAAAGAAGGTGGATGGAGAAGATCCATTGGAATTGGGAAGATTTCATCCCTCCAGCGATCGACGTCCTTCGCGCTCAGAGGCAAAGCGAGACCTCACCTGAGGGTGGACCCAGCACCAGAGAGCAGACCAGCACAACACCCGAGGCACAGACCGCTCAGCACGACTGCGTGGAGATGTTCCAGCTGAGACGACCCAAACGAACCTTCCAGTTCCAGTGGCAGGACTCCGGAGGAAGAAAATCGAATCCAAAGGCGACTTTCCAGCTTCGGTGGCAGAACCCGGGGAGAAGAGGATCACCGCAGTCGACATCGTGGATAGAGGAAAGATGGCGCCCAAACCACGAGGTGATGCGCTGATGAAAAAGATGGCGGTGGCCAGACCACGAGGTGAAGCGCTGATGGAGCAACACGTGGCACCAAAAGAAGAAGATGATTGGGGTAAAGCAAGCAAGGCTCTCTTAAATGAGGCCCGCAATCCACCACACTTAAAGGGCCAGTTCCACACTCTCAATCAATGTAAGAGCAACTGTGAGTTAGATGTAAAATGTGCAATTGATGATCAGAGTTGAGTACATGCAATAAGCAAAGAAAAATCTCAATGTAAGAGCAACTGTGAGTTAGATGTAAAATGTGTAATTGATGATCAGAGCTGTGTACATGCAATAAGCAAAGAAAAGTCACGCGATCGCGATCAGAGCTACAGGTTATTTACTATGAGTAATGCAACACTGTGCGATGTAGGATTTCAACTGCATACAGTCAATGTAGCGGGCAGACAACCATTGGGAGCACACAGATCCAACGAGCTACCCGATGTAGTAGCCTGCATCCCTGGGACCAGAGTTATGCACTATGGAGGTGGCCACAAGCAGCCGATACAAACAAGCTGCAGAGCAAGTGATCTCAGCAGGGCAATGGCACCGGTATCGGTACCCTGCCCCTGATCGGCTTCACCTCTCAGGCACCCGATGGCGTCAACTGCCGCGAGCCTCAAAGAGCAAACCGCGCTAAGGCGCAGCCCCCAGATGCTATCACCACCAAGGCTACACCTGGGAACGAAGGGTCACCCGCAACAGTTCTCCCAAATGGGACTGGGACCAGCCAGGATCCCAAACCAAACAACGCTCAGGCAAGGGGATAATCAGTTCCCTGTGTACTGCCAGACGACTGCTCCGCAGGGAGCAGCAGCGACCTGGGGTGCAAGAAAAGGACAGGGAGGGCACAGGCATCTGTGAACCTGCCCAATGCTAGGAGCAACGGCAAAGGCCCCGAGAACAGACAACTTGAGCTAACCGGGTTCCCACTGCCAGCACTGGGTACCGCGCCGCCACCAGACTATCTGGACATCATCCAGCAGTTCTGGTACTAGTTTGTCCTCACACACCAGTACTGATTCCAAGTATATATCAAGTATGTACCTCACCAGTCAAATGTACTTGCCTCACAACTTTACCACAAATGTAATGATGTAAATGCCATTTTTTTTTCTGGACTTGAATGTATATGAATGTAATGAGGCACCGGCATAATCTATATGTGGGGGGGGAGAGAATGGAGTGGTAATGGACGCACAAACAGAAACCACCAACACCTCCACTGCCAACGAAACACCACCAACTCACCCAAGATGGAAACGACCCTCCAAGGGTCAACCAGATAGAGCACAGTCAATGCATGAAGGCGATTTGCACTAAAGGCTTGGGGGAGAGTAATGTCATATATCCTACATAGTTACTGCTTGTACTATTACAAAGTGTGCCACCAGGGCGCACCTCAGTGGGAGACTTGTAGGTTACCTGTACAGGTGTGCCAGGCCTAGTATAAAAGGCAGACCACCATGTGTGATCCTCACTCTGGAGTTATCAATAAAGGACTAATGTCACTACAGTTCAAGTACAACACATAGCCTTGTGGAGTCATTATCAGAGCATCTAAAGCCATAACAATATGGCCTACTCCTGTTACTATTTCTTATGTTCTTATGTTCTTATGTAGCAGCATGTTTAGCGTTGAGATCAGTGCTGCAATTATTATAATGAACAGGCAGCTCGAATTGGCCTATGAACATCTCAAAAGAGAAAAGAGGTTGAACAGTTTGTGTGGAAACTGCATCAGAGCTACAAGATAAGACAGTTTCTTAACAGGACAAAACAAAGGGATTTGCCAAGTCAAGAATCAGGAATGTTGTCACAGAGAGGAGTTACTGGATTAAACAGGCAGCAAACAGGTTTTTGGAAGATGTGAAAACTAATGGATGACAGATAAAAGTTTATTTTTGTGAGGCAATGAAAAAGCCAAATAATTAAGTCAAATGGTGAAAAATTACAGGAAAGATATACACATCGAAACTGGTAAGAAAATGTGGGAAATAAAAAAAACAGCAATTACAGGAAATATGAAATAAAATGGAAAATACTGGAACCGCACAGCAGGAACATCAAAAGAAAGGAAAATAGGAAAGCCAAGCCAACACCTTAACGACTGAATTCTCCCCAACCAAAACCGTGTTTTAATACAGACTCACCCTTAATGTCAACTGCCATATCTCAATGCCAACAGACTTAACGTCAATCCCGAGCATTTTTTGCCTCTACGTAAGTATGGGAGAAGGCTAGGGGCCAAAATTGCCCCTCTCCTTAAGGCCTGTTACCATTGCAAATCGGCGGCCATGCTGTGGAGTGGAATGGCCGCCGACTTTTCGTGGACTGGCCGCTGATATCCCAATTGCCCTCCCGAGCTTTGCTGGCGGTGCCCCGATCCCCCTCTTATGGCTCCGCTGCTGCCCATCTGTCTTAAGCGCGTCATCACTGTGCACACCGCCGATCTAACCCCCAGATGGCAACATTTCCCTCCGAAAATCTTTGGCCCGCCTACGGTGCCAAAACAAGCTTTTTCCTGGGTGGTCCAGTGAGGTTGTGACCTTCTGCAGCGGCGGTGCGACTTATTTTAAAGGGGAGGATGCACTGTCGCTGCCGCCTTGTGTTTTAAGTCAGCCTGACAAATATGCCCCCGGGTTCGACCAAGAGCAGAGTGTCGCACAAGAGTCAACCTGAACTGCAGCTGTGGTAAAAACCATCAAACAGGATGGGAGCGCCTCGCTTCGGGCAGGGACCAATTTCTATCTCGTAAGGTCTGAAGTTGCAAAAAAAAATTCAGACCAGAGTGTCCAGGAGATGTTGTTTCTAAAGCCTCCATTCAACTTGGTTGGAACAATGTAAGTGGGAAAAGCTGGAAAGATCAGAATGGGAATGGAAGGGGGAAGTCCAAGTGATGAGCCAAATGGAACCAAGATCACATTAGTCAAAATGGAGATCTTTGGCATATTGATCCTCAATCTGCCTTTGGTCTTCCCAATGCAGTGAAGACAGCACTGTGAGTGGGGAATATAGTATACTAGATCAGAGGAAGTACATGGCAATTGGTGTTTCAGAAGGAGTGTTTAGTGTCTTAGCCAATGGTAAGGGTGAATGAACAGGTCTTACATTTGCATGCTATATGGGAGACTACCATGGAGATTGTTTGGAGGCATGTGACAAACCAGTCATGAACAACCATGCTGACTTATTGATAAGTACTGGGAAGAGAAGAAAGTACAGAGAAATATCTGGGAAAGGATCAACTTTCTGGAGGAAGCCACTAACATTTCACAAAAACATCTATAATATATTAAAAATCTTACCATTCATGCACTTCCTGTCAACCTTTTTCATTATAAATGCCTTTGTCCAAGTTTACAATGGAAATTGGCTATGTCAACTTGTCTCAATGTAATGACACCCTCCTGCCATTGGTAGCTCTGCATTGCTCCATTGGTCAATTGATAGTTTTTTTGCCTCAAGCACGTAAGATATTAAAAATGCCTTTCCATTTTTGTAGTGTTGTTTTAAGCAACTCCATTTTACTGACCACAGATGGTAATCTATATCCATTCTACAAAATATCTGTCAATGCCTTTTACCAACAGGTGGTCTGCTGCACTTTCCAGTAACCACTTAAGTTCTCACCCAGAGTAGATTTTCTTGGACTGTTTCATGCACTTAATGGGTTTGTTCTTATTTTCATCACCTATACCCCAGTCAGATGAAGGGTTGTTAAGCAGTCCAGTTGGAGGCAGATGTGTTAAAGACTGATCAGACTGATGTTCTTTGCAGGCTACTAAAGCAATGCAGGTGTTGAACAAAGTGTTCTCTTCAAAATTCCATCATTCTCTGATGTCTGGCTCTTTTGTGTTTGTCAGCTGGTGGCTTTCACGCACAACCTGAAGGAAAACAAAAAAAAATCTAAGCTTTGTTGTCTGTCTTGCACTTCAGAAGGTAAATCTGCCAGCCAATTCTTAACTCATCAGTATTAACAACACCACAAGAAATGGAAGGGATTCAGCTGCACTTTAACCCTTTGAACACCAAATTTCCTTTGATGATTTCACAATAACATTTATACTAGGTTACCATCTCCCACAGAACATTTGTAAAAGGAACAATAGTCTTTGAATCTGGAATGTTGAACCTTATAAATGAGTTTTAAAAAGCACAGACCAGTGTTTATTCATTCATGGTGTTTTCTGAGTATATAGCACATTGTTAATTTGTTACATTACCTACTTAGTACACAAAGGCTATTCTAGTGCTCCATGAGTTAATGACCATTGATGAAGACATGGCAAAATAAAGGTGTTATTTTGTAACCGAATACATCCAAAACTCTTCCCTTTCCTATAATTAACAACAAACTAATGGGACAGAGTGGTGTTACTTAAATGCTGGTGATTACACTACTGTTAAAAGAGTTGTAGGATTAACGTAGAATAGGCTAACAAAGATAATTTAGAGTGGGACATTTTGCAATGTGCCATTCGTGGTGACTTGCACTTTATTTTATGATTCTTTAGGATTGCAATTAGCACCAGGAAGGTCAATATTACTAAACAGCATTAAAGGCTTAGTTCTGGCCATTAAGATTAAAATGTCCACTATTTTAGCTTTTTGTTGTGATATCATATTGAGGATGTCATCATTTAGCTGACACAGGTGCAGCTAATAGCAATGGTGACCACAGGGTGTTCAAAAGTATTGATTGGTATAGTTGTAGAAGTAGGAATTTGTGCAACGTCTGGGAGGTTTACTAAATCACAGATTACTCTAGTATGGTCAATGTGAGTGAAATAGTCTAGTTAGGTGGTTTAATCAAAGAATCATACAATCATAGAAATTTATGGCACATTCAACCCATCGTGTCTGTGCCGGCCGAAAAAAGCTATCCATCCTTATCCCACTTTTCAGCTAGTAGGTTATAGCACTTCAAGTGCATTTCCTGTACTTTTTAATTGTGGGGAGGGTTTCTAACTCTACCACCCTTTCAGGCAGAGAGTTCCAGATCCCTACCACCCTCTGGGTGAAAAAGTTTTCAACTCCCCTCTAATCCTTCTACCAATTACTTGAAATCTAAGCCCCCTCATTATAGACCTCTGCAAAACAAAATAGGTCCTTCCTATTCAATCTATCTAGTCCCCTCATAATTCTATACACCTCAATCAAGTCTCCCCTTAATCTCTGTTCCAAAGAAAACAACCACAGCCTATCCAATCCTTCCTCATAGCTAAAATTTTCCAGTCCTGGAAACATCCTTGTAAATCTCCTCTGTATCCTCTCTAGTGCAATCACATATTTCCTGTAATGTGGTGACAAGAACTGTATTCAGTACTCTAGCTTTGGCCTAACTAGTGTTTTATACTATTCAAGCATAACCTCCCTGCTCTTGTAATCTGTGCCTCGGCTAATAAAGGAAAGTATCCCATATGCCTTCTTAACCACCTTATCTACCTGTCCTGCTACCTGCAGGGATCTGTTGACATGCACTCCAAGGTCCCTTTGTTCCTCTACACCTCTCAGTATCCTACCATTTATTGTATATTCCCTTGCCTTGTTAGCCCTCCCCAAATGCATTACCTCACACTTCTCTAGATTGAATTCCATTTGCCACTTTCTGTCTGCCTGACCAGTACATTGATATCTTCTGGCAGTCTACAGCTTTCTTCCTCACTATCAACCACATGGCCAATTTCTGCATCATCTGCAAACTTCCTAATCATGCCCCCTACATTAAAGTCTAAATCATTGATGCATACCACAAAAAGCAAGGGACCTAGTACTGAGCCCTGTGGAATCCCACTGGAAACAGCCTTCCAGTTACAAAAACATCTGTCGACCATTACCCTTTGCTTCCTGCCACTGAGCCAATTTTGGATCCAACTTGACCCTTTCCCTTGGATCTCATGGGCTTTTACTTTTCTGACCAGTCTGCCATGTGGGATCTGTCAAAAGCCTTGCTAAAATCCACGTAGACTACACCAAATTCACTACCCTTATCCACCCTCCTTGTTACCTCCTGAAAAAATTCAATCAAGTTAGTCAGACACGACCTTCCTTCCCTTCACAATCCATGCTGACTGCCCTTGATTAATCCGAGCCTTTATAAATGATGATTAATACTCTCCCTCAGAATTTTTTCCAATAATTTGCCCACCATCAAGTTCAGGCTGAATAGCTTGCAATTACTTGGTTTATCCCTTTCTCCTTTTTTAAACAATGGTACAATGTTAGCAGTCCTCCAGTCCTCCGGCAGCACAGCTGTAGCCAGAGAGAATTGAAAAATAATGGTTAGAGCCTCTGCTATTTCCTAATGTGTGGTCATAATGAGTGTCAGGTGGATTAATGTTTGGACATAATGGGATACATTTTCAACTAGCTGCCTGGGCATAAAACTAGCATTGCAAATTGGCTGCCTCCTAAAAACCCACCCAATTTTCCTTTTGATTAACTTCAATGGAAATGAAAACCAGCCAGTGTCTATAACGGACGGTCGATCCACAAAGATAGCTGTACAACAACAACAACTTGTATTTATATAGTAACTTTAACATAGTGAAACGTCCCAAGGCACTTCACAGGAGTATTATGAGACAAATAATTTGACACCGAGCCACATAAGGAGAAATTAGGGCAAGTGACCAAAAGCTTGGTCCAAGAGGTAGATTTTAAGGAGCGTCTTGAAGGAGGAATGAGAGGTAGAGAGGCGGAGAAGTTTAGGCAGGAGGTTCCAGAGCTTAGGGCCTAGGCAACAGAAGGCATGGCCACCAACGGTTGAATGATTATAATCAGGGATGCTCAAGAGGAGCGCAGGCATCTCGGGGGGTTGTGGGGCTGAAGGAGATTACAGAGATAGGGAGGGACGAGGCCATGGAGGGATTTGAAAACAAGGATGACCTCTAGTTTACATAGGGTAGAATGTAGAAGGTCAGCCAGGAGTGAGCTGGAATAGTCAAGTCTACAGGTAACAAAGAAATGGTTGAGGGCTTCATCAGCGGATGAACTGAGGCAAGGGCGGAGACAGGCGCTGTTGCGGATATGTGGTCAAAAGCTCATTTCAGGGACAACTATAACACCAAGGTTGTGAACAGTCTGGTTCAACCTCAGACAGAAGTTGGGGAGAGGGATGGAGTCAGTGACTAGGGAACGGGATTTGTGGCAGGGACCGAAAAGAATGGCTTCGGTCTTCCCAATATTCAATTGGAGAAAATTTCTGCTCATCCAGAACTGGATATTGGACAAGCAGTCTGACAAATTAGAGACCAAGGAGAGGTCTTGAGAAATGGTAGTAAGGTAGAGCTGGGTGTCATCAGCATAGATGTGGAAACTGACGCTGTGTTTTCGGATGATGTCGCCAAGGGGCAACATGTAGATGTGAAATAGGAGGGGGACAGGGATAGAGTTGAACTGAGCACATGACTCATTCTGACACTATACTCACACATTCTGACCAGACTATAGTAACCCATTCTGACAATGCTATGCTAACCAATTTGACCCAAACAGCAAGTTGAACATTTGTTCCTATAGGTTAGTGGAGTTATTATGGGTTGGTGTGGAATAAAATGGGGTAGATTGAAATGGTTAAGTTGAATTAGTGCAGGCCAGTCAAATTGGTTAGCATAGTGTTGTCAGGATGGATTACTGTGGTCTGGTCAGAATGTGTGTAAATAATGTCAGAATGAGTCACGTGCTCAGTTCAGAATGAGTTAGAGTGGCTTTATGTAATCATAATTTTGTTGCAGTGAATTACTGTGATACGGTCAGATGTGTTAGTCTGATGTTAAAAACAGAAGAACATAAGAAATAGGGGCAGGAGAAGGCCATATGGTCCCTCGAGCTTGCTCCGCAATTTGATATGATCATGGCTGATCCGATCATGGAGTCAGGTTCACTTTCCTTCCCGCTCTCCATAATCCCTTATCGTATAAGAAACTGTCTATTTCTGTCTTAAATTTATCCATGTCCCGGCTTCCATAGCTCTCTGAGGCAGTGAATTCCACAGATCCACAAACCTCTGAGAGAAGAAATTTCTCCTCATCTCTTTTAAATGGGCGGCCCCTTATTCCAAAATTATGCCTTCTAGTTCAAGTCTCCCCTATCAGCGGAAACATCCTCTCTGCATCCACCTTGTCAAGCCTCCTCATAATCTTATACATTTCGATAAGATCACCTCTCATTCTTCTGAATTCCAATGAGTAGAGGCCCAACCTACTCAAACTTTCCTCATGAGTCAACCCCCTCGTCTCTGGAATCAACCTTGTGAACCTTCTCTGAACTGCCTCCAAAGCAAGTGTATCCTTTTGTAAATATGGAAACCAAAACTGCACGCAGTATTCCAGGTGAGCCCTCACCAATACCTTGTACAAATGTAGCAAGACTTCCCTGCTTTTATACTCCATCCCTTTGGCAATAAAGGCCAAGATTCCATTGGCCTTCTTGATCACTTGCAGTACCTGCATACTATCCTTTTGTGTTTCATGCACAAGTACCCCCAGGTCCCGCTGTATTGCAGCACGTTGCAATCTTTCTCCATTTAAATAATAACTTGCTCTTTGACTTTTTCTGCCAAAGTCCATGACCTCACACACTTGGACAGGGATTGTGGATGCTTTGGTTGTAATTTACCAAAATTCCCTGGATTCTGGGGCGGTCTCAGCAGATTGGAAAACTGCAACTGTAACGCCCCTATTTTAAAAAGGAGACAGACAAAAAGCAGGAAACTATAGACCAGTTAGCCTAACATCTGTGGTTGGGAAAATGTTGGAGTCCATTATTAAAGAAGCAGTAACAGGATATTTGGATAAGCAAAATTCGGTCAGGCAGAGTCAGCATGGATTTATGAAGAGGAAGTCATGTTTGACAAATTTGCTGGAGTTCTTTGAGGATGTAATGAACAGGGTGGATAAAGGGGAACCAGTGGATGTGGTGTATTTGGACATCCAGAAGGCATTTGACAAGGTGGCACATAGAAACATAGAAAATAGGTGCAGGAGTAGGCCATTTGGCCATTCGAGCCTGCACCACCATTTGATAAGATCATGGCTGATCATTCTCTCAGTACCCCTTTCCTGCTTTCTCTCCATACCCCTTGATCCCTTTAGACGTAAGGGCCATATCTAACTCCCTCTTGAATATGTCCAATGAACTGGCATCAACAACTCTCTGCAGCAGGGAATTCCACAGCTTAACAACTCTCTGAGTGAAGAAGTTTCTCCTCATCTCAGTCCTAAATGGCCCACCCCTTATCCTAAGACTGTGTCCCCTGGTTCTGGACTTCCCCAACATCGGGAACAATCTACCTGCATCTAACCTGTCCTGTCCTGTCAGAATCTTGTATGTTTCTATGAGATCCCCTCTCATCCTTCTAAACTCCAATGTATAAAGGCCCAGTTGATCCAGTCTCTCCTCATATGTCAGTCCGGCCATCCCGGGAATCAGTCTAGTGAACCTTTGCTGCACTCCCTCAATAGCAAGAACGTCCTTCCTCAGATTAGGAGACCAGAATTGAACACAATATTCCATGTGAGGCCTCACTAAGGCCCTGTACAACTGCAGTAAGACCTCCCTGCTCCTATACTCAAATCCCCTAGCTATGAAGGCCAACATACCATTTGCCTTCTTCACCGCCTGCTGCACCTGTATGCCAGCTTTCAATGACTGATGAACCATGACACCCAGGTCTCGTTGCACCTCCCCTTTTCCTAATCTTCCACCATTCAGATAATATTCTGTTTTAGTGTTTTTGCTCCCAAGGTGGATAACCTCACATTTATCCACATTATACTGCATCTGCCATTCATTTGCCCACTCACCTAACCTGAACAAGTCACCCTGCAGCCTCTGAGCATCCCCCCCACAGCTTACACCGCCACCCAGTTTAGTGTCATCTGCAAACTTAGAGATATTACTCTCAATTCCCTCTTCCAAATCATTGATGTATATTGTAAAGAGCTGGGGTCCCAGCACTGAGCCCTGCGGCACTCCACTAGTCACTGCCTGCCATTCTGAAAAGGACCCATTTATCCCGATTCTCTGCTTCCTGTCTGCCAACCAGTTCTCTATCCACGCCACTATATTACACCCAATACCATGTGCTTTGATTTTGCACACCAATCTCTTGTGTGGGACCTTGTCAAAAGCCTTTTGAAACTCTAAATACACCACATCCACTGGTTCTCCCTTGTCCACTCTACTAGTTACATCCTCAAAAAATTCCAGAAGATTTGTCAAGCATGATTTCCCCTTCACAAATCCATGGTGGCTTGGACCGATCCTGTCTCTGCTTTCCAAATGTGCTGCTATTACATCCTTAATAATTGATTCTAACATTTTCCCCACCACTGATGTCAGGCTAACTGGTCTATAATTAACCGCTTTCTCTTTCCCTCTCTTTTTAAAAAGTGGTGTTACATTAGCTACCCTCCAGTCCATAGGAACTGATCCTGAGTCGATAGACTGTTGGAAAATGATCACCAATGCGTCCACTATTTCTAGGGCCACTTCCTTAAGTACTCTGGGATGCAGACGATCAGGCCCTGGGGATTTATCGGCCTTCAATCCCATGAATTTCCCTAACACAATTTCCCGCCTAATAAGGATATCCCTCAGTTCCTCCGTTTCACTGGACCCTTGGTCCCCTAGTATTGCCGGAAGGTTATTTGTGTCTTCCTTAGTGAAGACAGAACCAAAGTATTTGTTCAATTGGTCTGCCATTTCTTTGTTCCCCATTATAAATTCACCTGAATCTGACTGCAAGGGACCTATATTTGTCTTCAATAATCTTTTTCTCTTCACATATCTATCGAAGCTTTTGCAGTCAGTTTTTATGTTCCCGGCAAGCTTCTTGTCGTACTCTATTTTCTCCCTCTTAATTAAACCCTTTGTCCTCCTCTGCTGAATTCTAAATTTCTCCCAGTCCTCAGGTTTGCTGCTTTTTCTGGTCAATTTATATGCCTCTTCCTTGGATTTAACACTATCCTTAATTTCCCTTGTTAGCCACGGTTGAGCCACCTTCCCCATTTCATTTTTCCAGCAGACAGGGATGTACAATTGCTGAAGTTCATCCATGTGATCTTTAAATGTTTGCCATTGCCTATCCACCATCAACCCTTTAAGTATCATTTGCCAGTCTACTCTAGTCAATTCACGCCTCAAACCATTGAAGTTACCTTTCCTTATGTTCAGGACCCTAGTTTCTGAATTAACTGTGTCACTCTCCATCCTTATAAAGAATTCTACCATGTTATGGTCACTCTTCCCCAAGGGGCCTCACACAACAAGATTGCTAATTACACATCACCCAGTCTAGGATGGCCAGCTCCCTGGTTGGTTCCTTGACATATTGGTCTAGAAAACCATCCCTAATACACTCCAGGAAATCCTCCTCCACCGCATTGCTACTAGTTTGGTTCGCCCAATCAATATGTAGATTAAAGTCACCCATGATAACTGCTGTACCTTTATTGCATGCATCCCTTATTTCTTGTTTGATGCTGTCCCCAACCTCACTACTCCTGTTTGGTGGTCTGTACACAACTCCGACTAGCGTTTTCTGCCCCTTGGTATTCCGCAGCTCCACCCATACCGATTCCACATCATCCAAGCTAATGTCCTTTCTTACTATTGCATTAATTTCCTCTTTAACCAGCAATGCCATCCCGCCTCCTTTTCCTTTCTGTCTATCCTTCCTAAATGTTGAATACCCCGGATGTTGAGTTTCCAGCCTTGGTCACCCTGGAGCCATGTCTCTGTGATGCCAATGACATCATACCCGTTAACTGCGTCTGCGCAGTTAATTCGTCCACCTCATTCCGAATACTCCTCGCATTGAGGCACAGAGCCTTCAGGCTTGTCTTTCTAACACACTTTGCCCCTTTTGAGTTTTGCTGCAATGTGGCCCTTTTTGCTTTTTGCCTTGGGTTTCTCTGCCCTCCACTTTTACTTTTCCTCTTTCTATGTTTTGCTTCTGTCCCCATTCTACTTCCCTCTGTCTCCCTGCATAGGTTCCCATCCCCCTGCCATATTAGTTTAACTTCTCCCCAACAGCACTAGCAAACACTGCCCCAAGGACATTGGTTCCGGTCCTGCCCAGGTGCAGACCGTCCGGTTTGTACTGATCCCACCTTCCCCAGAACCGGTTCCAATATCCCAGGAATTTGAATCCCTCCCTGCTGCACCACTCCTCAAGCTACTGCACAAAATAAGGTACTTGTGCATGAAACACAAAAGGATAATATGCAGGTACAGCAAGTGATCAGGAAGGCCAATGGTATCTTGGCCTTTCTTGCAAAGGGGATGCAGTATAAAAGCAGGGAAGTCTTGCTGCAAGGTATACAGGTGTGGCCTCAACAATACAAGTTATTGGTGAGGCCACACCTGGAATACTGCATGCAGTTTTAATTTCCATATTTACAAAAGGATATATTTGCTTTGGAGGCAGTTCGGAGAAAGTTCGCTCGGTTGATTCCTGGGATGAGGGGGTTGACTTATGAGGAAAGGTTGAGTAGGTTGGGCCTCTACTGGTTGGAATTCAGAAAAATGAGATGTGATCTTATCGAAACGTATACGATTATGAGGGAGCTTGACAAGCTGGATGCAGAGAAGATGTTTCCACTAATGGGGGAGACTAGAACTAGAGGGCATGATCTTAGAATAAGGGGCGACCCATTTAAAATGGAGCTGAGGAGGAATTTCTTCTCTCAGAGGGTTGTGAATCTGGAATTCGCTGCCTCAGAGAGTTGTGGAAGCTGGGATATTGAATAAATTTAAGACAGAAATAGACCGTTTCTTAACCAATAAGGGGATAAGGGGTTATGGGCAGCGGGTGGGGAAGTGGAGCTGAGTCCATGATCTTATTGAATGGCGGAGCAGGCTCGAGGGGCCGTATGGCCTACTCCTGTTCCTATTTCTTAAGTCCTTATGTTCTTATGTCAGGCGTTGTTAGAGCAATGTTGTCGGATTGGCTACTGTGGTGTGGTTAGAATGGGATAGTGTGATATAGTTAGAGTGAGTTATGAAATGCCAATTTGGTCACTGGAATCTGAACATTATAAGTGAGTCCATTATGAGGAAGATACATGGCCAAGAGGAGAAAGTAGGGTGGTGGGATTAGTTTACGATTGTTCTGGCAATGATCTGGCACAGATACAATGACCCGAATAGCCTCATTCTATGCTGTAAATTTTGATGGTTCAGAAGGGCACTATAGCCTTGATCAAAAATATCACAGTTGAATATGAGAGTCCCCATCCTGTGTCTATGATCTCCAATTTCTATTGAAGGTCAACTGTGGCGCATTTTATGGGATTATGGGTTAGCATACCTAGATTCTGGACCTAGATTCAAATGCAGCACAGGATGGCTGATGTTTGGAGTGGAAATATCAGATCAGTGTATTAGGGAGTGATCTTTGGGGCTGAGATTGAAGTACAGTGTTTCAACAGAATAGAGGAAGTTTTACTCAGCATGTTACCCACACTGTCCTTGATGTGGGAGTACTTGATGCTTACACATTAGGGCTGATTTTGCAGTTGTTCATTCTGGCACAGAGCTTTTCCCTGCAGGAGTGATGTTTGAAAATTGCAGGCATGCTTCCCAATGATTTTCCATCCATTAATTATCTGATATGCGCTCCTAGGAGATTGTGCTCCATGCCTAGAGCACACATTCATAAAATTGGCCCTTATGTGTACAAAATGGGAAAGTGTTCCATTTCCCTGTGGTAAAATCACTTCTTGACAAGTACAAGAACTCAACAAAAAAAAGAGTCAACTGTTTGGAAATCACCATCCAAAAAAAGAGAGACATCTTATTAACTTCAAGCAATGCTTAGAAATGTACACAGTCATTTGTTTCTAATTGTGAAATTAATTAATTGTTTCAAATCTAATTTATTATATGAATTAATGATAATCTATATATCTATGTTAACTACTGTGAGATTTTCATGCTGAAATATTTAGGCAAATAATAGAGGTGTCTACACATATTTAAATTTACATTTAAGGACAAATTATTGTGCATTAAGTGCATCAGTGGTGAAAAATACAGTTGAACCCTATAAAGAATATCTTTGTCAAGAATATTAAATTCCACCTTTTCACTATCCTAACATCCCATGAATCTGATTACGTTATACTCTAGACTATTTAAGAGCACCATTTTATTTGATTACACTGAACCAGTGATACTGAAGCCTTGATTGTATGTTGTGGAAAAAACTAACAGGTGTTGAAAAGTGTTATGGGACTGTTGTCCATAAAGAATAGCCAATGGTTGCACTAAATGATCATCTATTTTATGCATAGTTTAACTAAGTAACCATTTTTGTTGCTATCAATTGTATGCAGTATGTGAATGTAAACTGCGCCTTTTAATGGGAACAAGTAGGACTTTTACAATGTAGAGGATGCTCAGCAATAATCCAAGTGTTATGCTGTACCTAGTTTTAAACTATTTATCGATCTAATCAAAGTTTATTGGTTTAATTTATTGAACTTGAGACCCTAAAAACTCAGATATATTTAACACAACATAGATTACTTAGGATATATGGCACAGAAACAGGCCATTCGGCCCAACCAGTCCATGCCGGCGTTTTTGCTCCACAGGAGCCTCATCCCGTCTTTCCTCATCTAACTCTATCAACATCAGCAACTCTATTTCCTTCTACCTCATATGCTTATCTAGCCGTACCTTAAATGCATCTATACTATTTGCCTTAACTACTCCCTGTGATAGCGAGTTCCACATTCTCTTCACTCTCTGGGTAAAGAAGTTTCTTCTGAATTCCCTATTTGATTTCTTGGTGACTATCTTATATTGATGGCCTCTAGTTATGTCCTTCCCCACAAGTGGAAACACTCACTCTGTATCTACTCTAACCAAACCTTTCATAATTTTAAAGACCTCAATCAAGACACCCTACAGCCTTCTTTTTTCAAGCAAAAAGAGACCCACCTGTTCAACCTTTCCTGATAGGTATACCCTCGCATTTCTGGTATCATCCTTGTAAATCTCTGCATCCTCTCCAGTGCCTCCACATCCTTTATATAATATGGTGACCAGAATTGTACGCAGTGCTCTAAGTGCAGTCTAACCAAGGTTCAATACAAGTTTAGCATAACGTCACTAATTTTTGCTTCTATCCCTCTAGAAATAAACCCTAGTTATTGCTTTGCTTTTTTATGACATTGTTAACTGTATCGCTACATTTAGTGATTTGTGTATTTGGACTCCGAGATCCCTTTACTCCTCTACCCCAGCCAGACTTGCACCCTCCAAGTAATAAGTGACCTCCCTATTCTTCCTACCAAAATGTAATGCCTCACATTTATCTGGGTTGAATTTCATTTGCTAATTAAATGCCCATTCTGCAAGTTTATTAATGACTTACTATAATTTGTTGCAGTCCTCCTCAGTCATTCCACTCCCAATTTGGTGTCATCCACAAATTTAGAAATTGTGTTTTTGATTCCAGAGTCTAAATCGTTAATATAAATTGTGAACAACAGTGGTCCCAGCACTGATCCTTGTGGAACACCACTACCCACCATCTGCCACAGTGAATAGCTACCCTTTACCCCTACTCTATGTTTTCTGTCTTGAAACCAGTTAGTTATCCATTCTGCTACTTATCCCTGACTTTGCATTCTCTGACCTTATTCAGTAGTCTATTATGTGGTATCTTATCGAAGGCCTTTTGAAAATCTAGATAAAGTACACCTACTGCATTACACTTGTCTATTCTCTGTTACCTCTTAAAAAAATTCAATGAGGTATTCTCAGTTAAACATAACAGGGCCGAAATTCAGCCTCCCGAAAATGCCTGTTACCACTTGAAAGCGGTGGCCAAGCGGTGGAGTCGAATTGCCGCCGATTTGGAGTCGAATGGTCGGCGCTCACGACATTCTCTTCGGTGCTTTTTCCAGCAGTCCCCACTTCTGCCCTGCTGCTGCCAACCTCTCCTAAGTGCAGCATCAAAGCGCGCACCGCCAATCTCCTGCACCTCAACCTAAATTCAGGAGACAAAGTTTTTGGGCCGCCGAGCGGTGCCCCCGACAGTTTTTTCTCTCGGAGCACTGTGTTCGCTGAGTGTGCGACATGGCTGTGCGGCGGCCATTCAAGGGGAGGGTGCACTGCCGTGACCACCATTTAAATTTTTATCGGCCGACTACCAGGTCGGCCCGACATTAATGCCCCAGGGTTCGGCCGGGCCGCCAACAGGCAGCCTGGCATACCCCTCTTGGGTGCCAGGCTGCTGGCCCAGCCGAAATCCTCCCTGGTTGTCCAGTGGACCTAACTAAAAGAATTGTATCGTTTGCAGCGGCTCTTCCCTTTAAGTGAAGGGGAGAGACGTGGTACCGCACAGGTGTCATGACGTCATCAGCGCTATGCTGATAATTGACAGCGGTGGAGACTCTGTTCCACCTCCACTTCCACCACTCTAGTGTGCTCACCGCCGCACTACTGCCCCCATTATGAACGACTTCCGGTCCGCTCGAAAAAAAATGACAAGGAGCTTATTTTCTTGCAAGAGGCCACCTCATCCACAGCAGCGGTGAAAACACATCAAAAGCAGTAAGTGCGACCCGTTTCGGGTGGCGGTGAATTTCTACCCCAATATCTCCTGTGCAATTTCAATTATTTTCAACAATACTGATTCATATGATCAGCACTTTGTAAATATTGGTAATTGTTTTTACACCTTAAGTAAAATACAAATTATATTTTCAATTTCTTAGTGATTTGTATGCCATAACATCACTATCAAAATGCATTGAACATAAGAACATAAGAACATAAGAAATAGGAGCAGGAGTAGGCCATACGGCTCCTCATCCCTACTCTACCATTCAATAAGATCATGGCTGATCTGATCATGGGCTCAGCTCCACTTCCCTGCCCGCTCCCCATAACCCTTTACTCTCTTATCGCTCAAAAATCTGTCTATCTCTGCCTTAAAAATATTCAATGACCCAGCTTCCACAGCTCTCTGAGGCAGTGAATTCTACGGATTTACAACCCTCTGAGAGAAGAAATTCCTCCTCATTTCAGCTCTGAATGGGCAGCCCCTTATTCTGTTATGTCCCCTCGTTCTAGTCTCCCCTATCAGTGGAAACATCCTCTCTGCATCCACCTTGTCAAGCCCCCTCATAATCTTATACATTTCAATAAGATCACATCTCATTTTTCTGAACTCCAATGAGTAGAGGCCCAACCTACTCAACCTTTCCTCATAAGTCAACCCCCTCATCTCTGGAATCAACCTAGTGAACCTTCTCTGAACTGCCTCCAAAGCAAGTATATCCTTTCTTAAATATGGAAACCAAAACGGTACGCAGTATTCTTGATGTGGCCTCACCAATATCCTGTATAACTGTAGTAAGGCTTCCCTGCTCCTATTCGCCATCCCCTTTGCAATAAAGGCCAAGATACCATTGACCTTCCTGATCACTTGCCTGTGCCTGCCTGCTAACCTTTTGTGTTTCACACACCAGGACCCCCCAGGTCCCACTGTACTGCAGCAGCTGGCAATTTTTTTCCATTTAAATAATAAATTGCTCCTCGATTTTTTCCGCCAAAGTGCATAACCTCACACTTTCCAACATTATACTCCATCTTTCAAATTTTTGCCCACTCATCTAGCCTGTCTATGTCCTTTTGCAGATTTTTTGTGTTCTCCTCACACATTGCTTTTCCTCCCATCTTCGAATCGTCAGAAAACTTGGCTATGTTACACTTCATCCAAGTCGTTAATATAGATTGCAAATAGTAGGGGTCCCAGCACTGATCCCTGTGGCACTCCACTAGTCACTGATTGCCAACCCGAGAATGAACCATTGATCCCGACTCTCTGTTTTCTGTTAGTTTGCCTATCCTCTATCCATGCTAATATATTGCTCCCAACCCCGTGAACTTTTATCTTGTGCAGTAACCTTTTATGTGGCACCTTGTCAAATGCCTTCTGGAAGTCCTAATACACCACATCCACTGGTTCCCCTTTATCCACCCTGTTCATTACATCCTCAAAGAATTCCAGTAAATTTGTCAAACATGACTTCCCCTTCATAAATCCATGCTCACTCTGCCTGACTGAAAATGTGTAACCATTTATTAATACTATGGAAATTTACCAAATATTTTTCTTACTCTTCACATTTACAATTCAATTGTATTTACATTGATTTGTGCATTGACTTGTGTAGAAATGCAAAGTCAACTCTTTCACTAACACAATCCAGGTCTGAACAAATTGCTCCAATATGTGTTTCTCTAGGGTTGTTTCTTCCCCTCTTTTGCGCCTCTGTTTGTGTCCCGGAGGGGCGGTAAATAGTGTTTTTGGGTGTAGCGCCGGGCATCCAGGTTTTATTGCCCGGCTGAGAAATTAGGCTTCTGATTTGTGGCGGTGCAAAAACTTACTGCCCCGCTCTTCAGTTTGACTGAGACCATGTCGTCAATCATTGTGCAATTTTGCGCTTGAGCCTTGAATGGAAAATTTGGCCCTTATGCCTCATTTAACGTCCGGTATTGGTTGCATATTTAAATGGAGGGAGGAGAATCCTTCATCGCAGGTCAGATTGCGCACAGCATGCTGCGTGAAGCTCTGACTTGCAAACGGCAGTTTTATCTTCCAATATAGTGTCTTTACAAGGTCAGTGAGAGAAATGAATGGGGGCATTACTAGTTCGCAGCGTATCATGATGGTTGCTATTGGCAGGCGCCTTCAAGCTAGAAGAAGGGCTGCTGGCCATGTTCGGCCATGAATGAGGAGAGGCCAAAGACATCTGGGGAGGAGGCCTTACTCCCGATGGGTTTACAGTGACCAACGCTCATACCTCCAGCTCTCTGAGGAGCAATGTGTGAGAAGGCTGCGCTTCTCAAATAAAGTGCTGACAGATATATGTCAGCTCCTACAGGCAGACCTACAGCCTTCCAGCGCCAACAGACTGCGTTGCTCATCGCAGTGAAGGTGACTGTGCCTTCTATGCCTCCGGCTACTTCCAGGCAGCAGCAGGGGACATATGCAGCATCTCTCAATGCGCTACGCATCGCTGTATTCTCCATGTCACAAAGGCTCTGTACGCCCGCAGAATGAACTTCATAAAGTTCCCAATGAACAGGGACAGTCATAATGAGAGGGAAAGTGGGTTTGTTAGAATTGCAGGCTTCTCGAGGGTTCCAGGAGCCATTGACTGTACACACGTCGCCTTGTGGGCACCATTCCACAATGCAGAGGTATTCAGAAACTGAAAGAGATACCACTCGCTGAATGATCAGATAGTATGTGATCACACGCAGCGCATCCTTGCAGTGAATGCCCGCTATCCACGGAGACCACATGATGTTTTCATCTTGCATCAGAGCAGTGTCTCATGAATGTTTCAGCAACAAAGGGAAGGGCAGGCCTGGCTTATCAGGGACAAAGGTTACGACCTAGCCACCTGACATATGACTCCCCTCCGCAACTGCACCACAGAAGCCGAGCAGCACTACAATGAGAGCTATGCAGCCACCCGCAACATCATCGAACAGACAATTGGGGTGCTCAAGCAGCACTTCCGATGCCTGGACCGCTCTGGAGGCAGCTTTCAATATTTCCCTCAACAGGTCTCCGAATTCATTGTGGTGTGCTACATGCTACACAACTTGGCCATCATGAGGGGTCAGGCATTGTCAATGGGGATTGCAAGCCCACCTCAGGAGGAGGAGGACAACGAAGAGGAGCCTGGCGAGGCCACAATTGCACAGCCACCCCATTCACGGGGGAGGCAGTATCCAGATACTACCGAGCAAGAGCCACACGTCGGCAGCTCATAATGGTTTGGTTGAATGGAGGAAGCTGAGGGATGCATCTAATACTGGCCATGCTATGTGTCACCATTCAGGCACATCTGCGCTGAGCTTTTGAATGATACAAATGACACCAACGGCAAAGGGTCAAAATGACATATTTATCAAATAAAGTTACAAACAATGCACCCCCAACAATACCAAACGAGACAATAAACTATCATAATGAAATGATACAAAACACTGCATTCTGCTGCAAGTTACTTAACAAGTGCATGCTTAAAAAACAACTATTCATAGGCGTTCTCATAAAATATCAAGGCATCTACAGAAGGCTGACCTGCCCCTTGATGTGACTTGGCCTGAGATTTTTCCCCCTTCCCTTCATTCCCCTCCCATGCCTGCTGCTCCTCCTCAATGAGGTCTCAGTGCCGACAGCAAGGCTGCTTGAGGACTGTTGCGTTAGGGGGGCAGACGGTGCAGACAGTGTATGAGGATGCCCTGGACCAACTCTGAGCCTAGAAGGCCCGGCTGTGGACTACTGCACCTCATCATCGATGGAAGCCGTCACTGGTGACTAGGATGTGTGCCGTGTAGGGTGCATGGCTGGAGAGTCAGTGGTGGCAGCCGGAATGCTGTCATCCTGAGGAAGGACAGCACTTTCCATTTCCTGGGAGCCACTGAGACTCCGACGGGGCTCGGCCTCAACATGTGGAGCACAATGTGTCTCCACAACTTGCTGGCCTGCTTCAGCACCGTCCCTTCCCCTTTGGATAGTGGAGAACACAGAGAGGATGGCACCAGTCATCGACCGCATCACATCACAAAGCTGCAGTGTAGCTTGTGCCTGCGATTCAATCGATGCTGCAACATGATCAAGGGCATGCGCCACACACTCTGGAACGCCACTGTCGCTGCTGGAGGCCACCTGCCTCTGTGAGTGGGCAATGATGGCCTCGCTGGAGTCCTGAGTTGCACCATTAATGCAAGATGCTGCCTCCGCAACAGTCGCAGAAAGTGTGTCGATGCTCTCTGGGATCTGACCCAATCCACCCATGAGCTCACGGTGCATGCCTGTGTTTTCCCTGGACATTTCCACCAAGTCCAGTGCAATGTTTGCCTGTTATTGAGCAGACCTACTTTGCCGACTCACTCTCCAGAGAGCTGGCCTGCGCGATACCCCTCTCACTGCGCGTTGCTGTCGGTGACTGGGGCCAAGAGCCTCCGACGACTCAAACCCAGGGAAATTGGGCTCGTCCCCAGATGTGCTTTGTTGCAACAGGCCAACTGGTGGGCTCTGTGGCTCAGGCATTGCAGTCTCCTCACACACCTCATCATCTCCCCCATGGCCAGAAGTCAATGGTTCCCTGGACTCCTGTCTGGATTGTGGCTGTTCTTCTGCAAGCAGAAAACAACAGACATGTGGTTAGCAGCAGAATAGGGTGCAGGGTGATAGCAGGAAGTTGACATTGCACAGTTACACGTGAAGGCCCCACGCCACTTCATTATACATCTCAATGAAGTCACATCAGTCGCGCAATCATAGAAACATGGAAACATAGAAAATAGGTGCAGGAGTAGGCCATTCAGCCCTTCGAGCCTGCACCACCATTCAATATGATCATGGCTGATCATTTTGCAACTTCAGTACCCCATTCCTGTTTTCTATCCATACCCCTTGATCCCTTTAGCCATAAGGGCCACATCTAACTCACTTTTGAATATATCTAACGAACTGGGCTCAACAACTTTCTGTGGTAGAGAATTCCACAGGTTCACAACTCTCTGGGTGAAGAAGTTTCTCCTCATCTCGGTCCTAAATGGCTTACCCCTTACCCTTAGACTGTGAACCCTGGTTCTGGACTTCCCCAACATCGGGAACATTCTTCCTGCATCTAACCTGTCCAAACCCGTCAGAATTTTATATGTTTCTATGAGATCCCCTCTCACTGTTCTAAATTCCAGTGAATATAAGCCTAGTTGATCCAGTCTCCCCTCATTTGTCAGTCCATGCATTTAACCACTCACCTAACCTGTCCGAGACGCTCTGCAGCCTCTTAGCATCCTCCTCATAGCTCACACTGCCACCCAGCTTAGTGTCATCTGCAAACTTGGAGATATTACACTCAATTCCTTTGTCTAAATCATTAATGTATATTGTAAATAGCTGGGGTTCCAGCACTGAACCTTTAGGCACCCCACTAGTCACTGCCTGCCATTCTGAAAAGGACCCGTTTATTCCCACTCTTTGTTTCCTGTCTGCCAACCAGTTCTCTATCCATGTGCTTTGATTTTGCACACCAATCTCTTGTGTGGGACCTTGTCAAAAGCCTTTTGGAAGTCCAAATACACCACATCCACTGGTTCTCCCTTGTCCACTCTACTAGTTACATCCTCAAAAATTTCTAGAAGATTTATCAAGAATGATTTCCCTTTCATAAATCCATGCTGACTTGGACCGATCCTATTACTGCTTTCCAAACGCGCTGCTATTACATCTTTAATAATTGATTCCAACATTTTCCCCACTACCGATGTCAGGCTTACCGGTCTATAACTCCCTGTTTTCTCTCCCTCCTTTTTTAAAAAGTGGCGTTACATTAGCTACCCTCCAATCCATAGAAACTGATCCAAAGTCTATAGAATGTTGGAAAATGACCACCAATGCATCCACTATTTCTAGGGCCACTTCCTTAAGTACTCTGGGATACAGACTATCAGGTCCTGGGGATTTATTGGCATTCAGTCCCATCAATTTCCCTAACACAATTTCCTGACTAATAAGGATTTCCTTCAGATTCTCCTTCTCGCTCGACCGTCGGTCCCCTAGTATTGCCGGAAGGTTATTTGTGTCTTCCTTAGTGAAGACAGAACCAAAGTATTTGTTCAATTGGTCTGCCATTTCTTTGTTCCCATTATAAATTCACCTGAGTCTGACTGCAAGGGACCTTTGTCTTCACTAATCTTTTTCTCTTCACATATCATTCGAAGCTTTTGCAGTCAATTTTTATGTTCCCGGCAAGCTTACTTTCATACTCTATTTCCCCCCTCCTAATTAAACCCTTTGTCCTCCTCTGCTGAATTCTAAATTTCTCCCAGTCCTCAGGTTTGCTGCCTTTTCTGGCCAATTTATATGCCTCTTCCATGGATTTAGCACTATCCCTAATTTCCCTTGTTAGCCACGGTTGAGCCACCTTCCCCGTTTTATTTTTACGCCAGACAGGGATGTGCAATTGTTGAAGTTCACCCATGTGATCTTTAAATGGCTGCCATTGCCTATCCACCGTCAACCCTTTAAGTATCATTTGCCAGTCTATACTAGCCAATTCACGTCTCATACCATCGAAGTTACCTTTTTTAAGTTCAGGACTCTAGTCGCTCTCCATCTTAAATGAAGAATTCTACCATGTTATGGTCACTCTTCCCCAAGGGGCCTTGCATAACAAGATTGCTAATTAATCCTCTCTCATTACACAACACCCAGTCTAGGATGGCCAGCTCTCTAGTTGGTTCGTCAACGTATTGGTCTAGAAAACCAACCCTTATACACACCAGGAAATCCCCCTCCACTGTATTGCTACCAGTTTGGTTAGCCCAATCTATATGCAGATTAAAGTCACCCATGATAACTGCTGTACCTTTATTGCACGCATCCCTAATTTCCTGTTTGATGCCATCCGCAACCTCACTACTAATGTTTGGTGGTCTGTACACAACTCCCACTAGCGTTTTCTGCCCTTTGGTGTTCCGCAGCTCTATCCATACAGATTCCACATTATCCAAGCTAATGTCCTTCCTTGCTATTGTGTTAATCTCCTCTTTAACCAGCAACGCTACCCCTTCTCCTTTTCCTTTCTGTCTATCCTTCCTGAATATTGAATACCCCTGGAAGTTGAGTTCCCAGCCTTGGCCAATTACATCATATCCGTTAACAGCTATCTGCGCAGTTAATTCATCCACCTCATTACGAATGCTCCTCGCATTGAGACAGAGAGCCTTCAGGTTTGTTTTTTTAACACTCTTTGTCCTTTTAGAATTACGTTGTAATGTGGCCCGTTTTGACTTTTGCCCTTGATTTCTCTGCCCTCCACTTTTCCTTATCTCCTTTCTATGTTTTGCTTCTGCCCCCATTTTACTTCCCTCTGTCTCTCTGCATAGATTCCTATCCCCCTGCCAATCCATTTACATACCCTCACTACCCAAAGTGGGCTAAGCATTGCCCCTGGCAACTGTCCGAGCTGGTGATCCAATGAGGGCGGACACCTGTTCCTCCACATCTGTTAAGTCCAGGCTCTGAGGTGGACCCTCGCCTGTCTGGCACTGCTCACGCCTGTTGTGTGACAGCTTTACCTGCAATGAGAAAAATAGGAAGGGTGCAGAAAGGGTACATCTACTGTTGTGCCACATCTGCTTACCATAGTTCAATCGCAGAGACTGTGTAGATGTGCAAACGTCTTCACTTCAATCTGTGTGGATGTTGCATGATCTTTGTGAGCGATTGAGAGGAGGTGAGAGGTACGTAGTATAGGGGCTGCAGGTGGTCTTTAGGAAACCCATATCAGCAGTGGGAGTGCATTGCGAGAAGGTTCTCAATGATTTGGGAACAAGAGAGTATGTGCATCCTTATTTAGGAGACAATGGCTGGAGAAATCAGCCTTCAGCTTTCTGATGCATTGTGAAAGCCACATCACAGGCTGCAAGACTTTGAGAATGGGGAGATACACGAAATACTTCACATAGTGTCTGGCATTCATGTTGGAAGGATAGCAGGCATACATAAATGTGAACGGTACTCACCCTGATGATCCTGGTAAGGTTGTTGAACTTTGTGCAGCATTGGGTGCCAGTTCTGGCAATCGTGTCTGTCACAGATATCTCCTGGGCAATTTCACGCCATATTTGTTTGAAAATTGTTGGCAGCATCTCCCTCCCCCAACAAGATGGAGTGATGTCCACCTTCTCTCCACTGTATGGACTAAAGCCCCTGCAGCCTCCGTTGAGAAACACCTGGCACTCTGCCTGGGCTCCTGCTGCTCCATCTCTGCTGAAGTGAGAGAAGTCGGGTGGGTCATCTGTGCATGCACGTGGAAGCTGCAGTGCCCTGAAACAACGTCTGTGCCCGGGAAAACAAAAATGCAACTGCGCATGTGCAAAATGGCCGCCTCTTTTACTGCCGTGAATATTGGCTCGGTTGCACAAATCCATTATATAACGTCTGATTTAATGCCCCCGATCATGGATCTTCATTTGTTGCTGAAATTTCCAGTCAAAGGCGCATTCTTTTTCAGGTGGTATCAGGTGGTATTAGCACCCCGAAATCTGGAAAGCCGAAAATCCAATCCTAGGTGTCTATACTGCTAGTTTATAGGGCACTTTGTGACTGAAACAAATGCTATTTAGTAAGAAATAGGGAAGAGTTATTGTACCCATGCAATAGTGGGTTTTAGCAGAACATGGGCAGCAGCCTAAAAAGATTCAACCCTAAATTGGTAAAGTCCCCAGGAAGTCAAACGGACTGCCTAAACACTTTTTAAATGCAGCTTCACATTGGTGTTGTAATCACCCAGTGCTAGGCCCAAGTGATGTGAGACAGCCTCCTGTAGAGGTTCTGACATGGCTTGACTTTATTGTGCTCAGTGATTAGATCAAGACCTGACTCCCAAGTTAGACTGCCAGATGCATACTGATGTGCACTCGGAATTTCATTACACCATGTGAACATGGCAGTTTAGTTGCAGCTTAAAATCCCTAGTCTGTAGTTCCAAAATAAGTGGCTGGTATAGTTACCATAAAAATATCTCAGAACTAAATAGTTTTATTGTTGGCAATTCTAAATTTCATTTGATTTTTATGTGGTACTAACAGCAATGGTTGTAACATTAGTGTTATATATGTGTAAACCTGTATATACCTTGTGTAGCCACCAGAGGTCTCATCCCCGAGAGTCTCAAGGGATCCCACAATCCCTTGGGTGCACTGGTACTTAAGGCGGCCTCACAGGCTGGAGAGCACTGGAGACCTGCAGTAAAAGGCTAAGGTCGCACTTTACTTTGAGCTCACAGTATCCAGTCAGACTCTTTATTCATACTTAACAACTGGTGACGAGATACAGATGACAAACCCAACAATGCAGAGAACAGTGGGCAGCCTGGAGAAATTTTCGGAGGGAGATGATTGGGAAACCTGCGTGGAGCGACTCGACCAATACTTCGTGGCTAACGAGCTGGAAGGAGAAGCAAATGCTGCCAAACAAAGGGTGATTCTCCTCACCGTCTGTGGGGCACCTACATATGGCATCGTGAAAAATCTGCTTGCTCCAGCGAAACCCACAGAGAAATCGTACGATGATTTGTGCAGACTGGTTCGGGAGCATCTGAACCCGAAGGAAAGCGTTCTGATGGCGAGATACCGGTTCTACACTTACAAAAGATCTGAAGGCCAGGAAGTGGCAATCTATGTCGCTGAGCTGAGATGTCTTGCAGGACATTGCGAATTTGAAGGACATTTGGAGCACATGCTCAGGGACTTCTTCGTACTTGGCATTGGCCATGAAGTGATACTTCGCAAACTTTTGACTGTCGAGACCCCAACCTTGAGTAAAGCCATAACGATAGCCCAGGTGTTCATTGCCACCAGTGACAATACTAAGCAAATCTCTCAGCACACAAGTGCTGCTACAAGTACTGTGAACAAAGTGATGTTGTTTTTAAATTGCAACGTACAGGGCAGGTCACACATGCCTGCAGCTGCACGTCCGCAGATGTCTCAGAGTCCACCATCAAGGCTGATGAATGCAAGGCCATTAACACCTTGTTGGCGCTGCGGGGGTGATCAGTGTTTCCATTCATGCCACTTCAAAGGGAACGTTTGCAAGGGCTGTTGAACAATGGGACACCTCCAACGTATGTGTAGGCGAGCTGCAAAACCTGCTAATCCTGCAAACCACCATGTTGCAGAGGAGGACAGATCCATGGCAGATCATGACGAACAAGAGCCTCAGACCGAGGAGGCAGAGGTATATGGAGTGCACACATTTACCACAAAGTGTCCCCCGATAATGCTGAAGGTTGAATTAAATGGACTTCCGGTGTCAATAGAGTTGGACACGGGTGCGCGCCAGTGCATTATGAGCAAAAAGAGTTTTGATAAATTGTGGTGCAGCAAGGCCTCAAGGCCTGTCCTGACTCCTATTCGCACTAAACTGAGAACTTACACAAAGGAACTGATTACCGTAATCGGCAGTGCGACTGTAAAGGTCTCCTACGATAAAGCAATGCACAAGCTACCACTCTGGGTGGTGATGGTCCCATGCTGCTCGGCAGGAGCTGACTGGGAAAGATACGCTGAAACTGGGACGACATCCGAGCGCTCCCGTCCGTTGACAACACTTCGTGTGCTCAGGTCTTAAACAAGTTTCCCTCGCTGTTTGAACCAGGCATCGGGACGATCCAAGGAGCAAAAGTGCAGATCCATTTGATTCCGGGGGCGCGACCCATCCATCACAAGGCGAGAGCAGTACCGTACATGATGAGAGAGAGGGTGGAGATCGAGCTGGATCAGCTGCAACGAGAGGGCATAATTTCGCCGATCGAATTCAACGAGTTGGCCCGTCCGATTGTTCCAGTCCTCAAGAGAGACGGCACCGTCAGAATCTATAGCAATTACAAAGTAACTTCCAATCGTTTCTCCCTGCAGGATCAATACCCACTACCAAAGGCAGACAACATATTTGCGACGCTGGCGGGAGGAAAGACGTTCACAAAGCTGGACTTGACCTCGGCCTACGTGACGCAGGAGCTGGAGGAATCATTGAAGGGCCTCTCCTGCATCAACACGCACAAAGATCTCTTCATTTACAACAGATGCCCATTTGGAATTCGATCAGCTGCGGTGATATTCCAGAGAAACACGGAAAGCTTACTGAAGTTGGTCCCGCGCACGGTGGTCTTCCAGGACGACATCTTGGTTATAGGTCGGGACACAGTCGAGCATCTGCAGGACCTGGAGGAGGTTCTTAGTCAACTCAACCGCATGGGGCTCAGGTTAAAACGCTTAAAGAATTGCGGCGGACGGCATCAGGCCCACCGATTTGAAGATGGAGGCAATCGTGACCGCACCGTGGCTACAGAACGTGATGGAGCTACGGTCATTTCTAGGACTCCTGAACTACTTTGGTAACTTCTTACCGGGTCTCAGCACACTGTTAGAACCACTGCACACCTTACTGCGTAAAGGAGACGAATGGGTATAGGGTAAAAGCCAAGAAACTGCTTTTGTAAAAGCTAGAAAATTGTTATGCTCAAACAAATTGCTTGTGATCCATGTAAGCGTTTGGTACTAGCATGTGATGTGTCGTCGTTGGGCGTTGCGTGCGTATTGCAACAAGTTAATGAATGTGGGAAATTGCAAACAGTTGCTTATGCATCCAGCTTTCTGTCTAAGACAGCCTATAGCATGATTGAAAAACAAGCGTTAGTGTGTGTTTATGGGGTAAAGAAAATGCATCAATATCTGTTTGGGCTCAAATTTGAACTGGAAACTGACCATAAGCCACTGATATCCCTTTTTCCGAAAGTAAGGGGATAAATACGAATGCATCGGCCCGCATCCAGAGATGGGTGCTCACGTTGTCCGCATACAACTACGCCATCCACCAGAGGCCAGGCACAGAAAAATGTGCCGATGCTCTCAGTAGGCTGCCATTGCCCACCATGGGGGTGGAAATGGCACAGCCCGCAGATTTAGTCAGGTATTGGAAGCATTCGAGAGTGAGCAATCACCCGTCACAGCCCGACAGATTAGAACCTGGACGAGCCAGGACCCCTTACTGTCCCTAGTAAAAAATTATGTGCTTCACGGGAGCTGGTCCAGTGTCCCATTGGAAATGCAGGAAGAGATAAAGCCTTACCAGCGGCGCAAAGATGAAATGTCTATACAGGCAGACTGCCTTCTGTGGGGTAATCGGGTAGTGGTCCCCAAGAAAGGCAGGGACACTTTCATCAGTGATCTCCACAGTACTCACCCAGGCATTGTAATAATGAAAGCGATAGCCAGATCCCATGTGTGGTGGCCCGGTATCGATGCGGACTTAGAGTCATGCGTGCACAAATGTAACACATGCTCGCAGTTAAGCAAGACACCCAGGGAGGCGCCACTAAGTTTATGGTCTTGGCTCTCCAAACCGTGGTCCAGGGTCCATGTCGACTATGCAGGCCCGTTTTTGGGTAAAATGTTCCTAGTGGTTGTCGATGCATACTCCAAATGGATTGAATGTGAGATAATGTCAGCAAGCATGTCCGCTGCCACCACTAAAAGCCTGCGGGCCAAGTTTGCCACACACGGCCTGCCTGATGTCCTTGTGAGCGACAACGGGCCATGTTTCACCAATGCTAAGTTCAAAGAGTTCATGACTTGTAATGGGATCAAATATGTTACATCTGTCCTGTTCAAACCAGCATCCAATGTTCAGGCAGAGAGAGCAGTGCAAACCATGAAGCAGAGCTTGAAGAGGGTAACTGAAGGCTCAGTGCAGACTTGCCTATCCCAAGTCCTGATTAGCTATCGCACGAGACCCCACTCGCTCACTGGGATTCCACCCGCTGAACTGCTCATGAAAAGGGCACTTAAGACAAGTTAGTCCACCCTGATCTACATGAACGGGTAGAGAGCAGACGGCTTCAACAAAGTACATATCATGACTGCGCAAATGTGTCATGTGAAATTATAATCAATGATCCTGTATTTGTGTTGAACTTGGGACAATGTCCCAAGTGGCTTTCCGGCACTTTTGTGGCCAAAGAGGAGCAGGGTGTTTCGGGTAAAACTTTCAAATGGACTCATCCACCGGAACCACTTGGACCAAATCAAATTCAGATTCACGGACTATCCAGAGCAACCCACATTGGACCCTAACTTCTTTGACCCCCCCAACATACACACCAGTGGCAACCGACACCGCGGTTGACCACAAAGCAGAACCCATCACCCGCAGCAGCCCATCAGGACTCACCACACCAGGCAGCCCAGCAAGGCCAGCTGCACAGCAGCCCAGCGAGGGCCCAACAAACATTTCGCCAAAACTAGCATTTGCACCGAGACGATCAACCAGGGAAAGAAAGGCCCCAGATCGACTCATCTTGTAAATAGTTATACTATTGACTTTGGAGGGGGCGGGAGTGTTGTTATATATGTGAAAACCTGTATATACCTTGTGTAGCCACCAGAGGGCTCATCCCCTGGAATCTCAAGGGATCCCACAATCCCTTGGGAGCACTGGTACTTAAGGAGGCCTCAAAGGTTGGAGAGCACTGGAGACCTGCAGTAAAAGACTAAGGTCGCACTTTACTTTGAGCTCACAGTATCCAGTCAGACTCTTTATTCATACTTAACAGTTCGTCTATAGCCAAAGAAGTTGAAGAGGAAAATTGGGGGTGGGCCCAAGACCATAAACTTAGTGGCCCGTAGAATTTTCTAGTTTTTTCTAGTTTTTTAATGACAGCTATGAGAGAATTATTTACCTTGTGCTGCTATTTTTTTATACAGCTGCACTCCTGTCCTCTGAGGGGCAAGACATTAGATGATGTGTTTAAACAGAATCTGTTTGGGTAAAGAGCCTGAATTTGTGTATATGTATTGTATTTTTGCATTGACTTCACTATTTAAACAATAATGAAAGCATCCTGATACCTGTATTTAACAGGAGGCAAGGTGAGGGCAGCAAGAACCAGCCTTCACTTACCACACATAAAAACTCTCCAGCTGTTCATTGTTGCTACCTGTAGCATAAAACATAGCAACAGTGCTAGAGAACCCGTAACCATTGATTTATACACTTCATTCTGTGATTTACCAGCACCACAATATGTATCAAGTAGTTGGTAGAGTGATTTACCACCTGTTACTGTGCCTTCTGGGACGAATATCCAGACTTTGGAATCCTAGAAACAAAACAATGAATATTATTTTGCAAAAATGTTCTTGAATAATTGCTTGATTATTGATAAATATAAAGAATTGTATTATATTACATTTTCTGTTTTCTTCATAGATCCTGTGCTAGTAAATTGGTAATGATGCCAGACTAATCTTTCAGTAAATACTTATCAACCTCACTCTTTTATCACGTTTTCAATTTCTGATTTTCTTTCCTGCCTATGGGGAAGTAAGTGCCTGCCCTTTACTCGGTGCTGCTCACAGATTCATGGCTGAGATTAGGAATGGAATTGTGTGTCTTGCAGCTCTGTGCCACAATTGGCACTAATGACTTCCCAAATAAAATCCTTAAACATAAATGTAATCTTTTGGAGGCAATAATAGAAATTCTACAACACTAGTATACGAATGCCATCTGGAACCAAATACAAGTGTTTAGGGCACAAATACATGGATATCCCTCTCCCACTATATCTTATGCCAGCAAGGACTATTTGTTTTATAAACCTAAAAGTTAAGTAAAAAGAGATAAACCCTACACCTGTGACTTCAGCCACAATTAAGAGCTGCTCACCTGGTACATGTAAATAGGAATATTTGTTTGAGGAAATGGTGGTATACATTTGAAGAGGGTTTTTTCTCTGTATGTGGCTGTTGCTGTTCAAGAGGAAAAAAATCTAACCCCAGCCCAAAATTTCCAAACTGTGTTACATCCTGTTTTTTAATTCATTAACCTAAACTGTCCCAGTTTAGTTGCTTCCGATTGAACTTGCACATGAGGACAGAAAAAACACTTTGCTTAAAACAGACGATTTGATAGAGGTGTTAACAATTTTGAAGGGATGAGACAAGTTCTGCATAAGATGCAACTGTGTGACATACACTTAAATACCAATATCGTAAATCTGGTTAACAAAGCTTCTTAAATTTTTACAATAAAGCTGTAATACACAATTTATGATACATATCAATCATCAATTAAAATAATATGCAGCACTTTTCACAAAAAAAATCAAATTAGACATTGAATAATATATACAATAAAGACTGAGCAAATTGTAGCTATAATTAGAAAGATCCTGTATTTATCTGAATTGCTTTGTTAACCTCCATTGTCATATCTCTGCTTTTTCACTTAAAGTAGGTATCAAGATGTCAAGCATCAGGATATAACCAATCAAATATGTGTCTAAAACCCATTAGAAATGCCAATTGTTTGATTTGTCCATAGGGACCACAATTGATGATTTTTGTTCTTTGTTTGTCCTAAGGGCAAGGAAAGAGGTCAACTGGTTGAATCACTTCTTTTCCCCTTTAAAATTCTTGTGACTTTTGGGAGTAATTTAATCAGCAGGACAGACCCTGGGTTAGATTTCCACTGTAATCAGCGAATGTGCATTGATTGTGAATAATAAGAAATGGAAATGAGGTAATGCTGCAGCTTTGTAATGAAAACTGAACACTCAACCCAGTTAAGCTGCTATAAAACAAGACGCCTTCTATATTACATTTCTCCCCTTTTCAAGCCAGCTGGTACAGTACATTGAGTGCAAACATGCGATTCGAAATACATGACCTGCCATCAAATATCATAGTTGGAGCATTGCAAAGGTTCTAGCTAACTGTCAACAGAAATTGAGATGAGGAAGCAGCTATCTGAGTGACTTAATTACCTAAGAATGAACATCAATGCTCCAAAAGAAAGATTTAAATATGACCAGTTATAATTCACATATCCGATTACATAAACATAAATGATGCACATGTAAATATCCAGATAAGCAATATCATCATCATAGGCAGTCCCTCGAAATCGAGGAAGACTTGCTTCCATCTAAAAGTGAGTTCTCAGGTGACTGAACAGTCCAATGTGGGAATTAACCGTCTCTGTCCCAGGTGGGACAGACAGTGGTTGGAGGAAAGGGTTGGTGGAGAGTCTGGTTTGCTGCACGCTCCTTCCGCTGTCTGTACTTGTTTTATGCATGCTCTCAGCGATGAGACTCGAGGTGCTCAACGTCTTCCCCGATGGTCTTCCTCCACTTTGGATGTCTTGGGCCAGGGACTCCCAGGTGCCAGTGGGGATGTTGCACTTTATCAAGGAGGCTTTGATGGTGTCCTTGAAAAGTTTCCTCATAAGCAATATAATAAGACATTCACAACTGGCTATTCTCACATCTTCTGAGAAATTAGTAAATGAACTTGTAAAACAGGCACACAAGAGATGACTGGAAAATTAAGAGAGATTTCAAGATTTCCATCATTTGAATGTTAAATAGTTGATCAGTTTGAATAATTCATATAGTTATTTTATAAATTACTTTCTTACACAAGCACCACAAATCCATTGAAGATTGATGAAATAGGATTGATGTAAAAACTATGGTGTAAATGGGGGAAATCCATTCGCCCTCTCTCTTTCATTCTCTAAAACCAATGTAGATTTACTATGGATGAAAGAAGTGGCTCCAAATGGACATGTAAATATTCTTTCTGATAGGATATGGAGTCAGTAGAGGACAATCATGTGGAAACAGTGCCATGATGGTAATTATTACCATTTTACTACCTGCACTGTCCCAGGGAATGATTGGAGGTTGAGTCCATAATTTGGTCTGTTGTGCAGCACAGGTGAAATACATTATTAGAATTCCATCTTTTATCCTTGTTGCAAAAAGATGACAGATTTGGTAAATTACTGTAATTTAAGTAGTGAGCTCAATATATGGAGTGCTCACGTAGGCTTCAGTACTGGCTAATCTGTGAGGTAAATGGAAGTGTGATTTCTAATGCATCCTGTGTGCTCTTTCTGGTGAATATACACCTGTCATACATATGATCATACTTTTCAGATATGGAGGGCCGGAATTTGCAGGAGGAATACATAAGAACATAAGAACATAAGAAATAGGAGCAAGAGTAGGCCATACGGCCCCTCGAGCCTGCTCCGCCATTCAATAAGATCATGGCTGATCTGATCATGGACTCAGCTCCATTTCCCTGCCCGCTCCCCATAACCCTTTACTCCTTTATCGCTCAAAAATCTTTTTATCTCTGCCTTAAATTTATTTAATGTCCCAGCTTCCACAGCTCTCTGAGGTAGCGAATTCCACAGATTTACAACCCTCTGAGAGAAGAAATTTCTCCTCATCTCAGTTTTAAATGGGCGGTCCCTTATTCTAAGATCATGCCCTCGAGTTCTAGTCTCCCCCATCAGTGGAAACATTCTCTCTGCATCCACCTTGTCAAGCCCCCTCATAATCTTATACGTTTCGATAAGATCACCTCTCATTCTTCTGAATTCCAATGAGTAGAAGCCCAATCTACTCAATCTTTCCTCATAAATCAACCCCCTCATCTCCGGAATCAACCTAGTGAACCTTCTCTGAACAGCCTCCAGAGCAAATATATCCTTTCGTAAAGATGGAAATCAAACCTGCACGCAGTACCTCCAGAGTATGTCTCTGACCTGATTAAAATTCCGCTTGATTTCGGAAACTTCGGGCTCTGGACCTGCAGGGATATGACTACATAAAGGCCCACAGATCTCAGGGATGCAGGCGGTTTGGAAGCTTGGGCCCCTGGAATTCCTACATTACAACAGTGACTACACTCCAAAAGTACTTCATTGGCTGTGAAGTGCTTTGAGACGCCCGGTGAAAGGCGTTGTATAAATCCTAGTCTTCCTTTCTTGGAATCATGTGGGCCAGGTCCTGCTATCAGAAAGGAGGATTCCTCATATGCTAATGGGGATTCCATTTACGAACGGATTCCCCAAAAGCATATGAGGATTCCCCAAATAATTAAATAAGTTACACAACTGGAATAAAAGTGAATGTTCCAATTTTCAAATTTAGTTAAAAGTCCCTTTAATGAAGCATTATCAATAATTTTAAACATTTTAATCCAGGCAAAAATTTGCATTAAATAATTTTAAAATGTTTGTGTATGATTTTTTATTTTTACATTTTTAATTTAACATTTGTTTTAACCCTTATGCTGGTGAAAACAGGCCTTATGCCTGCTTTTACCACATGTAAGGGTTTTGTGGGCATTTGCTGGGCAGTAGTTGGGCAAATAGCTCAACTCTGCACCAGCAAAAGTGATTCTTGCGTCGGTGCGGTAAATCTGTCCAGGCGAACCTTGACGGATCGCGAGTTCTGGGTTTTTGCGCATGCAGAAACCAGGAACCTGCAGGGCCTTTTACGAAGCTTATAAACAGCGTCATGGGGAACGGAAAATCAGGGCCGGAGCACTTGAAAATGTTGAAAGAGCTTGGAAGTATTTGCTCCTGAAATATTGGAATTTGCAAAGGATTTCAGATTATTTGCAAAGTTTTTTAGTAGAGAAATTAAGTCTATATGTATGAGAGGATGTTTATATTGGACTCATGACAAATTTGTAGTGAAGCCACCGTGCAGACTTTTCCTACTTCATATTTCAACTGATACCAGTTCAAATGAGTTTGTTTTAACAAATGTTTGTTAATCCTAAATGGAATTTAGAGCATTAAGGTTGTTCTGAGGTTGCTTCAATTGTTATTAGCCAATCAGAAAATGTCTATTTTGACTGGTATTATTACATCACATTGTAAACAGTTAATCATCAAACCAGGTTGACCATAGATACCACAAGACCTTGCACAGAGCGATCCACTCCATCAATTCGTGTGGCTATCTGTGCATTTTCTTTCTTCTATGCAATCTTAGAATTATAGAATCTTAGAAATGTACAGCACAGAAGGAGGACATTCGTCCCGTTGTCCCTGGCTCCCTGAAAGAGCAGTTGTGCTTAGTCCCACATATCTGCTTTTTGTCCGTAATACTTAAGTACCAGTTCAACTCCCTTTTGAAATTATTTATGGAATCAGCTTCCACCACCTTTTCAGGTAGCACCTTACAGATCCCGACAACTCAGTGAAAACATTTCTCCTTATCGCCCCTCTAGATCTTTTGCCAATGATTTTGAATCTATCAATTCTAGTTATTGACCCACTCGCCAAACGGAATAAGTTTTCCCTATTTACTCCATCAAAGCCTCTCATCATTTTGAAAACCTATATTATGTCACCTCTTAACCTTCTATGTTCCAAGGAGAACAGTCCTAACTTTGCCAACATCTCCTCATAACTAAAGTCCCTCATCCCTGATAACCTCCTGGTAAACCTCCGCTGTACCCTTTCTAACGCCACACGAGATAGAGTAGTGTTGTCACCTGGTGTGCCACAAGTGAGTAAAAGCTGTGGAAACTCCTCGCAGAGGGTATAGGATGTTCCCAGCTCTGCTCAGCTGCATAAAGTTGATGAGTCTGGGGCCATCCAGAAAGAAGATAATCATGGAGGTGGAGGAAGAAGTACAGGAGGCTCTGACAGGTTTTGTGATCGTAATGTCTGCAAATGTTCAGAGAACGGAGGAGTCCATCTCCAACATGAGTGCCACTGTGTTGTAGGCGATGGCGACTGTGGGCTCTTCCATGGAAAGGATGGCCACCTGCATGGAGCAGCTAATGCACCGCTCATATGAGCACATGCTATCTATGCAGAATAGATGGCAGAGACTCATAGACCTCCTGTCTGGGAGGTATGTCAGCATAAATGTCAGTCCTCATGGCCCCACTGATGTGCAGCAAGGTGCTCTCCAGCTCCTTGCTAGCAGGGAAGTGTGGGTGACCCATGAAAGCGATGACGGTGAGAGGGAACATGGAAGTGGGGGCTCCTCTCAAAGCACTTACATGTCTCCCCCATTGCCAACCCCTCAGTCAGAGCCCCAGATGCCTCCTCGGACAGCGATGGCCAAATCTGCCCCTGCACAGTTTCAGGAGGAGCAGATTTTGGCGGGGCCATTACAAGCTCCTAAACCCAGAGGACGACTGCCAAGAATGTCTAAGCAGTCACAGCAGGGATGTGAGCAGCCTGCCTCTACCTCTGCTGAAGCCACAGGGGTAGCACCCTGTAGCAGTATGCATCAGAGAAAGATGGCACACAAGTGTTGAATGTTAATGTCAAGTTTCCGTTAATATGATGTCAACCCAAAAACATCCTTATTTTCACTACTTTCCAGTCTTGGACAAATTTGTGTGTATCTTTGGAAATGGCTGAGTGAGTTGCATTGAATGGTGAGACATAACGGTACCTCTAGCACTGGTTGTCAGTTTGAAAGGAATGGCTTGGTCATTGTCGGGATTCTTTATGGTGTTGCTTTGGTGGGGTGCCAACCTGGCATAGCATGTGGATGTACTGCATAAAGTTAAATAAATCTGGCCAGGGTAAGGCCATCCCTGGCCTCCCGACAGAAACTGGCTTGGGTGCTGGTGGGATCTGGGCCGTAGGTTCCTCCAGCTCCTGCTCCTTCTTGTCTTCCAGCTGATGATCCTCCTCCTCCTGTAAAGAGACTTTGCGTCAGTGGCTTGGTACTCATGCAGTGCTAATCCTCACTGCTGTGCTATATTATGCCAGGTGCAGACAGCAACGATTCTGCAGACCATGGCTGGTGCTTACTGAAGGGTTCCTCCAGTTCGGTCAAGGCATCTGAAGCTCATTTTGTGCATGCCTAGTATCTGCTCTATGACACATCTGGTGGAAGTGTGGTTTTCATTATATCTCTCCTCAGCCTCAGTATTTGGCCTCCTCAAGGGTGACATAAGCCACATCTCCAAGCAACCAGCCAGAAAGTCTGTTTGGAGGAGCAAAGAGCTGAGGGAGGGTGGACTAGCAAAAGACGAAAGAGTCATGGCAGCTGCCAGGGAATTTGACACACACATGCATGATGATCTTCCTATGGTTGTAGACCAGCTGCATATTGAGGGAGTGGAAGCCCCTGTGGTTTGCAAAGAGTCCTGGGTTCTGATGGGGAGCCTTCATGGGTACATGTGTGCAGTCGCTGACGCCCTGCACCCATGGGAAGCCAGCTAGACTGGCAAAACCAAGTGCCTGCTCAGTAACACTGGCTTCAGCAGTGGCAAAGTTGATATAATTGGCTGACTTGTCAAACATGGCATCTGTCACCTGGATAATGCATCTGTGGGTATTTGACTATTCGATGCTGCAAGTGTTTGCAGCAGATCCCTGGAAGGAGCCTGAGGTGAAGAAGTTGAGGGCAATGGTGACTTAGACATCCACTGGTAAGGTGTGTCCACCCGGTCCTCCGGGCTGCAGGACTTGCTCCAGCCATGTGCAAATGTCTGTGATGACCTGGCGCGATAGCCTGAGCCTCCTTTGGCACTGCTGCTCAATCATGTCGAGGAAGCTCATCCTCTGCCTGTATACCCTGTGTTGGGAGTAGAGCCTCTGCATTGCAGCCCTGCGCTGATGCCCTCTGTTCTGTGCAGCATCGGGTGGTTGAGGAGAAGGTTGTTGATGGTATTGTTGGTGCTGCTGGTGTGCCTGGTGGTGCTGGTGTTAGGGCTCATCGTGGTCCGATTCTAAGGACCAAGGTGGGACAGTTTAAATGACACTCATGCTGATTGAATTGAAAGCAGGTGTTGTAGAGATTAGAGAAGCAATCGAGTGATAGGTTCTACCAATGATGTGAGACTGGATGGTGACTTCGCTGGAAACACTTTCAGCCTGTAGAAAGCTAAATCTGGGCAGGAAATGCAGTCAGCATTAGCTTCTGCCTGAGGAAATTAATCAGCTGTGAGATGGGAGCTTTTATAGAACATTTCATGCTGTCAACTAATCAGCTGGATCAATGGCCACTCAACTTCCACCTTAGGTTGACAGACGTGGTTCCTGAGCTGCATGACTCCTGCGGTCATCCAGGGAAATTTCAAAGGTAGGCTAAAAAATGCACATAGGGTCTGACAACAAGCTGATAATGATTTGAATTAGGTCGCCCGCCTCAAACGCGCCTGAGGGAAATGCGTGTGGGGGTGAGATGACGGTGGCCTGCTCCAACTTATTTCAAATTTCCCACCCAACCCGCCTCCAATCGCGCTCACACAGACATCAGAAAATTCTGGCCTACATGCATATAAAATGTTTTAGGGTTCACTTTAATGTTGCCTGATAATCTTTTCTCATAACCTCACTTTGCCTCCCATGTTAACTTTTTCAATTCCCTCCTGTATTTTCTATAATCTCCCTGGTTATTAACTGAAACTTGTTCTTGACATTTGCCATAAGTCTCCTTTTTCCTACTTTTAGTTCCTTTGTCACCCAGGGCGCATTAGCTTTGAATGCTCTACCTTTATCTTTCAAAGGAATATGCCTAGTTTGTACTCAATCTCCAATCTCTTCCCAGAAAGCCCTCTATTGCTCCGTCACTGTTTTACCCTGCAATCACCTTTTTCAATCTACCTTTGCCATGTCCTTTCTTAAATCACTTAAATCTTGGCTTATAAACCCTTATAAACTCCATTATTTCAATCTTGGTCTTTCACATTGTGTTTCTGGTGCAGTGGTCTTGCCTCAGAGAGGGTTGTAGGTTCAAGCCAGCTCCAGAGATATGAGCACATAATCTAGGCTGGCACTTTACTGAGGTACTGAGGGAATATTGGAGATGCTGTCTTTTGGATTAGATGTTAAACTGAGGCACCATATACCCTCTCAAGTGGTATTTTTTGAAGAAGAGCAGGGGAGTTCCTCTGGTATACAGGCCAACATTTAGCACTCTACCAGCATCAGTGAAACAGATAATCTGATTCTCTATCGCATTGCTGTTGCTGTGTGCAAATTGGTGCACAAAGTGTAAAAACTATTTTTGTGGGGTCAGGCAGAGCAGGAGTACTCCTCCGGGTTCCACAAAGAAAGTTTGGGTTACTTCTGACCTGGGTCCTACATCCGTCACATTGTGACAACCTCCCAATCTCCTCACCCCGACAATAACTTACCTGAGCGCTAGCTGGGTGGAATCCGGGTCACCCGATATTTTTTGCCGGCCAGCTGCCACTTGGTGCCCATTTTGGACGGGCAGCTCACCACATTTGTGTTAATGAGGGCTGGGCATTAAAATGGATCAAGCATCTCCTGGGAGGCAGGCCCACACGTTGTGCTGGCTGCCCGTCTGGGAGTTAAAATTTCCCTTTCACTGTCTGGGCTAACACATGAAGCAGGGACAATTGGGCAAAGTACTGCAGGGTGACTGGTGCTTGTGAAACCACATCCAGGCAGGAGTCAAGACCCACAGGAGAAATTTGACAAAAAAAAGAAAATCGAAACCTTAATGTTTAATTAATACAAAAAATAAATACAGAAAATCTCACATATCAAAAGAGATAAACGTGCTCTTAGTGCTTAGAGAATCCATTACATAAGGACTAAAATTATTTCCGTTTTATTGCAGTAGCAGGAAAGCACTATTTTACTCTGCACTTTCTGTGGTATCAGATCAACCAAAAAGTCATTCAGAACACACCTCCAAAAATACAGCTGAACTGAATATTGAGCTGGTAGTCGTGCTAAGGTTAGCTGTAAAGGTTAGCTAATAATGTTGTACTGCCTTTTATTTTAATTGGCTCAGGTAAAAGTATTGAAAGCTCAATGTACCCAAAAGGCCATGCATTAACTGATGCAAGTAATGACAACCATTCTGCTTTTTGGATAGGAGAAAATTATTTGCAGGAGTGCACCTTGCTGAACTTTGCATATGGCTTATTGTCAGCCACAAGATACATTTGCCTAAATTTTCTGATGCCTTACAGCCTTGATTTTGGACAGTTTGAGGCCAGCCGTTAGAGCAGAGAAATTGGCTGGGAAGGTGTTATAGCACATCCCTGCTAATTGATGCTAATTCCAGGATATTCCACCAGAAGCAATGGTGGCTGTGGATACGCCTGCACAAATATGTCATCCATCACATTCTCTGCCATTGCTACCATAGCAACACTGGATGTTGCTACAGGTGGTGGAACAGCTCTTTAAATTTTAAATTCCCCTAAGGAGTGGAATTAATTGCTTCAGGAAGAATTGAATTGGAAAGAAAGGGGATGGGTGGCAGGGAAGGTTTATACTTTATTGAGATAAGGAATTAGGAATTGGCAGGGTCTCTTTGGGTGGATCTGCGAGATAAAATGGGGAAAGATTTATAGAGACACCACAACATTAAAAATAGATGGATGTACTGCTGCGGCAGGTTACAACAAATAATTGCAGACACTCAGTTTTTTTAATCATCATCTTCCTGAAAGAGACTGGGACTTAAAGTAGGAACAATCTGTATACAAAGAACTTTACTGAAGTACAGTACTTCGAGACTTTTCTCTTAAAACGCAGGTGAGGGGACCCAACAATGAGGAAGAATTAATGAGCCAAGTTGAAGTAAGGGGACATTTGGCATATATTTTCATCTTGACCCCCTGGGTGGAGCACAAAGGGAAGAATCTGGTACACTCCTCTGATGGGCCCAAGTTTCCCCAGGAATTGCTCCGTTTTTTTTGGAGCAACTAGATTTTTTTGGAGTAACTTAAAAATTGCAATTCTCCGCATTTAATTTGCTCCAGTGTAAGTGAGTTAGTTAGGTTTTTTTTTAGTTCAGTTTTTTTTTTCAAAAGGGGACGTTACCAGCCACTTATGCCTGTTTTGGCCATTGAAGCAAGTTTAGCCAGCGAAAAGTTACTCCAAACTAACTTAGGCCAGCTTATTAGGCCACTTGTGTCCACTCGGAAAAATCTTGCGGGGAATTAAGAAATCAGCGCAGGTAGCCTCCAAATGACAGTGTTATGATGGGAATGCTAGTTTTTTTTTAAATCCCAAGCAGCGAGACTGGACAGGGTGTAGGTGCTATCAGCCTGATTAAACTGAGTATCTTTTTAGTAAAGATAGCTAGATATTAAAGTACTGGAAAATCTTTGAAGATTTTTTCTCCCCCCCCCCGCCCCGCCCTCCACCTCGCACCGGATCAAAACTCTTCCCCTCCATCCCCCCATCAAAACTCTTCCCTTTCCCCCCCAAAAAAACTCTTCCCCCCCTGTCATGTATCTTACATTTTTATTATATATAACTGTATCCTAACATGCTATACATGACTGTAATAAGATATGACCTGTAACCACCAGCATACCTTACCACCAGGGGTGCACTTGCAAGAGACAGGTATATAAGGACAGGTCTCAGGCAAGTGCAGCATTCCAGAGCTGTGAAATAAAGGTGCAGGTCCAGAGTGACCTTGACTTCACAACATGCCTCGTGTGAATCTGTACTGAGGGGACAGGACTTTACAGTGGCGACGGGTTACAGGATTACAGAATCCACAGAATGGCGAACAACGGATCAGATGAAAAGTACAATGCGGGAGACAATTGGGAGGACTTTATAGAAAGGCTCCAGCAAAGCTTTGTAACCAAAGCCTGGTTAGGCAACGATAAGGCAGGCAAGAGAAGAGCCTATCTCTTGACCAGCTGTGGCTCGAAAACATACGCTTTAATGAAGGATCTGTTGGCACCCGAGAAACCAGCAAGCAAATCGTTTGAAGAATTTAGCACACTGGTAAGAGACCACCTGAAGCCAGCGAGCAGCCTACACATGGCCAGACACAGGTTCTACAATGACAGACGCTGTGTGGGCCAGAGCATACCCGACTTCGTGGCGGAACTTCGGAGATTGGCTAGTTTATGTGAGTTCTCCGATGAACTGAGGAGAGAAATGCTGAGAGACTTTTTCATTGAAGGAATAGGCCACGCAGGCATATTCCGAAAGCTCATAGAGACCAAGAACCTGACCTTAGAGGCAACAGCACTGGTTGCACAGACATTCTTGGTAGGGGAAGAAGAAACGAGGTTGATGTACAATGCAGGTACGACAGCTAACGAAATATCGTAACAAGAAGTTCACAGCACTAAACAAGCTGCTACCCCCACACACAGACAAAACCGGGAGAACAGGCTCCCGACAGCAGGCAGAAGCCATCAAGCTGCTAACCCCACACACAGACAAAACCGGGAGAACAGGCTCTCGACAGCAGGCAGAGGCCATCAAGGGCCACAGGAACAGCCGTTCATACCTCATCAACCCACAATGTGAGCAATCAAGTACAAACTGAGAGAAGCTCAAGAGAGATCAGCCAGATGCAGCTCATTCTTTGGGAACTCTTTGAACAATGGAACAGGTTTGTGCTGGAGGTGTGGGGGTGGGCACTCGTCAAGGGGATGTCGATTTCAGCAGGCTGTTTGCAGAAATTGTGAATATACAGGGCATTTGGCCCGCATGTGCAAAAAAACGGCAGCTCGGCTGGTTTACGAATCAAATGGGTTGGAAAGCGGACCAGAAGATGGTGGGGACAGTACCCGGGACACCGGTGTACAGCGGGTCAAGACGATAAATGGCCGCTGCTCCTACAACAGGACGCCTCCTATAATGATGAGGGTCCTACTCAACGGGATATCTGTCAACATGGAGTTGGATACGGGAGCGAGTCAATCTCACATGGACGCTCAACAATTTGAACAACTGTGGCCGCATAAAAGAGACAGACCAAAACTCACAAGGGTCGACACCACACTAAGGACCTATACCAAAGAAATCGTACCAGTCCTCGGTAGCACCATGCTCTCTGTCACACACAAAGGGACAGTGAACCGACTTCCCCTGTGGATTGTCCCCGGAGACCCCCCAGCACTGCTGGGGAGAAGCTGGCTGGAAAATCTAAACTGGAAATGGGATGATATCCATGCCATGTCATTAGAGGAATGGACCTCCTGCTCAACAGTTATAAACCGATTTGAACATCTATTTCAGCTAGGTGTGGGCACTTTCAAAGGGGCCAAAGTCAAAATCTACATCACACAGGATGCTAGACCGGTCCATCACAAGGCCAGAGCTGTACCCTATGTGATAGAAAATATAGAAACATAGAAAATAGGTGCAGGAGTCGGCCATTCGGCCCTTCGAGCCTGCACCACCATTCAGTAAGATCATGGCTGATCATTCCCTCAGTACCACTTTCCTGCTTTCTCCCCGTACCCCTTGATCCCCTTAGCCGTAAGGGCCATATCTAACTCCCTCTTGAATATATCCAATGAACTGGCATCAACACTCTCTGCAGTAGGGAATTCCACAGGTTACAACTCTCTGAGTGAAGAAGTTTCTCCTCATCTCAGTCCTAAATGGCCTACCCCTTATCCTAAGACTGAATCCCCTGGTTCTGGACTTCCCCAACATTGCGAACATTCTACCCGCATCTAACCTGTCCAGTCCCGTCAGAATCTTATATGTTTCTATGAGATCCCATCTGATCCTTCTAAACTCCAATGTATAAAGGCCTAGTTGATCCAATCTCTCCTCATATGTCAGTCCAGCCATCCCGGGAATCAGTCTGGTGAACCTTCGCTGCACTCCCTCAATAGCAAGAATGTCCTTCCTCAGATTAAGAGATCAAAACTGATCACAATATTCCAGGTGAGGCCTCACCAAGGTCCTGTACAATGCAGTAAGACCTCCCTGCTCCTATACTCAAATCCCTTAACTATGAAGGCCAACATATCATTTGACTTCTTCACCGCCTGCTGTACTTGTATGCCAACTTTCAATGACTGATGAACCACGACACCCAGGTCGCGTTGCACCTCCCCATTTCCAAATCTGATGAGGAAAAAGATTGAACACGAACTAGACAAGCTTCTGCGGGAAGGCATTATATCACCTGTGGAATTTAGCGACTGGGCAAGTCCCATCGTCCCAGTCATGAAGCCTGATGGATCCGTATGAATCTGTGGGGACTACAAATCTACCATAAACAGAATCTCCCTACAGGACCAGTACCCGCTACTCAGAGCGGAGGACTTATTTGCCACATTGGCTGGAGGAAAACTTTTCTCAAAATTAGATCTCACATCTGTGTATGACGCAAGATTTGACCGAGGAATCCAAGCTACTCACCACCATCAACACACATCGAGGCCTTTTCATGTACAATCGATGCCCATTCGGCATCAGGTCGGCAGCTGCCATATTCCAGCGCAACATGGAGAGTCTGCTCAAGTCCATCCCAGGGACGGTTGTATTTCAAGACGACATACTTATCACGGGCAGGGACACCAACTCCCATCTCCGTAATTTGGAGGAAGTACTAAAGCGGTTGAATCGGGTAGGCCTACGAGTCAAGAAATCCAAGTGCCTGTTTCTCACACCCGAGGTTGAATTTTTGGGCAGAAGGATTGCCGCTGATGGAATCCGCCCAACAGAGTCCAAAACAGAAGCAATTCGCCTGGCACCCAGGCCCCGGAATGTCTCAGAACTTCGCGCCTTTCTCGGGCTACTCAATTACTTTGGGAGCTTTATGCAGAACTTAAGCACGCTGCTGGAGCCTCTCCACATGCTACTCAGGAAGGGGTGCGATTGGTTTTGAGAGCCCAGGAACTCGCCTTCAACAAGGCATGCAACCTTCTGTGTTCCAACAGTGTTTTGACTTTCTTTGACCCAGGTAAAAAGCTAGTTCTCACATGCGATGCGTCAGCGTATGGGGTCGGGTGCATTTTGCAACATGTCAATAGTGCGGGCAAATTACAACCCATAGCTTATGCCTCCAGGTCACTTTCGTGGGCGGAGTGCGGGTACGGAATGGTAGAGAAGGAGGCGCTCGTGTGCGTGTACGGTGTCAAAAAGATGCACCAATACCTTTTCGGGGTCAAGTTTGCATTAGAAACCGACCACAAGCCCCTCACGTCCCTCCTATCCGAGAGCAAGGCAATAAACGGTAACGCCTCGGCGCGAATTCAACTGGCGTCCTACGACTATACCATAAGGCATAGACCAGGCACAGACAACTGTGCCGACGCGCTCAGCAGGCTACCCTTGGCAACCACGGAAGGGTCTGACGAACAGGACTGTGAGATAGTCATGGCAATCAATGCCTTTGAATCCACAGGTTCGTCCATGACGGCTCGCCAAATCAGAGCCTGGACGGCCAGCGACCCCACGTTATCCTTAGTAAAAAGATGTGTCCTAACGGGTGACTGGGCAGAGGCTCGCAATGCCTGCCCCGAGGAATTAAAACCCTTTCACAGGCGCATGCATGAGCTATCACTACAAGCAGACTGCCTGATGTGGGGCAGCCGAGTAGTCATGCCTCTGCGAGGCAGAAAGGCATTTGTCCGGGAGCTCCACCGCGAGCACCCGGGGATCGTTCTCATGAAGGCCATAGCCAGATCCCACGTCTGGTGGCCTGGTATTGACGCGGACTTGGAGCTCTGCGTCTGAAGGTGCACCATTTGTGCCCAACTCAGCAATGCCCCCAGGGAGGCTCCACTGAGCCCCTGGTTCTGGCCTACCAAACCGTGGTCACGAGTGCACGTAGACTATGCGGGCCCATTCATGGGCAAAATGTTCCTCGTAGTTGTAGAAGCATTTTCAAAGTGGATCGAATGCACCATTTTAAACTCGAGCACAACCTCCACCACTGTGGAGAGCCTCGCAACCATTTTTGCAACGCACGGAATCCCTGACATATTGGTCAGTGACAATGGTCCGTGCTTCACCAGCGCACAATTCCAAGACTTTATAATTGACCACGGCATAAATCACGTCAAGACGGCACCGTTCAAGCCGGCCTCCAACGGCCAGACAGAGAGAGCAGAGCAAATCATTAAACAAGGCATGCTTAAAATCCAAGGTCCCACGCTGCAGGGTCGCCTGTCGCGACTGCTGCTGGCATACAGATCTCGTTCGCACTCACTGACTGGGATCCCCCACCGTGCAACTGTTGATGAAAAGGACTTTAAAAACAAGGCTCTCATTAATCCTCCCAGACATGCACGAAATTATTGAGGCAAAGCACCGTAAGCTGACTGAGTACCATGACAGAAATTTGAGGGGGAGATGGAATGAGATAGGGGACAAAGTGTTTGTACTAAACTATGGCAGGGGTCCCAAATGGCTTGCAGGGACAGTAACGGGCAATGAAGGAAACAGGCTACTGGTAGTACAAATGGACAATGGCAAAACCTGCCAGAGGCATGTAGACCAAGTCAAAAGCAGATTTACCAACAACACTGCGGAACCAGAGGCAGACTACAATGTGGAACTCGCACCATACCTGGTGGACAGACAGAGGGAACAACCTGAGGAAAGCGCAATCCCAACAGTCAGCCCAGGCGAGTCAACAACAATCACACCAATTGAAACAGACAGCCCAGGCGAGATACCAGCAACTACACCCAAAGAAAAACAGACACCAAGGCAAACAACTGAACCACAACTCAGACGCTCCACGCGAGAGCGTAGACCACCTGAGAGACTGAACCTATAAAGACAATAAGACCTTGGGGGAGGGTGATGTCATGTATCTTACATTATTATATATAACTGTATCCTAACATGCTAAACAAGACTGTAATAAGATATGACCTGTAACCACCAGCATACCTTACCATCAGGGGTGCACTTGCTAGAGACAGGTATATAAGGAGAGTTCTCAGGCAAATGCAGCATTCCAGAGCTGTGAAATAAAGGTGCAGGTCCAGAGTGACCTTGACTTCACTACATGCCTCGTGTGAATCTGTACTGAGGGGACAGGACTTTACACCCCCCACCAACATGTCTCTTGTAGCCCTCAGCGCGGGAAGGTAGCGGCCGGCCTGTGCGGCAGGCCACTCAGCCTGGCATGGGGCGGCGAGTGCCTGCATCACACACACTCAGATTCTGGAGCGAGGAGCTATTGCGCATGCGCATACACTCTAACATGCATGTGCAGAGGTCCTGGCACTGTTTTCATCACTGGGACCTGGCTCCGCCCCCGAATCCAGTTGCCATACTATGCCACCATGGAGCAGAGGCTGAGGAATGGCCAAACTTGGCCTGAAGATTTTTGAAGGGCACTTGGAGTTCTACAAGAGCGGCGCACCTCTGGTGAGTGTGCCAGAAATCTACTGGCTAAATTTGGGCCCTTAGAACCCGTCAAATTTTCCTTCCATTAATTTCAATCTCGCCCTTGGAGCCTAGTAGTTATAAAGTTGTTAATGGTAAAGTTGAACTGAAAACAGAACAAAAAATAACACCTATTAAGATATTGGATTTCAGGAGAGCAGGCTTTGAAGGGATGAAATGCTGCAGGAATGTGAAGTTTTACACAATTATGTACAAGGAATGCAAGCAAGTAACATAATATCCGGGATGTTTTGGGCACATAATAATAAGATAATGGCCGGGAATTTCCTTAGAGCTTTTTCCGTTCTGCCAGTGTAATTTGCTGGAAGTGCAGCAGGAAACCCTGTTTACGAGCATAATAATCATGACACTTTTAACGTTACTCTTTGCAGTGTAATTAATAAAAAAATAATAAAATATGGAAATATTCCATAACTAACACTAACAGTAGCCAACTCTTGTACTCTGTTCAGAATGAGTAATTGAGAACATCACAGTCTATAAATACATCTCAGGATTGGGCATACCGTTTTGGTTTACAACTTACATAGCTATATTGCACAGAAAAATAAAGAAAGACCTTGCATTTTGTTGTACTCTGCTTCAGCTTTGCCTTCTCAGAATCAGAAATTTTTAAGCACCTTCATCTTTCATTGACTCCTCTATAGATGGCTTTGAATAGAAATAATAGCCCTGATATTTATGGGGAGACATGTTCAGAGTGGAGGGGAGGAGTTCTGGATGGGAAACTTAGAAATACAGGTTTCCCGGATGTCCTGCAGATTGCCTGTCAGATGGAAAAGCCTGTTGCGCAAGGCCCCAGCTGAGGAGCTGAGAGCAGGGAGGAATGCAGGAAATGACCACAGTCGGGGCAGGTCTCATCGTTGGGGTGGGCAGGGGTGGGGGCATAGTTAGGGGAGGAAATGGTAGTCTGGGGGACAGATGGTGGTCGGGGGGAGGGGAACATATTTTGGTCAGGAATCTCATGTTCGGGGGAGAGATCGTGATTTGGGGGGTGGGGGCGGGGGAGAGAGAGATTGTGCAGGTGGTGGGAGATTGAGGCGGGGGGGAGGGGTGAGGGTTTATCGGTGGGAATCAGCGATCATGGAGATGAAGCAAGTAAGCTTGTTGGGCCGGGGGAAAACACTTCTGCTCCTCCTGGACCACAAGCAGTGCTGTAAATGGACTTAGCTTATGGATCTTCCGTTCTCACCTCCTTTTTCCTGCCGGGTTTCCTGAGGCCCGGGAAACGTGGTGTAATATATAAAAAGCTGTACAAATGAAGGTATGCAGCTTCCTTAAAAGCTGTTCCCCACTGACCTGCCTCATGAGAGCAGATTGGTTGTCTGCCCCACCTCCATTAAAACTGCAAGTGGGTGGGTTCAAGGCAGCGTGAGGTTGAGTTTGAATTTTTTTTTACCTCTCACCTGACCCAAACCCACCTGTTCTTTGCTGTTAAAATTACCCCCTATATGTGCCTTTACTGTTAAAGTTGAGCGATAGGAAGATGGCATGGACTTTTTAAAATAGCTGCTTAACAAGCAAATGATAATGTTAATACCTGGTCTACTTCCTGAGTATCTTCTTACCCACATGAACAATTTTATGAGAGGATAGAAGTGAATGACTAATTTGTTGGCATGAACATGAAAAATAACCATGTACAAACATACATAGATTCATGGGGTAGATTTTAAAAGCTGGTGTAAACAATTCGGGCGGGTAATGTCGTGCCATGTTCCCACCGTCACCATTTTTACTTACCTTAATTCAGGCATGGGAGAGTTACCTGCACCTGTAGGCAGGCCTACTTAACATTGAAAAGTCGCGGCCCAGTGACATTTTAACTTCCAGTTTCAGGTGGCCTACACAGGGATAACCCCAAGAGCTGAACCATGGCGGGAGTTACGGAGTGGCCAGATGAAGGCAAGGTAAGTCTAAAAAAATACTCTTTTGTGGAATCCTTATGGGCCAGGAGGAGCAGGAGCAATGTTCTCGTTAAGGTGTCCGTATGTATGGCTGCGCAGTATTCTACAGGCCGTTCACAAACCTTTACATTGTAAATACCGCGCATGCGCAGAAAACTAAAAGGGACTGTGCATTGAAAGAGACAGGCTGCGCAGAACAAAGCGTTGCTCACAGGGACTATTGAGCTGGAGAGCTTCCCTTGGGCCCCACAAAGAGTCCTCGGGCCTCCCCAACTCCCTTCTCCCTCCCAGTGCTGACCTCAGTGGCCAAAGCCCTTTCCCAAAACTAACTTTATACCGGGAACCATTCTGTGGGTCTTCGGCATCCTTGGGTTCCCAGCCCAATTTTTGCTACCTTCCACCCTGCACTTATGCCCATCCCAAACGTGTCCCCAATTAAAATCGACACCACGGAACTCGGGACCACAGAGAACCCTTTGGCCCATTAGAGCTGGCTAATTTCTCCAATGGAGCTATCTAGTTTCATCTCAGTTCCCTGCCCTAGATGCAATGCACACCTATAGCAATTCTTCCTGCTAAGAGTCTTTCATTAAAATTTGTACATCTCAATATGATCTTTTTCTAAGCAGATCAATTTAAAGTTTAGGATTTTAGCTGTTCATTGTTTCCTGAGCAGTTTTTCTTGCGCCATTTCCTCAGCAACTTCATTTCACTATTTCCTACCATCAGGATTGTATGATATATGTGGAACTGTTTTTTACTGATCAGTTTATGTAACACAGGGCCTTTTAGCTCCGCAATTACATTTTCAACAATCCTAGTTGTGTAAGTCTATTTCTTTTTAAAAAAAATTGTTCCACAATGGTGCCTCTGTAATTACGGAAAATCTTCCCACACTCTGTCCACACTCTGGTCTACTTTCAAACCCAAAACCAGAAACTAATCTGCAGCAGGTTCAACCATTTGAAAACTCGATTGCGATTAACCCTGTGGAAAAACAAACAAAATACACAAATATATTTTAAAAATGACAAAGTAACTGTTTTTGGGGGATAGGTGCATATGTTTCTCGATGAGCAGAATTGGACACAGTGAGTTCTGGCCTGATCAGAGCACTGTACAGTTTGATCAAGACTTTTTGTGACCTGCATTCTATTATTCTGGGCTTGTATTTCAACATTCTATTGGTTGTGTTTATTGTTGCTTGACGTTGATTGAACATATTGGCCCCGATGTTTATTCGGGATTGTGAAGAGAGCGAGGGGGAGGATTTCTGGATGTGCTGGAAGTTTTAAATGTTTTTAGTACATTTTCCACCCAATAACCGGCCTGAGTGACAGTCTGGTGGCCTGTCTGATGGGAAAACAACCGGGAATCGTGTACCACGTAAGTGGGGAAAGGGGATTCAGAGATTCTGGGGTCGGAGTGGTGAGGGGCGAGGGGGGAAAGAGAGTATGAAATCATGGGGCGGGGGGGGGGGGGCAGAGACCATTGGAGTGTACAGACGAAAGCCTGTTGGACCTGGAGGAAACACTTTTGCTCCACTTGGCCCACAAGCAATGCTGCAAATGTACTGTAACTGCAAATGCACTTACCTTATATATCCAGCCCTTCTTGTCTCTACTTTTACCTTCCGGGATTTCTGAGCTTCGGGAAACCCGGCCAAGATTTATTAAAAAATTCAATTAAAAAACTGTTAAAACTGTTAAAACTCCTTCAAAAGATTTCCGTGATCAACCTGTCTTCTGAAAGCAGATTGGCCACCTGCCCCCCCAACCCGCCTCCGTTCAAACCAGAAGTGGGGGAGCTGGAGGAGGGTTGGGGTCGGGTTTGAAATTTAGTAAATCTTCATTTCCCACCTGACCCAAATCCACCCAATCTTGGGGGTTTAAATTACTCCCATTGAACATTGAGTCGACCAAGATCCCTTGGTCTCCTTCAACTTCATCCGTAGCTACTTTACCACCATTCACAAAGTATATATGATGCCCATTTTGCCTTCCTATGTACAGTACTTTACACTTGTCTGCACTAAATTTTATTTGACATTATTCAGCCCACTCACACATTTTGTTAATTCATTTTGTAATTTCTGGGCTGCCTGTTTTGATTCCACTGCCCCTCCTAGTTTGATATAATCTGCAAATTTAATCAATTTTCATTAGGTTTCTGAATCCAAGTCACTGATGTAAATTAGAAACAGTAATGGTCCCAACACTGAGCCCCCTCTCAAGCACTGTACTCCACTCAGTATATCCATTCATCCCACTTTACACCTCTAATCAATACCTGTTGTTTTCTATCCTTTAGCCAATTTCTTATTCGTACCCAAAATTTGCCTTGAATCAGAAAACTTTTGAATTAAACTAATAATCTTTCATGTAGAATTTTATCAAATGCTTTTTGGAAGTCTAGATACATAAAGTCATTCCATAGTTGACTTGGGTTGTTAAATAAATCAAGGAGGTTGGTCCGTTAGGAACTTCCTCAACTTTTTTTTTAAAGTACATGAACATTAAAACCTCATACATTAAAACTCAAACTCCATATCTTGACATTCAATCATTATATGGTAATATTCAAATTCCCCAACACCAAAGATCAAGGCCAGAATTTTACTGGCACTGAGAGGGCAGGATTGGAGGTGGGTCAGCAGTCAAAATAGAAATGATTGACAGCAGTGGGGAGCCTGCTGTCAACTCGCTTCCATGCTAGTCTCCCATGTGTCAGGTCTGTCAGTGGATAAAGAGTTTGTCACTGCTTAACAGACCCGACACCAAGTGGCGGGGGAGGCAACTTAGATCATTAAGATTTTGCTAAAAGCCAATTAAACACCATTTTGCCCTATATTTACCATTTTTCCAGCTTTTTTATGAAGTTCAAGGCACTCAGGGATCACGTCCGGTAAGTAAGTCGGATGTTCCATCAGTATTCATTCTCCGAATAGTTGGCAGCTGCAACTGTAGTATAAAAGCTACCATTTCACAGCTGTTCACTTTCCAATCTCAGAAGCTGGAGCCTCAGGATTTGGAAGACACATTTGAGCTATATGTAAGTTGGAAGTGTTTGGAGTAAACACTTTATCCACTGTCACCTCCTTGGAACAACCTCTCTCACCATTGACAGATCGCTTCTGTCATCTCAACTTCACTGCCGTCTATTCCATCAGCATCGGTGCCCTTGAAAAAAATCTCATCTTGATCCTCAGAATCCCACCACGATCAGTCCGAACACCAACATCATCAGGCATACCAGCATCACCAGACACACCAGCAGCACCAACAACAACACCAACCTTTTCCGCAATCAACTGATGCAGCACATGACACAGGGCATCAGCACCAAACCACATTGCTGCCCGGGGGGATAGCCTCACCATGACACTTCACTTGACACTGTGTACACCCTGGCTGCCACATGATGTGCCAGGCTGGCACAACCCCACACCAGCACCATAAAGCATCCCTACAATGACCAAGTCATTTGTTTCACATGCATCACCATTACAAGGAGAACCGTTATATCTCACCATTCACTGCAACTCACTAAGCCTTTTCCAAAGGAGCACACAGACCTGTCCAAGAATGCAAAGTGTTGAAAATAAAGATTTCAATGTTTGACAGCACATTAACAGAAAATTTACAAGAACATTGGATAAAAAGCAGAGAGGAACTGAAAGAATGTGTGTGTGTGGTCTGTGCTTGTTTGGCTATTTTGGGAGGTAAGGGGATGATTTTCCAGCAGCAAATAGAATTCAGAGCACAAATAACGTTGTTCCCACCGAGTTTTTTGCAGAATTTTTTTTTTTACAATGGAAGAGATGGAGAAGGTGACACAGCACCCTGTGGCGACTGATACTGGTGAAAGCAGTGAGGTGGGAGAAGAACAATTGGGAGGACAAAAAAGAGCGAGGAGATTCTCGGATGAGGCAAATGCCTCCCTCCTGCAGGAGGTCGAGTCACGCTGGGGTTAATTGACCCAGGGTGGGCGTGGGAAGCCCACCCCAAAGGTCTACCAGAGGATATGGGCTGACATAGCTGAGGTGGTCTCGTCGGCGACCAACGAGGTGCGTGAGGGAAACCAGTGCCGCAAGCGCTGGAACGACCTTGTCGGATCCGCCAGAGTAAGTATTACATTTATTTATATGTATTTATAGACTTATATAATTTGAATTGTAAGTGTAATGAGTGATAAAAATCAGATGTGAGGTCTTGCACTTATACCGGGAATGTTTTACTCAAAGCCTGCGTTCACGGTGTACGTATTTAGGTAAAGAATGATGATCTTCAGAATAATCATGATTACATCTGTCGGTTATGTGTTGTATCAGTCTCTGTGACAGCACCTGGGAACTCAACATCCAGGTGTATTCAATATTCAGGAAGGATAGACAGGAAGGAAAGGAGGTGGGGTAGCATTTCTGGTTAAAGAAGAGGTTAACGCAATAGTAAGGAAGGACATTAGCTTGAATGATGTGGAATCTATATGAGTAGAGCTGCGAAACACCAAAGGGCAGAAAATGTTAGTGGGAGTTGTGTACAGACCACTAAACAGTAATAGGGAAGTTGCAGATGGCATCAAACAGGAAATTAGGGACGCGTGCAATAAGGGTACAGCAGTTATCATGGGTGACTTTAACCTACCTATTGATTGGGCTAACCAAACTGGTGGCAATACTGTAGAGGAGGATTTCCTGGAGTGTATAAGGGATGGTTTTCTAGACCAATATGTCGAGGAACCAACTAGAGAGCAGGCCATCCTAGACTGGGTCTTGTGTAATGAGAGAGGATTAATTAGCAATCTGGTCATGCGTGGCCACTTGGGGAAGAGTGACCATAATATGGTAGAATTCTTCATTAAGATGGAGAGCGACACAGTTAATTCAGAGATTAGGGTCCTGAACTTAAAGAAAGGCAACTTCGATGGTATGAGACATGATTTGGCTAGGATAGACTGGCGAATGATACTTAAAGGGTTGACGGTGGATAGACAATGGCAAACATTTAAAGATCAAATGGATGAATTACAACTATTGTACATCCCTGTCTGGCGTAAAAATAAAACAGGAAAGGTGGCTCAACCGTGGCTAACAAGGGAAATTAGGGATAGTGTTAAATCCAAGGAAGAGCATTTTAAATTGGCCAGAAAAAGCAGCAAACCTGAGGACTGGGCGAAAATTAGAATACAGCAGAGGGGGACAAAGGGTTTAATTAGGAGGGGGAAAATAAAGTATGAGAGTAAGCTTGCAGGGAACATAAAAACTGACAGCAAAAGCTTCTATAGATATGTGAAGAGAAAACGATTAGTGAAGACAAATGTAGGTCCCTTGCAGTCAGAATCCCGTGAATTTATAATGGGGAACAAAGAAATGGCGGACCAATTGAACAAATACTTTGGTACTGTCTTCACGAATGAAGACACAAATAACCTTCCAGAAATACTAGGGGACCGAGGGTCTAGCAAGAAGGAGGAACTGAGGGAAATCCTTATTAGTCAGGAAATGGTGTTGGGAAACTGATGGGACTAAAGGCCGATAAATCCCCAGGGCCTGATCCCCAGGCTATGAGGAGGATGCTAAGAGGCTGCAGGGTAAGTTGGACAGGTTAGGTGTGTTATGTATTGTCCAGGTACATTAAATGTATGGTTGCAATGGGGCGCCACAGAGGGCGCTGTGGTGGGAGACGTGGAAGTACCTGCAAGATAGAGTATAAAAGGCTGCCCAGCACACCTGAGAGTCACTCTGGAGTTACACAATAAAAGACTAAGATCACAGTAGTTACTACAACACCAGACTGTGTGTAGTCAGTGATTTGAGAGCTACATATATCACATTGGCGACGAGGATACGGACGAGCTTCACGCAACCATGGCTACTCTGGGCTCGCTAAAGGATTTTACAGTGGGTAATGATTGGGAGGCCTTTCCGGAAAGGCTCCAGTACTACTTTATAGCAAATGACCTGACGGAGGACACGAACGCACTGAGAGAGAAGCGTAAGGCGATATTGCTGTCCAGTTGTGGCGCTGAGGTTTACTGTCTTGCCAGGGATTTGCTGGCACCCACGAGCGCCATGGACAAGTCATATGAGAAGCTGATTGAACTCATTCATGACCAACTGAAACCGAAGGAGAGCATCCTCATGGTCAGGCACAAATTCTACCACCACTACAGACCTGAGGACCAGGATGTCACCAAATATGCTGCGGACATCAGGAGACTCACGTTGCCGTGTGTTTTTGGCACAGACCTTGATGAGGCATGGCGATACGTTTTTGTTATGGGGATTGGCCATGAGGGTCTCCTTCACAAGCTGCTATCCACTGAACCTACAGTCACCCTGAAACAAGCCATCACTATCAGCCGGGCATTTATGACCTTGACTTGCAGCACCAAGCAGATGATCCCCCACACAGTCTCGAACCCGGCAGGCACTGCCCACAGGATAGCACCTGTCATGGACAAAACTGCAGGGCAGAGAGCACGGACCTCGGGGTCCTGCAACTCAGAGTCTTCCGAGGGGGGCTAATTGAATAGCACCCGTCAGCTGCGCTGCGGAGGAAGCCATGGGGCTCACCGGTGCAGGTTTGCGGAGTATATGTGCAATACCTGCCACACGAAAGGCCACCTTCAGCGTATGTGCAAAAGAAACCTGACTCACCGTGTGGCTGAGGAGACGGTAGATGATCCACCATCCTGCGAGGTGGATCTGCGTTTGGACTGTATACATGTACCGACGATTCGGCCCCAGTGATTTTGGAAGTCAAGATTAACGGAGTCCCAGTGAATATGGAAGTGGACACTGGATCGGGTCAGTCGCTGATGAGTCAGGAAACTTTTGATAAACTGTGGATCAACCCAGCTGCATGACCCAAGCTGGTCCCGGTCACAGCGAAGCTGCCACCTACACCAAGGAACTGATACCTGTTCCTGGCAGAGCAGATGTGCAGGTATCTCACGGGAGCGAGACACATGGTTTACCTTTGTGGATCATTGCAGGCGATGGGCAGATGCTACTCAGCAGGAGGTGGATGGGGAAGGTCCTTGGATGCTGGGAAGACTTCATTCCTCCACAGACCGCTGTCTCCCGTGTTCCCAAAGAGCAGCGCCGACCGAGCTGGAGGAGAAAGAAGGGCTTTGATGGGTTGCTCCAGCAGGCACCGTCGGCCCGCAGGCAGAAGTCGGCTCCGGAGGATGCGGCGGTGCGGGGGCCGGTGCGTTGTGATTCCCGGGTGCGGTCGACGTGTGGTGGGTCCCGAGAGAGAGTCGAGAGCGAACTGGTAGGCAGCAGCAGGCTAGAGTTCAGAAGGGAAACCAACCTCGCAAAAGGGTCCGGAGAAGGAAAGCTGTTCATCGGTGGTCGAAATCTCAAGACAGACGAGCAGGCCCTGGAAGACGTGCTCTCCAGGTACGGGCAGATCTCCGAGGTGCGAGTGATCAAAGACACCCAAGCGTCCCGCGGTTTCGGCTTCAGCATAATTGCTCTTCTCAAACTCGCTCAGCAGTGCAGTCAAGCCACACACATCCTCAATTGGTTCAATAATTGCAGGAAGTTCCTCTTCCACAAAATGAGCGTTTAACCTACGCCTTTTCTGTACCATTTCTTCAGGCACGCTACGTCTCTTTTGGCTTGGAACCTCCTTTTCTGTAATCGGCTGCAACTGTTGGCGGAGTTGTTTCAATGTAAAGGGGCACAGCGAGCTCAAGATGGTGGTGAGCCTCGTGGCAGCAGAAGTCTGCAGAGAAAGGCAAGCAGAGCAACTAAAATGGCGGCGCCCAGTGGAAGCCTCATGGGAACAACAAGATGGCGTCTTAAAAGGGAAATGTACTCGGGAGTCTTAAAAGGGCCTTACACCATTGGCGGTCCCCACAAAGAGACTTTTGTAAGGCAAGAACGAGTCTAAATGAGTAATATGATTTGTATGATGACGTGAGTTAATATTTTGATGCTGAAATGATTACTGTGTTTAAAATGATGGGTGATTTATGAAAAGAGTTAATCCACGAGGTACAAGAAAAAGGGTTAATGGATCTGTGACTAACATGACTAATGGACTAATGCGATTGCTGATTTTATGTGATTCATGCAATGGTTCAGCGGCAGCAGATGAGCCGCAAAGGTAACTACTTTCTGAGAACAGAGGCAACGCACTAGTTGCGATACCCTGTCTCAGCGCAGCCCATTACCTCGGGCAAAAAGGGGCAGTATAACGCCCAGAGGAGCTGGAATTAAATAACTGTTCAGTGTACCTGCAACCTTTTGTTGTAATTCTTCAATGCATCTATATGTACCATACAAATGCACTGTCTATGTATACCTGGTTTCTGTTGGAGGTTATGCTTGTGTACTTCATCACCCATGTAAGGACTGCAAGTACCACATGCTTGCACCGGATCACAAGCATAATCTCCACATGGGGAAGAAGAGGGAAGTGGATGGTCATGGACTCACACTCACAAATCAACCAGGACGAACAAGGCCGAGGTTACCGGCAATGGCTTTTGGAACTGGGGGGGGAGTGAGATGTTATGTATTGTCCAGGTACATTAAATATATAGAAACATAGAAACATAGAAACATAGAAAATAGGTGCTGGAGTAGGCCATTCGGCCCTTCGAGCCTGCACCGCCATTCAATGAGTTCATGGCTGAACATGCAACTTCAGTACCCAATTCCTGCTTTCTCGCCATACCCCTTGATCCCCCTAGTAGTAAGGACTTCATCTAACTCCTTTTTGAATATATTTAGTGAATTGGCCTCAACAACTTTCTGTGGTAGAGAATTCCACAGGTTCACCACTCTCTGGGTGAAGAAGTTTCTCCTCATCTCGGTCCTAAATGGCTTCCCCCTTATCCTTAGACTGTGTCCCCTGATTCTGGACTTCCCCAACATTGGGAACATTCTTCCTGCATCTAACCTGTCTAACCCCGTCAGAATTTTAAACGTTTCTATGAGGTCCCCTCTCATTCTTCTGAACTCCAGTGAATACAAGCCCAGTTGATCCAGTCTTTCTTGATAGGTCAGTCCTGCCATCCCGGGAATCAGTCTGGTGAACCTTCGCTGCACTCCCTCAATAGCAAGAATGTCCTTCCTCAGGTTAGGAGACCAAAACTGTACACAATACTCCAGGTGTGGCCTCACCAAGGCCATGTACAACTGTAGCAACACCTCCCTGCCCCTGTACTCAAATCCCCTTGCTATGAAGGCCAACATGCCATTTGCTTTCTGAACCGCCTGCTGTACCTGCATGCCAACCTTCAATGACTGATGTACCATGACACCCAGGTCTCGTTGCACCTCCCCTTTTCCTAATCTGTCACTATTCAGATAATAGTCTGTCTCTCTGTTTTTACCACCAAAGTGGATAACCTCACATTTATCCACATTATACTTCATCTGCCATGCAATTGCCCACTCACCATGGTTACAATGGGGCACCACAGAGGACGCTGTGGTGGGAGACCTGGAAGTACCTGCAAGACAGAGTATAAAAGACTGCCCACCACACCTGAGAGTCACTCTGGAGTTACACAATAAAGAACTAAGATCACAGCAGTTACTACAACACCAGACTGTGTGTAGACAGTGAATTGAGTGCTACATACATCACAAGGTGAATGGGCAAATGCATGGCAGATGCAGTATAATGTGGATAAATGTGAGGTTATTCACTTTGGTGGTAAAAACAGGAAGGCAGATTATTATCTGAATGATGACAGATTAGTAAAAGGGGAGGTGCAATGAGACCAGGGTGTCATGTTACATCAGTCACTGAAGGTAGGCATGCAGGTACAGCAGGCAGTAAAGAAAGCAAATGACATGCTGGCCTTCATAGCGAGAGGATTTGAGTATAGGAACAAGGAGGTCTTACTGCAGTTGTACAGGGTCTTGGTGAGACCACATCTTGAGTATTGTGTGCAGTTTTGGTCTCCTAATCTGAAGAAGGAAGTGCTTGCTATTGAGGGAGTGCAGCGAAGGTTCACCAGACTAATTCCCGGGATGGCAGGACTGACATATGAAGAAAGACTGGATCAGCCAGGCTTATACTCACTGGAATTTAGAAGAATGAGAGGGGATCTCATAGAAACATATAAAATTATGATGGGACTGGACAGGTTAGATGCAGGAAGAATGTTCCCGATGTTGGGGAAATCCAGAACCAAGGGTCACAGTCTGAGGATAAGGGGTAAGCCATATAGGACCGAGATGAGGAGAAACTTTTTCACCCAGAAAGTGGTGAACCTGTGGAATTCTTTACCACAGAAAGTTGTTGAGTCCAGTTCGTTGGATATATTCAAGAGGGGGTTAGATGTGGCCCTTATAGCTAAAGGGATCAGGGGTACTGAAATTGCATGATCAGCCATGATCATATTGATGGAGGTGCAGGCTCGAAGGGCCGAATGGCCTGCTCCTGCATCTATTTTCTATGTTTCTATGTTTCTACTTAGCAATGATCTCATGCAATGATCTCATGCCATGTCGTGCTGGTGTTAACTTTTATAGAAGAAGCTTTCGAGGAATAGGGCCAAGCAGAGGCGAACGGGTGGCGGGCCACCAGTCTTCAACGACCTCACTGACATTGAGGAGCGGGTCCTGGCACTAGTGGGGAACCACGCCCAGTCGGCCACGCAAGCAGCTGCAGAATCTGATGTGATGCCACGTGTGTAAAGTAAATACCATTGCGTGATGTAAATTCAATAGATGCCACACCCACTCATATCTGACCAATAATATATGATAGATGAATGATAAAAGTGTTCTTTAAATAATGATGGCCTCATGAGAATCATTGCAATACAGAACTTGGTGATGATCATGAAATGTGATGTCTGTGATGATTTTGATAGTGGTGGTGCTTTTGTCATGCATATGCTGTGTGTAGCGCTGGAATCACCTTGCAACCCTAGCACCCACTTCTCCTCTAATAACCTCATTTATGTTTTGCAGCTCAGCCAACAGCGTGGCCCCATGCAAGATCACCGAGCCCATAAGGTGGGGGCGCAGGGCAGGACTCACTGAACGATCCTCCATCTGGTGCTAAGGAGCCCTGATTCTCGTCTGTGGATCTGCTTGGTCCCTTCTCCATGGATGACAGTGCTGACTTTGAGGAGCCTGCATCGCACAGCTTCATAATCCATTCGACACCGATTACATCTAGTGCTCCTGCGGCCATTCACTCCTCCACCGTGGAGGTACTGGGCCTAAGCATCTTGCCACAGGGCACGCAAGGTGTCTCCAGGATGGCGCCGACCAGGCAGAGGTTGGTTCGACGCAGCAGGTCTGCTCCACGAGTGGCAGATCTGAACGGCGACATGGTACATGTCCAGGAGGAATGTTGACATAGGTCAGCAGATCCTACAGACAATGGGGGGCATATCTCAACAGCTGGCCAGTATGCCACTATGGCGGAGTATGCGCCGCAAATGCTGGAGGCCCTAGAGATGATAGCCAGGAACATTGGTGGCAGAGGCCTCACAGTGGTCCCGGAGCGTGGCACTGCACCTCAAGGTGCCGCACCCCCATTGCTAACGACACATGAAAGCCAGGAGGAAGATTTTGCTTCTGGGTCGGAGCACGTTCCCACCTCAGGACCGTGCTCTCCCGTATCCAGCCAACCAGCGGTTCTGCCTTCATCCCCCCCAATGAAGCAGCATCTGAGGAGCTCCTTGGCCATGCGGATTGAAGTCAGGAGGGGGAAGGGAAGTGAGGTGCATGGCCGCAGGTGTTGTTTTGGTCATATTTTTATGTTGTTGTTGCTATTTTGTTGGGAGGTTTGGGGGAAGAGGGTAGGGGGCTACCTTGTTGTTTTGTATTTGTGTTCTGTGTTATAGAAATGTTGAATATTTGATTGATCTAAATGTTATAAATTTGTTGTGGGGTGGGGTGTTTTTTACAGTTAAAATTATGATTTCATACAAATGCTTTGATGTAACATTACCTTGTTGCGCATTGTCTCAGATAGCTGCAGCATTACACACTGGTGTTTCCTTAGCATGAAAGGGGATAATTAAACTTAACTCGAATCAAATTAAATTTTAACTGTCATCAAGGTGATGCACACCATTGATGTATGAGCTGCAGACACAGCAGTGTTGCAGCTTTGTAAATACCACCAATGTTATTTCAAGCAAAGCGCTCATTTATGAGCTGCTGACGTAAGAGTCTTGCAGCTATGTAGCCACTGTGGGCCCTTTCCTGCAGTCTAGAAGGTGGCGGGGGCATGGTTTCAGCATCAGCCTGATTGTCTGGCCCGAGGTCATCCTCCTCTTCCTCTCTCTCCTGAGGTGGACCATCTGTCCCTTCTGGCAATTCTTGTCCCCTCCTGATAGACAAGTTGTGCAGCATGGAGCACACCACCACGAATTGATCTATCTGCTCAGGGTGGTATTATAGCTCGCTTCCTGAGTGGCTCAGTCATCTAAAGTGCTGCTTAAGCACTCCAATGGTTTTCTCGACGATATTGTGTGTGGCTCTGTGGCTCTCGTTCTACCGCTTCTCGGCTTCTGTCTGGGTGTTATGCAGAGGGGTCATCAGCCAGGTGGCGAGACCATATCCTTTGTCACCAAGCATCCAGCATTGACCTTGTGGCTGACTGGTAAACATGTCAGATACAGTGCTCTCACGCAGGACGTGAGCATCATGGATGCTGCCCAGAAATTTTGCATTCACTGCCATAATAATTTGCTTGTTGTCGACAACGAGTTGCACATTCAGGGAGAGGAATCCCTTTTGGTTCTGAAAAACCTCTGCATCATGAAAAGGTGCCCGCATGGTGATGTGCGTACAGTCTATTGCTCCCTGCACCTTGGGGAAGTTTGCAATTCGGTAGAATCCTAGAGCCCTTTCAGTCTGAGCCTCCCTGGTTATAGGGAAGTTGATAAAATCCATTCTGCGTGCATAAAGGACTTCAGTGACCAGTCGAATCAGCAATGTATGGCATGTTGAGAAGGAAAGTGCCGCAGTGAACTTAGTTCGGTCCTGATGGTGCTGGCAGGCTGCACATCTCTCCTGATGAGCTGGCATATCTCACCGATAACCTCTTTGTGGAAGCGATTTCTCCTAAGGCACGTGTTATCGGATAAGTTCAGGTAAGACCAATTCTCCCTGTAAGTGTGTGGGGTCTCGTCCTCCTCAGCAGTCTGGCACGTCTTAGATTGGGCACATAATGCTGTTGAATATACCTTCTGCCATCTCTAGTCTGCAGCATGTGCATAGCCATCAAGACAGGCTGAGAAATGACAGGCCCCATTCCAATAACTATCAGTATTATACCTATTGTTCACAAACAACACATCTTCCCACTAAGACACCTAAACTAAATTCCAATCATCCACATTATGATAAAATGTTTGTTCAGATGTTCAAATCACCTTAAAAGACCTCCACAGTACATCAAAACTCCCCAGAAGTTGAAGTAGCCTTTTAAATGAAGCGACCTGCGATGTACAAAATGGCGTCCATACCGCTGGTTTTAGTTCAGGTGAGAGCAACTTTTTCACAGTGATTTTTTTGGCGATAAATATTTTTGGTGATATGTTTGTGAGGTGCCGGAAGTGACGCTCAGCGATATTTTGTGCGTTAGTTTCGGCAATTCTGATCTTTACGACAAAAAAAATTGGGCGGGCGGTACTATTAATTCTTGCCGTTAAGTACATGGTGAAAGTAACACTGGGTGATAAGTGAGTGATAAGTGGGCGTTATTTTCCATTTTGTGCCTAAATGGGTAATATCGAGGCGTTATACCTCATCTCAGCATTAAAATGGACGTTAAGTGGGCGGTATCGATGCAAAAAAAGTGGAAAGTCTAGCCCCAGACCCCATGCACTTAAAGATCAAACTCCATACACTAAAGATCAAACTCCATGCACTAAAATTGATTGGCTGTTGCTTTTCTCCTCCTAACTTAGTCTGTGCTGCTCCATTGTAGTCCACTACTGCCATTACTCTTGGTCTGCTCCTCTTGATGCTACTACCTCTTCCATCTTGTTCACTATGCACTCTCTAAAGTAACTATTTTCCTATGGGTTGGAGTGTTTTCAACTTTGCAGACTGGGGGATTGGTAATAAAGACTGCATCATGATTGATCGAAAATGCTATGGCTTCATTGGTATAAAGGCACCAATGATGGAGCATCCCTTGGTGGTGTGTTGAGAAAGCTCAAGAAATCCAGCAGCCAAAGAACAGTTGGTGGGTGGAGAAAGCTCAAGAAATCCAGCAACTAGCCGACAACCACGACTTGCGAGGATTCTTCAGCGCAGTCAAGACGATCTATGGCCCAAGCACCCAAGGCCCTACCCCATTACTAGCCAAGAAGGAGAGGTGCTCATCAAGGACAGAGTGGCAGTCAGTGCCCGCTGGAAGGAGCACTTCAAGGATCTCCTCCAGCGAGACTCTGTCTTCGACATGAGTGTCGTCGACTCCATCCCACAGCATGCTACCCCCACTATCTCAGTGCTACCCCAGCCCGGCACGAGGTTGAAAAGGCCATCCGACAACTGAAGAACAACAAGGAATCAGGAGCAGATGAAATCCCTGCTGAAGCACTAAAACATAGCGGAGAAGCACTACTGTTTCGGATCCATGACCTCATCTCTCTTATCAGGAAGGAGGATATCATGCCAGGAGATCTGAGAGACGCTGTAATCGTGTTCATCTTCAAGAAAGGTGACAATTCTGACTGTGGTAATTACAGAGGAATCTCCCTGCTGTCGATCACCGGGAAAGTTATAGCAAGAATGCTTCTGAATCGCCTTCTTCCTGTAGCTGAAAACTCTTCCCAGAGTTGCAATGTAGATTCCACCAACTAAGGGGCACAATGGACATGATTTTCACCACGCGTCAGATATAAGAGAAATGCAGGGAGCAGCTCCAACCCTTGTACATGGCCTTCTTTGACCTCACAAAAGCCTTCGACACTGTCAACCGTGAGGGATTATGGAGCGTCCTCCTCAGATTCAGCTGCCCTCAAATGTTTGTTACCATCCTCCGTCTGCTACACGATGACATGCAAGCCGAGATCCTGACCAACGGATCCACCACAGACCTATTTCATGTTCGGACAGGGGTCAAGTAAGGCTGTGTCATCGCAGCAACGCTCTTCTCGATCTTCCTTGCTGCAAAGTTCCATCCCACCCTCAGCAAGCTCCCTGCTGGAGTGGAGCTAAATTACAGGACAAACGGCAATCTGTTTAACCTCCGCCACCTCCAGGCCAGATCCAAGCTCATCTCATCCTCCGTCATCGAACTACAGTATGCAGATAACGCCTGCGTCTATCACACTCGGAGGCCGAACTCCAAGCCATCATCAAAACCTTCACCAAGGCGTACAAGAGCATGGGCCTTACACGAAACATCTGTAAGACAACGGTCCTCTACCAACCTGCTCCCCGTCACACAGCGCTACCCCCCAGTTATCAAAATCCATGACGAGGCATTGGACCTCGGGAGCCGACTGTCAACAAGGGCAGACTTCGACGACGAGGTCCAACACTGCCTTCAGTGCACCAGTGCAGCCTTCGTTGCCTGAGGAATAGAGTGTTTGAAGACCAGGACCTCAAACCCGGCACCAAGCTCATGGTCTACAGAGCAGTGGTGATACCAACCCTCCTATATGGCTAAGAGACATGGACTATGTATAGCAAAACACTGGAGAAGTACCACCAACGGTACCTCTGCAAGATCCTGCAAATCCATTGGCAGGATAGGCACACCAAAGTCAGTGTCCTCGCTCAGGCCAATATCCCCAGCATCAAAGCACTGACCACGCTCGATCAGCTCCGCTGGACGGGTCACATCATTCACATGCCTGACATGTGATTCCCAAAACAAGCGCTCGACTCGGAACTCCAACATGGCAAGCGAGCCCCAGGTGGGCAGAGGACACGCTCCAAGGACATCCTCAAAGCATCCTTGAAAAAATGTAACATCCCCACCAACACCTGGGAATCCCTGGCCCAAGTCTGCACAAAGTGGAGGAAAATCATCCGGGAAGGCGCTGAACACCTCGAGTCTCTTCACCGAGAGCAAGCTGAAGCCAAACGTCGATAGTGGAAGGAGTGCGTGGCAACCCAAGCTCCCCACCCACCCATTCCTTCAACCACCGTTTGTACCACCTGTGACAGAGATTGTAGGTCCCGCATTGGACTCTTCAGTCACCTGAGAATTCATTTTTAGTGTGGAAGCAAGTCATCCTCGACTCCGAGGGACTGCCTATGATCCCTTTCCAATTGTGAAGGCCTGCAGTGGGAGAAGAAACTCATGCACACACGCATGCATAAAGAATATAAGTGAGCTCGGTCTTCTGGGGACAGATAATGGGAGGTCATGGGCTATAACTGCCCCAGGGTCTGTATCCTGGGCACCCATGCTCAATGGTACAAGAGTTTTTTCTCTATCTAGAACAATTATATTTCTGATGATTATTGATGTATTAGGGTCTGTTTTCAACTCGCACTTTATTTTACCTTTCTTCAAAATACAAAGCTAGCTGGTATAACTTTCCATTTTGCTTTAGGAAGGAGTGCAGAACCTTTGGCATTCGGGGTTACTGAGTCCTGGCATTCAGCCTTCGAAGCCCAGGCAATGCAATAATATTTGCATTTATATTTCTTATTTTCTAGTCTGTCTTGTTGAATTTTGTGTGCCTGGATTTTTGGAAACGGCTGTTCTTAGAAACATAGAAACAGAAAATAGGTGCAGGAGTAGGCCATTCGGCCCTTCGAGCCTGCACCGCCATTCAATAAGATCGTGGCTGATCATTCCTTCAGTACCCCTTTCCTGCTTTCTCTCCATACCCCTTGATCCCCTTAGTCGTAAGGGCCATATCTAACTCCCTCTTGAATATATCCAATGAACTGGCATCAACAACTCTCTGCGGCAGGGAATTCCACAGGTTAAAAACTCTCTGAGTGAAGAAATTTCTCCTCATCTCAGTCCTAAATGGCCTACCCCTTATCCTAAGACTATATCCCCTGGTTCTGGACTTCCCCAACATCGGGAACATTCTTCCCGCATCTAACCTGTCCAGTCCCGTCAGAATCATATATGTCCCCTCTCATCCTTCTAAACTCCAGTGAATAAAGGCCCAGTTGATCCAGTCTCTCCTCATATGACAGTCCAGCCATTCCTGGAATTAGTCTGGTGAACCTTCGCTGCACTCCCTCAATAGCAAAAATGTCCTTCCTCAGATTATGAGACCAAAACTGTACACAATATTCCAGGTGAGGCCTCACCAAGGCCCTCTACAACTGCAGTAAGACCTCCCTGCTCCTATATTCAAATCCCATAGCTATGAAGGCCAACATACCATTTGCCTTCTTCACCGCCTGCTGTACCTGCATGCCAATTTTCAGTGACTGATGAACCATGACACCCAGGTCTTGTTGCACCTCCCCTTTTCCTAATCTTCCGCCATCCAGGTAATATTCTGCCTTTGTGTTTTTGCCCCCAAAAAGGATAACCTCACATTTATCCACATTATACTGCATCTACCATGCATTTGCCCACTCACCTAACCTGTCCAAGTCAACCTGCAGCCTCTTAGCATCCTCCTCACAGCTCACACCGCCACCCAGTTTAGTGTCATCCACAAACTTGGAGATATTACACTCAATTCCTTCATCTAAATCGTTAATGTATATTGTAAACAGCTGGGGTCCCAGCACTGAACCCTGCAGTACTCCACTAGTCACTGCCTGCCATTCTGAAAAGGACCCGTTTATCCCGACTCTCTGCTTCCTGTCTGCCAACCAGTTCTCTATCCACATCAGTACATTACCCCCAATACCATGCGCTTTGATTTTGCACACTAATCTCTTGTGCGGGACCTTGTCAAAAGCCTTTTGAAAGTCCAAATACACCACATCCACTGGTTCTCCCTTGTCCACTCTGCTAGTTACATCCTCAAAAAATTCCAGAAGATTCGGCAAGCATGATTTCCCTTTCATAAATCCATGCTGACTTGGTCCGATCCTGTCACTGCTTTCCAAATGCGCTGCTATTTCATCCTTAATGATTGATTCCAACATTTTCCCCACTACTGATGATAGGCTAACCGGTCTATAATTACCCGCTTTCTCTCTCCCTCCTTTTTAAAAAAGTGGTGTTACATTAGCTACCCTCCAGTCCATAGGAACTGATCCAGAGTCGATAGACTGTTGAAAACTGATCACCAATGCATCCACTATTTCTAGAGCTACTTCCTTAAGTACTCTGGGATGCAGACTATCAGGCCCCGGGGATTTATCGGCATTCAATCCCATCAATTTCCCTAACACAATTTCCCCCCCAAATAAGTATATCTTTCAGTACCTCCTTCTCACTAGGCCTACTGTCCCCTAGTACAATTGGAAGGTTGTTTGTGTCTTCCTTTGTGAAGACAGAATCTAAGTATTTGTTCGATTGGTCTGCCATTTCTTTATTCCCCATTATAAATTCACCTGAATCCAACTGCAAGGGACCTATGTTTGTCTTCACTAATCTTTTTCTATTCACATATTTATAGAAGCTTTTGCAGTCAGTTTTTATGTTCCCTGCAAGCTTCCTCTCGTACTCTATTTTCCCCCTCTTAATTAAACCCTTAGTCTTCCTCTGTTGAATTCTAAATTTCTCCCAGTCTTCAGGTTTGTTGCTTTTTCTGGCCAAATTATATGCTTCTTCTTTGGCTTTAACACTATCCTTAATTTCCTTTGTTAGCCATGGTTGAGCCACCTTCCCCGTTTTATTTTTATTCCAGACAGGGATGTCCAATTGCTGAAGTTCATCCATGTGATCTTTAAATGTTTGCCATTGCTTATCCACCATTAACCCTTGGTACTGTTGCCTCATTGATGAATAAATCCTTTACCTCTGGCCCCCAAGGTTCCATCCATGTAAACACAAAGACAAAAGTTTGACTATTCCAGGTCTGTGAAAAAAAAAGAAAATTAAGTTTGAAGGGAAAATAACACTGTATTTTAACTTGTATGACAAATTTTAATTTTAAGGTGTAAAATGATCAGCGTAATAGCTGTTTAACAGTATTCTGATATATTAAATACAGACTAGCTGTCACCTGCTAAGTACTCTTTTTGTAATCTCATCTATTTCTTAATCAGTTCTTTTAGATTTTAAGGCCTAGGTGGAACACACCTCGTGCCTGAATGGATAGGCTCAAGTTGCATTTAACATTGGGCTTTGGGCCTCATTGTCATTGAGCCGGCGAGCTGTGGACACCTGATGGGCATCGCCAGTCAGCTTGCCAGAGAAGAGGACTCGAAGATTGGGCCACTGCAATGCAAGCAGTAACACTCAGGTAAGTCGCTAAAGAGGGCAGGGGATGGCTGGGAAGGAGGGTGATTGGGGAGGTGGGTAATTATCAATTCGTTAAGCTTTTAAAACAAAAAATGGGCTCCCCGATAATGAAATATAACATTGTGTTTGGTGTTGTACTCGGCCTCACAGACTAGAATGATCCAGATTATCCCTGGTCTGTAGTGAGCCAGTGGCAATGGAGATGTTATAATTGGCCTCAATGTTCCAGGATGGCAAACGGGAAAAATCAGCCTGGGTTCCCTGCTCTGTTTACCATATGTTGGCCTCAAAATTTGACTGCGCATCCCCTATTTCTTGGGTTCTAAACAGCCTCCTAATACAGCGGGCAGGAAGCACATGTTTATTGTGAGGCAGAACTGCACTGGCCACCATATTGATGGAGGGAAAAACATAGGCGTTCAGGGCCCATGCTTGAAACAGCTGTTAAGCCTTTTGTTTAAAAGACAAGTAGACTTGGATTCTGAAATGAAAAATGAATCTTTGAATAAGGGACTAATAAAACAGGCCAGAATATATTAAAAATTACAATGTTCTACAGTGATCACACATAAGCACAAACACATACACACACATATAGACATATCCATATCCACGCATATATTTAATAACTTAAATTGCCACAGAATTCCCTTGATAGTTTTTGACATTGATCAATCAGGTGTTAAATCCACTACCATCTGCTTTGATTGTCATTGTAGTTACAAACTTACACTGGGGTAATTTGTCAAATGATTGAAATGTCGGGCAGATGAGATGTCACAGTTACTAAACACTGCTGATGGAGGCAATTCAAAAACTATAGTTCCTTTGAATGTATTTGACAGAATTGTGTTATTTTTCCCTCTGATCCTCTTGGGCCACCTCTGTGAAAAACCTGATCAATTCCACTTATTTTGCCTAAAGGTCTTAAGAAGGTGGAGATCCATTCCAGGTGTGCCACCTGCAGGCAATTATTTTCTGACAGAGAAAGTGAAAATGCAATCAACTTGCCTATAATTGTCTGTAAAATCACCATGAAGCATGCTAAGGTGGCCTGACATAGGATAAGAGATCAGAGGAACAATTATAAGAAACATTTACTTGGCTTCTGTGATTCCAGTGCCTCTCCCATCAACACCTGGTGCACAAGAAAAATAAAATGCAAATCAATTCTTCTGCAGGAAAGAAAAATCTATTTACAAGAAATGTCTTACCCTCATAGTTTGAGAATATGCTACCAAGGCAACAAGATGGAATCTATTGTCAGGGTGATTTTTATTTGTTTTCTCTGTTCACTTGCCTTGGATGGATTTTACATTGAAATGGCAAACTACAGATTATTGAATCAATTATTTAAGAGGCATTTTCTAAGGAAAAGTGAAGCTGTCTATAAAACTATAATTGAACAATTGATCCAATGATACAGGCATGTTTACAAACTAAGAAAAAATATTGGATTGTACTTTATATTTATATTCTTGGGACTGTATTTTCAATGTGGTGTAAACCACAGTTAGAAAGAAATGAGGAAATGTTATTTTGTATTCATTATCAGCTAAATACGATTTCCTTCAACTTGTTAAGTGCTGATATATACATAACAAAAATGGAGAAGAAAATGTCCTTGTTAATGCCTTGATGACCACTTGTAAAATCAGAATGTGCTTGTTGAACAAAATTCCCAGGGTTGGAGAAGGCCATAAGCCTGATTTCTGCTTGGGGGGGGTGGGGGTATTTGTTGTGGAATTCAGTTATGCCAGGATTTCACTCCGTCTGCCTGTTCAAGCGGATGTAATAGGTCCCCTGATATTATTTGAAGATGATCAGGGCAGTGCTCTCAGTATCCTGGTCACCATTTATTCTGCAATCAACACCACTAAAATAGATTAGCTAGTGAGAGACATCAGGAGGACACCTCCAACCCGTGAAAACATTACAAAAGTACCTGCTGGTGACCAGGCTGTGAAAATCTGTGGTCTCAGACCTTGAGGCGGAGAGCACCATAATGGCCCATGGATCCCAGGAACACAGGAAGCATTCTTGGGATCACATGGGAGTGGTCCTCCAATCCATAAGCTGCATTCATTTCAATCATTTATAAAGGGAATCCCCTAATGAGATGCAATGGAATCCCCAAATATAATAATTGCACAATGTACAGAATTGCAATGATAACCTTCATTGCACCAACCTCAATAAAAGTTAGATTTTGATAATTTTATACATTAAAACTGTATTTGCATAAACTCATTTAATACACTGTATGTGCATAATTTCAGATATGAAAATATGTAATTAATGGTTTAGATATCCCCTTAAGCTGATGCAAATAGGCCCTGCACCGGCTGGCATCAACCGCAAGACTTCCGTGTGCAATTGCTGGCCAGTCGGTACAAATAGCCCAACTGTGCTAGCGATAGCTTTTTCATGGCTCCCACGGGTGGCCTGTCAACATATACATTGACAGGCCACAAGTTCTGGATTTCGCGCATATGCCAGGGAAATTCTGAATTGCAGTGGATTTCAAAGGGAATATGACGGCATACTCTGAGTGAGAAGAGCAGGATATATTAGGAGTCATTTTACAAAATCACTCACTTGGCACAGTGACTCATTCTCCCCCACCCCTCTGGGAATTCAGGTATACTCCCACCACAACCACCTCATCTGTTTGTTTTCCGGAGAAGTGTGTGCGCAAGTTCCTGATTTACACTCCCATTAGTTGAGGCTCTGGACTGGGAGCGCAATTTCATAAATTTTCCTCTATTGTCTAAAGGAGGAGGCTTCAGCATGGGGTCCTCTGTCCCTTGGCTCTTCTGACTCATAGAGGACATGTCTCCATTTCTCATTCCCTCACACCATTCTCAATAATTAGAAGAGCTTTGACAGCAAAGCAGACCTTCCTATGTCTTACAGACTTGACTGGCACTTCAATTTGTGAAGCCAACTCTTGGATTGGTGCATTCAAGGGTATTGTAAGAGGCTAATGAGTGATTAAGCACCATTATTGCAAGTTTATTTTTTCTGATTGGCTGCTAATTGTGGGTTAATTGTAATGCATCTGAGCTATTTGTTCCTTCAAAAGTACTGAATAATAACAGAAAAAAATTGCTCTGTTTAATGCCCAATCAGTCGTCTAATAGCAAATTAAATTATAAAGGTGATTTTGACATAGTTCTTGCATTTTCTTTTCATGCAGGAAATGCGGTTTGTTTGTTTTAGATTAAATCTTGGATTGCTCCTGGCAGTTACAGAAAAGTTCCAGTCTCCCTGTGGTAGCCACTTTTTAAAAAAAGTGTTCAGCTTACATTAAAGCAATAAAGATATTCAAATGGCAAATGAGCTTCAAAGCTGTTATTTTTATCCTATACAATTATGGTAAACAATACTATTACTCATTTTCAATAAAAATAAAATGATGTTTTGGGCCTGAAAATCCTCAAACATGACCCCTACGATCAGAGATGGTGGGATTCCCATGCTGGGAAATTCCCCAGCCCCAACTTCCCCTCCACACAATGAGCTGAATGTTGGGATGAATGAACCAGCAGAAATGAAACCCACCAGAGCACGGTCAAGCCCTGGAAAGACCCTGGAAATTTTTGGTGCCAGTGTTTGGATAGGTCCTTTTATGAAATAAGTGATTGAAGCTCAGAACCAAGTCAACCTTCTATGGCTGACTCAGTACTTCCACAGTACTCAAGGGCACAGTTGATGATTGACCAGCCAGGCTGTCTAGTGAAACCTCTAGGGTAGGCCTATCTTTGGGGGCTGGCATTCTTTCAACCCGATGAGTAATCCTCACTGGTCAAGAATTAGGAAGCAGTTCTGGTAAGCTATGCAAGTTTAGTTGATTAAACTCCAACAGAACCCCTGAACATATTTGAAGGGTGGATACCTGGAATGTCACAGCTGCTCATTTCTCTTCAGAGATGCTAATTAACCTGCAATGAACATAGGAACATAGGAATTGCTAGACAAAAAAAGATCAAGTTCCATCCAGTTTGCCTTCTACTATCCTGGTAGTGCCATGATACAATGATAATGGAGTTGTTAACTAATCATGGCACTGAATCTCTTTCAATTAGCCTAAAACAGACCCTGACATGAGGTGAGGAAAGCCCCAGCGGTAGAAAACTTTGGGAATCTTAGGTCCAAAGTTACCTGTTCCTCCCAAGCATGCTGCACTTACCATATGTCTTGTCTGAAACTACTTGTATACAATATCCCAAAACAATTAATTTCCAGAATTTTCAGTTTTTTTTTAATTCACCTAAACTGGAATTTGGTTTAATCTGGCTCAGTTGAAAAGCTCTGGTTAGTGCTGATACTAAGATTTCAACGTGTATTTTTTTTTAATTGACAATTCACATCCTTCTGCTCTGTTCTACAATGATATATGCTGCAACCTCAAGCTTTCAACATGCTGGACCTATAGGCCACCAACAAGCAATTAGAAAGACAAATGGCATGTTGGCCTTTATTGATAGAGGGTTGGAGTGCAAGAGTAAAGATGTCTTGCTACAACTGTACAGGGCTCTGTTGAAACCACACCTGGAATACTGTGCACAGTTTTGGTCTATTTATCTACTTGCTTTAGAAGCAGTACAACGAAGGTTCACTAGATTGATCCCTGGGATGAGAAGGTTGTCCTGTGAGGATTGATTGAGTAGATTGGGCCTACACTCTCTCATTTAAAAGAATGAGAGATGATCTCATTGAAATATATAAGATTCTGAGGCGAATTGACAGGGTAGATGATGAGAGATTGTATCCTCTAGCTGTAGAGTCTAGAACTAAGGGCATAGACTTAGGATAAGGGACCAGCCTTTTAAGACTGAGATGAGGAGGAATTTCTTCACTCAGAGAGTTGTGAATCTTTGGAATTCTCTACCCCAAAGTGCTTTGGATGCTCAGTCGTTGCGTATATTCAAGGCTGAGCTAGATAGATTTTTGGACTCCAGAGGAATTAAGAGATATGGGGATAGGGAAGGAAAGTGGAGTTGAGGTCGAAGATCAGCCATGATCTTATTGAATGGCAGAGCAGGCTCGAGGGACCATATGTCCTATTCCTGCTCCTAATTCTTATGTTCTTAACAAACTGCATGATTGAACCACAAATCACAAATCTGCTGTGCTACGAGAATGTGATGAACCAAGAGTGATCAAAAAACAACAGAGTTAGCTGATCTTAGCTGGAATAGTGATAGATTGTTTAATTTCCCTCAGCGCTTCTGGGTTGGGGAGAGAAAGATTGTCCAGGGTTCCTGCTCCTGAATGTTATGAATGATCCTTATTTTTGAAAGAGTGTATGAACATTGTGTCCCATGGCCTGCTGATATTTGTTGGCAGGTATGCGGCAGGGCCGTCCTAATACCTGCCAATGTGAAACTGCTGGTAAGCAATTTCCTCCTAAACCTCATTAGCTATTTAGTGTGGTTTGAAGAACAAACTACCTTTCACTGGCTTACTGCCTCTGGGAATGAGGGAACTGTAGTTCTGGTGCAGCCTGTAAAAGGCGGGAGCTAGTTAAATGGCAAAATCACTTTTTAGCAAGATGGCAGAAGGAGCAGCAGCCTAAGGTGTGTCAGCAGCTTGAAGGGCCCAAGATTTTCCAGTGCATCTGTGAAGGTGAAGATCTAGATCTTGGGGGCCCAGTTTGCTAAAAGGAAATGATTCAGAAACATCAATCTTTTGTAGGGCAATGCAAATGGTTTCCACACATATGGTTGAGGTGATAGATAAGTGGCAGAGTCCACTCCTGCATTTACAACATATTGCAGGAAGTTTGCTGAAAAACCTGCAGCCTGTGTCAGCCCAGGTGATTACTGCAGTATTAAGACACCAGGAAAAATTTCTAAGGAAGACTCACTCAGCTGATTTCCACTCCCTCCCCTTTGCAGGAAGGTGTCTGGCCATCAATTGGTACCTCCCCACAACACTGTGAGTTCAAATGGAAACTCAGTGGAGTAGCATTATAAATCATATAGTGATGGGCACCGCTATTCCATGTGGCCCCTGACACACCATTATTTTCATTAATTTTTATTATACTAACCTTTGTTTTTACCCTTGTTATGCTATCATGTTTGTAACATGTCAGCAAGGCTCTGTTGTGAGACAGCCAGCTTTCAGAAGCTAATTTGTTTGATCCTATATCTGGGTATCAAATACATGTACGAGAGGACAGATATCTATATTGCAAACACTAAATAGAACAATGCATACTAGCAGCATATACACCACACAACCAGTAATCGCACAAGCACTATCATTTGCATGTTATCCCCTAAAATTTGTGGATCGGCACATTTTTCTGCAAAGAATTAACAAATGGCATTTTTGCAAACTTTATGCAAGTCAGATCACTTCACAGGCTATCATATATCAAAATGCCAATGTAACGTTGGGTACATAATGCCACTTATACATATAAATGTATGAACACTGTATATATTCTCATTTATTGTATGTGCTTGTATTAAGAATAGAGCATTAGTGTATCTAGATTGTGAGGTGCTGGACCATACCTGTGATCAACCTTTTTGTTTTCCTGACATTCAGTGTCCTTGGCATTGTTGGGGGTTGGAAAGTAATCAGCATTTTTTTTTAATCTCCTGGGGCCGCTCCTTCATTTCCCAATCCATTTTGAAGGCTTATTCCCACTACAACAAAATCAAACCTATAGATTCATTGAGAACCTGCTCGATAATTGACTTTTAAATTGTTAAATTGAAGCAAGCCCACTTTTTGTACAAACTGCAGTGAAGAAAATTAACACCTAATCCCAGGCTAAGTGGTGAAAGGATAGTAAAAGTAGTGGAAATAACCAGCTGGGCAGCCAATGGCTTAAAGGTTGTTAGCTCGGGTGGTTCCCAGCATTTAACGGAAGAGGGAAAAAATCTCTGTGCCGATTTCTGGTGATTAGTCAGAAATGCCATAGACAAAAGCCACAGCAGAGTATCACTCTCTTTCAGAGTGAACAGTTTGACCTTTTGCTCAGTGGTGTCACCGCTGACCGATTCTGACAGCTTTAACTATAAGAAGAATGCAGGAAAGATTCCTATTCCTTGCCTTAAAATAGCAAAGATTTTTCTTTTTTCAGGAATTGTCTCGGTCCTTTAAAATTAAGTTAGCTGATGTATCTGGTGACTATATAGGAAAACAGGAGCCCTGAAAAAAAATTCTCTGCAGGACTTTGAAGCCATTTTTTAGAGCTGTCTGTTGCTAGCATGCACATAACCATCACTTAAATAATTGTAATCACACTTTTGAAAGTTATACTAATTATTATGTTAGTGATGACATGTTTTCGCTTAATTTTACCCATAATAATCCCAACTGTTTATTTGATTTTTAACCCCAATTCCTTTCAATGATAGGTACTGCAGTTAGAGCCATTCCAAGTGAATTGGATGCCTGCACATGCAAATATGTAAATGCGCTTGCATTTTTGTGATTCTCCTCAAATTATTAAATTTCATATCAGATGTTATAAGTTTGTGTTTCACCTTGCCCTGTGCAAGGACTGCTGAGAGCATTATCATCAGCCAGTACGATATACACGAGCTTTACACTTGCTAAATTAAACAAATCCCTCAAACATACTGTAGTACTACTGTTTGAGACTGGTGCTTGCTTAGACAGATACAGAACCAATGGTGCTAAGTTATACAGCTCAGGCAAAATGAAAGTTGACAGATGCAGAGTTAATTAATTGCTCAGAACTCTACTTCATGTGTCCAAATGTCAGTTGAAGGTTTTTTTACATCAACAAATAGCCAACAGGAAGGTTGCTGCCAACATTCAAAAGTTTAAAAATAAAGTTTAAGAAGTACTTGGATGCTCCAGTTAATTGCCTGGAAACTTTGTGAAGATCACTTTACACTGAATAGTGTTATGCTGCTGGTCAGTGTCAGCTTTCTGGAGGTGGTCTCACAGAGCTAGCCAGCATTTGATCTCGACCGACTTCACTTCCCCAGTTGTACTCCATAGTTTGCATTAATGTGAGGCTGATATAGATTTAAAACGTGCAGTGTAACAGGCCTGAAAGATTTTGCACTATACATAAATTATCTTTTTCAGGTTGCAATTCTTTTATGTGTCATAAGCAAAGTGCTAGCAGTTCTCCAGTTACCAGGTTGTATTGGCTAAGAATAGACACTAACAGCTTTTTTTTTGTTTGAAGTTACGTAATCACTGCACTGCAGTAATTCACAGAGACCTTTGCACAGCAGCGATCTTCAAACAGAATAGGAATGAAAAAAGAAAGATTTGTTTTGCAAGATCAAACATTCTGGCAGTGTTTTTGGCTTACTGTGGTATAAAGTCTGCATTAGAGTGTGAGATGGAGCAGTGATCTAGGACCTTTTACCCAAATCCCAGAGGAATCAGAAAGCCCTTGTCCGTGAAAAGTGAAAACGGTAAAAGAATTTCACTCAGACAGATTTGTGAAGACATTGTTGGATAACTGAAACAATAATTTCAGTGCATCCCACATTCTTTCCAATTTACACCAGTTATAAGTATAAGGCAGTACTGAGTGGAATTCTATGTAGAAACTGACTGGGTAGATTGTTCTGTCCCCCTCAGTTGGTCTTTGAGGACATTAGTAGCATATCTGTACCAAAATATAATTATAATTAAAATGGGGTTACATTTGAACCAATTTGTATTAAAAGTACTAAATCTGATGCTGTGGTATAATTTTCAACAATTCAAATCTGTATTAGTATATCAAAATATTGATGAACTTTTGCACAACTGAAATAGTAGACAAGGAACTGAATGAGCATTAGGCTGAGATAAAAACAAAGTGTTGGAAACACGCAGCAGGTCAATTGGCATCTGAAAGATAGATTAATGTTTCAGATGTGACCTGTCACCAGGACTCAAAACATTAATACATCTTTTTTTCTCAGGTGCAGACTGACCTGTTGTGCATTTTCTGTGCTTTTTTTTTTGCATGTTCTCCAGCATTTGCATTGTTTTCTTTTCATTTGAAGCATTCGGGCCTGTCCAGAGTGAAGGACTGGTTGCTGTCCTCAGGTCTGATGGTGATCTGATTGGGTGTCAGCAGCCTGGTAAGAGGCTAGTAGTCATGAGAGGCACAGGTACAAAGGAAGATCAGTAATGCAGCTGATAGTGGTTCAAAGTAAAAAAGCAAGTCGGTGTTTTCTGGTCTGCTTGTGTACTGTGAAAGATTGAAAGCTGTAAAGAATATTTTTTAAAAACTGAGGCCCAATGAATTTTGTATACACTGTTCCCCACAACAAGTGCTGCTCAACAGAATAAGTTGACATTTTATTGCTGTGGGTTTTCAGTCAGGTCAGATGAAAAATAAGACTGATGTGGATATTTCCTTCAATGGTTTCTACAAACTTTTTAAGGAATTAAGATTAAGGTGCGAAAGACTCTCATCATTTCAAATAAATAATCCAGAAATTCCAAAAGGCAAACAGTCAAATATTCAACAATTAGCAATAAGCAGTCAAGGTGCAAAGGTGAAAAGTGAAGCATGAAGACCGAGTGAAAATAAGTCTCCACCGATCTCATGAGAAAAGACCACATGACTTGAGATAGGCCAACAAGGTATTCCCTAATCACAGCAAGTTGAAACAAATCTTCCGGCTTAAAGAGCTTGGAAAATAAATCATAACGCTTTGACCTCATGTTAGCAGAAAGACAGGTGAAGTGATGAAGGGACCAAGTGTAATATAGCCAAGTTTGCTGATGATACAAAGATGGGTGGGAAAGCAAGTTGTGAGAAGGAGACAAAAAATCTGCAAAGGGATAGAGACAGGCTAAGTGAGTGGGCAAACACTTGGCAGATGGAGTATAGAAACATAGAAAATAGATGCAGGAATAGGCCATTCGGCCCTTCGAGCCTGCACTGCCATTCAATAAGATCATGGCTGATCATTCCTTCAGTACCCCTTTCCTGCTTTCTCTCCATACCCCTTGATCCCCTTAACCGTAAGGGCCATATCTAACTCTTGAATATATCCAATGAACTGGCATCAACAACTCTCTGCGGCAGGGAATTCCACAGGTCAACAGCTCTCTGAGTGAAGAAGTTTCTCCTCATCTCAGTCCTAAATGCCTACCCCTTATCCTAAGACTATATCCCCTGGTTCTGGACTTCCCCAACATCGAGAACATTCTTCCAGCATCTAACCTGTGCAGCCCCGTCAGAATCTTATATGTTTCTATGAGATCCCCTCTCATTCTTCTAAATGCCAGTAATAAAGGCCCAGTTGATCCAGTCTCTCCTCATATGTCAGCCTAGCCATCCCTGGAATCAGTCTGGTGAACCTTCGCTGCACTCCCTCAATAGCAAGAACGTCCTTCCTCAGACTAGGAGACCAAAACTGAACACAATATTCCAGGTGAGGCCTCACTAAGGCCCTGTACAACTGCAGTAAGACCTCCCTGCTCCTATACTCAAATCTCCTAGCTATGAAGGCCAACCTACCATTTGCCTTCTTTACCACCTGCTGCACCTATATGCCCACTTTCAATGACTGATGAACCATGACATCCAGGTCTCGTTGCACCTCCCCTTTTTCTAGTCTGTCGCCATTCAGATAATATTCTGCCTTCGTGTTTTTGCCCCCAAAATGGATAACCTCACATTTATCCGCATTATACTGCATCTGCCATGTATTTGCCCACTCACCTAATCTGTCCAAGTCACCCTGCAGCCTCTTAGCATCCTCCTCACAGCTCACACCACCACCCAGTTTACTGTAATCCGCAAACTTTGAGATATTACACTCTATTCCTTCATCCAAATCGTTAATGTATAATGTGGGAAAGTTTTCAGTTATCCACTTTGGCAGGAAAAATTTAAGAAGTATATATTATTACTATTTAAATCGAGAAAAATTACAAAATGTTGCAGTATAGAGGGACCTGGGGTCCTTGTGCATGAAACACAAAAAGTTAGTATGCAGGTACAGCAAGTAATCAGGAAGGCAAATGGAATGTTGGCCTTTATTGCAAGGGGGGAATGAAGTATAAAAGCAGAGTAGTCCTGCTACAACTGTACAAGGTATTAGTGAGGCCTAGAGTACTACAGTTTTGGTCTCCTTATTTAAGAAGGGATATACTTGTATTGGAGGCAGTTCAGAGAAGGTTCACTAGGTTGATTGCTGAGATGAAGGGGTTGACTGATGAAGAAAGGTTGAGTAGGTTGGGCCTATACTCATTGGAGTTTAAGAGAATGAGAGGTGATCTTATTGAAACATATAAGGTACTGAGGTGCTGGACAAGGTGGATGCAGAGAATATGTTTCCCCTCGTGGGGGAATCTAGAACTAGAGAGCATAGTTTCAGAATAAGGAGTGGCCCATTTAAAACTGAGATGAGGAGGAATTTCTTCTCTCAGAGAGTTGTAAATCTGTGGAATTCTCTCCCCCAAAGAGCTATGGAGGCTGGGTTATTGAATATATTTAAGGTGGAGATAGACAGATTTTTGAGTGATAATGGAGTGAAGGGTTATGGAGAGCGGGCAGGGAAGTGCAGCTGAGCCCAAGATCAGATCAGCCATGATCTTATTGAATGGCGGAGCAGGTTCGAGTGGCCAAATGGCCTACTCCTGCTCCTATTTCTTATGTGCTTATGTTCTTATATCCCAGGAGTACTGTTTAACTCCCAAAAGGAAGATGAACAATCTTGACTCTTCTCCATAAACGGTTTCCCCACATCCAGTTATTAACTGATATTTATCTATACTTTTGTTCTTTGCTGTTCTCTCTTTCTAAGTCATTTTTTACATCGCTCCTCAACTTCTTTCTTTATCTCCTCTTATCTCTCCTCTTATCTTCTCTACCTTTTTTCTTTTCTCAGCCTTCTTTCTTTACTATTTATTTTTTACCTTCTCACCTGTCTATCTTTCTTCTTGTTTTCCTCAACCTTTTCTGTTTACCCCCTTTCTTTGCTATCATATAATCAATGATCAAGTCACAAGGGAAGGTGACAAAGGGAAGGATGGGAGCACAGCACTGCGATGTTTTGAAGAATTAATCCCCTCCTTTTCTTTCTTACCTTCCCTATTCCTCTATTTTAAATTTGGCAATTTCAATTTAGGTTGCAGACCTGCAGACATTTCTAGGGAATGTATCTTTCATATGATATACTTATAATTATAACGTTAATTTGTGTTCAATTGTACCTTTCAGCAAGTTGTGCTCATGTGCTGACTTCAGTCAATAAATTAACATAAAGTCAAAACAAGGCAGATGGAGGTCGTATCTCTCTAGTCCGGGATGCTTTCATCCAGAAACATCCGTGGTTTGGCATTAGTTGGGTCTGTAGGAGAGGAGCGTTTATTTATTTTTTTAAGTTTCGATCGGCTGCAATGGCTTATCAGTCAGTGTGTTCGGTGATCAGCTGGGAGTGTCTGTCAGTGAGTGCATGCACAGGTGCTGAGGGAGCCATCCACGGACTGCTGTGGCATGCACTCACACATACAGGATCCCGGGTGCTGTCCACCGGTATCGATATGTGAGACCTCCCTTGGTTCGGGAAATTCTCTGTTCCGGCACCGGTCAGGTCCCAAGAGTGCCAGATTGGAGAGGTACAACTGTACCATATTAAATGCAGAATTCCTCACTTAAAGAGAGTTTGGGCTATTATACACATACATATATACATGAATTCAATACAACTAAGCAAACCAAACATTAATTTTCTCTAACAAATGCGATGTTGAAAGTTTTAATTAAGTGTACTTTACTTTCACTGAGTCTCGGAGGATGGGCGTAGGTTGTTGAAGTGCTATCGTGGTTGTAATTCTGCTCTATTTATCCTAGCAGCTACCTCACCTTCAGCACTTTTGGAAAGGAGTATTTGTTCTTCTCCACCCACTTCCTTTTCCATGTCAGTGATATCCCATGTTTCAATTCTATTATCCCTTCAACAAAGAACTCTTTTTGACTTTGCGATTACGGATTAGCCTACTCCTGCAGACAGTGTCCACCCCCTCTTTTTTCTCCTCTAGCTGCCTCAAAGAAAGAGATAGTCCATGTCATTTGGATTTTAATGTGACTGTATTGATATCCTGTGGTTCAATTTTCAGTGTAATATCCTTAATGTTCATTAGCTAATTTCAAACATTCTTGAAATGTGTGGCTATCTATAAAGTAAAATGTTTAAATAAAAAAAAACATGGAAAAGGAATTTAATGGTATTTATGACATTTCTACATGTAATTTATACAGAAGGATGGACATTTGAGGTTTCTTTGGCTTCAAGATACCTGAATGCCCAGGAAGTGAGGTCCTCTAGAGGGTTATAGACTGTACACTGCCCTTACTGTACACTCACACAGTCACTCACACTCGCACAGTCACCCATACTCAGTCACCCACACTGACACACATCTCTCGCTGCACACATGCACGTATTCCACTGCATACTGTTGTGTTCATACTCTATTTGTTTGTTACAGGATGGGCATTAGGACCCTACGGGAGCTATTCACAGTTGCTGTACTCATGCTGGTTCATGCCGGTTTGGGGACACCATTTTGGGTTGTATAAAAGCACAGTTAAGTTAAGTTACATTACTCTTGGCTCAGTTTGTCAGTTATTTACGCGCACACAACATAATTTGGCGATGAGGATGATTCAAATTAACCTCCCTACCCCCCAGCCTTTCCTCTTCACACCTGGGGACCCTCCAATTCCGTGGCTGAGTTGGATCAAAAGTTTTTCTACATACATCACGGCAAGTGGGTTAGATGGTGACAATGTAACATTAGCTCACCACCGTGCAATACTTATCCACTGCCTTGACACCAAAGGCCAATGCATCTTTGGCCGAATTGAAGACACGGAGTCCGACAGCAAAATGGTAAGCGCCCTAGAGAACTATTTTGGGCCAAAAAAAAGTATTATGATGGAGAGATACCAATTTCATCAAAGGGGGCAAGGGAACAGTGAACCAATCAAACAGTACATCGTTTCATTAACTGAATTGACCACTACGTGTAACATTGGACCACACAGAGGAAATGATCAGGGATCAAATTATTGAGAAAACAACGATTTCCCACATTTGGGAACGCTTGCTAATGGAGGATGATAAACTGACATTAGACAAAGCAACTAATTTGGCCATTCAAATCGAATCAGCGCGTTTCGATTCAAAAGCAATCAGCTCTCCTGCTCCCCCTGTGCAGCAGACTGCAGCTACAGCCCATGTGCAAGGCGTTCGTCCAAAGTGGAAATCACAGCAGAGACCCAGGGCTAGTAAAAAGCCACCCACTACGGATCGTGGGCTTAACTTCCACTGCTTTAACTGTGGGGACAAATCACACTCAGCAAAGAGTCCTAACTGCCCTGCCATGGGAAGAAACGCTCTGCATGTGGTAAAATGAACCATTTTGCTAATGTCTGTCACTCATCGCAGCATATTCGACAGGTGGACAACCCCAATAGTGATGAACTCGGTATGGTTTACACCTTGACATTTCGCATATCGGTTCAGGAAAAATCAAGGAGTGTGAGGTAAACATTGATGACATGCCCATTTGCCTCCTCATTGACTTTGGAGTCAAAGTCTCCATATTGAGTGAGGCTGTGTACAAAACCAACTTCACGCACTGTCAACTGCAGCCCGCAACTTCCATTCTACATGCGTACTCTGACTCCAAAATTGAGGTACTTGGGGACATATCTGTCCTGATATACTGCAAGAACATAACATTGGAGAACTTTTCCTTTCATGTTGTGAAGGAACGAAGCCTCATGGGTGTTGACCTTTTGACAAGTTTGGATTCAAAGTTTCACCATAGGCAGTCCCTTGAAACGAGGATGACATGCTTCCATGCCAAAAAAGGATGAATTCACAGGTGTTTCAATGAAGGACCTAATATTCCAGATCCCGAACTACATCCTGAAGGGTGGAAGATGCCTGTGCATGGATGTTTTTAATGTGTGGTGGCCATTGCACACCAGCCACCACACGGGCTTGACAGAGCTTGGCCTGGTCCAGTGGCAAAGGTTATCCAAGACGACTGGAGACCTGCTCTGTTGCACAGGTCTAGTGCGCACACACATTGCAGTGTGGGCTGGCCCGTGCTGCCTCTGGGCCCCTGGCCCTGAACTCACGCCTCTCCTGGGCCCCATCACATCCCTCCAAAGTTTATGACCCAACCGGCACACCTGTGTACATGGTGGACTTTGACAAGCAGTATCTCTCAATTTTCACAGGGTTTAGAGTGACAACAAAATTCTGCCATCGTCCCTGCATTGACCCTTCCATCAAACTGGTTACCAGCGACTTCGCCATCTCCCATTCGCTGTTCACGACCAAGTATCCACAGAATTAACGCGACTCGAATCTCAGGGAATCATTGAGAGCATCGATTCCTCACCCTGGATCTCGAACTTAGTCATTGCTTGGCGTAAAAATGGGGAGATCCGCCTATGCAGCGACCTGAAAGAGGTCAACAAGGCCGTTATTCCCGACAAGTACCCTCTTCCTACCATCAACGAACTCTCTTCAGAATTCCACGGCTCAATAGCCTTTACGAAACTCGGCATGCACCGCACTTAACTGCAAATACCCCTAGTGGAGGACAGCAAACTGCTCACGGCATTCACAACGCATAATGGTCTGTATCAGTATCGTCGCATGCCCTACGGACTATCTTCTGCACCAAGTGCATTTTAGAAGATTGTCACTACTATGCTAGCAGGCATAGAGGGAGCCCTCAATCTGCTTGACGATATTGTCGTCCATGGATGGACAATGGAAGAACATGACCAGTGGCTTCACGCAGTTATGGCTGGACTTGCTGCACATAACATTACACTTAATGCTGATAAATGTACATTCGCTGCTGGAGAAATAAACAACTACAGAGTCACAGCACAAACTTGACACCATTGACGTGATCCAATGAATGCAGGAGGCTTCCAACGTCAAAGAACTTTCATCATTCCTCGGCACTTGCAATTTCTATCGAAAGCTTGTCCTGCACTATGCGCACATTGCCGAACCACTTCACATGTTACTGCGGAAGGACATCCCTTGGGAATGGACAGATTCCCAGGCTCAGGCATTCACCACGCCTAACGAGAAAATCGCATCCCTCCAATCTTTGCGCACTTTGATCCGAATGCCACTACGTACGTCACCACGGATGCATCAGGCACCACCATGGGTGCTGTGCTGTTGCAATGGATTGACGGCCTGGAACGCCCAGTCGCCTTCGCTTCTTTCACACTCTCGTCTGCAGAATGTAAATACTCGACAGGGGACTGTGAAGCACTCGCTTGCATCTATGCATGTGATTGCTGGCACATCTACCTCTATGGCAGGAAATTTACCCTCCGTACGGATCACCAAGCATTAACTATGCTACTGGCTACAACTGGATCTCTGCACAGACTACTACGAATCAGCCAATGGTCAGATCGCCTTCATCGGTATAACTTTGATGTACATTACATCGCTGGCAGTCGCAACCATGTAGCTGACATGCTCAGCCGCTCGACACCTGTTTCGGACTCTGGTGCTGACTTGCTCACAGATGACGACATATGTCACGTCGCTCATCACACAGTCCATCAGAAACCTTGTCTCCTGCGACAAACTCAAAACCGAATCACAGAGTGATGCTGTGCTCCAGCATGTGTGCCACTTCCTCCAGATTGAGTGGCCTAAGCAAATTCCGGAAGAGCTGAAAACATTCCACAGACTTTGTGATGAATTTTCCATTTGGAACGATGGCTGCCTAGCTCGTGGTGATAGAGCAGTAATTCCCAAGTTCCTTCAATGGCGCCTTCTCTCATTGGCACACAATGGACATCCTGGCATTGTCTGCATGAAGCAGAGATGTCGCGATTCAGTATGGTGTCCTGGGATTGACACTCACATCGAGGAGTTCATCTCACACTGCGAAGCATACAGTCTGAGCTAAAAGGCCACAAACATCTGACCAGCGCCAATGAAGCCCATTCCCTGGTCACAAAGACCATGGCAACAACTTCAGTTGGATATCTTCGGTCCAGTTGAAGCAGCTGCACAGCACCAGCATTTCCTTGTTGTAGTACATGACCTGCATTCCAAATGGCCCAAAATCACTACAACAAGTTCAGTGACCTCATCAATGATCGTCATTATTCTGCAGCGTATGTTCACGAAGTGGGGCCTCCCAGAGGTCATAATCACTGACAATGGACCACAGTTTGTGTCTGACCAGTTTGTGGATTTCCTCATTCGTCATGCTATCGAGCATCGCCTCATTGCTCGGTACAATCCTTAAAGCAACGGAGGTGTTGAGTATTTTAACCGCATCATCAAAGAAGGCTTGAAAGCCAACCTCACAGCAGGCCAAACATTCGATGAAGTGGTTCAGACCATTCTCCTCACATACCGTTTGACAATGCACTCACTAATGGGGAAGACACCCACTGAGCTCATGATTGGGCGGAATCTTCGCTGGCTACTGGACATTCTCAAACCCCCAGCCAAACCTAGTGCGAAGAGACCAGCAGGATTCTGTTTCCCAATCAATACCTAGAGCAAACATCGCAAGCTCCACACTGGTCTCTGCATATCAGAACACAACCTGGCTATCTCAAGGACCTTGTCTGTACATAGACTGTGGTTTAAAAATAGGGGGAATATGTTGTGTTCATACTCTATTTGATTGTTACATCTCACAGGACTGGCATTAGGACCCTGCAGGAGGTATTCACAGTTGCTGTACTCATGCTGGTTCATGTCAGCTTGGGGACACCATTTTGGGTTGTATAAAAGCACAGTTAAGTTAAGTTACATTACTCCTGGCTCAGTTTGTCAGCTATTTACGCATACACAACACATACATGCCCACTGCACATACATATCACCCACTGCACGCATGTGTGTGTACACAATCCACACTCATAAATCCCAGTTCACACATCAGCCAGAATCTTCCCAACCCTGCAAGTGCAAGTTTGGAGGCGGACCCACCATCAAAATGGTCCAGATCGACAGTGGGGCGGAAGTCCGCTCTGAACCCGTCTCAGTTTCAATTTCTCAATTTCTCTGTTGGGTCTGCGTGTGGATCACTGGCCCGACATCAAGTGGTGGGCCAGTTAATTAAGATGCTTAACAGGTAATTTAAATGTATTTAAAAGGATTTTACCCAGGCTCTTACCATTTTACCAAGTTTTCAACGAGTTTGTCGTCCCTCGGGTTTCACGTCAGGTAAGTATGTCAGGTTCTCAGTGACTCTCCATTGCTTTGGCTAGTTGACAGCTGCAGAAATGGTATAAATGCTACCATTTCACAGCTGTTCACTTTCCAATATCAGAAGCTGAAGCCTTCAGGATTTGGAAGAAACTTTTGAGCTGTCTGCAGTTTGAAAGTGTTTGCAGTGAACTCTCTATCCACTGTCACATCCTTGAAGCAACCTCGTTCACCATTGACCGATCACTTCTGTCATCTCAACCTCAACTGCCATCTATTCCAGCAGCATCAGTGCCCTTCAATATATCTCACCTTGGTCCTCAGAATCCCACCATGATCAGCCCCGACACCAACATCATTAAACACACCAGCAACACCAACAACAACATCAACCTTCTCCGCAATCACCTGATGCTGCACAGGACACAGGATATCATCACCTGACCACATTGCTGCCCGTGAGGCCAGGAATGGCCTTACCATGGCTAGATTAACTTCACTTCAAGCTGTACACCCTGGCTGCCACATGATTCGTCAGATTGGCAACACCTCACACCAGCACCATAAAACATCTCTGCAATGCCCAAGCCATTCATTTCACACTCATCACCATTGTGCAGGGTACCCTTATGTCTGACCATTCACTACAACTCACTAAGCCACTTCCCAGGCTGCACATAAATTTGTCCAAGAACACAAAGTGTCCAAAATAAAAATGTCAATGTTTGACAGCCCATTAGCAGAAACTCTACGTGAACATTGATTAAAATACCCAAGTGTCTACCCTTATGTGTTGCGAGTTGGTATATTTGGACAAGGATGAGGGTGCACGTGAGGGGGGGGGGGGGGCTATTGAGATGGGGAAGTAATAATGTAGATAGAGAGAGAGGGATGGGTAAGGTAGCTTGGTGTGAGTAAGGATGTGCAGGACGAGGGTAGGGAAGGCAAAGTGATGGGGGTGTGATGAGTGGCACAGCAGGATGAGGTTATGTGGCTTTGCAGTAACGTTTCATCATTGTAATGTCCTTACTCAATGGCACAAAGCCCACACGAGGCACATTCTATGGACAAGGTCACTCTATGACCTGAACCTTTATTCACAGGACCAAGAAGTGATGACCCTGCGTGGGACCTCCCTTTATATACCTAGATGACCAGGTAAGGAGTGTCTCCCACAAGTTCATCCCATGTGGTCAAGGTATGCATTGCTTATGTATATACAGTATTGCAGTGGTGTAACATAGAGGTTACATACATGACATCACCTCCCCCCCCCGCCCCAAAGTCTTATTGGGATCGATCATAGGTTAAGTCTTTCAGGTGGTCTACGCTCCCTCGTGGAGCGCTGCAGTTGGGGTTCTGATTGTTGAGCCTTGGCGTGAGTGTCTGTCACCTGTGGTGATTCCGGCCTATCTGGGCTGACCGCCGGGACTGTGCATGCTGCTGAATGTTCTTGTTGCTTGTTCACTGGCGGTGGTGTGAGCACCATCTCATGCTCTTCCTCGGGTTCCTCAGTGTCCATGCTGAACCTTTATTTTACTTGGTCCAGATGCTTGCGGCATATCTGCCCATTGTTAAGTTTAACCACGATGACCCTGTTCCACTCTTTGTCTATTACAGTGCCCTCAAGCCATTTGGGCCCCACGGCGTGATTGAGGACGAATACGAGTTCATTTATTTCTATACATCTCCCCCTTGAATTTCGGTCAGGGTACTCGTTTTGGAACTGGCGCTTGCCCTCAACTATGTCGGTCATGACTGGGTGAATGAGGGACAATTGAGTTTTGAGTGTTCGTTTCATAAGTAGCTCAGCAGGCGGGACCCCCGTGAGCAAGTGTGATCGGGACCTATAGGCCAGCCGGAGGCGCGATAGGCGGCATTGAAGGGAGGGTCCTTGAATCCTGAGCATGCCTTGTTCCGGCTGGCCATTGGAGGCCAGCTTGAACGGTGCTGTCCTGACATGATTGATGCCATTGCCCGACATGAACTCCCAGAATTCATAGCTCGTGAAACATGGGCCATTATCGCTAACAAGGATGTCCGGCAAGCCGTGAGTTGCAAAGACCGCACGTGGATTCTCCACAGTGGTGGATGTCGTGCAAGAATTCAAAATTATGCACTTGATCCATTTCGAGTATGCATCTACCACAATGAGAACCATTTTTCCCATGAACGGGCCCGCGTAGTCTACATGAGTGCATGACCATGGCCTGGTGGGCCAGGGCCACGGGCTGAGCAGGGCCTCCCTCGGGGCATTACCCAGCTGGGCACATGTCGTGCACCTGCGAACACAGTGTTCCAGGTCTGAATCAATTCCCGGCCACCAAACATGTGACCGGGCAATGGCCTTCATCAGAACGATGCCAGGATACTCACTGTGGAGTTCCCTGATGAATGCCTCCCTGCCCCTCTGGGGCAAGACTACCCGACTGCCCCACAGTAGCCAGTCAGCTTGGATGGAGAGCTCATCCAACCGCCTGTGAAACGGTCTGACCTCTTCAGGGCATGCTCCGTGTGCGGGCGCCCAATCCCCAGGACACATTTCTTAATGTGATAGGAGGGGATCTCTGTTTGTCCAGATTTTGATCTGGTGGGCTGTGATGGGGGAGCCTGCGCTGTCAAAGGCATCAATGGCCATGACCATCTCAGCGCTTTGCTCTGCTGCCCCCTCAGTGGTGGCCAGTGGAAGCCTGCTGAGCGCATTAGCGCAATTTTCGGTGCCAGGCCAGTGGCGGACAGAGTAGTCATAAGCAGCCAACGTGAGAGCCCATCACTGTATGCGGGCTGATGCATTGGCATTGACAGCCTTGCTGTCTGACAACAGGGATGTTAACGGCTTGTGGTCCGTTTCTAATTCGAACCTCCTGCCAAAAAGTAACCGATGCATTTTTTTTACACTATAGACACAATCGAGTGCCTCCTTCTCAACCATCCCATATCCCCGTTCTGCTTGAGAGAGTGACCTGGAAGCATAAGCCACAGGTTGTAGTTGGCCCTCAGCATTACTCTGCTGCAACACGCACCCAATCCCATAGGACGATGCATCATGTCAGAACCAATTTCTTACAGGGGTTGTACATGGTCAATAACTTATTTGAACAAAGTAGGTTCCACGCCCGATTGAAAGCCTGTTCTTGACAGTCCCCCCAAAATCAATCACAACCCTTACGCAGGAGCACGTGAAGCGGCTCCAACAACGTGCTTAAGTTCGGCAGAAAGTTCCCAAAATCGTTCAAGAGTCCCAGAAATGAACGCAACTCCGATGTGTTGCAGGGCCTGGGCGCTCGTCGAATCGCCTCTGTTTTGGATTCGGTGGGCCGAATCCCATCTGCAGCAACCCTCCTGCCCAGGAACTTAACCTCAGGAGCCAAAAACACACGTTTGGACTTCTTGAGTCGCAGGCCTACCTGGTCCAGTCGGCGTAGCACCTCCTCCAGGTTGTGGAGGTGTTCCTCAGTGTCACAACCCATGATGAGGATGTCGTCCTGAAATACAGTTGTTCCAGGAATGGACTTAAGCAGGCTTTCCATGTTTCTTTGAAAAATCGCGGCCGCTGATCGAATGCCAAACGGGCACCTGTTGTAAACGAACAGTCCCTTATGCGTAGTAATGGTGGTCAGTAGTTTAGATTCGTCGGCCAGTTCTTGGGTCATGTAGGCTGAAGTGAGGTCCAACTTGGTAAACAGCTTGCCGCCTGCCAGCATGGCAAAATGATTCTCCGCTCTCGGGAGCAGGTATTGGTCTTGTAGGGACACCCGATTGATAGTGGCCTTGTAGTCGCCACAGATCCTGACAGAACCATCCACTTTTAGGATGGGAACGATGGGGCTCACACAGTCGCTGAATTCAATGGGCGAGATGATGCCCTCTTTCAGCAAACGGTCCAATTCGCTCTCAATTTTCTCCCGCATCACATACGGCACCGCTCTGGCTTTGTGGTGCACTGGTCTGGCGTCCGGGGTGATGCGTATCACTACTTTTGTACCTTTGAACGTACCGACGCCAGGTTGGAATAGTGACTCAAATTGTTGTAGGACTTGTGAGCACGAACTTCACTCCACAGGTGACATTGCATGCACATCCCCACATTTCCAGTTCATCTCAGCTAACCAGCTCCTTCCCAACAGTGCGGCACCATTGCCCGGGACAATCCAGAGTGGCAGCTGGTTCACTGATTCATTGTGTGTGACTGCCAACATTGCACTGCCTAGTACTGGAATGATTTCTTTGGTATACATCCGTAGTTGTGTCTCAATGCGTTCTAGTTTGGGTCTACTGGCTTTGAGTGGCCATAGCTTTTCGAATTGTTGAATGCTCATGAGTGACTGGGATGCCGTTTAATAAAACTTTCATCATCATTGGTGCCGTTTTGGTATATGAGCTGTGAATGTTTGCCACATGAACTCGCTGAACTTCAGCGTCCATTTATTTGCCCCATGAATTATCCTGCATCACAGACTCCTCTTCTGGTCCATCCACCTCATAAATTTGTCTGGTTACAGGCTTCCTGCACATTTGAGCTAAATGGCCACTGAGGTTGCAATTTCTGAAGACAAATTGTTGAAACCTGCAAGTCCTAGCAGAGTGTTTTCCCCACACCTCCAGTATGAGTTGAGATTCCCATTGTTGTGAACAAAGGAACTATGACCCGGCATTCCTCGCTGATTGTCCCTTTGACTGCCCTTGAGTAACCTGTTAGTGGGTGTCAATGGCCCCATCCCGGATCACATTGTCCACTGTGATGGTGTAAATGTCCGTTCAGCCTGCCATTATCTCTGTTGAAAACCTGCTCTGGGGTCTATTGCTGCCTGTGGTGTGTCGAACTGTCCTTGCCTGCCTGCGGGGCTCTGAATCGCGTTTATGATATTAACTCCCTGATCCCCCGCTGCGTTGGAGGCAGAATTGCGCGCATATATTATTTTGGTTTCCTCCTCCCCTGCCACGAAAGTCTGAGCCGTCAACGCCGCCGCTTCCAAAATCAAACCCTTGGTCTCGATTAACTTTCAGAAAATCCCCGCATGACCGATGCCCTCAATAAAGAAATCCCTTAACACCTCCCCATTGCAGGCACCTGTGAACTTACAGAGGCTGGCCAACCGCCGGAGGTCCGCAACGAAGTCCGGTATGCTCTGTCCTTCACGACGTTGGTGGGTATAGAATCTGTGTTGGGCCATGTGTATGCTGCTCGCCGGTTTGAGGTGCTCACCGATTAGTTTGCTGAGCTCTTCAAAGGTTTTGTCCGCCGGCTTTTCGGGTGCTAGTAGGTCCTTCATGAGCGCGTAAGTCTTAGGTCCTCAGCTGGTCAGCAGATGTGCCCTTCGCTTGTCGGCCACTGCATCTCCCAGCCGTTCTTTCATGACAAAGTTTTGCTGGAGCCTCTCAATGAAATTGTCCCAGTCCTCACCAACACAGTACCGTTCCTCTGTGCTACCGGTGGCCATTCTCGTTGGTCGTTGGTTCCCGTTTCTCGTCGCCAATGTAATGTCCTTACTCAATGGCACAAAACCCACATGAGGCACATTCTATGGACAAGGTCACTCTATGACCTGAACCTTTATTCACAGGACCAAGAAGTGATGACCCTGCGTGGGACCTCCCTTTATATACCTGGATGACCAGGTAAGGAGTGTCTCCCACAAGTTCACCCCCTGTGATCAAGGTGTGCATTGCTTAAGTATATACAGTATTGCAGTGGTGTTACATAGAGGTTACATACATGACAGTCATCTACTGAGATTATTGAAAGTTTTGCGCCATTGCAGCCAACTCCTCCAGATGGCATCCCTGCTTGTGCCCTCCTGTGTAATTTGCAACCAGACTGCATTGGTGTCCAGTGGAGTTCTCTTCCATCCATTGGAAGGGAAAAGAACCTCCCTGCATGCTGTGACACCCTGTATAAGCATCTGGAGGGAGTCATGGGAGAGCCTGGGTACAGCCGTGCACCTTTGTGCAGTGCTTGTCAGTGTTTGCAGCACCTCAATACTGTAGAACACCTACAGAACAACTATCAAAAGAAAGTTGGCCATGGTCCCTTTAAGGAAACCGGCTGATGACACATCATCAGATGACGTCATCAGACTCGCTTTCTGTTAATTGCAGGGCGGGCTTAACAAGCCCCATTAAGAGAAAATTGTGTTGAGAGGGCGGGATGGAGCCGGGAGCACGTTTCCCACACATTACCTGTGATGGCCGCACCAGACTCACCACTGTTGGTGAAATCGTGGCCACATTGTCGCTCAGACCCACACATTCACTCACACTCACACAACATCTCTCGCTGCACACACACACTTAACCCACTGCATACATTGCTCACTGCACACACATATCACCCACTGCACACTCCTATCACTCTTGCACACACGTATCACCCACGGTACATGTGTGTGCACACACTGCGCACTCACATATTCTAGTTCACACATCGGCCAGAATCTTCCCAGCCCTGCGAGTGTGGTTTTGGAGGTGGGCCCGCTGCCAAAATGGCCCTGATTGACAGTGGGGCGGAAGTCATATTCTGAACCCGCCTCAGTGTCAGTTTCTCAAATGTCAGATATGGCTGCGGATCACTGACCCGACACCAAGCGGCGGGCCAGTCAATTAAGATGCTTAAGAGGTAATTTAAAGGTATTTAAAAGGATTTTACCAGCACTTACCATTTTACCAAGTTTTCAACGAGTTTGCCATTCCTCGGGTTTCACGCCAGGTAAGTGTGTAGGATCCTCAGTTACTCTCCATTGCTTTGGCTAGTTAACAGCTGCAGAAATGGTATAAAAGTTACCATTTCACAGCTGTTCACTTTCTAATGTCAGAAGCTAAAGTCTCAGGATTTGGAAGAAACCTTTGAGCTGTATGCAATTTGGAAGTGTTTGCAGTGAACTCTCTATCCACTGTCACATCCTTGGAGCAATCTCTCTCACCATTGACAGATCGCTTCTGTCATCTCAACCTCACCTGCCATCTATTCCAGCAGCATCAGTGCCCTTGAAAGAATCTCACTTTGGTCCTCAGAATCCCACCACGATCAGCCCCAATACTAACATCACTAACCACTGCAGTCTGGGAGTGGAGGAAAGAAAGGATAGACTTGCATTGCAGGCTGTTTAGAGAAGGTTCACTAGGTTGATTCCGGAGATGAGGGGGTTGACATGAAGATAGGTTGAGTAGGTTGGGTCTATACTTATTGGAGTTCAAAAGAATGAGAGGTGATCTTATTGAAACATATAAGATAATGAGGGGGCTTGACAAGGTGGATGCAGGGAGGATATTTCCATTCATAGGGGAAACTAAAACTAGAGGACATAATCTTAGAATAAGGGGCTGCCCATTTAAAACTGAGTGAGCGAAAAAACACTTGGAAAGGGAAGGGAAACAAGCAGAAGCCATGGTTCCTGTTGGATCCAATGACATATGATGGGATAGAACTGCTGTCTTGCAAATAGTGTTTCATGAATTAGGAAATGAAAAGCAGGATCTCAAGGGTAGTAATCTTACTCCAAATGCCATATGCTACTTATTATAGGAATAGCAAGGTAAGTGAGGTAAATAGAGGGAAGTGTCCAGATTCCTGGGACATTCGCCCAGAAATCCCGATTTCTCCTTCCCGTGGGCGTTCGAGTAGATTTTAGAGAAAAGATGCCCACCTACCTGAAGCTGCTGTGGCCATGCAAGATCCCGGTCCGGAGGCCTCTCCTGACTGTGCGTTGCAGCGCGTGCACATCGGGATGTGCGCAGGCCTGGAGCTGGAGTCACATGGCTCTGGGCAGCCAATCAGGTGCAGTATATTCTCATTCATAGTAATAGGTGTTTCAGACTTATGAAACTCCTATTACTATGATTGAGAAACACTCCCAAAACACTAATAAAAGATAGAAAAAATACACAACATATTTTTATTAATTTAATTTAAAGTTATTAATGTATTTAAAAATATATATTTTCCTGATTTTCAAAAAAAAAATGTTTAATTATGCTTTAAAATAAACTTACCGTAGCGGGGAGGGTTTTTAAACAATAAAATGTGTTTTTATAACTTTATTTTAAGATGTTTTTGTGTATTTTTAAACACTTGTGCCTGTAAAAGTAGGCTATGCGCCTGCTTTTATCAGGCGCAAGAATTTTGAAGACATTGCTGGGCAAGATATGCGTAAATCCTGCAATCTTGCCCAAGCAAATGTCCTTGCTTCCGATCTGTGGATCATCTGTAAAGCTCATGCGCATTGTGCGCTGAAAACCGGCTTTTCCGATGCCTTCCCAGATCCGTAGGCACTCCGTACGGACCCGGGAAGCAGGAATTTCTGGGCCATTTAGACACGTTCTGGGTCAGAAGTGGTCTGTACTGGATTTACAGACTTAACCTGAATAGGGCTGAAATCAGTGTCCTCAGTGTAACTAGTGCTGTGGGGTAGGGTTGCAATGAATAAAGTATTGGGTGGAAAAACAACAACAGCTTGTATTTATATAACACCTTTAACATAGTAAAACATCCTAAGGCACTTCACAGGAGTGTTATTAAACAACATTTCAGATTGAGCCAGATAAGGAGATATTAGGACAGATATTCAAAACCTTGGCCAAAGGGGTAGGTTTTAAGGAGGGTTTTAGAGGAGAAAAGAGAGGTAGAGAGGCAGAGAGGTTTAGGGAGGGAATTCCAGAGATTAGGGCCTTGACAACAGAAGGCACGATGCCAATAGTTGAGCGATTAAAATTAGAGATGCTCAGAAGTGCAGAATTAGAAGAGCACAGATATTTCAGAGGGCTGTAGGGCTGGAGGAGATTAGAGAAATAGGGAGATAATGAAAAACCAAGATGAGGAAGCAGAGGAGAGAAAAATCCCGCGGTGTTGTTGCATTACCAAAAGCATAGCAGGGTGACAATCAGAGGTACAGCCCCTTCTCCCTTCCTCAGGAAAGCAGCAGATCTTGGAATGGGGCTGAAAAAAAAAGGGCAAAAATTAGACCCATGAAGCTGAGGAGCCAGCCGGAAGCACAAATCGATCATTCTGAGATTGATTGTTGTTCACCCTTGGATTTTCAGGCCTTGCTCTGTGCCTACAATGGGATCCACATCTTCTCTCGGCAGATGCAGATCTCACCGGGTCTATCAGGGCTTGGCTTGGAATTCCGGGAGCCCAGGAATGCCCCAAAAAACCCTGCAACCCCCTCCCCCGCCCCCCCCCCCCCCATTCCACCAAGCTGCCAGTGTAATAATGGCAGACAGAAGAAGCGTTTACCCTCCTCCTCACCCTGGTTTGCAATTTGTTAGGCACTTAAAGAAGGTTGGAAGCTAGGTCCCAAATTATGCCCCCAAAGAATTGTTCCCTTAAAATTTGCTTAATTTCTCAGCTTTCACCTTCAAATCAGAAACCATAGCAATGTTCTAACATGTGTAACACGTTGTTAAATATGACAGAAAAGTATAATTTCAATAAAATGAAAACAGTGATTAAAATGTCAAAGTGGTTAATATCTTTAGTTTCTATTAATGTAACTTGTTTTCTTTCTAAAATGAATACACATTAAGGAAAAATTAATACACATTAAGGAGCTTAACTTCCACTGATGGCACATTGAACAACACAATAATGAAAAATTCTTTTGTGTTCTATTGGTAGCCTATTTATTTTAAATACGTTAATCAGTGTGCTGCCAGACGAAATGAAACCTTTTCAGTTCCATAGGAATTAAAAATTATAAACGCTCTTTTGGTGTGGTTCTTTATCTTAACTCTCTAATGCACCAAAAGAACTTCTGAAAAGAGTGAAAAGGAGCATTAGATTAATTGTGGTTCACCAAATCTGTCAGATGCTGCAAATTTGTGTCTCATCCTTCCAAATTACTTGTGGTGCTCGCTCCTGAGAGAGGTAAAAATGAAAGGGAAAATAAAACTTGTGGCTAATTAGAGCAAAAACTTGGGGAAATTCCTCTCTGATTCCCTAAGGCAATTAATATACCTTTGATATAAAAAATACTTTTACAACTGTCTCACAAATTATATAAAATGCTTTCTTTGTGACCGGCACATCATTATTGTACACTGCTAGACAGTCTTATGTTGGCAATATACCATAAATCTTGGTCTGAGACACATACCTGTTTAGCAGTGAAGCTAGCACTACTGCATTATTTGCCCTCATTTGGTGGTAAGCAGTCTCGCTGGGGCAGGCGTGTGCTATGACAACGGGTGCACAGGCCACTGCAGCCAATTTGCAGCACAATGCATTCACTGACAAAGAGAAATCTTTGAGGCTGCATTGGTGACCAATACAAGCCTCGTTAACTGTTCTAATATTATTCAAATAAGTCTGATACTAGATCTTGCGTTTTTATCACTGTTTTCTTGCAGACCCATTTGAAATGGGCACAGTAGTCTTTGGATGGACAGTGACTACCACTTTTTAATTTTTGGTGGCAACGTTAGATTTTTTTTTGTTGATCACTGTATTGTTTTATCTGCATTTTTTGCTGTTTACGGTTAATATTGTGCATTGGAAGACATTTGTTTCTAGCTCTGCTTCTTAAACTTACATTGTATCTAGCTGCTATTCCACTTGTTGCAACTAAAGTGGATGAGATTGGAATTCCCTTGGGAATTTAGATTCAGAGAAGGAAGAGCAGTTCTTGCTGGGACAAGAAAAGCAGGTGGGTCCATAGCTTATGTTTTATGGATACACCTGTCCTCACTCAGGAGCCACTGACAGTCATTCTTGGCATTTTAGAGGAGATATCTTGACACCAGTGCTTTGGAAAGAAAGCCGCCACATAGTTATGCCATTTCTTGGAGACAGACCTGCAGACAATTTGTACAGGGCTGGCACTTCCCATGGGTGCATTCATCTTTTAAGCCATCAGATAATTCCAAACCACCACTGGTGACCTGTGCCAAATCAGACAGTTGGCTGTCCACCAATGCATCAAACAATTGACAGAAGCGTTGTTTGCTGTGGAATGGAGATGTCAGCTCGCCATGGCGCAGACATTTCCTAGGTGACAGGCTTCCCATAATTGCAGGTGGCAGTGATCTACTGTACGGACTGTTGATCCTGGCTGCTATCTCCTGACAGACAAGGTGAATTGCTGACTTTGAGGATAGAGCAAACAGGACAACCCTTCCTCTGCCCACTTCGTACAGCAACACATCCATTTTGCCAGCCATCAAATGAAAGTCAGGTGCTGTGCCAATCCATCACTTGCCCACATACTCCATTTCAAACCTCTACATTGAGTTTCCTGTCACTTTACTTTTGCACAGAATTACATAAAACCCGCAGCCCAAAAACAGGCCATTCACTCCACTGGTCCATGCTGATGCTTATACTTCACACGAACCTGCTCCAAATCTTCCCACTCTGTTCCCTCCCATATCCCCCTATTCCCTTTGCCCTCATGTTTTCTTGGCACATCTTTACCTTGCCCTCCATCTGCCACAGCCTCAGCAATAGTTAACAAATATTCCAAATCCATTTGGTGCAACCTTCATAAAGTGCACAGCAATATTTCAATGTCAACTATGTGCTCCTGGTGAGGCTCACCGGTGGAAATTGTAAAATTGACCCATTGAGTGTTTATTCACAAATATTGTCAACAGAAATTTTTAGGTTTGTAGTGCAAATTATGTGTGCACATTAGAGTGACAACATGATAACATTGCTTTCAGTCACCAATGTTATGAATTCACACAATGCTAAACAAGGTCTGCCACAGAATATTCACTAGCCTGTGGACCCATAACGCAAATAATAAGCATAAATAAATTATAGAGAATGCAGATACTATACTAGGAGAAAGGAATAGTTTGAATTTGCTGCTTGAATCCCAGGTTACAATACAAGACTTAAGCAAGCCTTCTTCAGAATTTCAGCTTTGGTAGCCTGAGGCTATTGCATTGAGATCACAGCACAAACATCAAGCATAAAGACTTCTTCTGTCTAAATATAAACCAGCAATAAACTCAAACACCGAGGGTGAAAGAAATCTTAGAAGGGCAAAGAAGAACATGTCTGAACAGATCAGCGAGTGTCCATGAAAAAACATCCAATTGTTTCAGAAAGTCTTATTTCCAGTCGAGGAGCAAACAGATAATCATTGATTTCAAAAAATCTAAAATAGCTAACTTACATATCCTGCAGTTGTAGCTAGAAGCTTGACCTCCAATGTTATATTTCAGTAAATTTTGTTACACTAAATAAGCAGAGCTGAATAATACCATAGTTCATTAGATACAGGCCCTGAATTCGCAGCCCCTGCAGGTGGATACAAGGTGCACACGTGCCTGTAAGGGCCCCACAAGTTCCGGGTTTAGGTATGCGAAGCGCATGCGCCTAAACCCGAAACTTGCAATCTGTTAAGAATCCTCTTGACAGACTGCATGCATCCAAAGGTAAAGGGCCTCCGCGGGAGGAGAGTTGAGCTACTTGCCCAACTTATGCCCAGCAATTGCCCGTGAAATTCATAAGACCTGCTTTTATCAGCGTAAGACTTTTAAAGGACAGAAAAATACATTTTTAAAATAATTTAAACATTTAAAATCCTATGTAATTTAAAATAAGATATGTTTATTTTTAGACACTTTAAAATATGTAAATTTCTTTTTCAAAAAATTAAAGTTTTGTTTTAAATAATTAATTAAATTCCATTTTGATTAAGTTTAAATATGTGATGTTTAAAAAATATATCATTTAAGTGCTCGTGTGTTTTAGAGGTACTCCCATTAATAGTTATGGTGAGTTCCATATCCAGAATAGGAATCCCTCTACCTGGATTGGTTGGGCTGGCCCATATGATCCCAGGGACAGGTATGAAGCGCCTATGTGCCTGGGAAATGTGGGCCTCTGCACAGGCCTTCACATAGAGGCCGAGGACCACAAGCCTCTGAACCTCCCAGACCGCCAGGTAAATTCGTAGACGTTTTTCAGGACGGAGGCATCTGCCCGCAGGAAGCCTCTGATGGCAATTTCTGGGCCAATATTTTACCACGAAGTACTAATGCTTTGACATATATTCTTGCCTTCAGCATGATATGGTTTAAACGATATAAAATAAGTAAGTGGCCTGTTTAGTCTTCCAAGTTTTGTGTGACTGAGATTTATTCTTAGTGCAATTGCTCTTCTCTGTAACGCTGTCATCATGGGAACACAAAATGTTTGTCATATTGAGTGACATGTTACAGAGAAGGAGTATTAATCGCACTAGTATCTCATGGAGGATCAAAATACAATGTGATCTAAATTCAACATCGTGTGTATTGTGTTCCTAACACCGATGAGGCTGCACACAGGGAGGTTAAAGTAACAGTGACCTCAGTCTTTATTAAGACACTCCAGAGTGAGGAACAGGCCTTAGGGGCCGGCTTATATACAGTGCTCCCAAGGGATGCTGGGATCCCTTGGGACTTCAGGGGATGCACTCCCTGGTGGCGGAACATGGGAGTGCATGCTTTACAGATACACAACATCACTCCCCCACAAAGTGAAAGTGAAAACTATTTACGAGGTGAGGCGGTCGGGAGCCTTTCTTTCCCTGGTGGACCGCCTCGGTACAAATATCTGTTCTGGTGTGTTGACTGTGACCTCGCTGGGTTGGCATGTTGTTGGCCCTGCAGGACTGCTGGGTGAGCCTGGGCTGTTGGGCATGATGGGTTCGATTTCCTGGTCTGGGGTGGTGTCGTTGATCCTTTGGGTGTGTGTTGTGGGCTCAAAAAAGGTGCTGTCTGCTTTGGGTTGTTCAGGGCAGTCTGTGAACCGCAGCCTCGTTTGGTCCAGGTGCTTTCTGTAAATTTGTCCATTGTCTAGTTTGACTACAAACACCCTACTCCCTTCATACACAGGGTCATTCAGATCAATTTCCCATGACACAGTGGCGCGACCATCGTTTACATTTTGTTGCTGCCGCCTGCTCTCTACCTGATCATGCAGGTTGGGGTGAACCAGTGAGAGTCTGGTTTTAAATGTCCTTTTCATGAGTAGCTCAGCCGGGGGCACCCCTGTGAGTGAATGGGGTCTTGTGCGGTAGCTGAGCAGTACTCGGGACAGGCAGGTTTAGAGTGAGCCTTCTGTGACTCGTTTGAGGCTCTGTTTGATTATTTGTACTGCCCGCTCTGCCTGCCCATTGGAGGCTGGTTTAAACGGGGCCGAGGTGACGTGTTTGATCCCATTGTGGGTCATGAATTCTTTAAATTCGGCACTGGTAAAACATGGCCCGTTGTCACTGACCAGTATGGCAGGCAGGCCGTGGGTGGCAAACATGGCCCTCAGGCTTTCAATGATGGCGGTGGTGGTGCTTCCTGACATTATTTCACATTCAATACATTTTGAAAAAGCATCCACCACCAACCACCAGGAAAATTTTAATGAGAAACAGGCCCACATAGTCGACATGGATCCTCGACCATGGTCTGGAGGACCAGGACCACAAACTTAGTGGTGCCTCTCTGGACGCGTTGCTCAACTGAGCACACATGCTGCATCGTTGTACACAGGACTCTATGTCAGAGTCGATACCGGGCCACCACACGTGGGATCTGGCTATCGCTTTCATCATTACTATATCCGGGTGTATGCTGTGGAGATCCGAGATGAACGTCTCCCTGCCCTTTATGGGTAGCAGTACGCGGTTACCCCACAACAGGCAGTCTGCCTGAATGGACAGCTCGTCCTTTCGCTGCTGGAAGGGCTTGATTGGCTCTTGCATTTCAACGGAGATGCTGGTCAGCTCCCATGCAATACACAGTTTTTTACTAGGGACAGCAGAGGATCTTGGCTGGTCCAAGTCCTAAGCTGGTGGGTTGTGACAGGTGATTTATCATTTTCAAATGCTTCCATGACCATCAACAAGTCTACCGGCTGCACCACCATCAACAAGTTTGCAGGCTGCGCCATTTCCACCCCCGTGGTGGACAATGGTAGCCGACTGAGAGCATCCGTAAAGTTCTCGGTGCCTAGCCTGTGACGGATGGTATAGTTATATGCTGATAGCACGAGTGCCCACCTTTGTATGTGGGTTGAGACATTAGCATTTATCCCCTTGTTTTCAGCGAACAGGGATATGAGGGGCTTGTGATCGGTTTCCAGCTCAAATTTGAGGCCAAACAGGTACTGATGCATTTTCTTTACCCCGACCACACATGCCGATGCCTCTTTCTCAATCATGCTGTAGGCCCTCTCGACCTTAGACAAGCTCCTGGAGGCATAGGCGACAGGTTGCAACTTCCCTGCAACGTTAGCTTGTTGTAATACATACCCGACTCCGTACGACGATGCATCACATGCTAGCACAGGTCTTTTACACGGGTTATACAATACAAGCAGCTTGTTGGAGCATAACATTTTCTGGCTTTCTCAAAAGCAATTACTTGTTTTTTTCCCCATACCCAATTCTCACCTTTGCGCAATAACACATGTAGGGGCTCTAAAAGGGTGCTTAACCTCGGTAGGAAGTTACCAAAATAGTTGAGGAGTCCCAGGAATGACCGCAGCTCCGTGATGTTCTGTGGCCTGGGCGCGGTCCTGATAGCCTCTGTCTTGGCGTCTGTGGGCCGAATGCCATCCGCCACGATCTTTCTCCCCAAAAACACCACTTCTGTTGCCATGAAGATGCATTTTGACCTCTTCAGGCGCAGGCCTACGCGATCCAGTTGCTGGAGGACCTCCTCCAGGTTTTGTAGGTGCTCAATGGTGTCCCGACCCATGACCAATATGTCGCCCTGAAAAACTACCGTGTGTGGTACCAACTTGAGTAGGCTCTTCATGTTTCTCTGGAAGATCGCTGAAGCCGACCGAATTCCAAACGGGCATCTGTTGTAGATGAACAGTCCCTTGCGCTGCATATTGATGCAGGTGAGGCCCTTCGAAGACTCCTCCAGTTCCTGCGTCATGTAGGCCGAAGTCAGGTCGAGCTTGGTGAATGTCTTGCCTCCTGCCAGCGTCGCAAATAGGTCGTCTGCCTTCGATAGCAGGTATTGGTCCTGCTGGGAGAAACAATTAATAGTTACTTTATAATCACTGCAAATCCTGACTGTGCCATCACTTTTGAGTACTGGAACAATCGGGCTGGCCCACTCGCTGAACTCCACTGGGGAGATGATGCAGCCTGTCCAGTTCGATTTCCACTCTCTCCCTCATCATGTGAGGTACCGCTCGTGCCTTGTGGTGGATGGGTCGTGCGTCTGGGACCAAGTGGATTCGCAACTTTGCCCCGAAAAAGTTTCCAATGCCTGGCTCAAAAAGGGAAGGAAATTTGTTAAGAACCTGGGTACATGAAGCCTCATCGACATGTGATAGCGCTCGGATATCATCCCAGTTCCAGCAGATTTTGCCCAGTCAGCTCCTTCTAAGCACTGTGGGGCCATCGCCCGGGACAATCCAGAGTAGCAGTTCATGCACCGTGACCTTGACCATGGCGCTGCCCAGGACAGTGATAAGCTCTTTGGTGTATGTTCTGAGTTTCGTGTGGATGGGGCTCAGGGCTGGTCTGAGTGCCTTGTTGCACCACAGTCTCTCAAACATCTTTTTATTCATGATGGATTGGCTAGCGCCAGTGTCCAGTTCCATGGCTACGGGTAAGCCATTCAATTTTACATTTAGCATTATAGGTGGACATTTCGTCGAAAATGTGTGCACCCCGTTTACTTCAGCATCTGCCTCCTCACTCTGAGGCTTGAAATTGCTTTGATCCACCATGGACCGATCTTCCTCTGCCATGTGGTGGTTAGCAGGTTTTGCAGAGCTTGCAGCTCATTTGCAAGCTCGTTGGAGGTGCCCCATTGTTGCACAGCTCTTGCAAACATACCCTTTGAAGTGGCATGAATAGGCTGAATGGAAGCCTCCACAATGCCAACAAGGTGTGAATTGCCTTGCATTCATCCTTTGTTATGGACTCTGAGTCATCTGGGTCTCCTGAAGCCAGCTGGCAGTTGCAGACTCGTGGTTTCTGCCCTGTACATATCTTCTCGCAAACACAGTTCCAGTTAATTTATGAACATTGCTAGCACTTTTGTGTTGAGAGATTTGTTTGGTGTTATCACTGGTGGACATAAACGCCTGTGCTATCGGAATGGCCTTACTGAGGGTCGGTGTCTCTGCAGTCAAAAATTTTCGTAGGATAGTCTCGTGGCCAATGCCCAGTACAAAAAAGTCTCTGAGCATTTGCTCCAGGTAGCCATCAAACTCACATTGTCCTGCAAGTCGCCTTAACTCGGCGACGTAGCTCGCCACTTCCTGACCTTCAGATCGCTGGCACGTGTAGAACCGATACCTCGCCATCAGCATGCTCTCCCTCGGGTTAAGATGCTCCCGAACCTCATATGACTTATCTGTGGGTTTCACCAGAGCCAGAAGATTCTTCATGAGGCTGTAGGTCGGTGCCCCGCAGACCGTGAGGAGGACTGCTCTCCTTTTTGCAGCGCTTCCTTTTCCGTCCAGCTCGTTGGCTACAAAGTACTGGTATAGCCTTTCGACATAGACTTCCCAGTCCTCACCCTCCGAGAACTTCTCCAGGATGCCCACAGTTTGCTGCATCTTTGCATTGGATTCGTATACTCGTCGCCAGTTATTGTGTTCCTAACACAGATGAGACTGCACACAGGGAGGTTAAAGTAAGAGTGACCTGTCTTTATTAAGACACTCCAGAGTGAGGAACAGGCTGTCGGGACCGGCTTATATACAGTGCTGGGATCCCTTGGGATTTCAGGGGATGCGCTCCCTGGTGGCGGAACATGGGAGTGCATGCTTTACAGATACACCACATCGTGCCCATTTCATGAGCCTAAAACAAACATAATGACAACCAATTTAACAATGAAAAGGTCATTTGGGCCACTGCTAACTTGGTCAGGGCTGTTTCTTAGGTAGCCCAGGCAGCTGCCTGAAATCAGTGAAGGCCTCATTTCAATATTTAGATCTGGACTGTTACATTTCTTTGGATTAGCTCCAAGTGGTATTTCCGGGTCCTGAGCAGCCTAACAAGCAGCCCATAAAGGGACCCTTGCAGACCAATCAAAAACATCCCCAAAACGTGGAGGAACGTGGTACTTTCGGATTTGGAAAGAGAAGTAGTGCTCCTCCTATCTCCACAAAACAACTGCAGGTCACTGCTAGCTGACCATTGACCCTTTCCTGATGCTTCCTCCCGCCCCCCCCCCACCCCCCACTGCTTCTTGGATTTACCTGTGGGCTTCGCACTGGCTGGTTTTAGACAGGCACTGACAAGTGAACTGTGTTACGGCACCTGATTGACACCCGCAGCTCCCCTGCCTGATTATGATGAGACTCAATGAGAAATTTAGGATGGTATTTGGACCTCTTGTTCTGCTGTGCCGTCACTGTGTGCTGTCAAAATCATGGCAGGTTTGTGGTGGTAACAAATTTTGGCCTCAATGTGCCTTATATCCGTGATCTTTACCAATAAATGTCAGTTATGTATGTAGTGAAAAAATCTATTTGAAAACTATAGAGAAGGCATGACAAGGGGACATGCTGGTGTGAAGTTGTTTTTTATAGTTTCTTTGTTTAAGGAAAAGAATTGTGTAATTTATGTAGTAGTAAAAAATTGTGTAAAAATGTCCTCCTTGGTACAAGATAGCTTTTCATTTCTTTAGCGATATCCACCCCTGCCTGATACCAGCTATTCCAGACATCCCCTTGCATGAGGGAGCAGGGTCAACTTACATCAGATAACTTACAGGATCATTTTCAAAATGAAACGCACCAACCCGACTGTTGCTGCAGAACTACCGGAATTAGAAAATGGCAGATCCTTCTGCAGAAAGAATCTTCCCAGCGCAGGGGTCCCTGTATAACAGTTAGGCTGATCATGAATTTTGATTACAGGCTTTCTTTACAGAGCTAAACCCTGAGGTGCCTGTTGCTAATGACAGCAGAACAGATCTGTTGTGTGATTCTGGGGACCCAAAATCTTGGCCAGGATACTGTTCTTCTTCAAATAGAGCCATGGGATATTTTATGTCCACCTGAGTTATCTTGCTGTCCAAGCCCACATTTATCTGTTATGTATGTAAACCATACCAAAATGTAAGACTTGCCACTAGGTGGCACACCTGCGGGAGACCTAAGGGTCACCTGTGCACCCTGGGGCAAAAGGTGATTCACCATGCTGCTTCCGCACTCTGGAATCTGAATAAAGAGACCAAGGTCACAACAGTTTGAGCTTGCGATATAGTCCTGTGGATTTATTCTGAACATAACAAATTGGCGACGAGTCACGGATCACGAACTTTCACGCGATAATGGCTGCCATTGGTATTCTTGAGAAATTTGCTGAGGGTGATGATTGGGAAGCCTTCATTGAGCGCCTCGACCAGTAGTTTGTGGCCAACGAATTGGACACGGCTGAAACAGCGATCAAGCGCAGTGCGATTCTCCTCATTGTATGTGGATCAAATTTGCTGGCATCGGTCAAACCAACGGACAAATCTTATGCAGAACTGTGTATGCTGGCTAGGGAACACCTCAAGCCAAAGGAGAGCATCCTGGTGGCCAGTGCTTTTACACGCACCGTCGCTCCGAGGGCCAGAACATGGCGAGTTTTGTTGCCAACCTAAGACGCCTTGCGGGGCACTGCGAATTTGCAGGATCCTTGAGGGAAATGTTGTGGGACATTTTTGTGCTTGGAGGCCACGAGGTCATTCTTTGCAAACTGCTGCCTGCTGAATCCCTAGATCTGAGCAAGGCAATCATGATAGCCTTCATATCCACAAGCGATAACACAAAGCTGATATCTTCACAGAATTGAAGCTCACCGGCAAGTACTGTGCATAAAATAATGTTTTCAGCAGGCAGATCAGTACAGGGCAAGGCCCACATGACTGCAGAGGCCAGACCTAGGCCTAGAGTGACTCAGAGTCTGCCGTGGGGTGTGAATGCGTATCCATTAGCACCATGTTGGCGCTGCGGGGGCAGCCATAGAGCTCATCAATGTTGATTCAAGCCCTATGTGTGTAAGGGCTGTTGAACAATGGGGCACCTCCAGCGAATGTGCAAATGATCTCTGACTCACCACGTGGCAGTCAGGAGAGGACGACCGATCCAGTGAGGATCACGATGAATGAGCAGGAGAGGCAATTGAACCTGAGGATGAAGAGGAAATATATGGGGTACACACCTTCACCACCAAAAGCCCTCCGATAATGTTGAACTCAATGGCACTCCAGTCTCCATAGAATTGGACACAGGGGCAAGTCAATCAATAATGAGCCAGAAGGCATTCGAGAGGCTGTGGGGCGATGAAGCACAGCGGCCCAAGCTGATCCCGATTCAGGCAAAGCTGCTCACCTACACCAAGGAACTGATACCAGTTATTGGTAGTGCGGACATATGAGTATTCTATGAGGGAGCAGTGCACGATTTATCACTGTGGATTGTTTCAGGTGCTGGGCCAACGCTGCTTGGCAGGAGGTGGATGGGGAAGATTCGATGGAACTGGGAAGACCTCTGCGTACCTTCTCCGGCGAACGACATCTCCTCTTCTCAAAGGCTGAGCAAACCCCCACCTTCAGCTGAACCAGGCATCGAAGTGCAGATTTATTTGCGGATCCGTGAGGCACAGGCTGTTCATCACGACCACAAAGAGGTGAAGATCAACCGAACAGCAGTGCAGGCGCGGCACCCACCACCTGAAACTGACGACCTCTTTGCGGCAATGGAAGCAGCTCCAGGTCGACCATGCGGAGTGGAACTCTGGCCGAAACGATACGAATGCCTCTCCTGGACGCCTGGGGCGGAAGATCGCGGCAGTCAGCATCACGGACACAGACGAGAGCGCGTCCAGACCACGGGACGAAGGTGCGTCCAGACCACAGGGCGAGAGAGCGTCCAGACCATGGGAGGAGAGAGCATCCAGACCACGGACAAAGGTGCATCCAGACCACCGGATGAGAGAGTGTCTAGACCACGGGAGGTCACCGCAACGGAACGGAGGAATGTGTCACCCAGCGAGGAAAATGACGTGGTTTGAGGCAAAGGTAAAGGGGTGGCCGCTGAGAAGGCCAGGAACTCACACTACGCTCCAATAAATTGTGTGCATTATGTAACCCTTGTGAGCGGTCTTTCGCGGCCAATGATGTACCATTATATAGGGTCGGAGGTACCTTACAACAAGCCAAACTAGCAGGTGAACACCAACCGATCGCATATGTATCTGACAAAGTACTTGTAACAAGTGATGTGTTATCACATGGAGTTGGGTGTGTTGTACAGCAAGCCAAAGTAGCGGGCGAACCCCAACCAGTTGTATATGTATCTAACAAAGTATTCATAGCAAGTGAGATGTTACCGCACGGGTTCGGGAGTAGTGTGCAGCAAGCAAAAGTAGCGGGCGAGCCTCAAACGATTGAACATGTATCCAATAAGTTAAACAAAGCAGCAGTCTGTATTCACGGGACTAAAGAGACGTACCAAAGAGTGCCCCAATATGTGCTCGAGTCAGACAAGCTGCTCATCCCACAAGCATTGGGAGAGCAGAGGCACCATTATCGATGCGTTGTTTCGAGAATGTCTAACACTGTCTGTGCACTGTAACATGATCCGCCACGGGCCAAGCACTGAGAACGGCACCAATGCCCTCAGTTGACTACCTTTGCCCACCACCGGGGTGGAAACGGCACAGTCTGCAGACCCACTCACGTTCATTGACAGCTGAGAAAAACATATAAATACTCCCACATTACACCTGCTTCCTTGCCTAAGGGAAAGGCTCTTGCTGACTCCATTTTGTGCAGAGATTTAGCTGTCAGCAGTTTGCAGGTCATTTCTGCAACCTCGGAAACCACTCTGACCACATTGCTACTCACAATCGGAAAACTGAAGGATTGTCCCTCTGATCTCCACTTTACCTACCATTTATTACGTCAGCATGGAAGCTGCTTATGCTGTTTCACCTTGGCCTCAGAATCGGACCAAGCTGAGCCCCAGCACCAACACCAAACACACCAGCAGCAGCCACAACACCAGCAGCAGCAACCACAACAGTAGCTTTCTCCTCAACGACCTGATTCAGCACAGGAGAGAGGAGGTCCACACAGGGCTGCACTGTGTTGGAGGCGATATCCACAACACAGGGTATACAGGCAGAGGATGAGCTTCCTGCACATGACTGATCAGCATTGCTTCAGGAGCCTCACACTATTCCGCCAGGTCATTGCAGACACTTGTAGTTTGCTGGAAGAAGCCCTGCTGCCCAGAGGACCTGGTGGACACTATTTACCAGTGGCTATCAAAGTCACCACCGTCCTCAACTTCTTTGCTTCAGGATCCTTCCAGGGATCTGCAGCAGACATTTGCAGGATCTCGCAGTCGGTCACACACAGATACATCACCTAGGTGACCGATGCCATGTTTGACAAGTCAGCCACTTCTGTAAACTTTGCCACTGGCCTGCAAAGCCAGTGTTACTGAGCAGACACTTGGCTTAGTGACTCTGGCTGGTTACACACATGTGCCCATGAAGGCACCCCATCATCACCCAGACATGTTTGTGAACCACTAAGGGTTTCCATTCCCTCAATGTGCAGCTCGTCTGCAAATATAAAAAGATGGTTATGCATGTGTGTGCTAGATTCCCTGGCAGCTGTCATGCCTCTCGCGTGCTGCGACAGTCCACCCTCCCTCAGCTCTTTGCACCTCCAAATAGACTTACCAGCTGGCTGCTTGGAGACAAGGGCTGTCCACTGAAGACATGGCTGATTACGCCCTTGAGGAGGCCAAGGACTGAGGCCAAGGAGTCTTATAATGACAGCCACATGTCCACCAGATGTGTCATAGAAAACCATCCCTAATACACTCCAGGAAATCCTCCTCCACTGCATTGCTACCAGTTTGATTAGCCCAATCAATATGTAGATTAAAGTCGCCCATGATAACTGCTGTACCTTTATTGCACGCATCCCTAATTTCTTGTTTGATGCTGTCCCCAACTTCACTACTACTGTTTGGTGGTCTGTACACAACTTCCACTAGCGTTTTCTGTCCAGAACCAGGGGTCACAGTCTAAGGGTAAGGGCTGAGCTATTGAGAACCGAGATGAGGAGAAACTTCTTCACTCGGAGAATTCTCTGCCACAGAAAGTTGTTGAGGCCAGTTCGTTAGATATATTCAAAAGGGAGTTCGATGTGGCCCTTACGGCTAAAGGGATCAAGGGGTATGGAGAGAAAGCAGCAATGGGATACTAAAATTGCATGATCCGTCATGATCATAGTGAATGGTGGTGCAGGCTCGAAGGGCTGAATGGCCTACTCCTGCACCTATTTTCTATGTTTTTATGTTTCTATGACCTTACCCGATCACTCCTGGATGCCATCAGTAGGGTGAGTGATGAGGTAGCGGGACTGTCGGGAGAAGTAACAGCAATGACACGAGAAATAGGAATGATATCCGGGACCATCAGTGAGGGAATAGTGGCCATGAGGGAGGGAATGTCAGAGGTAGTGCAAACCACATCACTGACCATGAGGGAGGGAATGTTACTGAAAACATATCTTTATCTTTGCCTCTTCATTATCCATTTCCTTTCTTCGACTGAACCTATGTTGTGGTCATTAGTTTCCAATGTTCTCCTACTCTCACATCAGTTACTTTCCCCATTACATTTCACAGAACTAAATCAAGCAATGCTTTTGCCCTTGTTATAGTAAAAACATACAGATCCAGGAAGTTGTCTAGGATGCTTTCTTGAAAGGATTTCCTACTTTGAACATATGCATTATCTTTATTATTTGGCATAGTTAAAATTATCCAATATTATTGTCCTGTTGTTCTCACATCTCTCTCATCTGTCGACAGATTGCCCACCACTGTTTGGTGGCATGTAATGGACAAAGATTTGCAACCAAAGAGAAAAAAGGGCATGGTTAGAGATAGTAAAGGAGGTCAGTAGCAGGGATGTCATGAGGAGGACGTAGATCTAGTGCCACAAATGATTCAATGGTCTCATGAGGTCAGGAAAGATGAGTGCAAAGCCACACTCACCTTCATCCTGATGTGTCTGTCACCCACATCCTATCATTCTGCCTTCCCAAGCCAACTCCAGCACATCACTTCTCACACCAACCTACCTTGCAGGTGCACCCATCCCTCTCTGTCTATGCACCAACTCACATTCCCATCTGAATAACCACCACTGACACTCACCCTCATCCTAATGTAAGTAACAGCACAGAAGGAAGCCATTTAGCAACGTCACACCACTGCCTCATAGACACCCTCTATAGATATAGCTCATCCATTCCTTACACTCATTCCATCACTCTCACTCAAAGTTCTCTTCTTTCCTTTCTTGCAGGAGAAGGCCACAGGGAGAGAAACGGAGGTAGTCCTCCAGTTGTCAGTAATTTGACACCAGCAGAAGACACGCCCACAAAATCTCTGGAGTTGCAGAGCTGCTGGCAGTGGAAGACGGAGAGAGAAGGACCTCCCAGCAACCTAGTGATAAAATTAAATCTCACACAGACACATAGCATAAAACAGTCACTCATATGGTGACTGATGTCAGCAGCCAGTGAAATTTCACCATGTGCATAATGGTAATGTTGCTCATTCTTATCATGACACTTGTAATTCATGTCTTTACTCTCCCGCAGGTCCATGGTGAGAGGGGACAGGGAAGCAGGAGCTCTGCTCAAAGCGCTCACACTCCTCCCCCATTTCCCTTCCCCACAGTCAGAGCCCCACATGCTGCCTCAGATCCCGATGGCTGAGTCTGCCCCTGCACATTCGCAGGAGGAGCAGACTTTGGCAGGGCCCTCAGAGGCTCCAAAATCCAGAGGACATTTGCCAAACTTGTCAAAGCAGTCCAAGCAGGGAAGTGAGCAGCATGCCTCTATCTCTGCTGAAGTCATAACGGGGAACAAAGAAATGGCGGACCAATTGAACAAGTACTTTGGTTCGGTATTCACTGAGGAGGACACAAACAACCTTCCGGATATAAAAGGGGTCGGAGGGTCTAGTAAGGAGGAGGAACTGAGGGAAATCCTTATTAGTCGGGAAATTGTGTTGGGGAAATTGATGGGATTGAAGGCCGATAAATCCCCAGGGCCTGATGGACTGCATCCCAGAGTACTTAAGGAGGTGGCCTTGGAAATAGCGGATGCATTGACAGTCATTTTCCAACATTCCATTGACTCTGGATCAGTTCCTATGGAGTGGAGGGTAGCCAATGTAACCTCACTTTTTAAAAAAGGAGGGAGAGAGAAAACAGGGAATTATAGACCGGTCAGCCTGACATCGGTAGTGGGTAAAATGATGGAATCAATCATTAAGGATGTCATAGCAGTGCATTTGGAAAGAGGTGATATGATAGGTCCAAGTCAGCATGGATTTGTGAAAGGGAAATCATGTTTGACAAATCTTCTGGAATTTTTTGAGGATGTTTCCAGTAGAGTGGACAAGGGAGAACCAGTTGATGTGGTATATTTGGACTTTCAGAAGGCTTTCGACAAGGTCCCACACAAGAGATTAATGTGCAAAGTTAAAGCACATGGGATTGGGCGTAGTGTGCTGACATGGATTGAGAACTGGTTGTCAGACAGGAAGCAAAGAGTAGGAGTAAATGGGGACTTTTCAGAATGGCAGGCAGTGACTAGTGGGGTACCGCAAGGTTCTGTGCTGGGGCCCCAGCTGTTTACACTGTACATTAATGATTTAGACAAGGGGATTAAATGTAGTATCTCCAAATTTGCGGATGACACTAAGTTGGGTGGCAGTGTGAGCTGCGAGGAGGATGCTATGAGGCTGCAGAGCGACTTGGATAGGTTAGGTGAGTGGGCAAATGCATGGCAGATGAAGTATAATGTGGATAAATGTGAGGTTATCCACTTTGGTGGTAAAAACAGAGAGACAGACTATTATCTGAATGGCGGCAGATTAGAAAAAGGGGCGGTGCAATGAAACTTGGGTGTCATGTTACATCAGTCATTGAAAGTTGGCATGCAGATACAGCAGGCGGTGAAGAAGGCAAATGGTATGTTGGCCTTCATAGCTAGGGGATTTGAGCATAGGAGCAGGGAGGTCTTATTGCAGTTGTACAGGGTGTTGGTGAGGCCTCACCTGGAATATTGTGTTCAGTTTTGTTTTTCTAATCTGAGGAAGGATGTTCTTACTATTGAGGGAGTGCAGCGAAGGTTCACCAGACTGATTCCCGGGATGGCTGGACTGACATATGAGGAGAGACTGGATCGACTGGGCCTGTATTCAGTGGAGTTTAGAAGGATGAGAGGGGATCACATAGAAACATATAAAATTCTGACGGGACTGGACAGGTTAGATGCAGGAAGAATGTTCCCGATGTTGGGGACGTCCAGAACCAGGGGACATAGTCTAAGGATAAGGGGTAAGCCATTTAGGACTGAGCTTTGGAGAAACTTCTTCACTCAGAGAGTTGTTAACCTGTGGAATTCCCTACCGCAGAGAGTTGTTGATGCCAGTTCATTGGATATATTCAAGTGGGAGTTAGGTATGGCCCTTACGGCTAAAGGGATCAAAGGGTATGGAAAGAAAGCAGGAAAGGGTGAATGATCAGCCATGATCTTATTGAATGGTGGTGCAAGCTCGAAGGGCCAAATGGCCTATTTTCTATGTTTCTATGTTTCTATGTCCCAGAGTTCAGATTCTGGAAGATTGTGGAACTCCGGATTTTGGACGCGCAACCTGTACTACAACTAATGGAGTCTGCGACAAATATGTTGATCACCAGGTTAAAACTCCTTGTAACCAATATAATCTCTTCATAGACCTTATTATCTTCATCTTCTTCCTCAGTGCTACTTTCTGCATGGGCCATCTCAAAGTTCCTGAATCTTCATTCTGGGCGCATCGCCGCATAATGGTACTTGAAGTCACACGTGAAACATCGATTGACTTTTCCTTGGGCATTCCTGGAATTCATTCGCTCATAATTACTGACCCAATTTCATCTTTTGTTGATATATAAGAGTTTTCTGTACATGACTTCCTCACTATTCTGTCTGTCTTTAATCCTTCCATTTTCATCACCATTCAGTCAGTCCTTAATCCTTTCGTTCCATTGACACGTGCATCCGGTATCTGGACTATTTCAAAACCTGGTGACTATAGAATCTTCTATTCTTTGTATCACGTTGGAATGCTTCATTCATTCCATGAAGGCTGAAGGGAATGACTATTTTCCCAGGATTTTTTTTAAGGCAGCATACATCTGATCCAACAAAGTATCCTTCTCCAAAAACTGGAGGATGGTTAGGACCAGTTGCCTGCCCATATGAGACACCTTAGTACAATCTAGTAATTTAAATGCAAGTACCAATCCAGGGATTCCCAAACTGAACTTTGTCAATCTTTTGTATAATTTGTTAGAGTCCATGATAGGCTCTTCTACTGAAAGACCATCCATTTTCCGAAATCTATCAAATTCTGACCAGGCCTCATAGGCACTTAATTGGTCATCTTTCTTGTAAATTTTATCCAGGAATTCTATTAGAAAGTCAAGACCTTCATCATTATTGAACTGAGTTAAATGCATCTCAGAAAATACCTTATTTCTGACTTTACTTTGTTTGGAAAGCAACAACAACAAGCCCATGCCTTCTTTAGTAAAGTACTAATCCGTGTCCACATATCAACCTCATACTATCATTGTTCATCTGGTTCAACCTCCAAGAACATGAGAGGATAGTCGCACCTGGATAATTTAAACTTTCTTTTTTCCATTTTCCACAATGACTACTAGGTTTACAAGTTTTATGTCCCCCCAGAAATATACTAGTTTCCAAACTCTACCTTTAGGCAACCATTCTCTGTTACGATGTAAAAGTCGGATAGTCAGGTGGCGAAGAATTGAGTACTAGTCTTCAGTTGCTTACAAGCCTTTATTCACATAAACACACATTACATATTGTGCATCTCTTAGATAAGCTTGCAATCCTTCCTCAGCCTACTCCTATTTATATGAAAGCAAGAGTGTCCACAATTCAATCCCACCACCTGCATACGATTAACACTCAATTCTTATATATCACTTAAATACAATTAACACTCAGGGTCTCGGATGTAACACTTGAGCTTTGTCCAGGGGGTCAACACTGGAAGAGAGGTCCTCTACCCACAGGGGCCAGGAGACCATCCAGAAAGAAGGATGTGGGAACAGATTGCCAAGGTGGTCACTGCCAACCATGTCACCCCCCAGTACCTAGCTCCAGTACCCAAAGAATTTTCATAACCTCAGAGGAGTGATCAAGATCAGTGAATGCATCTTCAAAGGCCATCTCTTACCAACTGCACCACTAGCCTCACACCCTACTCAATGTAAACCTTCCTCCTCCCACCTCCCCATTACTCACCTACCAACAATCTATACCAAACATGAGGCACATCTCACATTCCTAGCTTCACCTTACCCATTGGAGGAGACAGTGCTGGCCATTCTTGGCAGGGGCATGGCTGAGCCCTTGGCCAGCGAATACAAGAATACAAGATGCTGGTATCCTCATAATTATCCTTCTTCTCACATCCCACTTCGCCCTCATCTCACAATCTCTTCTGAATTACAAGCTGCACATGGTGTAAGCATGCATCTCTTGCTTTATCCCCCTCCCATTATCACAACCCTACCCTTGAGCCTTCCTCATTTCAGACACCCAAGAAATGCAGCCTGCCCAACCAGTGCTTGACCAAGAAGAGGGAGAGGAGAATGATGAAGAAGAAGAAGAAACATTGTCACTCAATTTCACACTCCCAGCCACCAGCTCCTCGAGGTCGTCCTGTAGGGCCATCTGCAGTGTCCCCCACTGAAAGTCAGCAGCCTTCCACGAGCCATGCTGCAGCCACTGGGGGAGCACTGCAAAACAGCATTAGGACAGGCAAAGGCATATGCAAGACAGACACTAAGGGAATTACACAAGGGTGATTAGTTGATTTTTTGATGTAATATTGGAAACATATATGGATATATTGGAAAGTTTGCTTTGTGGTGGCATTTACTTCAGCATTGTGGCCAAGAGGATGCTGAGTAACAGAAGGAAGGTAAGGTGTGGGAGTAATGTTGAAAGGGGAATTGGAGTTGTGTTCACTGGTACCGCAGGCAGATGATTCGATCCCAGCCAGAAAGGGGCTGTCTGGGTTGACTCCTTCCTTCTGCTTCCTCCTCTTCTTCTGCATTTTCCTCTTTTGCTTTTTCCACATCTTCCCTCTCCTTCCTCTGCAAGCAGCTTGTCCCCTTTTCTGCCTCTGCTCCATCTCCATGTGATGCTGCAGCCCAAGGGGTCTGTAATCAGAGGCCCCAGGACTGGGAGCAAGTGGTCTTCTCAGAAGCCTTCTTTTAAGAGCCAAAGTCTTGCAGATATTCAGCAGCACTTCCTGCATTCCCTTCATACTTTAACAATGTTTTAAAAGTATTACACTAAACCACTACTCCAATAAAATTTAACAAAACCAGTCCAAAAGCAAAAATATAAACTTACCTGAAAGTTGCGCATGTCCCTTTAAGAAGTGCTGGTAGCGGGTCTGTCATACTGCTGCACATACGTTCTGCTGTGTGTCATTGGAGAGGGTGTAATAGGAGTGATGACATCCAAAATACCAGATCGTGCGACAACTCAACGTTGCACGCCGATTGACGTCATGATAGGCTTATCTAAATATCTGGAGCATGCCCAAAATGGAAGCCACCATGTTTTGCACTGGAAGTGGGCAGAAGCGAAGTAGCCACCATTTTTTCTTCCAAACCAGCCTTAATGGCCAGTACAAACACATTAAATTTACCAGCATATAATTCTATTTTCTGCAGTTTAGAAGAATGAGAGGTGATCTCATTCAACCGTATAAAATTCTTAGAGGGCTTTACTGGGTTGATGCTAAGAGGCTGTTTACCAATACTGCAGTGTCCAGAACTAGCAGTCATAGTCTCAGGATAAGGGATAGCCATTTAGGGCTGGGATAAGGAGAAATTTCTTTAATCAGAGGGATGGGAATCTTTGGAAGTCATTTCAAGACTGAGATCATAGTCAGGAGTATGGGGTCATCATTACATAAGGGTTACAACACAGAAACAGGCCATTTGGCCCAATTAGTCCATGTCAACATTACCCTCCACGTGAGCAAATAGTTCTAATCACAAGCCACCAACCCCCCAGTTCCCAAATCTCTTCAACATCTTTTCCTTCATCCACATATCTAATCTACTTTTGAATGTTGACATAGTTTCTGCCTCAACCACTAACCCCACAGCCTCACAACTCGTTCTTGACCCATCATCTCCTGGAAACAGTCTGCGTCTATCTACCCTGTCCCATCTTTTCATAATTTCAAACTCTTCTTTTATATTGTTTCGTAATTTGCATTCTTCTAGTGAATAAAGACTCAAGTTTTTCTTTGTATTTGTATTTCTTCATACCAGGCAATATCCTCGTGAATCTGCATTATATCCATTCTAAAGCCTCAAGATCCTTCCAATATTGTGGAGTCTAATTGTTAACTCCTGTCCCCTCAGTACAGATTCACATGAGGCATGTAGTGAAGTCAAGGTCACTCTGGACCTGCACCTTTATTTCACAGCTCTGGAATGCTGTACTTGCCTGAGACCTGTCCTTATTTACCTGTCTCTTGCAAGTGCACCCCTGGTGGTAAGGTATGCTGGTGGTTACAGGTCATATCTTATTACAGTCATGTTTAGCATGTTAGGATACAGTTATATATAATAATGTAAGATACATGACATCACCCTCCCCCAAGGTCTTATTGTCTTTATAGGTTCAGTCTCTCAGGTGGTCTACACTCTCGCGTGGAGTGTCTGAGTTGTGGTTTGGTTGTTTGCCTTGGTGTCTGTTTTTCTTTGGGTGTGGTTGCTGGTATCTCGCCTGGGCTGTCTGTTTCGATTGGTGTGATTGTTGTTGACTCGCCTGGGCTGTCTGTTGGGATTGCCCTTTCCTCAGGTTGTTCCCTCTGTCTGTCCACCAGGTGTGGTGCAAGTTCCACATTGTAGTCTGCCTCTGATTCCGCAGTGTTGTTGGTAAATCTGCTTTTGACTTGGTCTACATGTCTCCGGCAGGTTTTGCCATTGTTCATTTGTATTACCGGTAGCCTGTTTCCTTCCTTGCCCGTTACTGTCCCTGCAAGCCATTTGGGACCCCTGCCATAGTTTAGTACAAACATTTTGTCCCTATCTCATTCCATCTCCCCCTCGAATTTCTGTCATGGTACTCAGTCAGCTTACGGGGCTTTGCCTCAATGATTTTGTGCATGTCTGGGAGGATTAATGAGAACCTTGTTTTTAAAGTCTTTTTCATCAACAGTTGCCTGGGGGGAATCCCAGTCAGTGAGTGCGGACGAGGTCTGTATGCCAGCAGCAGTCGCGACAGGCGACCCTGCAGCATGGGACCTTGGATTTTAAGCATGCCTTGTTTAATGATTTGCACTGCTCTCTCCACCTGGCCATTGGAGGCCGGCTTGAACGGTGCCGTCTTGACATGATTTATGCCGTGGTCAATTATAAAGTCTTGGAATTCTGCGCTGGTGAAGCACGGACCATTTTCACTAACCAATATATCAGGGATTCCTGCATTGCAAACATGGTTGCGAGGCTCTCCACAGTGGTGGAGGTTGTGCTTGAGTTTAAAATGGTGCATTCGATCCACTTTGAAAATGCATCTACAACTACGAGAAACATTTTGCCCATGAATGGGCCCGCATAGTCTATGTGCACCCGCGACCACGGTTTGGTAGGCCAGGGCCAGGGGCTCAGTGGAGCCTCCCTGGGGGCATTGCTGAGTTGGGCTCCAGAGCTCCAGGTCCGCGTCAATATCAGGCCACCAGACGTGGGATCTGGCTATGGCCTTCATGAGAACGATCCCCGGGTGCTCGCAGTGGAGCTCCCGGACAAATGCCTCTCTGCCTCGCAGAGGCATGACTACTCGGCTGCCCCACATCAGGCAGTCTGCTTGTAGTGATAGCTCATGCATGCGCCTGTGAAAGGGTTTTAATTCCTCGGGGAAGGCATCGCGAGCCTCTGCCCAGTCACCGGTTAGGACACATCTTTTTACTAAGGATAACGTGGATAAGGTCGCTGGCCGTCCAGGCTCTGATTTGGCGAGCCGTCATGGGCGAACCTATGGACTCAAAGGCATTGATTGCCATGACCATCTCACAGTCCTGTTCGTCAGACCTTTCCGTGGTCGCCAGGGGTAGCCTGCTGAGCGCGTCGGCACAGTTGTCTGTGCCTGGCCTGTGCCTTATGGTATAGTCGTAGGACGCCAGCATGAGTGCCCACCGTTGAATTCGCGCCGAGGTGTTGGCGTTTATTGCCTTGCTCTTGGATAGGAGGGACGTGAGGGGCTTGTGGTCGGTTTCTAACGCGAACTTGGCCCCGAAAAGATATTGGTGCATCTTTTTGACACTGTACACGCACACGAGCACCTCCTTCTCTATCATTCTGTACCCGCGCTCCGCCCGTGAAAGTGACCTGGAGGCATAAGCTATGCGTTGTAATTTGTCCGTACTATTGACATGTTGCAAAACGCACCCGACCCCATACGCTGACGCATCGCATGTGAGAACTAGCTTTTTACCTGGGTCAAAGAAATTCAAAACACTGTTGGAACACAGAAGGTTGCGTGACTTATTGAAGGCGCGTTCCTGGGTGTCCCCCCCAAAACCAATCGCACCCCTTCCTGAGTAGCACGTGGAGAGGCTCCAGCAGCGTGCTTAAGTTCTGCATAAAGTTCCCAAAGTAATTGAGTAGCCCGAGAAAGACGCGCAGTTCTGAGACATTCCGGGGCCTGGGGGCCAGGCGAATTGCTTCTGTTTTGGACTCTGTTGGGCGGATTCCATCAGCGGCAATCCTTCTGCCCAAAAATTCAACCTCGGGTGCGAGAAACACGCACTTGGATTTCTTGACACGTAGGCCTACCCGATCCAACCGCTTTAGTACTTCCTCCAAATTACGGAGATGGGAGTCGGTGTCCCTGCCCGTGATAAGTATGTCGTCTTGAAATACAACCGTCCCCGGGATGGACTTGAGCAGACTCTCCATGTTGCACTGGAATATGGCAGCTGTCGACCTGATGCCGAATGGGCATTGATTGTACATGAAAAGGCCTCGATGTGTGTTGATGGTGGTGAGTAGCTTGGATTCCTCGGTCAATTCTTGCGTCATATACGCAGATGTGAGGTCTAATTTTGAGAAAAGTTTACCTTCAGCCAATGTGGCAAATAAGTCCTCCGTTCTGGGCAGCGGGTACTGGTCCTGTCGGGAGACTCTGTTTATGGTCGATTTGTAGTCCCCACAGATTCGTATGGATCCATCAGGCTTCATGACTGGGATGATGGGACTTGCCCATTCGCTAAATTCCACAGGTGATATAATGCCTTCCCGCAGAAGCCTGCCTAGTTCGTTTTCAATCTTTTCCCTCATCACATAGGGTACAGCTCTGGCCTTGTGATGGACCGGTCTAGCATCCTGTGTGATGTAGATTTTGACTTTGGCCCCTTTGAAAATGCCCACACCTGGCTGAAAGGGATGTTCAAATTGATTTATAACTGTTGAGCAGGAGCTCCGTTCCTCTCTTGACATGGCATGGACATCATCCCATTTCCAGTTTAGTTTTGCCAGCCAGCTTCTCCCCAGCAGTGCTGGGGGGTCTCCGGGGACAATCCACAGGGGAAGTCGGTTCACTATCCCTTTGTGTGTGACAGAGAGCATGGCGCTGCCGAGGACAGGTATGATTTCTTTGGTATAGGTCCTTAGTGTGGTGTCGACCCTTGTGAGTTTTGGTCTGTCTCTTTTATGCGGCCACAGTTGTTCAAATTGTTGAGCGCCCATGAGAGATTGACTCGCTCCCGTATCCAGCTCCATGTTGACAGATATTCCGTTGAGTAGGACCCTCATCATTATAGGCGGCGTCCTGTTATAGGAGCAGCGGCCATTGATCGTGTTGATCCGCTGTAAATCGGTGTCCCGGGTACTGTCCCCACCATCTTCTGGTCCGCTTTCTGACCCATCCGATTCGTATACCAGCCGAGCTGCCGTTTTTTTGCACACGCGGGCCAAATGCCCTGTATTTTCACAATTTCTGCAAACAGCCTACTGAAATCGACATCCCCTTGATGAGTGCCCACCCCCACACCTCCAGCACAGACCGGTTCCAATGTTCAAAGTGTTCCCAAAGAATGAGCTGCGTCTGGCAGATCGCTCTTGAGCTTCTCTCAGTTTGTAGTTGATTGCTCGCATTGTGGGTTGATGAGGTGTGAACGGCCGTTCCTGTGGCCCTTGATGGCTTCTGCCTGCTGTCGAGAGCCTGTTCTCCTGGTTTTGTCTGTGTGTGGGGGTAGCAGCTTGTTTAGTGCTGTGAACTTCTTGTTCCGATATTTCGTTAGTTGTTGTACCTGCATTGTAAATCAACCTCGTTTCTTCTTCCCCTACCAAGAATGTCTGTGCAACCAGTGCTGCTGCCTCTAAGGTCAGGTTCTTGGTCTCTATGAGCTTTCGGAATATGCCTGCGTGGCCTATTCCTTCAATGAAAAAGTCTCTCAGCATTTCTCTCCTCAGTTCATCGGAGAACTCACATAAACTAGCCAACCTCCGAAGTTCCGCCACGAAGTCGGGTATGCTCTGGCCCACATAGCATCTGTAGTTGTAGAACCTGTGTCTGGCCATGTGTAGGCTGCTCGCTGGCTTCAGGTGGTCTCTTACCAGTGTGCTCAATTCTTCAAACGGCTTGCTTGCTGGTTTCTCGGGTGCCAACAGATCCTTCATTAAAGCATATGTTTTCGAGCCACAGCTGGTCAAGAGATGGGCTTTTCTCTTGTCTGCCTTATTGTTGCCTAACCAGTCTTTGGTTACAAAGCTTTGCTGGAGCCTTTCTATAAAGTCCTCCCAATTGTCTCTCGCATGGTACTTTTCATCTGATCCATTGTTCGTCATTCTGTGGATTCTGTAATCCCGTAACTCGTCGCCACTGTAAAGTCCTGTCCCCTCAGTCCAGATTCACATGGGGCATGTAGTGAAGTCAAGGTCACTCTAGACCTGCACCTTTATTTCACAGCTCTGGAATGCTGCACTTGCCTGAGACCTGTCCTTATATACCTGTCTCTTGCAAGTGCACCCCTGGTGGTAAGGTATGCTGGTGGTTACAGGTAATATCTTATTACAGTCATGTATAGCACGTTAGGATACAGTTATATATAATAATGTAAGATACATGACACTAATAGTGCACACAGAGGTCTTATTAAAGTTTTTGAAAGGCTCATTGTCATTAAGAGATTGATCAGATAGTTTTGGAGAAATTTCTTTACAAGAGGGTTGTTGGAGCATGGAATATTTGAGGCATAGAGAATATTGCCTCTTTTTAGGGAAGATTGGATAACTAATTGAATATACAGTGTATCTATATAAGTAAGGCTGATCAATAATACATTCATAATAACACTTGGTGCTCAATTTTCCCCAATGCCGTTTTTTGGCATATTGCAAGAGTTACGCCCTTTTTTTTAGCCCCGACTATCCTAAAAAAATAACTTGCAAGTTTCTCCATTCTAATTTTCCAAATTGGCGCCGCACAGCCTGTCCTTCAGCTTTAGGGGGGTGGAGCCAAATGTCTGCGCTGAAAAAACTATGCCTCCCTTCTCCGCATGTACTAAAAAAAAGAGGTTTTTGACGTGACTGCTATGGGTGCACATGCCCAGTACAGCTTCCAGTCTGCATTCGGCCATTTTTAAAGAGCCAGTGCTGTGTGAGAACTTTAATTCTCAGTGGAAAAAATGGGAGCTGCAACATGCAACGTGACTCAAGGATCAAGAATTTCTCATAAGAGGAAGTGGAGGCACTAGTTACTGTAGTTGAGGCCAGATGGCACGAGCTGGACACCAGCAGAGGTCACATAAAAGTTTCACCAAAGAAATGAAGAAACGCTGGAATCAACTTGCAGAAGATTACTGTGCAATGGTGACCACCACTAGGTCTGGAGACCAGTGCAAAAAGAAGTGGCAGGACCTTGGTCAAGTAGTTAGTGTAAGTTATACTTTCATTTATTCACTGGAATTGCAATTGTAAATGTGACCATCTGTATGTCGCACTCAGCAGAAAGACATCCTCTCTAAAAAGTTATATTTTCATCTTTGCAGAGGAAGGTGGCACACAACAAACGTGAAAGAACTCGAACAGGAAGAGGCCCAGCAAATCTGTACCCACTGACACACTTGGAAGAGAGGGTTGCTGCTTTGATGGGTCCTGCCTGGAGAAAAGCAACCACCACTGCACAAGCTGGGCCCACACTCGAGGGCGAAGATAAGTCCTGCAAATTCCACATTCTGGCTTTGCTAAAAGTCAAGTACTGCACGGGCTAGCCATGCTTTGGTTGATACTATCATTCATCGTGGTCCTTCAAATCAGCCTGCTGCCTGCGCTGTGTGAGCCTACTCATGTCCCCCTCCCCCGTCCTCTGCTGCTAACCATTTGTCTGTTCTGTTATATTTTGCAGAACTTGAGGCCAACCCTGACAAGGCTGAAGCCGATGCAGAAGAGGAAAACTTCTTCTAATCCCACCTTCCAGAACAAGAGCATGGGGGTGAGGGGGAGGGGGAGGATGACGTCCCCACTCTTGTACTCACTCTGGAGGAGGTGCAAGTGCCGCTCATTGAGGTGCCAGTCCCTTTCCTGAGTGGTACGAGTGTTGAGACATTCCATGGTTTTGCACCGTCCGAGGTTGTGGGTCCCAGTGGGATGCAGCGAGCCACACCCAGGTCCCCACCTTCCAAGGCTGCGGGTCCCAGTGGGATGCAGCGAGCCACACCCAGGGTGAGGAGAGGAAGGAGCACTCGATGGCACTCTCCTGAGGTGTAGGATCTAACAGATGTGGTTCAGATGATGGCAATGAGTGCGGAGAGCATTGAACTTACGTGATCACTCCTAGATACCATCAGTGGGTGGGTGATGAGGTATCGGAACTGTTGGGAGAAGTAACAACACTCTCACGAGAAATGGGACCATTGTCCGGGCACAGAGGGTTGTAAATCTGTGGAATTCACTGCCTCAGAGAGCTGTGGAAGCTGGGACATTGAATAAATTTAAGAAGAAATAGACAGTTTCTTAAAAGATAAGGGGATAAGGGGTTATGGGGAGCAGCGGGGAAGTGGAGCTGAGTCCATGATTGGATCAGCCATGATCTTATTGAATGGCGGAGCAGGCTTGAGGGGCCATATGGCCTACTCCTGTTCCTATTTCTTCTGTTCTTATGTTCTTATGAGGGAGGGAATGTTGTAGGTAGTTGAGACACTGTTGATGAACATGAGAGATAGTCAAGGGGCTATAGAGGGGAGGAACTTAACACAATCACAATCACTAAGGAGGTGGTACTCAGTAAGATAATGGGACTAAAGGCAGATAAATCCCCTGGACCTGATGGCTTGCATCCTAGGGTCTTAAGAGAAGTAGCGGCAGGGATTGTGGATGCATTGGTTGTAATTTACCAAAATTCCCTGGATTCTGGGGAGGACCCAGCAGATTGGAAAACTGCAAATGTAACGCCCCTATTTAAAAAGGAGGCAGACAAAAACCAGGAAACTATAAACCAGTTAGCCTAACATCTGTGGTTGGAAAAATGTTGGAGTCCATTATTAAAGAAGCAGTAGCAGGACATTTGGATAAGCAAAATTCGGTCAGGCAGAGTCAGCATGGATTTATGAAGGGGAAGTCATGTTTGACAAATTTGCTGGAGTTCTTTGAGGATGTAACAAACAGGGTGGATAAAGGGGAACCAGTGGATGTGGTGTATTTGGACTTCCAGAAGGCATTTGACAAGGTGCCACATAAAAGGTTACTGCACAAGATAAAAGTTCACAGGGTTGGGGGAAATATATTAGCATGGATAGAGGATTGGCTAACTGACAGAGAACAGAGAGTTGGGATAAATGATTCATTCTCTGGTTGGCAACCAGTAACTAGTGGGATGCTGCAGGGATCAGTGCTGGGACCCCAACTATTTACAATCTACATTAGCGACTTGGAAGAAGGGATTGAGTGTAATGTAACCAAGTTTGCTGATGATACAAAGATGGGAGGAACAGCAATGTGTGAGGAAGACACAAACAATCTGCAAAAGGACATAGACAGGCTAAGTGAGTGGGCAAAAATTTGGCAGATGGAGTATAATGTTGGAAAGTGTGCACTTTGGCAGAAAAAAATCAAAGAGCAAGTTATTATTTAAATGGAGAAAGATTGCAAATTGCCTCAGTTCAGCGGGACCTGGGGTACACTAGTGCATGAAACACCAAAGGATAGTATGCAGGTACAGCAAGTGATCAGGAAGGCGGAAGGTCAATGGAATCTTGGCCTTTATTGCAAAAGGGATAGAGTATAAAAGTGGGGAAGTCTTGCTACAGCTATACAAGGTACTGGTGAGGCCACACCTGCAATACTGCGTGCAGTTTTGATTTTCATATTTACAAAAGGATATACTTGCTTTGGAGGCAGTTCAGAGAAGGTTCACTAGGTTGATTCCGGGGATGAGGGGGTTGACTTATGAGGAAAGGTTGAGTAAGTTGTGCCTCTACTCATTGGAATTTAGAAGAATGAGAGGTGATCTTATCGAAACGTATAAAATTATGAGGGGGCTTGACAAGGTGGATACAGATAGGATGTTTCCACTGATGGGCGAGACTAGAACTAGAGGGCATGATCTTAGAATAAGGGGCCACCCATTTAAAACAGAGATGAGGAGATATTTCTTCTCTCAGAGGGTTGTAAATCTGTGGAATTCGCTGCCTCAGAGAGCTTTGGAAGCTGGGACATTGAATAAATTTAAGACAGTTTCTTAAACGATAAGGGGATAAGGGGTTATGGGAGTGGGCAGGGAAGTGGAGCTGAGTCCATGATCAGATTAGCCATGATCTTATTGAATGGCAGAGCAAGCTCGAGGGGCCACAAAGGAAGACACAAATAACCTTCCGGATGTACTAGGGGACCGATGGTTTATTGAGAAGGAGGAACTGAAGGTTATCCTTATTAGACAGGAAATTATGTTAGGGAAATTGATTGGATTGAATGCCGATAAATCCCCAGGGCCTGATAGTCTGCATTCCAGAGTACTTTAGGAAGTGGCTCTAGAAATAGTGGATGCATTGGTGATAATTTTTCATCAGTCTATCGACTCTGGATCAGTTCCTATGGACTGGAGGGTAGCTAATGTAAGACCACTTTTTAAAAAAGGAGGGAGAAAGAAGATGGGTAATTATAGACCAGTTAGCCTGACATCAGTAGTGGGGAAAATGTTGGAATCAATTATTAAGGATGAAATAGCAGCACATTTGGAAAGCAGTGACAGGATCGGTCCAAGTCAGCATGAATTTATGACAGGGAAATCATGCTTGACAAATCTTCTGGAATTTTTTGAGGATGTAACTAGTAGATTAGACAAGGGAGAACCAGTGGATGTGGTGTATTTGGACTTTCAAAAGGCTTTTGATAAGGTCCCACACAAGAGATTGGTGTGCAAAATTAAATCACATGGTATTAGGGGTAATGTACTGATGTGGATAGAGAACTGGCTGGCAGACAGGAAGCAGAGAGTCGGGATAAATGGGTCCTTTTCAGGATGGCAGGCAGTGACTAGTGGAGTGCCGCAGGGCTCGGTGCTGGGACCCCAGCTCTTTACAATATATATTAATGATTTAGATGATGGAATTGAGTGTAATATCTCCAAGTTTGCAGATGACACTAAACTGGGTGGTGGTGTGAGCTGTGTGGAGGCCGCTAAGAGGCTGCAGGGTGACTTGGACAGGTTAGGCGAATGAGCAAATACATGGCAGATGCAGTATAATGTGGATAACTGTGAGGTTATCTACTTTGGGGGCAAAAAGACGAAGGCAGAATATTATCTGAATGGCGGCAGATTAGGAAAAGGGGAGGTGCAGCGAGACCTGGGTGTCATGGTTCATCAATCATTGAAAGCTGGCGTGCAGTTACAGCAGGCGGTGAAGAAGGCAAATGGTATGTTGGCCTTCATAACAAGGGGATTTGAGTATAGGAGCAGGGAAGTCTTACTGCAGTTGTACAGGGCCTTGATGAGGCTCCACCTGGAATATTGTGTTCAGTTTTGGTCTCCTAATCTGAAGAAGGACGTTCTATTGAGCGAGTGCAGCGAAGGTTCACCAGACTGATTCCCGGGATGGCTGGACTGACATATGAGGAGAGATTGGATCAACTGGGCCTTTATACACTGGAGTTTAGAAGGATGAGAGGGGATCTCATAGAAACATATAAGATTCTGACGGGGCTGGACAGGTTAGATGCGGGAAGAATTTTCCCGATGTTGGGGAAGTCCAGAACCAGGGGACACAGTCTTAGGCCATTTAGGACTGAGATGAGGAGAAACTTCTTCACGCAGAGAGTTGTTAACCTGTGGAATTCCCTGCCGCAGAGAGTTGTTGATGCCAGTTCAATGGATATATTCAAGAGGGAATTAGATATGGCCCTTACGGCTAAAGGGATCAAGGGGTCTGGAGAGAAAGCAGGAAAGGGGTACTGAAGGAATGATCAGCCATGATCTTATTGAATGGTGGTGCAGGCTTGAAGGGCCGAATGGCCTACTCCTGCAACTATTTTCTATGTTTCTATGTTTCTCCTGTTCCTATTTCTTATGTTCTTATGTTCGTATGAAAGTTGCAGGTAGCTAATACGGTGTCAGTGAATATGAGGGAGGGAATGTTGGAGGTAGTTGAGGCACAGTCAGGGTACATGAGGGAGGGAATGTCGGAATTAGCCGCTGCAATAAGGGAACACACCCAGACCCCATGACCATTGAGAGAATCAACTGCCACTCCCAACCCAATCTCCAGACCAGCCTCTGAAGCGGCCCAAGCTAGGCCTTCCACATTACCGCCTGCCCATGCCCCCCATCAAGAAGTGTGCATTACTCAAGATGCTCGAAAGAATAAGCTTGGTACCAACCCAAGAAACACTGCGCCACGGTCTGTGGGCAGGGGTGAAGTCACCAAGACCAAGCACAGCGGGCGGTCTTAGAATAAGGTAGAGGAGAGATGGATGCAGCATTTCTCTGCTGCTGCTGTTGTTGTTGTCATTGTTTTTGTTGTGGTTGTTATTATTGTTATTACTGTTGTTTATGCTGTAACTGTTCTCACTTTAAATGTTTTTTGTAAGTGATGTAAATTTACAAGTTTAAAAGTTTGTAACTGTCAACTGTAGGATTGCAAAATTCGTGGGAAACCGCCCCCCCCACCACCCCCCCGCCATGTTTGGACTCATTGGAAAGGGGATTTACTTTGGAACAGTCAACTCGAAAGTTTGGGATCCTGAAGTGCACTTGGGAAAGAGTTTTTATCGAATTTTGAATTTTTATAAGGCAGATTGGGTCCGTGTGGGAAGGGCTGAAAACTAAAGGATAACTATCCTTCAAAAGAAACCAGTTTTGGGTATTGAAGCTGTCTGGGCTATCAAAGCTAAACAAATTGTCTGGGGAATTGTGTAAACTCGAAAACCCTTCTCCCCGTGAGACATTAACAGAGCAACAATCAACTCAGAAATAGCCAGCCATCACTTTGAGCAGGAAACTCTTCCAGCGCATACATAATGTTAATGGCCCATCCAGCCCGCATGGAAACCCAGGCCGAGGCAGACATTTCAAATACCAAAGCTAATTTTTCTGATCGAGAAACAAATTCAAAAGATCAGCACATCTGAGACAGGTTACCCTTAATGGGCCCACCAAAGTATGACAAAGAGATATCGAGCTCGGCAAAATTAAAACAAAGAATCGGGGCTGATTTGGCGCGTAGATTAGAACAGCTCCAAAAGTATAACTGGGGCCTGGTTTTTAATGGAAAAAGGCAATTCATCTATTCGAAGAGGGGAAAGATGGAGAAAGACCACCACAACAGATTATGCAGCTCTTCTGAGCACCAACATCTCCAACCTCGACGACACTCCTGGGCCAGATTGCCCTGCTACAGAAAGAAGAAGGAAGAACATCACCACGGCAGAAAGCAGCTCCAAGTAACTTTGAACATCGCCATTGCGGCAACAACTGACCACAGCCAACGTGGTAACATTGAAAGCACCACGATCGACCATTTCCAAAACCAAGACTCCTCAAGAAGAAATCAAAGATTCGAAAGTTTCCACTCTACAATGTAGTGCTAGCTATCAACAGGTGAAACATTACCTAAATAGACTTTAAAACCTACTGCTGACGGAAGAAAGTGGGTACTCACCCCATAAGTCCAATATGTGCCTTACCGCATCAGCGGAAATCACCCAACTAAAGACTACGCAGTCAAAAGTCCTCTACGACGTTTGGGCTACGGCAAGCAGAACCTACAGAGTCCAGCGAACCCCGAAATCGTGAACTACCGCCAACAGATAATAAAGGATCGGTGAGCATAATCCCTGTTTGCCCTGGAGTTTAACCTAGTCAGAGTTAGGCATTGGGAGGTGGGAGGTCTATTATTTTCTGTAACCCCTTTTGAATGTGAGGTGAAGTGTTCTTTATTCTAGCTATTTCAAGCTTGACATTGTACTTTTCTTGTCTGTAATAAAATTGAAGTACTTTGCACCAAAACCAGTTGTCTCTTGCACTTTGTCACATCCCCAAAATAAGTCCAAAGTCTCGAACCCAGGGAGTGGGAGCGATTTGAACTGCTCAGAAGGTCAGAGGTGAACCTGACCCCACACACCACCCCCTACAGAATGGCGAACGCGGCAGGACTTTGGTATAAGGGATGTGATGCAGAGAGTGCTGTGTTGGAGGAAAGAAGTAAGATGGAAGAGAGAATTTCCTCCTATGTGTACAAGAAAGTGAATGTCACTAAAGAATGGGTGCTTGGTCTATTGCGCGCTGAGCGTCTGGGAGATGCTGCAGCCCAGTGGACAGCGTGCAAGTACCATAAAGAATCAGTAGAAAAGGTAATTTGGTAGGCCTATCTACAGCGACAGGTCCAACTCTGAGATAAGAATATTCAGTCACTGCAGGCAGAACTATGGGAATGTGCAGAGACATCAAATGAAAGGGCTATGGCAGGAGAAAGATTATGGGGAGAACGTAAGCTGAAGCATGGAAAGGCGCAGCTAATGGAGAGGTTTAAGAACAGCCAGGACTATTTTCAGTGTCAGGTTAACGAGGCTAAGAATAATGAAAAGATACTGCGGGAGGAAAACACTCGCCTTACCCTTCAAGTAAAAGAGCTGGAGGAGAAGTTAAGAGACGTACAAAAGCTTATAAAGTAGCTGGGCACGAATGCGTTTGAATCAGGAGACCACGGTCCCTGCCAGCAACAAATCAAGAGTTTAACCCTTGCTCTGTCCAAGGCAAAAGGCATGGTATGCCTAATAAACCCGGGTACGGCCCAGGTAAACCTGGAAGAGAAGGAGGAAACTGTTCAACCACCACCTGTGGCGCCGGTGACTACATCGGTTCGGCAGCAGGAGGGGTGAACGGGTTGCGGGGCAGACAGGGATAACGGACCACCAACTGTGGCGCCGAGGTTCAGCTCGGTTTGGCAGCAGGCAGAGGTGGGCGAGCCAGAGCAGGAAGAGCCAGAGCCGGGGCCGATGTGCTTGGCCCAGCAACAAAGGTTTGGCCCGCCCAACGGTGCTGGGGGTCAGGGGCCCCTGGAAAGTCAATTTGTGGTTCCCCACACTACCCAACAGCTTAGGGCTATGATAATCACCTGGGAAAGCTCACTCCAAAGGGAGACCCCCTCGGTCCACTTTATGGAAGTGGAACAGGCAGGGGATATTAACGGGTGTGATGATGCCGAGATAGCAAAAATGCTCCTCCTCTCACTTTATGGCAAGCTGTACCAGTCCCTCGCTCTGCCGAGAGCAAAAGGGGGCAGAGGATATGTGCCCCATCCCAGCCAAAACAGTGACTAGGACAGGCACAGCCTGTTCACCTGTGTTCCCTCGAGTACGATACGTGGGGGAGACCGACTGTTCAGATGGAAGTGGAAAAGGTGAAAGGGACTTATCTGCTAGATACCGGTGCAGCAAGCATCCTCGTCTATGCAGCTAACCCCGCCGCCTCACGTCTGTCTAGTGGGGTCCCCTACAGCTTGGTGGGTTTCACAGGCGCCGAGCAGGCTGGCTCATTCTCCGTTCCGCTCTCTATTCGTTTGGGAACACTCCACATGAAGTGGACTTGTATCCTGATGAAGTGGGAACAGGAAAGGAGGGGGATCCTGGGGGCTGACTTCATTCTAGGCCACGGGATCCTAGTGGATTTAAGAAATCACTGTCTTTGTGTGTCAGTCTGCACGGGAGGTGATCGTTATCCCAGGAAAACGGGGAAAAGGGTCGGTGTGCACCATGAAGCCAAAGGAGGGTTACGACCTTGAATCACTGGTCAGTAACACTCCGATGGAGTGCCAAGAGTATATGAGGGCAAACCTTGCAACACTGTGGGAGGATAAACGGGGTCGCGGTTAGCATAGATGGGGATCTCATGACCCGACCACAGAAACAATATAACTTTCCCAGGGAGGCGGAGCCAGACATGGAAACAGCCTTGGGTTCCTTGGTTAAACAGCGGGTATTGAGACCGATAACCACCCATGTGAAATCTCCCTTGTGGCCGGTTAAGAAACTGGACAACTCCTGGAGAGCCACGGTGGACTATCGAGTACTCAACCGTAACATCCCTGCCTGTGCACCCATGGTTGCTGCCATCGTCGACCTCATTGGGAGTATCCCAGCCTCCGCGATCACCTTCACGGTGCTGGATATTTCCAACGGGTTTTAGTCCATCCCTGTACGAAGAGAAGACCAGTACAAGTTTGCTTTTACCTTTAAAGGACAGCAATACACTTGGAACTGTCTCCCTCAGGGCTTCCACAACAGCCCCAGTATTTTCCATCAATGTATGGCCGACTGTTTAAAGAACTTCAGTCGACCCCAGCAGTTGGTACAGTATGTGGACGACCTGCTCCTATTCACTGCTGGCTGAGCTGCTGGAACTACTGAAGGAAGATGGGTTTAAAGTGAATCCCAAGAAGGCACAGATCGGCCAGAAGGAAGTAAAATTCCTGGGACTGGCTGTGCGCGCCGGGGAAAGAGCCATTGACAAAGCCAGAAGGGAAGCAGTGCAGAAGCTACCAGCCCCCAATACAGTAAGATCTTTTCTAGGCTAACCGGGTACTGCAGAGATTTCATTGAGGATTATGCAGCCACAGCAGCCTCTCTGCTCTGACTCCGACACAAGGGAGTGGAGTGGGATTGGGACGATGGTTGCGAGGCAGCATTTACACAACTCAAGAAAGACCTGCAGACTGCGCCAGCTCCAAGGGGCTATTGATGGGGGTAAAGAGTTCTTCCTGGAGTTAGCAGCCAGCGGGGACAGCCTGGATGCAGTACTGCTCCAGGAGCGGCACGGCCAGCTGAGGCCAGTGGTCTACTCCTCCAGGATACTCACGGACGTGGAGAAGGGATACTCCAACTGTGAGAGGCACCTCCTAGCCACTCGTTGGGCTGTGAAAAGATCACTGATTTTCACAGGGGGGTCCCCAGCACACTCCTTACCCACCATACGCCCACACGAATGCTGCTGGACGGGAGAATCAAGGACGGGACAATGAACAGTGCCCGCATTGCTCGCTGGACCCTGCCCCTCTCTCAAATGGACCTAAGGGTAAAGGGTCTCTATGAGCCAAGGCTCGCAGCCAACATGATCTATCCTGGGACAGCCCACCGGTGTTCCGTAGAAGGGGTATGGGAAATTAACATAGGCTTTCGGACCGGGTTACACCCCACAGGCCGAGAGATCTATGTGGACGGTTCAAGCACGCTATCTGCGGGTGAAAGACTCACAGGCTGCGGAGTTTATGACCCCGAGGCAGGCATTGCCCTGGCGATTAAACTCCCCAGTACTATGAGCGCCCAGCACGCTGAACTGTCTGCTGTGGTGTACGTAGTCACACACCCCGAAGAATTCCCGACCCCATACATGATTTGCTCGGACAGTATGTTCACGTGCAATTCATGTACGGAATACCTGGCTATCTGGTCCTGTCCTGGATACACATCTGCTGATGGGAGACCCCTGGCAATCAAGCCTCTACTGGAAAAGATCATGGCAGCCATAGGGAAGGAAGGGAAGGGAAGGGAACCTGACCCCATACATCACCCCCTACATAACTGATCTTAAAATTTTTAAGTGATCTTAAAGTTTGTAAGTGATAACTGAAAACTTTAATGTTTGATACAAGAATATTTTTATTAAAGTTAAGTACAAACAAGTGTTTGTTAAACTTTTGGATAAAATATAATTTAAATTATAACTGCATCATTTCCATTATTTGTTCCATTAACACAACACAACATTATGGAACAGATCCAAACAGTAAACATGTGGAATAATTGCCATTGAGCCTTCAGACAGCAAAGCATTCACAGATGGGCTGCTGGCGGAAGGCGCAAGCAATCGTTAAAGGGGCACGATGGCCCGCCCTCCTCCGCCATCGTGCTCCGGGTTCAGGTAGTTGCATGGCTTCCTCCTCCTCCTCCTCCTCCTCGTCATCTGCATGTTGCTCCTCATCATCAGCCACTCCCACCTCAGGTGGGTCTTCTACTATCAGCTGCTGCTGCGTCATGCTGGCTAAGTTATGCAGCATGTAGCACACAACAGTGAACTGACTGACAATCTCAGGGGAGTATTGCAAGTAGCCTCCGGAGTGGTCCAGGCATTGGAAATGCTACTTCAAGATGCCAATGATCCTCTCTATTATGCTGCGCGTCACAATGTGTGACATGTTGTATTCCCAGTCAGCTTCCGTCCAGGTTACGCATAGGGGTGTCATGAGCCAGGTGGCAAGGTCATACCCTTTATCTCCCAGCAGCCAGCTCTGCCCTTCTGGCTGCTGCTGAAACTTGGCCAATATAGCACTCTCGCATAGGGTGAATGCATCATAGAAACATAGAAAATAGGTGCAGGAGTAGGCCATTCTGCCCTTCGAGCCTGCACCACCATTGAATATGATCATGGCTGATCATACACTTCAGTACCCCATTCCTGCTTTCTCTCCATACCCCTTGATCTCTTTAGCTGTAAGGGCCACATCTAACTCCCTTTTGAATATATCTAATGAACTGGCCTAAACTACTTTCTGTGGTAGAGAATTCCACATGCTCACAACTCTCTGAGTGAAGAAGTTTCTCCTCATCTCTGTCCTAAATGGCTTATCCCTTATCCTTAGACTGTGACCCCTGGTTCTGGACTTCCCCAACATCGGGAACATTCTTCCTGCATCTAACCTGTCGAATCCCGTCAGAATTTTATATGTTTCTATGAGATCCCCTCTCATTCTTCTAAATTACAGTGAATATAAGCTTAGTCGATTCAATCTTTCTTCATATGTCAGTCCTGTCATCCCGGGTATCAGTCTGATGCACCTTCGCTGCACTCCCTCAATAGCAAGAATGTCCTTCCTCAGATTAGGAGACCAAAACTGTACACAATATTCAAGGTGTGGTCTCACCAAGGCTCTGTAAAACTATAGTAAGACCTCCCTACTCCTATACTCAAATCCTCTCGCTATGAAGCCCAACATGCCATTTGCCTTCTTCACCGCCTGCTGTACCTGCATGCCAACTTTCAATGACTGATGTACCATGACACCCAGGTCTCGTTGCACCTCCCCTTTTCCTAATCTGTTGCCATTCAAATAATAATCTGCCGTCGTGTTTTTACCACCAAAGTGGATATCATGGGTGCTTCCAGGATATCTCGCATCAACTGACATGATGCGATGCATGTCGTCACACATGTGATGCACATTCACGGAGTGGACGCCTTTTCTTTTCCTGTACATCTCGGAATCCTCCAAAGGTGATGTGGGTACAATCAATGTCCTGTACCATTGGGAAGCCAGCAATCCTGGAGAAGCCCACAGCCCTTTCACGCATTGCCTGGGCGGTCATGGGGTACTTTATGTAGTCATTCCTCCAGGCATATAGTGCAGCAGTCATCTGCCGAATGCAGATATGTGTTGCATGTTGAGAAATGGCACACACCTCCCCAGTTGTGGCCTGTAATGATCCAGATGCATAAAATGAAAGTGCAGTTGTAACCTTTACTTCAACTGACAAAGCAGTCCTCCTGATGCTTCTCGGGTGCAGGTATGCTTTTACTAACTCACAGATCTCGGTTACAACTTCTTTGTGGAAATGCAGCCTTCTCACACAGTCTGCATCACTCAGTTGCAGATATGAACGTCTGTCTCAATATACCCGATGTGGGTAAGGCCTCCTGCCCATCATCCTACGTGCTCTGTGCTTCCTCATGCGAGGATGTCTAATCAATCATCTCCCCGCAGCACTCTCATGCAGAAGGCTTGCACGAGGTATGGCATTGTCAATATTGCCCCCTTAATTAAATTGTAGCTTTGCAAGAAACTCAAAACTGCAGGACAAAGGACTTAAACCTTTTTTCCTTTCTCTCTCTCCCTAAGGTCGACGCCCTAGTATGGACCACACCCTGGTCTGCGCATGTGCAATAGACTTGCTTAGAACGGGAAGCTAGGCATTCAATGAAGACATTTGGGGCAACAAAGTCTACTGCAATTCTTTAATTTTTGATTTTTCAATGTACTACCCCACCACCACCAAACCTCTCGCCGGACTCGAGGGTTGGTCGGCAGAATTTACCAAAATTCCCTGGATTCTGGGGAGGTCCCAGCAGATTGGAAAACTGCAAAAGTAATGCCCCTATTTAAAAAAGGAAGCAGACAAAAAGCAGGAAACTATAGACCAATTAGCCTAACATCTGTGGTTGGGAAAATGTTGGAGTCCATTATTAAAGAAGCAATAGCAGGACATTTGGAAAAGCATAATTCAGTCAGGCAGAGTCAGCATGGATTTATGAAGGGGAAGTCATGTTTGATAAATTTGCTGCAATTTTTTGAAGATGGAACAAACAGGGTGGATAAAGGGGAACCAGTGGATGTGGTGTATTTGGACTTCCAGAAGGCATTTGACAAGGTGCCACATAAAATGTTACTGCACAAAAGTTCATGGGGTTGGGGGTAATATATTAGCATGGATAGAGGATTGGCTAACTAACAGAAAACAGAGAGTCGGGATAAATGGTTCATTCATGAGTTGGCAATCAGTAATTAGTGAGTTGCCACAGGGATCAGTGCTGGGACTCCAACTATTTACAATCTATATTAACGACTTGGAAGAAGGGACCGAGTGTAACATAGCCAGGTTTGCTGATGATACAAAGATGGGAGGAAAAGCAATGTGTGAGGAGGACACAAAAAATCTGCAAAAGGACATAGACAGGCTAAGTGAGTGGACAAAAATTTTGCAGATGGAGTATAATGTTGGAAAGTGTGAGGTTATGCACTTTGGCAGAAAAAAATCAAAGAGCAAGTTATTATTTAAATAGAGAAAAAATGCATAGTGCTGTAGTACAGCGGGACCTGGGGTCCTGGTGCATGAAGCACAGAAGGTTAGTATGCAGATACAGCAAATGATCAGAAAGACAAATAGAATATTGGCCTTTATGCAAAGGGGATGGAGTATATATGCAGGGAAGTCTTGCTACAGTTATACAGCTTTTTGGTGAGGCCATACCTGGAATACTGCGTGCAGTTTTGGTTTCCATATTTACGAAAGGATATACTTGCTTTGGAGGCAGTTCAGAGAAGGTTCACTAGGTTGATTCTGTAGATGAGGGGGTTGACTTATGAGGAAAGGATGAGTAGGTTGGGCCTCTACTCATTGGAGTTCAGAAGAATTAGAGGTGATCTTATCGAAATGTAAAAGATTATGAGGGGGTTGTTGATGCCAGTTCATTGGATATATTCAAGTGGGAGTTAGATATGGCCCTTATGGCTAAGGGGATCAAGGGGTATGGAGAAAAAGCAGGAAAGGGGTACTGAGGGAATGATCAGCCATGATCTTATTGAATGGTGGTGCAGACTCGAAGGGCCGATTGGCCTACTCCTGCAACTATTTTCTATGTTTCTATGTTTCTATGACAAAGTGGATGCAGAAAGAATGTTTCCACTGGTGGGGAAGACTAGAACTCGGTGACAATCTTAGAATAAGGGGCCGCCCATTTAAAACTAAGATGAGGAGGAATTTCTTCTCTCAGAGGGTTGTAAATCTGTGGAATTCGCCGCCTCAGAGAGCTGTGGAAGCTGGTTCATTGAATAAATTTAAGACAGAGATAGACAGTTTCTTAACCGATAACGGAATAAGGGGTTATGGGGAGTGTGCAAGAAAGTGGAGCTGAGTCCACGATCAGATCAGCCATGATCATATTGAATGGCGGAGCAGACTCGAAGGGCCGTATGGCCTACTCCTGCTCCTATTTCTTATGTTCTTATTAATTGCTACCTCTCCCAGACACAGGGGCTCGGCATCCACCCTCCCCTCCCCCCCAACCCGGGCCTCTTTTGAAGCTGCTGTATCGATCAGGTTTTTCATCCCTTCAGTTCGGCTTCCACCCAACACCCTACCCACACCGCTGACCCCTCCCCACCTCCCCCCCCTGCCCACCCCAGGCTGATTTTGAAGCTGCTGTATGTCTAAGGGTTCTCACCCTTTAAGTTTGGCTTCTACCGCACCCCCACCCCCCGGGCTTCTTTTGAAGCCGAGTCCCGAGCCCCTGTGTCTTGGCGAGGAAGTGATTCTGCCGGACAACGCTCTGACTCTTGAGCTCGGTGAGGAGAATTTCGGTGATGGCGTGGTACTTTGAAAAAGATATCAAAAATTTAAAAATTGCATTAGACTTCCATTTTCTCCCTTTTGACTTTGAAAAAATGAAGCTTCATGATGCATATACTTTGTCTTGTTGACTCCCTCCAAAACTTCGCATACAATCAATGGCGTCTTTCTGCGCCGATTTTTTTAATGTGCGCTGGTTTTTCTTAAATACACACAAGGTTTTTTGGGAGTGGTCACATACGCTGTCCTAGGAAAAATGTAAGTTGGCCAAACTTGCTTAAATGTGAAAAACTGGCGCAGACATCAGATTACGCGCCTATGACGCAAAAGATCACTAACCTAAAAAAATTGTAACTAACTGAGTTACGCTGGTGCAGAAACTTAGAAGAAACTTGAATATTTTAATTACTCCAAAAAAAGTGGTGCACGCCACAAAAACGGCGCAGATAACTGTGGAAAATTGAGCCCTAGGTTCTCAACATAGCTGGGTTGCTGTCCCTTGCCCCTGCAGTCAGACACTATTGTTCACTCAGGAGATTGGGCTGGTAACCTTTGACAGTTCTATCTTGTAACTGGACACCAGGAAGTGTGCAAGAGCATCCGGGGATGACTGGCAGACTGGTATTTCCTCTTTGGGACAGGGAAAGAGAAGTATTTTACTTCTACATATTTCCTTAGCAAAGCAGTCAAGAACCCAAGGAATGAGATGAGAAATACACTTTAAACGTGCCTGCTGATCCCATTATATTATTGCGATGTTGTGGAATTTTTTTTATCACCCATCCGGATATAACGCTTTATTCAAATAATAGTTCCACTTGAAAGTAAAGATTTCCTCGTTCTCCCCTTCCCCCATGATCAAATGACTTACCAGCACTTACTGTGAGAGAAAAATGCATGAAAAATAGCTATTTATGTAAGATTATGGAGGGTGCTTGGCAAACTATGAACTATGCCTCAGCAAGGAGTCAGCACCCTCAGGCAATCGGGGGGTGGGGAAACAATTGGCAAGAAAAATTGACGAGCAAAGAAAGTTTCCCAACATCTTTTCAATCTCAACATTACAACAGTGACTACACTTCAAAAGGACTTCATTGCCTGTAAGCACTTTGGGATGTCCTAAGGTCGTGAAAGGTTCTATATAAATGCAATTCTTTCTTTCGGTGAAAAAATTTAATGACTGTATTTACCAAATATTGATTCCGCAAACAAAAGCAAAATATTGTGGATGCTGGAAATCTGAAATAAAAGCAGAAAATGCTGGAAATACTCAGCATCTGTGGAGAGAGAAACAGCGATAATGGCCCAGAAATCCCCGCCTCCCCGGGTCCGTACTAAATTCTACTTACAGAGTTCCCATTATTATGAATGAGAGAATATTGTACCTGGATTGGCTTCCCAGTGCCATGTGACTCTAGCTCCAGCTTACCGACGTTCCGACGTGCACGCGCTCCGATGCACAGGGAGTGGCGGCCTCAGGACAGGGATTACCGGTGGGTGCAGCAGGAACAGATAGGTGCACATCGTTTTTACCTTTTACTGTCGAATGCCTGCGAGAAGCAGAGGTCCAGGATTTCTCAGCCAATGTTTAAGTTTCTCTCTCCATAGATTCCTCCAAGGCAGGTTATGTCAGTTTGGCATTGAACAGCCCTTCACAATCAATTAAGTTAAGCACCTTGTGATATTTTTCCACATTGAAGACACTATATAAATGCAAGTTATTGTTCTTACGTATAATAAAGTCTCAGATGTACATAAATGCCCCAAGACATCTATGTCTCTCTAATTCTTTGCATCCTTTTGCTAAATATTGAACTGTGGAATAAAGGGGGAAATGTAACTTTTGGACCCATCAGGAGTGAGGAGGGTGGGTGGGAGCCCGAATGTCCGGGTCACCCTGCACGCAATGGAGTTTTAACTTCACAGCGTGTGTCTGACGTCACTGACAGGTTCCCCACCCAAAAGTGAGCTTGATGGACAAGCTTGGTTTCCAGTCAGGCGGGGAATGCTGGAGAAAGGGCCGCAGAACCAAGTAGGTCCGAGCCGCAACCCCGGAGTGTTCAGCCCAAATCCACTTCCCTGGTAAGCAGGCAAACCAAAGTGGAGCTGTGCCTCCTTCAAGCTCATTGTTTATAAAGCTGAATTATAATAGGTTACTGATTAATAAAACAATGGGAAAACTTCGTAGTGTAGTAGATTAGAGCACTGTCTTTTTACGATTAGGATTTGGGTTTAGATCCAAATGTGATTGATTTGATTAAACATTTTCCTCCATGTGGTTATGTCCTACATAAAATAAATTTGGGCATTCTCAACCTAAACCATGCACAGAATAGTCTGCAGTTTGACACAAATTGACATAAAACTGACAGAATACACAGGCGTTTGTGTTTTATAATTATTAATTAAAAAAATATATACATTTTGGTGAAGCCTGAATTGTGCCTGTGAAGATGATATGTTGTGATACACGGATGCAGGTTTGTTTAGGAGTTAAAGAATGCACAATCTGGATTGCAGCTGTTTTCTTTGATTCACTTAGTAGGAACTTTGATATAGTTACTAAAGTTTTTTGCTGCACTTGAATGGATTTTCACTTAATTTTAAAGTGACTTTCAATAGATTTCAGTATAAAAGGCTTTTGGGAGTCGAAAATAGATACCGCCATTTTTGAGGCGTTGTTACCACATGAGAGAAATTTTTAACGTATCGCTTCAAACGCAGTCTCCAAACGTGAAATTCAATATTGATGCCCAAAGAATTGATAGCAGCATAAAATCATGGCATTGCACACTTACCTTCAGACGCTATGCTGCGCTAAGTGGACCTTTAAGTGTGGGCTCAACATCCGGGAGTTAGGCAGCATTTGGAGCTGCGCCATGGACATAGTGGCGCCACCTGGATTCCATTGAGGCATTGATTGGGCACCTCAATGCCTCGTGGGTATATTCAATTCCTACCCACTCACTCAGAAGCTGAGCATGGCAGATCCAGCAGCAGAGGCTCGACAGCGAGCCCATCGGTTCTTGGACGCTGCCCTGGATTCACTCCTTGATGCACTGCAGAGGCGATAGGGACCAACTCACAGAGACCTATGGAGGGAAATTTCACAACAAATTTCTGCGATTGACACGGTGGCCAGGACAGCCACTGAATGCCTACAAAAGTGGAGCGAGATGATGACGAGGTGAGGGTGGTACCTTACATTTGAACCGTCAAGATGCTTAGCTCTGAGCTAATGTGCACTCTCTGCTCAATGTAGTGTTTCGGCATCCATGCTCTACATGGGTGAGGCCAGATGCAACGTTCCCATTTGAAGCCTCAGCCACTGCAAGGGCCTTGCCACTCGGTTCTGCAGATGCATCCCTGATGTTGTAAACTCCTCAGACTTCATATGCGTCTCAAAGATGGTAGCCTCTCCTGTCATGTATTCAACTATCATTGTAACCCATATATAAGCTGACCTAAGTTGTACACCTTGAGAACATTGACCACAAGGGGCGAACTGGTGGGAGACACTTCTAACCTGGACTTTCAGGTATAAAAGGGGAAGCTCCACCCACCTTCATCACTTGAGGTCTTGGTAATAAAAGGTAACTGGTCACAGAGTGACCTTCTCTCAAGTATGGGCCTCGTGTGCATTTATACTGTATATTAAGGACATACCATTGGCGACAAGAAACTGGGATTTAAACCACGCGAGCATGGCCACTAGCAGCACAGAAGAGAGGTACTGTGTTGGTGATGATTGGGACGATTTTATTGAGAGACTACAGCAAAGTTTTGTCACTAAGGAATGGTTGGGACAGGATTCGGCCGACAAAAGCAGGGCTCATCTCTTGACGGTTTGTGGATCCAGAACGTACTCCCTGATGAAGGACCTCCTAGCGCCAGAGAAGCCGACGGACAAGACGTTCGAAGAGTCAGTAAGTTGATCGGGGAACACCGTAAACCGGCGAGCAGCATGTACATGGCGAGACACTGGTTTTACACGCACCGGCAGCGAGAAGGGCAAAGCGTTCCAGACTTCGTGACAGAACTCCGGTGACTGGCGAGCCTATGTAAGTTCCCAGATGCATGCAGAGTGGAGATGCTGCGAGACTTTTTTATTGAAGGCATCGGACACGCTGGGGTTTTCAGGAAACTGATTGAGACCAAAGACTTGGAAGCGGCGGCTCTGATAGCCCAGACATTTATCTCAGGGGAGGAAGAGACCAGAATGATGTATGACAAAAATCTTGGCTCAAATGCGGCAAACGACCAGGGAGTCAACATTGTTAACGCGGCACACAGTTCTCTAGGCAAACAAGGGCAATCGGACATGCCCCAGCATGTAGTCGAACCCAAAGAGGGAATTCAACAGGGACAATGGCTAGCTGAACGGCGATTCATGCCATCGCAATGGACAATGCGGCCAGTAATGGGGCCATCAACACCTGTTAATGGTGCGCTTAAGGACAGTTACAGAGACAGTCAGAGACGATCCACTGGTAATGGACCTTTTGTTTCCAACAGCAGAGCCTCCAGCTCATGCTGGAGGTGTGGAGGCAAACACCCAGCCAGAGCTTGCGGGTATCAGCAATATATCTGCAGAAACTGCAAAGTCAGAGGTCACTTGGCGTGTATGTGCAGGAAGCCTGCAGCCAGGTTGGTGTACGAGGAGGACAGGCCCGATGTAAGCCTTACGAGGCCAAATGAATACTGGGGGAAAATCGCTGGAAGCTGAAGTTCAGCGAGTTCATGTGGAGCACATATACAGTTCATATACCAGGACGCCACCGATAATGATGAAAGTGCTCCTCAATGGCATCCCAGTATTAATGGAGCTAGACATGGGGGCCAGCCAGTCCCTGATGAGTATCAAACAGTCCGAAAGGTTGTGGGTGTCCAAGGCCAGGAGGCCAAAGTTATTGCCGATTGACGCACAGCTACGGACATATACAAAGGAGATCATTCCGGTGCTCAGCAGCGCCACGGTAGTCGTGACCCACAAAGATTCGGAGAACAGGTTGCTACTTTGGATTGTCCCGGGGGACGGTCCCGCACTACTGGGGAGGAGTTGGCTTGCTGTCATGAACTGGAAATGGAGCGATGTCAATGCAATTTCTTCTGTGGAGCGAGTATTATGCACACAGGTCCTGGACAAATTTGACTCATTATTTCAACCCGGCATCGGCACTTTCATGGGGGCCAAGGTAGTAATTCACATAAACCTGGACGCCAGGCCAGTACACCACAAGGTCAGAGCGGTGCCGTACGTGATGCGGGAAAAGATAGAATGCGAATTGGACCGCCTGCTGAGGGAAGGCATCAGCTCACCAGTCGAATTCAGTGACTGGGCGAGTCCGATTGTGCTGGTGCTCAAGGCAGATGGGTCGGTCGGGATATGTGGCGATTACAAGGCCACCATCAATCGGGTGTCACTCCAAGACCAGTACCCGCTACCGAGAGCGGAGGACCTCTTTGCGACGCTATCCGGTGGCAAATTTTTCAAAACTGGACCTGACCTCAGCTTACATTACCCAGGAGCTGGCGAGCGAGTTGAAGAAGCTGACCACCATCACGACACACAAGAGGTTGTTTGAGTATGACAGATGTCCGTTCGGGATTTGTTCGGCTGCCGCGATCTTTCAGCGAAATATGGAAAGCCTCCTCAAGTCTATTCCAAGGATGGTGGTTTTTCAAGACAACATCCTCATCACGGGTCGCGATACTGAAGAACACCTCCACAACCTGGAGGAGGTGCTACGCAGACTGGACCGGGTAGGGCTGCAACTAAAAAAGGCGAAGTGCGTCTTCTTAGCTCCAGAGGTAGAATTCCTGGGGAGGAGGGTAGCAGCAGATGGGATCAGACCTGCTGCGTCCAAAACGGAAGCGATCCAGAGAGCACCCAGACCCCGTAACATGACGGATCTGCGTTCGCTCCTGGGGCTCCTGAACTATTTTGGTAACTTTCTTCTTAAATTGAGCACGTTGTTCGAGCCGCTACACGTGCTCCTACACAAAAGTCGCGATTGGGTCTGGGGGGACAGCCAGGAAAGGGCTTTTGATAGAGCACGCAATTTTTAAGCTCCAACAAACTGTTCACATCATATGACCCGTGTAAGAAACTTGTTTTAACGTGCGATGCGTCGTCCTATGGGGTCAGGTGTGTGTTGCAGCATGTGAATGCCAATGGTCAGTTACAGTCGGTAGCTTATGCCTCCAGAATTCTGTCCCAGGCAGAAAGGGGCTACAGGATGGTAGAAAAGGAAGCGCTAACATGTGTATATGTCGTAAAAAAAATGCACCAGTACCTGTTTGGCAGGAAATTTAAGCTGGAGACAGATCACAAACCGCTAACGTCCCTTTTGGCCGACAACATGGCCATAAATGCGAATGCATCGGCCCGCATACAGAGGTGGGCACTCACGTTAGCTGTCTATGACTACACAATTCGGCACAGACCGGGCACTGAAAACTGCGCCGATGCACTCAGCAGGCTCCCACTAGCCACCACTGAGGGGGCAACTGAGCATGATGCTGAGATGGTCATGGCTGTTGAAGCTTTCGAAAGCGAAGGCGCACCTGTGACTGCCTGTCAGATTAAAGTCTGGACAAATAAAGAGCCGCTACTGTCTTTAATTAAGAAATGTGTCCTGAATGGGGACTGGGCTGCCACGTACGGGGCACGCCCTGAGGAATTTTTACCGTTTCATAGGCGCAAGGATGAACTCTCGATTCAGGCCGATTGCCTACTGTGGGGAAACCGAGTAGTCATGCCCCAGATGGGCTGAGAGGTGTTTATCAGAGAACTTCACAATGAGCACCCGGGCATTGTCATGATGAAGGAAATTGCCAGGTCACACGTTTGGCGGCCAGGGATAGATGCAGACCTGGAACTTTGTGCTCGCAGGTGCAACACGTGTGCTCAGCTGGGCAACGCACCCAGGGAAGCCACCCTTAGCCCCTGGTCCTGGCCAACCAAGCCATGGTCACGCACCCTTGTGGACTACGCAGGTCCTTTCATGGGAAAAATGTTTTTGGTTGTAGTAGACACCTACTCCAAATGGATTGAGTGTGCCATTTTAAATTCAAGCACATCATCTGCCACGGTAGAAAGTCTACAGGCAATGTTCGCCACCCATGATCTACCGGATGTCTTGGTCAGTGACAATGGCCCGTGCTTCACAAGCACTGAATTCCAGGACTTCATGGCAGGCAATGGAATCAACCATGTCAGAACGGCACCGTTCAAGCCGGCCTCAAATGGCCAGGCAGAACGAGCAGTGCAGATAATCAAACAGGGGATGCTCAGAATCCAAGGGGGTTCCCTACAAAGCCACTTATCACGCCTCCTGTTGGCCAATAGATCCCGACTACACTCGCTCACAGGGGTTCCACCCGCAGAGCTGCTAATGAAAAGGACGCTCAAAACCAGGTTATCCCTTATGCACCCTACTGTGAAATAAATTGTTGAGAGCAGTCGTCAGTCACAATATGGCTACCATGACAGGAATGCGAGGGCGCGATGTATTGATGTCAATGATCCTGTTTTTGTCCTTACTTACGCTGCAGGGCCCAAATGGCTTGCAGGCACTGTGATTGCCAAAGAGGGGAATAGGGTTTTGATAGTTAAACTTACCAATGGACAAATCTGCCGTAAACATGTGGATCAAACTAAAAGGAGGTTCAGCAACCCCATAGAAGAAACAGAGGAAGAACACGACGTAGAGTTTACTCCACCACAGGTGACCAAACACCGTAACTAAATGGAGGAGAGCCCAGTCACTGTGGGCAGTCCGGACAGGCCTGAGGCACCGCAAACAGCAGACACTCAGGCCAGCGCCCAACAACCGGAACCCCAACTCAGGCGCTCTACAAGACTGCGTAAACCACCAGAGAGACTTAACCTGTGATCTCAATAAGACTTTCGGTGGGAGGTGATGTCATGTATTCAACTATCATTGTAACCCATGTATAAACTGACCTAAATTGTACACCTTGAGAACATTGACTACAAGGGGCGAACTTGTGGGAGACACTCCTAACCTGGACTTTCAGGTATAAAAAGGGAAGCTCCACCCACCTTCATCACTTGAGGTCTTGGTAATGAAGGGTAACTGGTGACAGAGTGACCTTCTCTTAAGTATGGGCCTCGTGTGCATTTATATTGTATAGTAAGGACATATCATCCCCATTACTATTAGGTCCTGTATCCCTAATTCAAGCATTGCCACAGCAAGTCCATGCAGTGAATGGAGTTATATCGAACTCTGAAGACTCTCATACAGTTACATCAATTAAAGTATGTAAGGCACTTAGGACACACTGATAGATAGGCTCTAACTCAGACATTCTCTTTAATCTTACAGGCGAAACTGACCCACAACCGCAGGGGGCAGATGTAGACTGCAGAAACATAGAAAATACATAGAAACATAGAAAATAGGTGCAGGAGTAGGCCATTTGGTTCTTTGAGCCTGCACCACCATTCAATATGATCATGGCTGATCATGCAACTTCAGTACCCCATTCCTGCTTTCTCTTCATACCCCTTGATCCCTATAGGGTGAAATCTAACTCCCTTTTGAATATGTCTAACGAACTAGCCTCAACAACTTTCTGAGGTAGAGAATTCCACAGGTTCACAATTCTCTGAGTGAAGAAGTTTCTCCTCATCTCGGTCCTAAATGGCTTACCCCTTATCCTTAGACTGTGACCCCTGGTTATGGACTTCCCCAACAGCGGGAACATTCTTCCTGCATCTAACCTGTCCAATCCCGTCAAAATTGTATATGTTTCTATGAGATCCCCGCTCATTCTTCTAAATTCCAGTGAATACAAGCCTAGTCGATCCAGTCTTTCTTCATATGTCAGTCCTGCCATCGTGGAAATCAGTTTGATGAACCTTCGCTGCACTCCCTCAATAGCAAGAACATCCTTCCTCAGATTAGGAGACCAAAACTGTTCACAATATTCAAGGTGCGGTCTCACCAAGGCCCTGTAAAACTGCAGTAAGACCTCCCTGCTCCTATACTCAAATCCTCTCGCTAAGAAGGCCAACATACCATTTTCCTTCTTCACCGCCTGCTGTACCTGCATGACAAATTTAAATGACTGATGTACCATGACACCCAGGTCTTGTTGCACCTCTCATTTTCCTAATCTGTCACCATTCAGATAATATTCTGTCTTCCTATTTTTGCCACCAAAGTGGATAACCTCACATTTATTTACATTATACTGCATCTGCCATGCATTTGCCCATTCACATAACCTGTCCAAGTCACCCTGCAGCTCTTAGCATCTTCCTCACAGCTCACACTGCCACTCAGCTTAGTGTCATTGCAAACTTGAAGATGTTACATTCAATTCCTTTGTCTAAATCATTAATGTCTATGGTAAATAGCTGGGGTCCCAGCACTGAACCTTGCAGTACCCCACTAGTCACTGCCTGCCATTCTGAAAAGGACCCGTTTATTCCTAATCTTTGCTTCCTGTCTGCCAACCAGTTCTCTATCCACGTCAATACATTACCCCCAATACCATGTGCTTTAATTTTGCACACTAACCTCTTGTGTGGGACCTTGTCAAAAGTCTTATGAAAATCCAAATACACCACATCCACTGGTTCTCCCTTGTCCACTCTACCAGTTACATCCACAAAAAATTCTAGAAGATTTGTCAAGCATGATTTCCCTTTCATAAATCCATGTGACTTGCACCGATCCTATCATTGCTTTCCAAATGTGCTGCTATTACATCTTTAATAATTGATTCCAACATTTTTCCCATGACCGATGTCAAGCTAACCGGTCTATAATTCCCTGTTTTCTCTCTCTCTCCTTTTTTAAAAAGTGGGGTCACATTCGTTATCCTCCAATCCATATCAACTGATCCAGAGTCTATAGAATGTTAGAAAATGACCACCAATGCACGAATATTTCTAGGGTCACTTCCTTAAGTCCTCTGGGATACAGACTATCAGGCCCTGGTGATTTATCGGCCTTCAATCCCATCAATTTCCCTAACACAATTTCCTGACTAATAAGGATTTCTTTCAATTCCTCCTTCTCGCTAGACCCTCGGGCCCCTAGTATTTTAGGAAGATTATTTGTGTCTTCCTTAATGAAGACAGAACCAAATTATTTGTTCAATTGGTTTGTTATTTCTTTGTTCCCCTTCATAAATTCACCTGATTCTGACTGCAAGGGATCTACATTTGTCTTAGAAACATAGAAACATAGAAAATAGGTGCAGGAGTAGGCCATTCGGCCCTTCTAGCCTGCACCGCCATTCAATGAGTTCATGGCTGAACATTCAACTTCAGTACCCCATTCCTGCTTTCTCGCCATACCCCTTGATCCCCCTAGCAGTAAGGACCTCATCTAACTCCTTTTTGAATATATTTAGTGAATTGGCCTCAACAACTTTCTGTGGTAGAGAATTCCACAGGTTCATCACTCTCTGGGTGAAGAAGTTCCTCCGCATCTCGGTCTTAAATGGCTTACCCCTTATCCTTAGACTGTGACCCCTGGTTCTGGACTTCCCCAACATTGGGAACATTCTTCCTGCATCTAACCTGTCTAACCCCGTCAGAATTTTATATGTTTCTATGAGGTCCCCTCTCATTCTTCTGAACTCCAGTGAATACAAGCCCAGTTGATCCAGTCTTTCTTGATAGGTCAGTCCCGCCATCCCGGGAATCAGTCTGGTGAACCTTCGCTGCACTCCCTCAATAGCAAGAATGTCCTTCCTCAGGTTAGGAGACCAAAACTGTACACAATACTCCAGGTGTGGCCTCACCAATGCCCTGTACAACTGTAGCAACACCTCCCTGCCCCTGTACTCAAATCCCCTTGCTATGAAGGCCAACATGCCATTTGCTTTCTTAACCGCCTGCTGCACCTGCATGCCAACCTTCAATGTCTTCACTAATCTTTTCCTCTTCACATATCTATAGAAGCTTTTGCAGTCAGTATTTATGTTCCCTACAAGCTTACTTTCATATTCTATTTTTTCCCTCCTAATTGAACCCTTTGTCCTCCTCTGCTGAACTCTAAATTTCTCCCAGTCCTCAGGTTTGCTGCAGGAAGGTACTTTGACCTGTAGGTCCTGACTCCGTTTGAGGAATACGTCTCGGCCCTGATGGGCGTTCAAGTTGGTACCTTGGCGGTAGGTGAGGCTAACCCCCGTGGGGACAGTGACGGTATGTTGAGTTCCTTTGCAACATCCGCCCGAACACTTAGTACTGACACCACAATCCTTCAGCTCTTTCCATGAGACTGGCATTTTCGAATGCATTTACCATTCCTGGCGCCATCCCCTGCAGGTAAACACACTTCTCAGGCTTTGTGCTTTCAGATGATGAGTCAGACGGCCAGGTTCCTGCATGTCAGCCTTCCACTGCAGCTAACGGTGGAGAGGATGAGGAGGCGGAGGCCACCACTCTGGACGTGACAGAGGATCCAGTGTCCTGATAGAGCGGGGCCAGCTGCTTTTTGTGGAAAGTGTGGTCGGGGAGATGGAGGTGGGTGATGCTCCAGGACCCAGTGGCCTGCAGCAACACCACGGGGGAGGGGAGATCAGGGGGCCTGCTCCCCGGAAGTTGAGTGCGTGCCTGAGTGATGCTCCGCAGCACTCTGATGATCAGGCCGACTTAGAGGATCTCACCAGACAGTCATTGTTGATGCACAGCAATCTAGTGGGTGTTTTGTCAAGGGTGCCCGAGAGTATCGATGTACTTGCTTTAGTGGAGGCCGCCTCAACAGTTGCATTTGTGTCTCCGCAGCCCATTGAGTTGATTCTTCATAGTTACCTACGAATGTTGGATGCTTCAAGCGACCATGGGGTCCCAGTCATGGTGGCACGTGCTATGGCTGACATGGCAGTAGCCATTGAGCACCAGGCTGATGCTATGGTAGGCCTTCAGACTGTCATGTCCTTTGTGCATGGTGGCATAGTGGTGGACTGCAATCGCAGTCTGCCTGATGCAGAGTCAATTTGAATCCACACAGGACTAACCACTGCCAGCATGTCTGGGGCCCCATCAGTTGCGCAGGGAACTAAAGTTGGCGAAGCACGGCAGCAATCTGTGCTCAGCCAGGTAGCTCCAGATGCTGAGACTCTGCCCTGGGGGAGTAGCAGTGTATCGGGCCTCTGGGAACATGATATCCTCTCTCAGGACGACATCATTCAGCGATTGCCCCTGCCACTCTCTGAAACCCACCCACCACAGAGTGCTACCACCCATGCTGAGCTGATGCAGTCCACAGCCGACCCTTCCAGGGACTGAGGTGGTGTGGAATGTACAGCCATCAGCTGTGGCAGTGGCACCAACACAGCGACCTTCTACAAGCGTTGCTGCAGGCACTGAGACTCCATTGAGGAAAAGCAGTAAGCCTGGGAGGGGGGAGAAGGGAAGGCATGGGAAAGCACTGTGAAAGAGCCGGTAAATATGTATGTGCTAGTGGCCAGAAATGGTCGCCTTGCTCTAATGTGAACTAATGTAAATAGTTGCAGTTGGATGAGCCAATACAGGATTGTGTGATGCTGCCCAGAGATGCTGTCCTTGTTCCATGATGACGTAATGTGAATAGTTGCACGTGCATGTGGATGATAATGTTTCAAGGGGACTGGTTTCAATTATTGTTTGCTGTGGATGATGGCGTGCTTTCGTGCTTCTTTACAGTAGACTATGGTGTAATTGTACAGTCACCTGAGAACACACTTTTAGAGTGGAAGCAAGTCTTCCTTGATAATGATGATGGTGTTTTCTGTCAATTAAAATTTGTTTCATTTGTCACAATCTTGTGTTGCCATTTGTATGCATGGAGGCTTGGTGGGTGGGGCACGATGTCTTCAGCAGATGGCCAGGTGAAGAGGGTGGCCAGGTGAGGCAGGTCCCGCAATGCCAGATAAGTACAATGGATGGCCCCCTGAACCATGGGGAAGCCCGCTATCCTGGCGAAGTCACGGCAGCGCTCATCCAGGTCTTCCCTGGACATGCTGAACTTGACGTATTCCATTCGTTTGCTGTACAGAGCATCAGTAACCTGGCAGCAACGTACTGCAAACTGCGAGATGTTGCATATATCGCCTACAGATGACTGGAATGAGCCGGTAGCATTGAAGTTGAGTGCTGCTGTCACTTTCACTGCCACTGACAGCGAGGTCCTGGTGCCGATGTCAGCTGCCAGGTATATTTGCAGAAGTCTGTAAAGCTCCGTGACCACCTCCTTGCGGTGCTTCAGCCTTCTTAAGCAGTGCTCATCAGACATCTCAAGATAAGAGTAATGCGCACGGTAAAGCCTGTGTCTGTATGGCCCCCTGCCCCGCTGTCTGGGGTGTCTCCTCTGGGGAGGATCCACATTTGCCCTAAGCTGTCTCTGCAGCCGCGCCTTTCAAGTCGTCACCGCAGGACGATGTGGTGTGCCATCACTGTCCCCATAACTTTGCAGAGGTCACAGCGAAATTCAACATTCACATTTTTCCGATATGGAACCCAATGTGTCCCAGATACAAGTAGTCAATCTGACAAGTCAACAGCAGTGCGACCCTACTGTCCGTACGACCATCAAACGCAGCACTGACCTCTGATACCTCTGAGCCCCGGCTGCAACTCCCTTTAAGTAACGCCCCGGATTTGTTTCTCCACCTTTTGCAGTCCAGCTTTTTCAGGCATCATGGACGGCAGCCGTTAAGTGAGGCAGCAAAAGTGAATGTGGCAAGAAGGGTGCCAAGGAGGTGTTGCACAGGTACTGACGTCATGATTTCCATGGCATTGGCGGCAGTACGTTCCGTTTTATTGCTCTTAAAAAATTACCACCGAATTTCGCGTCAGGCATGAACAGCACTGAGTGCCACTCCCAACTGCCTAACTCCCAGTTAACAACTAGCATCGGTATCATCAGCAGGCGTTAGCAACTGAATTTCAACCCCTTCGTTTTTACCAGAAGAATTCACTCGAGTACCAATGAAAGTGTCTGTTTATATATTCAATTATTATTTGTATGTACATTAAAAACAGTTATGAATTTAAGAAGCCCAGGATTCTTCTGGAACTTATGATTACATTTTTATGCATAATGTATCAGTTAACCTTAAAATAAAACTGTTCTCTTCAAAAGTCATTAATTACCCAAGTGCTGCTGCATTCATTGAACAAATGTGCTCAATAAGATGGGCAGACGTATCTTTGGTTTTACATTTCAAAGATCAAATGATAAAAGGGTTTAGATAAACAGACAATTTGTGCACAGTAAACAGAGGAGCTGAGCATCAGAAAACAAAGAACCTTTTTGTCTGCTCGAACTGACAGTTCTCTTATATCAAAGGCAAGATGATCCAGTAAAACAAAAAGATTTATCTTTGAGAAGGTAGGGAGATGAGGGCTACTTCTGGAATTGGTGAAATCACACAATGCAGAACAAATACATGGAGATTATCATATCTATGCAGGTAGCAAGGACTATGTGAAAACAGTGCTGTAAATGGAAACAGTTTTTTTGCTTTCAATTTGATTGGACCCACATTCTATAATACAAGAGCTACTGTAGTAATCTATCATGTGCATCCTACAAATCTTTTTGCTGTGCTCTCGAGGGCTTGTTTAAAATTGCATCATTGCATAAGCACAACCACTGGGAAGGATGAGGGAAATGTTCCCCTTCCAATTTTTTTTGACATGGGTTATGTCCTCTCTCTTCCTCTGTTCTAAGTCCCTCCTTATAAATGGCAGTGCCTTTGTAACTTTGCAATCAATTGACAGAGGGAAGTGTTCAATAAATACAATATTGTTCATTTTCATATGTCTTACTTCCTATTCGAATTGTTTCTTCAAAGGTGGATATGTTAAGGCAGAACAACAACAACGACTTCCGGTGATGAGGAATAGCTTTACATAGGATTAAATAGGATATACAGCACAGAAACAGGCCATTCGGCCCAACCAGTCAATGCCAGCGTTTATGCTCCACTCGAGCCTCCTCCCGTCTTTCCTCATCCAACTCTATCAGCATAACCCTCTGTTATGTAATTAACCCCTGGCAATCTGTATCACACCACCACCAGAGGGCCTACCTGTTGCAGTCCCCAAAGGATCCCAGCATCCCTTGGGAGCACTGTATATAAGCAGGCCTCCCATGCTGCACCTGCACTCTGGAGTCTAATTAAAGGAGCTAAGGTCACACTTACTCATTGCATACAATATTCAGTTTCATCCTTTATTGTGAGCATAATAATTGGCGGTGAGGTAACGAACAACCGAGCGAAAATGCAAAGAACTGTTGGTATCCTGGAGAAGTTCTCAGAAGGGGACGATTGGCAGGCCTTCGTTGAGAGATTCGACCAATACTTCGTGGCCAACGAGCTGGAAGGGGACGAGAACGCTACCAAACACAGGGCGACCCTCCTTACCGTCTGTGAACAACCTATGGCCTCATGAAGAATCTTCTAGCTCCGGTAAAACCAACAACAAAATCCTATAAAGAATTGTGTACGCTGGTCCGGGAGCACCTAAATCCGAAGGAAAGCATTTTGATGGCAAGGTATCGGTTCTACACGTGTCAACAGTCGGAGGGCCAGGAAGTGGTGAGATACTTCGCTGAACTAAGGCGCCTTGCAGGACATTGCGAATTTGATGGATTCCTTGAACAAATGGTAAGAGACTTTTTTGTGCTTGGCGTTGGCCTTGAGGTAATCCTTTGCAAACTATTGACTGTTGAAACACCGAATCTGAGCAAAGCCATAACGATAGCCCAGGCATTTATGTCCACCAGCGACAACACCAAGCAAATTTCGCAGCATAAAGAGGTTTCAGCTAGTACTGTGCACGAAGTAACATCGTTTTCAAGCAGGAATATACATGGCAGAACGTACACGCCAGCTGCTGCATGACCTCAGATGACCCAGAGTCCGCCATCAATCGTTAATGCGAGGCAGTTAACACCTTGTTGGCGCTGTGGAGGTGATCATCGGGCCTATCAATGCCGCTTCAAGCACTATGCGTGCAACGGCTGCAGAACAATGGGACACCTCCTGCGAATGTGCTGGCGAGCTGCAAACACTGCAAACCACCATGTTGCAGAGGAAGATTGATCCATGGTGGATCAGGTTGAACTAGAGACTCGAACCGAGGAGGCAGAAGTGTACGGGTACACACCTTCACCACGAAATGTCCACCGATTATGTTAAAAGTTGAACTGAATGGAATTGCAGTATCCATGGAACTGGACTTGGGTGCGAGTCAGTCCATAATGAGCAAAAAGGCCTTTGACAGGCTGTGGTGCAACAAGGCACACAGGCCCAAGCTCAGCTGTATTCACACCAAGCTAAGAACTTATACCAATGAACTGATCTCTGTAATTGGCAGTACAGAAGTCAAAGTCTCCTATGATGGAGCAGTGCATGAACTGCCACTATGGATTGTGCCAGGGGATGGCCCCACACTGTTCGGCAGAAGCTAGCTGGGAAAAATCCGCTGGAACTGGGACAACATCTGAGTGCTTTTGTCTGTCGACGACGCCTCATGTGCCCAGGTTCTGAGCAGATTTCCATTGTTGTTCGAGCCAGGCATTGGAAGTTTCTCGTGGGCGAAAGTGCAGATCCACTTGGTTCCCGGTACACGACCCATCCACCACAAGGCACGGGTGGTACCATATATGATGCGAGAGAAAGTGGAAATTAAGCTGGACAGGCTGCAGTGAGAAGGCATCATCGCTCCGGTGGAATTCAACGAGTGGGCCAGTCTGATTGTCCCGGTACTCAAAGGTGACGGCACGGTCAGAATTTGTGGGGACTATAAAGTAATGATTAACTGTTTTTTGCGACAGGACCAGTATCCGCTACCCAAGGCAGACAACCTATTTGCGACCCTGGCTGGAGTGAAGACGTTCACCAAGTTGGACCTGACCTCTGCCTACGTGACACAGGAGCTGGAGGAATCTTCGAAAGACCTCACTTGCATCAATATGCACAAAGATCTGTTCATCGATAACAGATGCCTGTTCGGGATTCGTTCGGCCGTGGCAATTTTCCAACAGAACATGGAGAGCCTGCTAAAGTCGGTTCTACGCACCATGGTTTTCCAGGATGACATACTGGTCACAGGTTGGGACACTATCGAACACTTGAAAAATCTGGAAGAGTTCTAAGTCGGCTAGATCGTGTGGGACTCAGGTTGAAACGCTCGAAGTGTGTTTTCCTGGCGCCAGAGGTCGAGTTCTTGGGAAGAAGAATTGCAGCAGACGGCATCAGACCCACCGACGCCAAGATGGAGGCCATCAAGTACGCGCCGAGACCACAGAACGTGATGGAGCTGTGGTCGTTCCTGGGACTCCTCAACTATTTCGGCAATTTCCTACCCGGGTTAAGGACCTTGCTAGAACCCCTACATGTGCTACTGCGCAAGAGAGATGACTGGGTATGGGGGAATTCACAAGAGGCTGCCTTTGAGAAAGCCAGAAATCTGTTATGTTCCAGCAAATTGCTTGTTCTGTATAACCCATGTAAACGATTAATGCTAGCTTGCGATGCGTTGGCATACGGGATCGGGTGTGTGTTACAACAGGCTAATGGATCAGGGATTTTGCAACCGGTCGCCTATGCGTCCAGGAGTTTGTCCAAAGCCGAAAGAGCCTACAGCATGATTGAAAAAGAAGCTCTGTTGTGCGTTTAAGGGGTGAAAAAAATGCACCAGTATTTGTTTAGTCTCAAGTTTGAGCTAGAAACTGACCATAAGCCGCTCATATTGCTATTCTCAGAGAGCAAAGGGATTAACACCAATGCCTCTGCCCGCATTCAAAGATGGGCGCTCATGCTGTCGGCATACAACTATGTAATCCGCCACAGACCGGGCACAGAGAACTGCGCTGATGCTCTGTCGGCTACCATTGCCCATCACCAGGGTAGAAATGGCACAGCCTGCGGACTTTCTCATGGTAATGGATGCATTCGAAAAAGAAATGTCACCCATTATGGCCCGCCAGAACAGGACCTGGACCAGCCAGGATCCTTTACTGTCCCTGGTAAAAAACTGTGTCCTCCATGGGAGCTGGTCCAATGGCGATGCAGGAAGAGATTAAGCCGTTCCACAGGCACAAAGACAAAATGTCCTTACAGGCGGACTGTTTTTTGTGGGGAAATCGCGTGGTCTTGCCCAAGAAAAGCAGAGAAACGTTCACACGCGACCTACACTGCACCCACCCAGGCATTGTAATGATGAAAGCCATAGCCAGATCCCATGTGTGGTGGCCTGGCATTGACTCAGATTTAGAGTCATGCGTATGCCAGTGCAACATTTGCTCTGAACTGAGCAATGCGCCCAGAGGTACCGCTAAGTTTGTGGTCGTGGCCTTCCAAATGGTGGTCTAGGATCCAAGTGGACTATGCGGGCCCATTTCTAGGCAAAATGTTCTTGGTTGTTGTGGATGCTTATTCAAAATGGATTGAATGTGTAATAATGTCTGTTAGCACGTCCACTGCCACCATCGAAAGTCTACGAGCCATGTTTGCCACTCACGGCCTGCCTGATGTCCTCGTCAGCGACAATGTGCTGTGTTTTACCAGTGCTGAATTCAAGGAATTCATGACCCGCAATGAGATCAAGCACGTCACATCTGCCCCGTTCAAGCCTGCATCCAATGGCCAGGCAGAATGGGCATTTCAAACCATCAAGCAAAGCTTGAAACATGTGTCAGAAGGCTCCCTGCAGACCCGACTATCCCAAGTTCTGCTCAGCTATGCACCAGACCCCACTCGCTCACCGGGGTTCCCCCAGCTGAGCTGCTCATGAAAAGGGCGCTCAAAACAAGGCTCTCTCTCGTCCATGATCACGTCAAGGGCAGGCGGCATCAACAAAGCATGTACCATGATCACACAAATTTGTCACGCGATATTGAGGTCAATGACCCTGTGTTTGTACTCAATTATGGACATGGTCCCAAATGGCTTGCTGGCACGGTCATAGCCAAAGAAGGGAGTAGGGTGTTTCAGGTCAAATTGGCCAATGGACTAACGTGCAGAAAGCATTTGGACCAAACCAAATTGTGGTTCACTAACAGCTACGAGCAACCCGAAGAGGACACCACCAACTTCGACCCTCCAACAGACACACAAGTGGCAACCGACATCACGGTTGACCACAAAGCCGAACTCACCATCCCCAGTAGGCCAGCTGCCCAGCAGCTCAGTGAAGAACCAACCAACTCACCCACACCTGCATTTGTACCGAGACAATCAACAAGGGAGCGAAAAGCTCCAGATCGTCTCACCCTGTAAATAAGTGTACTATTGACTTTACAAGGGAGTGATGTTATGTATTTAACCCTTGGCAACCTGTATCACACCACCACCAGAGGGCCTACCTGTTGGAGACCCAAGGGATCCCAGCATCCCTTGGGAGCACTGTATAAAAGCAGGCCTCCTACGCTGTACCTGCACTCTGGAGTCTAATTAAAGGAGCTAAGGTCACACTTACTCATTGCATACAATACTCAGTTTCATCCTTTATTGTGAGCATAACACCCTCTATTCCCTTCTCCCTCATATGCTTATCTAACCGCCCCATAAATGCATCTGTACTATTCACTTCAACCAATCCCTTGTGGTAGCGAATTCCACATTCTCAATACTCTCTGGGTAAAGAGGTTCCTTTTGCATTCCCTAATTGATATCTTGGTGACTGTCCTATATTGACAACCTCTAGGTATGCTGTTCCCCACAAGTGGAAACTTTGACACTGAAATGGTAGCCTCTTCGGATGCGTACGATGTGCGCACACGCCCGATGAGGCCCCGCAAATTCCGGGTTCAGGCCCGCAAAGCAACTTCTATTAATTTTTTTTAAGTGAAGTGATGTTTTAATTTATGTTTTTGTTTTATGTGATTTTAGAGGTATTCTCATTGATAGTAATGGGAGCTCGAAGCTCCCATTATTATGAATGAGAATACTACATTGTGATTGGTGGTCCAGGCCTGCTAGCACCATCGGAGCAGGCCGGGAAGCGGAACGGAGCAACGTGACAGCATACCACTCCAGGGAGCAGCACATGCTGGAGCAGGAGAGCAACGGCAGTGAAAAGGGACATCATCAAGGTCCAGGTCGGTGATTGGAGCGTGGGTAGGTACTGCAGGAACTGCGAGGTCGGGGTGAAGGAGCGGCGAGAGATGGGATTGGAATGTGATCAGGGCCCAGGAGAGGCGTGTGTTCGGGGCCTAGAAGAGGCAAGGGTGCAGGGGCAGCACGGGCCAGCCTACACTGCAATATGTGTGCGCACTAGGTCCATGCAGCAGAGCTGCTCTCCAGTCATCTTGGTTAACCCTTGCTATTGGACCAAGACCTAGCTCTGTCAAGGACGTGTGGTGGCTGATGTGAAATGTTCACCACACGTTAAAAAAATCCAAGCACAGACATCTTCCACCCTTCAAGATTTAGTTCGGACCTGGAATTTTAGGTCCTTCATTGAAACACCTGGGAACTTTTTGACGTGGAAGCAGGTCATCCTCGATTCGAGGGAGCGCCTATGATGTTGATGATTATCCCAGGATGCATATACGCTCCTGGAATACGTGGGTCTCTGCGCTGGGCTGAGCATCTAGGCCTCAGAATGCAAGTGTTCGTTCATCCGGGACCACCAGATACGTTCATTAAAAATTTTCGGTCAGAGGCATCCGACCGCAATTTTTGGCCCATTCTCTCTCTATCTACTCTATCAAAACGTTTCAGAATTTTAAAAACTTCTATTAGTCCCCTCAGCCTTCTCTTTTTAAAAGAAAAGAGATCCAGCCTATTAATCCTTTCCTGATAGGTATACCCTCGCTTTTCTGGTATCATTCTTGTAAATCTTCTCTGCACCCTCTCAAGTGCCTCCATACCCTTTTTAGAATATGGCGACCAGAACTGTACGCAGTACTTCAAGTGGGGTCTAACCAAGGTGCGATACAAGTTTAGCATAACTTCACTACTTTTCAATTCTATCCCTCGAGAAATAAACTCTAGTTCTTGGTTTGCTTTTTTTTACAGCTTTGCTAACCTGTGTTGCAACTTTTACTGATTTGTGAATTTGTACTCCGAGATCCCTTTGGTCGTCTACACCACCTAGACTTGTACCCTCCAAGTAATAAGTGATCTCCTTATTCTTCCTGCCAAAATGTAATACCTCACATTTATCTACGTTGAAATTAATTTGCCAATTCTATGCCCATTCTGCAAGTTTATTCAAGTTTTCTATCCAAAAGGCAGACAAGTCCCCTGGACCTGATGGCTTGCATCCTAGAGTCCTAAAAGAAGTGGCTGCAGAGATAGTGGATGCATTAGTTGTAATCTATCAAAATTCCCTGGATTCTGGGGAGGCCCCAGTGGATTGGAAAACCGCAAATGTAACACCCCTATTTAAAAAAGAAGCAGACAGAAAGCAGGAAACTATAAACCAATTACCCTAACATCTGTCATTGCAAAAATGCGGGAGTCCATTATTAAGGAAACGGTAGCAGGACATTTGGAAAAGCATAATTCAATCAAGCAGAGTCAGCATGGTTTTATGAAAGGGAAATCATGTTTGACAAATTTTCTGGAGGTCTTTGAGGATGTAACGAGCAGGGTGGATAAGGGGGAACCAGTGGATGTGGTGTATTTGGATTTCCAGAAGGCATTTGATAAGGTGCCACATTAAAGGTTACTGCACTAGATAAAAGTTCACGGGGTTGGGGGTAATATATTAGCATGGACTGAGGATTGGCTAACTAACAGAAAACAGAGTGTTTGGATAAACGGGTCATTTTCAGGTTAGAAAACAGTAACTAGTGGGGTGCCACAGGGATCGGTGCTGGGGCCTCAACTATTTACAATCTATATTAATGACTTGGATGAAGAGACCGAGTGTACCGTAGCCAAGTTTGTTGATGATACAAAGATAGGTGGGAAAGCAAATTGTGAGGAGGGCACAAAAAATCTGCAAAGGGATATAGTCAGGCTAAGTGAGTGGGCAACAATTTGGCAGATGGAATATAATGTAGGAAAATGTGGAGTTATCCACTTTGGCAGAAAAAATAGAAAAGCAAATTATTATTTAAATGGAGAAAAATTGCAAAGTGTTGCAGTAAATAGGGACCTGGGGGTCCTTGTGCATGAAACACAAAAAGTTAGTATGCAGATACAGCAAGTAATCAGGAAAGCAAATGGAATGTTGGTCTTTATTGCAAGGGGGATAGAATATAAAAGCAGAGAAGTCCTGCTACAACTGTACAGGGCATTGGTGAGGCCACATTTGGAGTATGGCCTTGTCATTACTAATCAGAGGGACAAGTAAAAGGCATCGTGGCAACACTCTCTCTCCAAACACTGGCATCTGCTTGACTACATCATCGTTCGAGCCAGGGATCGCAAGGATGTGCTCATCACCCGCGCAATGACAGGAGCTGACAACCGCTGGACAGACCACCGCCTAATCCGTTCCGTCAACAACATCAAGATAGCCCCAAAGCGGTGACGGCAGCTGAAGCAGTGCCACAGAAAAATCAACACTGGGGCACTCAAAGACCCAGCTAAGAGAGCCCTCTACAGCCAGCACCTCACTGCTAACCTGGCGACCCTTGATGACCCCGAGATGCAGAAAATGCCCACGGTGCTTGGTCTGCCCTCCAGGCCACCATAACCAGTGCCTGCTAAGAGATGCTCGGTCACTCAACCAGGAAACACCAGGACTGGTTTGATGAGAATGACCAGGAGATCCAAGAGCAAATAAATCGCAAGCGCAGGGCATTTCTGAACCTAAAACAACAACCCAACTGGGGAGCAGCAAAGCAGCTTTACAAATGGTCTAAGGCGGAGGTCCAAAAAAAACCCGCGACCTAAAGAATAGATGGTGGGTGGAGAAAGCACAGGAGATTCAGCAACTGGCCGACAGCCATGATGTGCGAGGATTCAAGGCCACCGCAGTCAAGGCCACCTATGGCCCAAGCACCCAAGGTCTCAGCCCACTGCTGGCCAAGAATGGGGAGACACTCATCAAGGACACCGAGGCATTCAGGACCCGCTGGAAGGAGCACATCGAAGATCTCCTTAACCAAGACTCTGCCTTTGACTCGAGTGTCCTCGACTCCAGCCCGCAGCATGCTACCCGCCACCACCTCAGCAAAACCCCAGCCCTGCATGAGGTAGAAAAGGCCATCCATCAGCTCAAGAACAACAAGGCATCGTGAGTGGATGGAATCGCTGCTGAGGCATTAAAGTATGGTGGAGAGGCACTATTGGCACAAATGCATGACCTAATCTCTCTCATCTGCAAGGAGAAGAGCATGCTGGGATATCTCAGAGATGCAGTAATCGTGACCATCTTTAAAAAAGGGGACAAGTTCGACTGCATCAACTACAGGGGAATCTCCCTGTTATCAGCCACTGGGAAGGTAATGGCTAGAATCCTCCTCAACTGTCTTCTCCCTGTGGCTGAGGAGCTCCTCCCGGGGTCACAGTGTAGATTCCGTCCGCTACGGGGTATAACGGACATAATCGTTACAGCGCGACAGCTGAAAGAGAAATGCAGGGAACAGCACCAACCCTTGTACATTTCCTTCTTTGACCTTACAAAGGCCTTTCACACTGTTAACCGCGAGGGACTATGGAGCATTCTCCTCCGTTTCGGCTGTCCCCAAAAGTTTGTCACCATCCTCTGCCTGCTCCACGACGACATGCAAGCCGTGATTCTGACCAGCGGATCCATCACAGACCCAATCCACGTCCGGACCGGGGTCAAGCAGGGCTGCGTCATCGCCCCAACCCTCTTCTCAATCTTCCTCGCTGCCATGTTCCACCTCACAGTCGACAAGCTCCCCGCTGGAGTGGAACCAAATTAAAGAACCAGTGGGAACCTGTCTAAGACCGTCACATCTTCTGTCGTTGAGCTACAGTAAGCGTACGACGCTTGCGACTGCGCACATTCAGAGGTGAATTCCAAGTCACAGTCAACATTTTCACTGAGGCTTTTGAAAGCATGGGCCTTACACTAAACATCCGTAAAACAAAGGTCCTCCACCAACCTGACCCTGCCACACAGCACTGCCTCCCAGTCATCAAGATCTACGGCGCAGCCCTGGACAACGTGGACCACTTTCCATACCTCGAGAGCCTATTTTCAGCAAGGGCAGACATCGACGACGAGGTTCAGCACCACCTCCAGTGCGCCAGCGCAGCCTTCAGCTGCCTGAGGAAGAGAGTGTTCGAAGATCAGGCCTTCATATCTGCCACCAAGCTTATGGTCTACAGGGCTGTAGTGATACCCGCCCTCCCGTATAGCTCAAAGACCTGGACCATATACAATAGACACCTCAAATCGCTGGAGAAATACCACCAACGATGTCTCCACAAGATCCTGCAAATCCCCTGGGAGGACAGGCACACCAACGTTAGCGTCCTCGATCAGGCCAACATCGAAGCACTGACCACACCATGGGCAGGCCACATTGTTCGCATGCCTGACACAAGACTCCCAAAGCAAGCGCTCTACTCGGGGCTCCGACACGGCAAGCGAGCCCCAGGTGGGAAGAGGAAACATTTCAAGGACACCCTCAAAGCCTCCTTGATAAAATGCAACATCCCCACCAACACATGGGTATCCCTGGACAAAGACTGCCTTAAATGGAGTAAGTGCATCCGGGAGCTCGCTGAGCACCTCGAGTCTCATCGCTGAGAGCATGCAGAAATCAAACGCAGGCAGCAGAAGGAGCGTACGGCAAGCCAGACTCCCCACCTAACCTTTCCTTCAATGACTGTCTGTCCCACCTGCGACAGAGACTGTAATTCCCTTATTAGACTGTTCAGTGACCTAAGAACTCACTCTTAGAGTGGAAGCAAGTCTTCCTCGATTTCGAGGGACTGCCTATGATGATGATGATGATAATGATAGAGTGGATGGGCCTTGTCTCCAAGCAGACACCCACAGGATCGACATGGTGGCTGGAAGATTGCTGGCACAACAGACTGGCATGGAATGAAGGCATCATGACTGCTGCCAGGATACTGGGCATTCACCATCATGATATGCTGGGCATGGTTGCACACCAGCTACACATTAAATGAATGGTTGCCTTTGCCGTTATGGTACATCTCAGTAATATCGCGGCGTCTGCAAAAGCACGTGTGAGCAGTCGATGACGCCCTGCACCATGGGGAAGCCCAATATCCTGCTAAAGCCACATTTGTGCTCCTCCTGCTGCTCTCTGTTTAGAGAGAAGACAATGAAGTCCCATCTTCTGAAGTACATAGAAACATAGAAAATAGCTGCAGGAGTAGGCCATTCGGCCCTTCGAGCCTACACCACCGTTCAATAAGATCATGGCTGATCATTCACCTCAATACCCCATTCCTGCTTTCTCTCCATACCCCTTGATCCCTTTAGCCGTAAGGGCCACATCTAACTCCCTTTTGAATATATCTAACGAACTGGCCTCAACAACATTCTGTGGTAGAGAATTCCACAGGTTCACAATTCTCTGAGTGAAGAAGTTTCTCCTCATCCTCGGTCCTAAATGGCTTACCCCTTTACCCTACGACTGTGACCCCTGGTTCTGGACTTCCCCAACATCGGGATCATTCTTCCTGCATCTAACCTATCCAATTCCGTCAGAATTTTATATGTTTCTATGAGATCTCTCATTCTTCTTAATTCCAGTGAATATAAGCCTAGTCAATCCAGTCTTTCTTCATATGTCAGTCCTACTATCTCGGGAATCAGTCTGATGAACCTTTGCTGCACTCCCTCAATAGCAAGAATGTCCTTCCTCAGGTTAGGAGACCAAAACAGCACACAATACTCAAAGTGTGGTCTCACCAAGGCCCTGTACAGCTGCAGTAAGACCTCCCTGCTTTTATACTCAAATCCCCTCGCTATGAAGGCCAGCATGCCATTAGCTTTCTTTACTGCCTGCTGAACCTGCATGCCTACCTTCAATGACTGATGTACCATGACACCCAGGTCTCGTTGCACCTCCTCTTTTAATAATCTGTCACCATTCAGATAATAACCTGCCTTCCTGTTTTTGCCACCAAATGGGATAACCTCACACTTATCCACATTATACTGCATCTGCCATGCATTTGCCCATTCACCTAACCTGTCCAAGTCCCCCTGCAGCCTCCTAGCATCCTCCTTGCAGCTCACACTGCCACCCAGCTTAGTGTCTGCAAACTTGGAGATATTACATTCAATTCCTTCGTCTAAAGCGTTAATGTATATTGTAATTAGCTGGGGTCCCAGTACTGAACCCCGCGGCATCCCACTAGTCACTGCCTGCCATTCTGAAAAGGACCTGTTTACTCCCACTCTTTGCTTCCTGTCTGCCAACCAGTTCTCTATCCACGTCAGTACATTACCCCCAATACCATTGTGCCTTAAGTTTGCACACTAATCTCTTGTGTGGGACCTTGTCAAAAACCTTTTGAAAGTCCAAATACACCACATCCACTGGTTCTCCCTTGTCCACTCTACAAGTTACATCCTCACAAAATTCTAGAAGATTTGTCAAGCATGATTTCCCTTTCATAAATCCATGCTGACTTGGACCTATCCTGTCACTGCTTTCCAAATGTGCTGCTATTACATCTTTAATAATTGATTCCAGCATTTTTCACACCACCAATGTCAGGCTAACCAGTCTATAAATCCCTGTTTTCTCTCTCCTTCCTTTTTTAAAACGTGTGCTTGCATCAGCTACCCTCCAATCCATAAGAACTGAACCAGATTCCATGGAATGTTGGAAAATGACCACCAATGCATCCACTATTTCTAGGGCCATTTCCTTAAGTACTCTGGGATGCAGACTATCATGCCCTGGGGATTTATCGGCCTTCAGTCCCTTCAATTTCCCTAACACCATTTCCTGACTAATAAGGATTTCCCTCAGTTCCCCCTTCTCGCTCGACCCTTGGTCCCCTAGTATTTTCGGGAGGTTATTCGTGTCTTCCTTAATGAAGACAGAACCAAAGTATTTGTTCAATTGGTCTGCCATTTCCTTGTTCCCCATTATGAATTCACCTGATTCTGACTGCAAGGGACCTCCATTAGTCTTCACTAATCTTTTTCTTTTCACATATCTATAGAAGCTTTTGCAGTCAGTTTTTATGTTCCCTGCAAGCTTATTCTCATACTCTATTTTCCCCCTCCTAATTAAACCCTTTGTCCTCCTCTGCTGAATTCTAAATTTCTCCTAATCCTCAGGTTTGCTGCTTTTTCTGGCCAAGTTATATGCCTCTTCCTTGGATTTAACACTTTCCCTAATTTCCCTTGTTAGCCACGATTGAGCCACCTTCACTTTTTATTCTTACGCCACACAGGGATGTCCAATTGTTGAAGTTCATCCATGTGATATTTAAATGTCTGCCATTGCCTATCCACCATCAACCCTTTAAGTATCATTCTCTCGTCTATCCTAGCCAATTCACGTCTCATACCGTCAAAGTTTCCTTTCTTTAAGTTCAAGACCCAAGTCTCTGACTTAACTGTGTCACTCTCCATCTTAATGAAGAATTCTATCATATTATGTCACTCTTCACCAAAGAGCCCCGCACGACCAGATTGCTAATGAATCCTCTCTTGTTACACAAGAGCCTCTGTGACCTCCCAGATGCAGCGATGAATGGCGAACTACGAGATCTTTGCTATTTCGTCCTGTTCCAGCCTTGAAGGATCCGCTAGCAGGAGAATTCAGGGCCACTGTCACCTTGAGGGCTACTAGCAGAGCCATCATTGCCCTGCTCTGAGGCTGCAGGTCTCGTTCCGAGATGACAGAGTTCTGTGACCACCTCGTTGGTGAAGCGGAGCCGCGGAACACACTGCTCCTGGTTTTAATGGAGGTAAGAGAAGTGCTCCCTGAAGATCCTAGTTGGGTAATGCTTCCTGCTGAGAACCCTCCTCCTCCTCTCTCTGCGAGCAGCTTGTTTTCTTTGCTGCCTCTGCTGCATCTCCCTCTCGAGGGGGGCTGCAAGTAGAGCCCCGATGATTACCAGTACCAGACAATGCCTTCCCAACATCCAGCAGCACTCCATGCATGTCCCCGCCACGCTATCACTCTTACCAAGATGGCGACCAGGGCAGGCTGTGGCAGAAGTGGGATAAAGCGACGTGGCCAACATTTATTTCTCAAAACCGATCTTAACTACCGGCACTAAGTTGCCGAATTTTGCGGCCCAAGTATTTAAATATGCAGTGCAGAAAAGCTGCTTGTATTTTTTTCAGCTTGTAAAAATGACAAACTATAAGCAATGTTCCTTTTAATTTTTGGGGGGAAGTGCGGGGGGGCGGGGGTTGCGGCCCATTCAAAATACCATGCGTGTGCATTGTTTCCTATTTAAAAGCCGGTGAGTTGGCTGCATGGCTGCGCGGCGGCACAGCTTAAAGGAAACATTAATTATAAGTACTTCTGATCAATACTGGTAATTATAAACTGAATTGTAATCACAGCAACACAAATTACGAATTGTTTTCTGTCTCACGCTAATTTCACAGTCTTTTTCTGTATAAATAATAATAACCTTTATTGTTGTGTACTACTGACTATGACTCGGCAACTTAGAAAGGTGTGGGCTGACTATTCATTCGGGAGTTCCAGATCTGCTGCATAATTAGAAAGATAGGAACATAGAAAAAACATAGAAAACATAGAAAATAGGTGCAGGAGTAGGCCATTCAGCCCTTCTAGCCTGCACCGCCATTCAATGAGTTCATGGCTGAACATGAAACTTCAGTACCCCCTTCCTGCTTTCTCGCCATACCCCTTGATCCCCCGAGTAGTAAGGACTTCATCTAACTCCCTTTTGAATATATTTAGTGAATTGGGCTCAACCACTTTCTGTGGTAGAGAATTCCACAGGTTCACCACTCTCTGGGTGAAGAAGTCTCTCCTCATCTCGGTCCTAAATGGCTTACCCCTTATCCTTAGACTGTGACCCCTGGTTCTGGACTTCCCCAACATTGGGAACATTCTTCCTGCATCTAACCTGTCTAAACCCGTCAGGATTTTAAACGTTTCTATGAGGTCCCTTCTCATTCTTCTGAACTCCAGTGAATACAAGCCCAGTTGATCCAGTCTTTCTTGATAGGTCAGTCCCACCATCCCGGGAATCAGTCTGGTGAATCTTCGCTGCACTCCCTCAATAGCAAGAATGTCCTTCCTCAAGTTAGGAGACCAAAATTGTACACAATACTCCAGGTGTGGCCTCACCAAGGCCCTGTACAACTGTAGCAGCACCTCCCTGCCCCTGTACTCAAATCCCCTCACTATGAAGGCCAACATGCCATTTGCTTTCTTAACCGCCTGCTGTACCTGCATGCCAACCTTCAATGACTGATGTACCATGACACCCAGGTCTCGTTGCACCTTCCCTTTTCCTAATCTGTCACCATTCAGATAATAGTCTGTCTCTCTGTTTTTACCACCAAAGTGGATAACCTCACATTTATCCACATTATACTTCATCTGCCATGCATTTGTCCACTCACCTAACCTATCCAAGTCACTCTGCAGCCTCATATCATCCTCCTCGCAGCTCACACTGCCACCCAACTTAGTGTCATCCGCAAATTTGGAGATACTACATTTAATCCCCTCGTCTAAATCATTAATGTACAATGTAAACAGCTGGGGCCCCAGCACAGAACCTTGCGGTGCCCCACTAGTCACTGCCTGCCATTCTGAAAAGTCCCCATTTACTCCTACTCTTTGCTTCCTGTCTGACAACCAGTTCTCAATCCACGTCAGCACACTGCGCCCAATCCCATGTGCTTTAACTTTGCACATTAATCTCTTGTGTGGGACCTTGTCGAAAGCCTTCTGAAAGTCCAAATATACCACATCAACTGGTTCTCCTTTGTCCACTTTACTGGAAACATCCTCAAAAAATTCCAGAAGATTTGTCAAACATGATTTCCCCTTCACAAATCCATGCTGACTTGGACCTATCATGTCACCATTTTCCAAATGCGCTGCTATGACATCCTTAATAATTGATTCCAGCACTTTACCCACTACTGAGGTCAGGCTGACCGGTCTATAATTCCCTGTTTTCTCTCTCCCTCCTTTTTTAAAAAGTGGGGTTACATTGGCTACCCTCCACTCGATAGGAACTGATCCAGAGTCAATGGAATGTTGGAAAATGACTGTCAATGCATCTGCTATTTCCAAGGCCACCTCCTTAAGTACTCTGGGATGTAGTCTATCAGGCCCTGGGGATTTATCGGCCTTCAATCCCATCAATTTCCCCAACACAATTTCCCGACTAATAAAGATTTCCCTCAGTTCCTCCTCCCTACTAGACCCTCTGACCCCTTTTATATCCGGAAGGTTGTTTGTGTCCTCCTTAGTGAATACTGAACCAAAGTACTTGTTCAATTGGTCTGCCATTTCTTTGTTCCCTGTTATGACTTCCCCTGATTCTGACTGCAGGGGACCTACGTTTGTCTTAACTAACCTTTTTCTCTTTACATACCTATAGAAACTTTTGCAATCCGCCTTAATGTTCCCTGCAAGCTTCTTCTCGTACTCCATTTTCCCTGCCCTAATCAAACCCTTTGTCCTCCTCTGCTGAGTTCTAAATTTCTCCCAGTCCCCAGGTTCGCTGCTATTTCTGGCCAATTTGTATGCCACTTCCTTGGCATTAATACTATCCCTGATTTCCCTAGATAGCCACGGTTGAGCCACCTTCCCTTTTTTATTTTTACGCCAGACAGGAATGTACAATTGTTGTAATTCATCCATGCGGTCTCTCTAAATGTCTGCCATTGCCCATCCACAGTCAATCCCTTAAGTATCATTCGCCAATCTATCCTAGCCAATTCACGCCTCATACCTTCAAAGTTACCCTTCTTTAAGTTCTGGACCATGGTCTCTGAATTAACTGTTCATTCTCCATCCTAATGCAGAATTCCACCATATTATGGTCACTCTTCCCCAAGGGGCCTCGCACAATGAGATTGCTAATTAGTCCTCTCTCATTACACAACACCCAGTCTAAGATGGCCTCCCCGCTAGTTGGTTCCTCGACATATTGGTCTAGAAAACCATCCCTTATGCACTCCAGGAAATCCTCCTCCACCGTATTGCTTCCAGTTTGGCTAGCCCAATCTATGTGCATATTAAAGTCACCCATTATAACTGCTGCACCTTTATTGCATGCACCCCTAATTTCCTGTTTGATGCCCTCCCCAACATCACTACTACTGTTTGGAGGTCTGTACACAACTCCCACTAACATTTTTTGCCCTTTGGTGTTCTGCAGCTGTACCCATATAGATTCCACATCATCCAAGCTAATGTCTTTCCTAACTTTTGCATTAATCTCCTCTTTAACCAGCAATGCTACCCCACCTCCTTTTCCTTTTATCCTATCCTTCCTGAATGTTGAATACTCCTGGACATTGAGTTCCCAGCCCTGATCATCCTGGAGCCATGTCTCCGTAATCCCAATCACATCATATTTGTTAACATCTATTTGCACAGTTAATTCATCCACCTTATTGCGGATACCCCTTGCATTAAGACACAAAGCCTTCAGGCTTGTTTTTTTAACACCCTTTGTCCTTTTAGAATTCTGCCGCACAGTGGCCCTTCCTGTTCCCCGCCCCGGGCCTCTCCGGCCCCCCACCGCCCCCATTTCCCCTCCGTCTCCTGCCTCTGCCTCCCTTTTGTCTCCCTCTGTCTCCCTGCATTGGTTCCCATCACCCTGCCATATTAGTTTAACTCCTCCCCAACAGCACTAGCAAACACTCCCCCTAGGACATTGGTT